>NC_053390.1:802973014-803593514 GCF_905171765.1 Bufo bufo | reverse complement strand
AGATTGGTGACAACAACGAGCACCCTGGGATGCCTGCTGTGGTTGGTCTTCCTCCTCCTCAAAGCCACATTCCTCCTCTGACTCCTCTTCCTCATACTCCTCTTGCAGCGTTGCCGCAGGTCCGGCAAGCGATGATGACAAGGCTGGTGGTGATGGTGACCACAACTCTTCCTCTTCACGCTCATCTACAGCCTGATCCAGCACTCTTCGCAGGGCACGCCCCAGGAAGAAAACAAATGGGATGAGGTCGCTGATGGTGCCTTCGGTGCGACTGACTAGGTTTGTCACCTCCTCAAAAGGAGGTCCAGTAACGTGGCAAAAAAATTCCCAGCTCCGCAGAGGCTGTCCTAGCACCCCGGTCATACAAATACTCGTTGGCGGCTTTTTCTTGTTGGAGCAGGCGGTCGAACATTAGGAGTGTTGAATTCCAACGTGTCGGGCTGTCGCAAATCAAGCGCCTCACTGGCATGTTGTTTCGGCGCTAAATGTCTGAAAAGTTCGCCATGGCCGTGTAGGAACGCCTGAAATGGCCTCACACCTTCCTGGCCTGCTTGAGGACGCCCTGTAAGCCTGGGTACTTAGACACAAAGCGTTGTACGATGAGATTCAACACATGTGCCATGCACGGCACATGTGACAACTTGCCCAAATTCAATGCCGCCAACAAATTGCTTCCATTGTCACACACCACTTTGCCGATCTCAAGATGGTGCAGGGTCAGCCACTGATCCACCTGTGCGTTCAGGGCGGACAGGAGTGCTGGTCCGGTGTGGCTCTCTGCTTTCAGGCAAGCGTGACACTGTCGTATCCGGGATGTGGAATAGCCCCTGGGGAGCTGGGGGGATTCAGTTGATGTGCAGCCAGACGCCGCAGCAGAAGAGGACTCAGCCGAAGAGGTTATCGAAGAGGATGGAGTAGGAGGAGTAGAGGAGGTGGCAGTAGGCCTGCCTGCAAGTCGTGACGGTATCACCAACTCCGCTGCAGAGCGACGCATTCCATGCTTGGCAGCCGCCAGTAGGTTTACCCAATGCGCAGTGTACGTGATATACCTGCCCTGACCGTGCTTTGCAGACCAGGTATCAGTGGTCAGATGGACCCTTGCCCCAACACTGTATGCCAGAGATGCCATGACTTTCTTTTCAATCACTGAGTAGAGGTTTGGGATTGCCTTTTTTGAAAAAAAAAATTGTCCGGGTACCTTCCACTGTGGTGTCCCAATAGCGACAAATTTTTTGAAGGCCTCAGACTCCACCAGCTGGTATGGTAAAAGCTGGCGGGCTAAGAGTTCCGTCAAGCCAGCTGTCAGACGCCGAGCAAGGGGGTGACTCTGTGACATTGGCTTCTTACACTCAAACATTTCCTTGACAGACACCTGACTGTGGGCAGATGAGATGGAACTGCTGAAGGTGAGAGGCGGAGTGGCGGGTGGTTGAGAGGGGGCAAGAAGGACAGCAGTTGTTGACGTGACTGAAGATGCTGGACCAGGAGGAGGATGGTGGCTTTGAGTTTGTGTGCTGCTTGTACTCATGTGTTGATCCCATAGGCGCTTGTGATGTGCGATCATGTGCCTTCGCAAAGCAGTTGTACCGAGGTGGGTGTTGGACTTCCCATGACTCTTCTTTTGGCACAGGTTGCAAATGGCATTGCTGTTATCAGAGGCAGACACACAAAAAAAATGCCACACTGCTGAGCTTTGCAGTGACGGCATTCTGGTGGTGGCAACAGCATGCGTTGATTGGCGTGCTGTCTGGCTGACCCCGGGTGCCGATACATGCTGTCTGACTGTGCCACTAGCTCCTTGCGACGACCTCCCCCTGCTTCCAACTCGTCTCCTCCTTCTCTCTGTCTCCCCTTCTGAACTTTCCCACTCTTCTTCTTCTCTTCGAGCAGGCACCCACATGGCATCCACGGACACATCGTCATCATCAACCACTTCACTTGTATCTGACACCTCAGCAAAGGAAGCAGCAGCGGGTACAACATCATCATCATCCTCACACTGTACGTCCATGTGCTGCCTGACTGAGACATATCCCTGTTATCTACATCCTCTGGCAATAACGGTTGCGCATCACTAATTTCATCCAACTGATGTGTAAATAACTCCTCTGAGGGATCCATTGAAGCGGCTGTGGTGGCTGTGGTGGTAGTGGTGGTGGTGGCGGCGGGCGGGAGAGTGGTAACTTGAGAGCAGGTGACCAAAGCTGAGCTGGAGGAGGATGGTGCGTCAAGGTTCTTAGCGAAAGCTGTTGAAGATTGGGTGTCCTGTGTAAGCCAGTCAACTATTTTCTCCGATTTTTTGGGGTTCAGGGTACGTGGCCTCTGAACACTGGGCATTATTCCAGGGCCAGTGGAAATCACAGCACCACGACCACGACGGCCTCTGCAGGGTGGCCTGCCTCTGCCTGTCATTTTTTTTTAGATAAGTGGTACTATGCGTGCAAGGTACTGTACAGTCTGTGTGGGCCAGACACACACTGGCTTGCAACTGGGATTATATCACAGAAAAATATTAAATAGAATTTTTTTTATCTGCAAGGTATTTGTGAGTGAGTGACACCCTGTAACGGTATGAGTGGTGGGCTAGCCAGTGGCCACAGTACAGTCTGTGGGCCAGACACACACTGGCTTGCAACTGCTATTATATCACAGAGAAATAATAAATTGATTTTTTTTATCTGCAAGGTATTTTCTGTCACACCCTGTATGAATGGTGTGCACACAGTACTGTCTGTGACTGAGCCTGCAGCCTCTCACACACGGGCAGGCAACTGCAATATATATATAAATATAAAAATAAAAAGCAGACTGATGTAGGGCTTTTTGGGGTGCTGTCAGGACGCTGTCCTTACAGCAGATGAGTCTGTGGACACAGAACACTGCCCTAGCTAACGCTTTCCCTATTGAATCAGCAGCAGCAGCAGCAGCACTGTCCCTCCTCTCACTAAGAATGCAGCTTCCGAATTAATCTAAAATGGATGCTGTCCGGGAGGTGGGAGGGTCTGGGAGGGCGGGTCTGCTGCTGATTGGCTGGAATGTGTCTGCTGACTGTGAGGTACAGGGTCAAAGTTTACTCAATGATGATGTATAGGGGGCGGACCGAACATCGCATATGTTCGCCCGGCAGAGGCGAACGCGAACAAGCTATGTTCGCCGGGAACTATTCGCCGGCGAACTATTCGGGACATCTCTACTGAGCACAATGGAAGACAATGGGAGAACCTGAGCATTAAACCAGGCACCCCCTGCTCTGAAGAGGGGAGGGTGTCTGGTTCACAGGAAAAGGTCAGAAATGTATGGAAACACCACTGAAATGGTTTGGGAACAGCATGGGGAGGATGTCTGGATGCATCTTGGACTCCCAGGTCGCTGCTGGGAACGATGTTGTCCGAGTAGTACGCCAGTTTTACAGACTGACACTAATACGCACAAAACCGAAGATAAAATCGATTTTAGAGGAAAAATTGTTAGGAAACATTATTCCTGTATATTTACTTGTATCTAAAGTGCAAGTGCTGCCAAAAATTACAAGGAAGAGATACAGCCTGTATATCACATAAAGGAGGGCCTCATTCACATTGTGGTATAATTGTTCAGGTGGTGGGACTCCTACATTCATAAAGCCTATGCACTAAGTGAAAGGGCTGCCAAAAATTACAAGGAACCGGCGCTCCAATACACCCTTTATTACACATAAAGGAGGGCATCATACACACCCTTGAAAAAATATGATTGATGGCCTGCTGGTGACCCTCAAAAACATTATGAGCAAGGGCCTGCTGCTGAGCTGACCATCTAAAAAATTAGGAGCGAAGGCAGCCTAATAAGCATATTGATATGATGGAGGAGGAGGACGAGAAAAGGGAGATTAAACCATATACCCTTTTTAGTGGTGGAAGGGGTGCATGGGAATACAGTGTATTTAATACACCATAAAAGCCACATTTAAAGTGCCTTTATGTTCAGCCGCTTTCCTCTGGTGGAGTAGAGAAGTCAGGGGCAATCCAGGCCTGGTTGATTTTGATAAGAGTCAACCTGTCAGCATTTTCAGTTGACAGGCGGATACGCTTATCAGTTATTATGCCCCCAGCAGCACTAAATACCCGCTCTGACAAAACGCTGGTGGCAGGGCAGGCCAGCACCTCCAAGGCTTAGCGCGCCAGTTCGTGCCAAGTGTCCAGCTTGGACACCCAGTAGTGTCATTTTTCCACAAGGACCTTCTGGTATTATACCATTTTGCTAGTCCTCTCCACCACAGGAGATGAGAGATGAGAAGTTATTTTTGTAGTGGGGGTCGAGAAGGGTGAACAACCAGTAATCGGCAGGGCTGTTTCTTGGACCGGGCAGAGCCGGGTGGTCGCCCGGGGCGCTGTCAGAAGGGGGGCGCCGGCAGGGCACAGCAGGAGATAAGCGTTGCGCTTCCATTGTGGAAGCGCTCACTCATCTCCATAGTCATTTGTATCGCCGTCCTCAGGAAGGCGATACAAATGTCTGTGCTGAGGCAGGGGAGGGAGAGGTGTGTCCCCTCCCTGTTCCTCTGATAGGCTGCCAGCCTAAGCCAGCCAGGGAGACAGGCCGGAAGAGGCCTGCATCGCATCGCTGGAGGAGGTAAGTATAAGTTGTTGTTTTTTTATATTTATATGTACAAATTACAATACTGGCACATAAGGGGGGCTGCTGGCACATAAGGGGGGCTACTGGCACAGACATAAGGGGGAATACTGGCACATAAGGGGGGGCTACTGGCACATAAGGGGAGCTACTGGCACATAAGGGGGGCTACTGGCACATGGGGGCACTGAGAAGGGGTATTTTATATTGGCACATTATAGGAACATTAGCTCAACTGGGGGCATTACAAGGGGGTATGTTTTGCACATTATAAGGAGAGTTATTTCTACTGGGGGGGCATTATGGTGGGCTTTATTACTCCCCCATGGTATGACCCCCTAGTAGCAGCACCAGCCTCTCCCTGCTCTGCGACCCCACTGCCCCTTCTCCAAATCCTTATGAACTCTTTCTCATTAGGATAAAGCACAACATCAGCTCCGCCGAGCCCCCGGCCAAAGTGTTGAAGTGGCGTCCGAGATCCCCAAGGGCCAAGCCAAGTAACTGTAAGTTTTTTCATGTGGAGTATGTTTATGTTATACACATATAGCCTACACTGTGCCACACAATATACAGTATACCGCTACACTGTGCCACACAATATACAGTATACCGCTACACTGTGCCACACAATATACAGTATACCGCTACACTGTGCCACACAATATACAGTATACCGCTACACTGTGCCACACAATATACAGTATACCGCTACACTGTGCCACACAATATACAGTATACCTCTACACTGTGCCACACAATATACAGTATACCTCTACACTGTGCCACACAATATACAGTATACCGCTACACTGTGCCACACAATATACAGTATACCGCTACACTGTGCCACACAATATACAGTATGCCTCTACACTGTGCCACACAATATACAGTATGCCTCTACACTGTGCCACACAATGTACAGTATACCTCTACACTGGGCCACACAATGTACAGTATACCGCTACACTGTGCCACACAATATACAGTATACCTCTACACTGTGCCACACAATATACAGTATACCTCTACACTGTGCCACACAATATACAGTATACCTCTACACTGTGCCACACAATATACAGTATACCTCTACACTGTGCCCCACAATATACAGTATACTTCTACACTGTGCCACACAATATACAGTATACCTCTACACTGTGCCACACAATGTACAGTATACCTCTACACTGTGCCACACAATATACATTATACCTCTACACTGTGCCACACAATATACAGTATACCGCTACACTGTGCCACACAATATACAGTATACTCTACACTGTGCCACACAATATACAGTATACCTCTACACTGTGCCACACAATATACAGTATGCCTCTACACTGTGCCACACAATATACAGTATACCGCTACACTGTGCCACACAATATACAGTATACCTCTACACTGTGCCACACAATATACAGTATACCTCTACACTGTGCCACACAATATATAGTATACCTCTACACTGTGCCACACAATATATAGTATACCTCTACACTGTGCCACACAATATACAGTATGCCTCTACACTGTGCCACACAATATATAGTATACCTCTACACTGTGCCACACAATATACAGTATGCCTCTACACTGTGCCACACAATATACAGTATACCGCTACACTGTGCCACACAATATACAGTATACCGCTACACTGTGCCACACAATATACAGTATACCTCTACACTGTGCCACACAATATACAGTATAACTCTACACTGTGCCACACAATATACAGTATACCTCTACACTGTGCCACACAATATACAGTATACCGCTACACTGTGCCACACAATATACAGTATACTCTACACTGTGCCACACAATATACAGTATACCTCTACACTGTGCCACACAATATACAGTATACATCTACACTGTGCCACACAATATACAGTATACCGCTACACTGTGCCACACAATATACAGTATACCTCTACACTGTGCCACACAATATACAGTATAACTCTACACTGTGCCACACAATATACAGTATACATCTACACTGTGCCACACAATATACAGTATACCGCTACACTGTGCCACACAATATACAGTATACCTCTACACTGTGCCACACAATATACAGTATAACTCTACACTGTGCCACACAATATACAGTATACCTCTACACTGTGCCACACAATATACAGTATACCTCTACACTGTGCCACACAATATACAGTATACCTCTACACTGTGCCACACAATATACAGTATACCTCTACACTGTGCCACACAATATACAGTATACCTCTACACTGTGCCACACAATATACAGTATACCGCTACACTGTGCCACACAATATACAGTATACTCTACACTGTGCCACACAATATACAGTATACCTCTACACTGTGCCACACAATATACAGTATACATCTACACTGTGCCACACAATATACAGTATACCGCTACACTGTGCCACACATTATACAGTATACCGCTACACTGTGCCACACAATATACAGTATACCTCTACACTGTGCCACACAATATACAGTATACCGCTACACTGTGCCACACAATATACAGTATACCTCTACACTGTGCCACACAATATACAGTATACCGCTACACTGTGCCACACAATATACAGTATACCGCTACACTGTGCCACACAATATACAGTATACCGCTACACTGTGCCACACAATATACAGTATACCTCTACACTGTGCCACACAATATATAGTATACCTCTACACTGTGCCACACAATATACAGTATGCCTCTACACTGTGCCACACAATATACAGTATACCGCTACACTGTGCCACACAATATACAGTATACCGCTACACTGTGCCACACAATATACAGTATACCTCTACACTGTGCCACACAATATACAGTATAACTCTACACTGTGCCACACAATATACAGTATACCTCTACACTGTGCCACACAATATACAGTATACCGCTACACTGTGCCACACAATATACAGTATACTCTACACTGTGCCACACAATATACAGTATACCTCTACACTGTGCCACACAATATACAGTATACCTCTACACTGTGCCACACAATATACAGTATACCGCTACACTGTGCCACACAATATACAGTATACCTCTACACTGTGCCACACAATATACAGTATAACTCTACACTGTGCCACACAATATACAGTATACATCTACACTGTGCCACACAATATACAGTATACCGCTACACTGTGCCACACAATATACAGTATACCTCTACACTGTGCCACACAATATACAGTATAACTCTACACTGTGCCACACAATATACAGTATACCTCTACACTGTGCCACACAATATACAGTATACCTCTACACTGTGCCACACAATATACAGTATACCTCTACACTGTGCCACACAATATACAGTATACCTCTACACTGTGCCACACAATATACAGTATACCTCTACACTGTGCCACACAATATACAGTATACCGCTACACTGTGCCACACAATATACAGTATACTCTACACTGTGCCACACAATATACAGTATACCTCTACACTGTGCCACACAATATACAGTATACATCTACACTGTGCCACACAATATACAGTATACCGCTACACTGTGCCACACATTATACAGTATACCGCTACACTGTGCCACACAATATACAGTATACCTCTACACTGTGCCACACAATATACAGTATACCGCTACACTGTGCCACACAATATACAGTATACCTCTACACTGTGCCACACAATATACAGTATACCGCTACACTGTGCCACACAATATACAGTATACCGCTACACTGTGCCACACAATATACAGTATACCGCTACACTGTGCCACACAATATACAGTATACCTCTACACTGTGCCACACAATATACAGTATACCGCTACACTGTGCCACACAATATACAGTATACCGCTACACTGTGCCACACAATATACAGTATACCGCTACACTGTGCCACACAATATACAGTATACCGCTACACTGTGCCACACAATATACAGTATACCGCTACACTGTGCCACACAATATACAGTATACCTCTACACTGTGCCACACAATATACAGTATACCTCTACACTGTGCCACACAATATACAGTATACCGCTACACTGTGCCACACAATATACAGTATACCGCTACACTGTGCCACACAATATACAGTATGCCTCTACACTGTGCCACACAATATACAGTATGCCTCTACACTGTGCCACACAATGTACAGTATACCTCTACACTGGGCCACACAATGTACAGTATACCGCTACACTGTGCCACACAATATACAGTATACCTCTACACTGTGCCACACAATATACAGTATACCTCTACACTGTGCCACACAATATACAGTATACCTCTACACTGTGCCACACAATATACAGTATACCTCTACACTGTGCCCCACAATATACAGTATACTTCTACACTGTGCCACACAATATACAGTATACCTCTACACTGTGCCACACAATGTACAGTATACCTCTACACTGTGCCACACAATATACATTATACCTCTACACTGTGCCACACAATATACAGTATACCGCTACACTGTGCCACACAATATACAGTATACTCTACACTGTGCCACACAATATACAGTATACCTCTACACTGTGCCACACAATATACAGTATGCCTCTACACTGTGCCACACAATATACAGTATACCGCTACACTGTGCCACACAATATACAGTATACCTCTACACTGTGCCACACAATATACAGTATACCTCTACACTGTGCCACACAATATATAGTATACCTCTACACTGTGCCACACAATATATAGTATACCTCTACACTGTGCCACACAATATACAGTATGCCTCTACACTGTGCCACACAATATATAGTATACCTCTACACTGTGCCACACAATATACAGTATGCCTCTACACTGTGCCACACAATATACAGTATACCGCTACACTGTGCCACACAATATACAGTATACCGCTACACTGTGCCACACAATATACAGTATACCTCTACACTGTGCCACACAATATACAGTATAACTCTACACTGTGCCACACAATATACAGTATACCTCTACACTGTGCCACACAATATACAGTATACCGCTACACTGTGCCACACAATATACAGTATACTCTACACTGTGCCACACAATATACAGTATACCTCTACACTGTGCCACACAATATACAGTATACATCTACACTGTGCCACACAATATACAGTATACCGCTACACTGTGCCACACAATATACAGTATACCTCTACACTGTGCCACACAATATACAGTATAACTCTACACTGTGCCACACAATATACAGTATACATCTACACTGTGCCACACAATATACAGTATACCGCTACACTGTGCCACACAATATACAGTATACCTCTACACTGTGCCACACAATATACAGTATAACTCTACACTGTGCCACACAATATACAGTATACCTCTACACTGTGCCACACAATATACAGTATACCTCTACACTGTGCCACACAATATACAGTATACCTCTACACTGTGCCACACAATATACAGTATACCTCTACACTGTGCCACACAATATACAGTATACCTCTACACTGTGCCACACAATATACAGTATACCGCTACACTGTGCCACACAATATACAGTATACTCTACACTGTGCCACACAATATACAGTATACCTCTACACTGTGCCACACAATATACAGTATACATCTACACTGTGCCACACAATATACAGTATACCGCTACACTGTGCCACACAATATACAGTATACCGCTACACTGTGCCACACAATATACAGTATACCTCTACACTGTGCCACACAATATACAGTATACCGCTACACTGTGCCACACAATATACAGTATACCTCTACACTGTGCCACACAATATACAGTATACCGCTACACTGTGCCACACAATATACAGTATACCGCTACACTGTGCCACACAATATACAGTATACCGCTACACTGTGCCACACAATATACAGTATACCTCTACACTGTGCCACACAATATATAGTATACCTCTACACTGTGCCACACAATATACAGTATGCCTCTACACTGTGCCACACAATATACAGTATACCGCTACACTGTGCCACACAATATACAGTATACCGCTACACTGTGCCACACAATATACAGTATACCTCTACACTGTGCCACACAATATACAGTATAACTCTACACTGTGCCACACAATATACAGTATACCTCTACACTGTGCCACACAATATACAGTATACCGCTACACTGTGCCACACAATATACAGTATACTCTACACTGTGCCACACAATATACAGTATACCTCTACACTGTGCCACACAATATACAGTATACATCTACACTGTGCCACACAATATACAGTATACCGCTACACTGTGCCACACAATATACAGTATACCTCTACACTGTGCCACACAATATACAGTATAACTCTACACTGTGCCACACAATATACAGTATACATCTACACTGTGCCACACAATATACAGTATACCGCTACACTGTGCCACACAATATACAGTATACCTCTACACTGTGCCACACAATATACAGTATAACTCTACACTGTGCCACACAATATACAGTATACCTCTACACTGTGCCACACAATATACAGTATACCTCTACACTGTGCCACACAATATACAGTATACCTCTACACTGTGCCACACAATATACAGTATACCTCTACACTGTGCCACACAATATACAGTATACCTCTACACTGTGCCACACAATATACAGTATACCGCTACACTGTGCCACACAATATACAGTATACTCTACACTGTGCCACACAATATACAGTATACCTCTACACTGTGCCACACAATATACAGTATACATCTACACTGTGCCACACAATATACAGTATACCGCTACACTGTGCCACACATTATACAGTATACCGCTACACTGTGCCACACAATATACAGTATACCTCTACACTGTGCCACACAATATACAGTATACCGCTACACTGTGCCACACAATATACAGTATACCTCTACACTGTGCCACACAATATACAGTATACCGCTACACTGTGCCACACAATATACAGTATACCGCTACACTGTGCCACACAATATACAGTATACCGCTACACTGTGCCACACAATATACAGTATACCTCTACACTGTGCCACACAATATACAGTATACCGCTACACTGTGCCACACAATATACAGTATACCGCTACACTGTGCCACACAATATACAGTATACCTCTACACTGTGCCACACAATATACAGTATACCTCTACACAGTGCCACACAATATACAGTATACCGCTACACTGTGCCACACAATATACAGTATACTCTACACTGTGCCACACAATATACAGTATACTCTACACTGTGCCACACAATATACAGTATACCTCTACACTGTGCCACACAATATACAGTATACCTCTACACTGTGCCACACAATATACAGTATGCCTCTACACTGTGCCACACAATATACAGTATACCTCTACACTGTGCCCCACAATATACAGTATACCGCTACACTGTGCCACACAATATACAGTATACCTCTACACTGTGCCACACAATATACAGTATACCTCTACACTGTGCCACACAATGTACAGTATACCTCTACACTGTACCACACAATGTACAGTATACCTCTACACTGTGCCACACAATGTACAGTATACCTCTACACTGTGCCACACAATATACAGTATACCTCTACACTGTGCCACACAATATACAGTATACCTCTACACTGTGCCACACAATATACAGTATACCTCTACACTGTGCCACACAATGTACAGTATACCTCTTCACTGTGCCACACAATATACAGTATACCTCTACACTGTGCCACACAATATACAGTATACCTCTACACTGTGCCACACAATATACAGTATACCTCTACACTGTGCCACACAATATACAGTATAACTCTACACTGTGCCACACAATATACAGTATACCTCTACACTGTGCCACACAATATACAGTATACCTCTACACTGTGCCACACAATATACAGTATACCTTTACACTGTGCCACACAATATACAGTATACCTCTACACTGTGCCACACAATATACAGTATACCTCTACACTGTGCCACACAATATACAGTATACCTCTACACTGTGCCACACAATATACAGTATACCTCTACACTGTGCCACACAATATACAGTATACCGCTACACTGTGCCACACAATATACAGTATACTCTACACTGTGCCACACAATATACAGTATACCTCTACACTGTGCCACACAATATACAGTATACATCTACACTGTGCCACACAATATACAGTATACCGCTACACTGTGCCACACATTATACAGTATACCGCTACACTGTGCCACACAATATACAGTATACCTCTACACTGTGCCACACAATATACAGTATACCGCTACACTGTGCCACACAATATACAGTATACCTCTACACTGTGCCACACAATATACAGTATACCGCTACACTGTGCCACACAATATACAGTATACCGCTACACTGTGCCACACAATATACATTATACCTCTACACTGTGCCACACAATATACAGTATACCTCTACACAGTACCACACAATATACAGTATACCGCTACACTGTGCCACACAATATACAGTATACTCTACACTGTGCCACACAATATACAGTATACTCTACACTGTGCCACACAATATACAGTATACCTCTACACTGTGCCACACAATATACAGTATACCTCTACACTGTGCCACACAATATACAGTATGCCTCTACACTGTGCCACACAATATACAGTATACCTCTACACTGTGCCCCACAATATACAGTATACCGCTACACTGTGCCACACAATATACAGTATACCTCTACACTGTGCCACACAATATACAGTATACCTCTACACTGTGCCACACAATGTACAGTATACCTCTACACTGTACCACACAATGTACAGTATACCTCTACACTGTGCCACACAATGTACAGTATACCTCTACACTGTGCCACACAATATACAGTATACCTCTACACTGTGCCACACAATATACAGTATACCTCTACACTGTGCCACACAATATACAGTATACCTCTACACTGTGCCACACAATGTACAGTATACCTCTTCACTGTGCCACACAATATACAGTATACCTCTACACTGTGCCACACAATATACAGTATACCTCTACACTGTGCCACACAATATACAGTATACCTCTACACTGTGCCACACAATATACAGTATAACTCTACACTGTGCCACACAATATACAGTATACCTCTACACTGTGCCACACAATATACAGTATACCTCTACACTGTGCCACACAATGTACAGTATACCTCTACACTGTGCCACACAATGTACAGTATACCTCTACACTGTGCCCCACAATGTACAGTATACCTCTACACTGTGCCACACAATATACAGTATACCTCTACACTGTACCACACAATATACAGTATACCTCTACACTGTGTAGGGGTTATACTGTTTATTGTACAGCATGGCACAGAGGTTATATTGTCCGGCATGGTGTAACCTCCATACATTTTATGCACAGTATACAGTAATCCGCCTTGCCATCTATGCTTTGAATCTGTTTTTTTATGTTACTTGGTTTTTGTTTATTTACTTGCGTGTGTTAGTTGAGACCTGCTGGGATTGGGTTTTAGTTAGTTATTAAATGCTGACATGACAGTTTTTTGGTTTTGCACATTATTGATGATTGTATTTCATGACTACTCTTCTAAGGGTATTGCCTTCCTTTATACTGCAGTTCTCCTCTACCACTCTGCCTGCCACTTTTAGCAGTTTAAGCAGTAATTTATGATTTTCTTTTGCTCTCAATAAATCTTGTGTTAAGCATAAAAAAAATATATATATATATATATATATATATATATGGTGAGACGGTTGCAAGTACTCTTCTGATATGATTTCATCGAGCAGTTTTGATTGGGGGGGGGGGGAGTTTTTTTGACACTCACCCTGAGAGAAATTTTACCTAGAAACTGCACTGGTAATCAGTGTTGGCCAAAATGCATATAACGTGAGGGTCGCGGGAAAGGCAGCATAACATAAAGTCAGCCATGTGTGCCAGAGTCCCAACAGACAAGACTTTGCTGTCCTCATCAAGAGAATTTATTTACTAGTAAATAAATTAGAGTAAATAAGGAAGAAGAGTGAACGTGCTTCTAAAATTACCTTTATTTACAGTCAGGTCCATAAATATTGGGACATCAACACAATTCTAACATTTTTGGCTCTATACACCACCACAATGGACTTGAAATGAAACAAACAAGATGTGCTTTAACTGCAGACTGTCAGCTTTAATTTGAGGGTATTTACATCCAAATCAGGTGAACGGTGCAGGAATTACAACAGTTTGCATATGTGCCTCCCACTTGTTAAGGGGTCAAAAGTAATGGGACAGAATAATAGCCATACATCAAACTTTCACTTTTTAATACTTGGTTGCAAATCCTTTGCAGTCAATTACAGCCTGAAGTCTGGAACACATAGACATCACCAGACGCTGGGTTTCATCCCTGGTGATGCTCTGCCAGGCCTCTACTGCAACTGTCTTCAGTTCCTGCTTGTTCTTGGGGCATTTTCCCTTCAGTTTTGTCTTCAGCAAGTTAAATGCATGCTCAATCGGATTCAGCTCAGGTGATTGACTTGGCCATTGCATAACATTCCACTTCTTTCCCTTAAAAAAAATGCTTTGGTTATTGTTTATCTGCACTGTGAAGCGCCATCCAATGAGTTCTGAAGCATTTGGCTGAATATGAGCAGATAATATTGCCCGAAACACTTCAGAATTCATCTTGCTGCTTTTGTCAGCAGTCACATCATCAATAAATACAAGAGAAGCAGTTCCATTGGCAGCCATACATGCCCACGCCATGACACCACCACCACCATGCTTCACTGATGAGGTGGTATGCTTAGGATCATGAGCAGTTCCTTTCCTTCTCCATACTCTTCTCTTCCCATCACTCTGGTACAAGTTGATCTTGGTCTCATCTGTCCAAAGGGATGTTATTCCAGAACTGTGAAGGCTTTTTTAGATGTCGTTTGGCAAACTCTAATCTGGCCTTCCTGTTTTTGAGGCTCACCAATGGTTTACATCTTGTGGTGAACCCTCTGTATTCACTCTGGTGAAGTCTTTTCTTGATTGTTTACTTTCACACACTCACCTACCTCCTGGAGAGTGTTCTTGATCTGGCCAACTGTTGTGAAGGGTGCTTTCTTCACCAGGGAAAGAATTCTTCGGTCATCCACCACAGTTGTTTTCCATGGTCTTCCGGGTCTTTTGGTGTTGCTGAGCTCACCGGTGAGTTCCTTCTTTTTAAGAATGTTCCAAACAGTTGTTTTGGCCGCGCCTAATGTTTTTGCTATCTCTGATGGGTTTGTTTTGTTTTTTCAGCCTAATGATGGCTTGCTTCACTGATAGTGACAGCTCTTTGGATCTCATCTTGAGAGTTGACAGCAACAGATTCCAAATACAAATAGCAGACTGGAAATTAACTCTGGACCTTTTATCTGCTCATTGTAATTGGGATAATGAGGGAATGACACACACCTGGCCATGGAACAGCTGAGAAGCCAATTGTCCCCTTACTTTTGGTCCCTTAACAAGTGGGAGGCACATATGCAAACTGTTGTAATTCCTGCACCGTTCACCTGATTTGGATGTAAATGCCCTCAAATTAAAGCTGACAGTCTGCAGGTAAAACACATCTTGTTCATTTCATTTCAAATCCATTGTGGTGGTGTGTAGAGCTAAAAATGTTAGAATTGTGTCAATGTCCCAATATTTATGGACTTGACTGTATATATTATGGGTAACAGGGCAACAAAGGAACCCTGATAATAACCAAGATGTGGCAAAATGGCTCTCGCCCTAACAAAACAAATATAGAACAGATAAACTAACAGAGATGGTACAGGTATTTATAGGTATCTCTGGGGTGACAGAGGTTGGGAGGCTTGGTAGATATGAAATCTATCCCTATCCAACCCTAATGATAATCTCTGCCCAGGGATGCCCCCTGATGGTGGAGGCACCCTGTCCCCGTGCCTAGACCCTGAAAAACACCCTGTTAAGACCCTACATAGGAGTACATACCCAATGTGTATATACTGAGTAACAAACGTATTAAATTATACAGATGACCTGGAATATAACGACCCCGACGCGTTTCATTCGAAACTAGCGGTTCATCAGGGGGTGATCAGTAGAAACATTCATAGGGATAAAGTAATAGATAAGAGATTAAAATACTTTGCTCTCTGGAGTCACTTGTGGGGTTAAGATGAAAAGCACCATGTCAGCAGATACAGATAGTGGAATGGGTCGCCCACAGCGCCTGGCACGCCGATATTCGGGGAGCTATTGTGCAACTGTCTCCTGCTCCTCCTCCTCATCATCATCCAATTCGCGCTTAGAAGACGAACTGAGGGTGGTGCACAAGGCTGCTGTGTTATATCGTTGACTTTGCCTGTATTTTTATGGAATTTTGTGAGTATAATAAATACCTGTTTATACATAAATTGGAGACGGTGCTTCACTATTAGAGCGAACTCCTTGTAAGACCACCACTGGGAAGGAGGACCTTGATGTGTTCGTAACTATAGCGCTTGTTTGAAGTGTCGGCATACCATCGTGCGCCTGTGAGTATAGCATTGGGAGTGTATACAGCTAATAGCAGCAGTACTTCACTATCAGTGTGATTTTTTGGCATTCCTCAGGAATAACTGGAGGAGGAAAGATACCTGTGGAGACTAATATTTTACCCATACGTGCAGGAGTGGATAACTCTAATTTGGAGTGGCTACCTTGAAAATCGCGCGGTCCACCAAAACGCATTGAACTGAGTGTGATTTGTACCCACATCACTTTTGGACCTGCTGCGGTAAATTATCCATGTCACATGTACAGTAGCGCAGGTTTTGTAAGTGTATGCGCAAGTATATTACACTGAATGTCACAGATATTTAGGATGCGAAAACTTTATACAGGAGATGTAGCGCAGGTAATGTCGCTGTCAGCAGCGGCCAAACAATTGCGCTGAATGTCACAGATATTTAGAATGCGCAAATGTAACACAGCAGATGTAGCAGAGGTTGTGTCACTGTCAGCAGCAGCCAAACAATTGCACGCAATTTAGTGCAGGTTGCGCATATAATATATATTGCAGCCAGATAAAACAATAGTCCTTTAAAGGACTTTTGGGTCTCTAAAACTAAACCCTGCCTGAAAAAAAAAAAAATTCCTGTCCCTACTCTATCTGTCCCTTTTGCTACAGCTCGCCCTGACTAAGACTAAGCCGAACCACGTATCATCGGGTGCTATATAGCACCTGATGACGTGTTCTGGCCAGCCAATCACTGTAATGCCAGTAACCAACATGGCTACGGCAATACAGTGAGTGCCAATACTTCCCCGCATGTTTATTGGCTGTGTAGCAGCCAACAAACATGCAAGGAGGAGACTCGAGCATCGCGCTTGAGCACACGTGGTGTTCGGCCGAACACCGCGATGTGCCGAGCATCGCGATGCTCGAGTCAAAATGGTGTTCGGCCGAGCATGCTTGCCCAACACTACTAAGTAGGACTTCCAAAGTTTGGAAAAGTGGGTGTGGAAGTTTGAGAAAATGGAATTTTATTTGTACTTGTGCGCCCAAAGATTGGTTCAAATGGACATGCCATATATTGTGACTAGTGGTGACCAATTTTGTCGATTTGTGAATTCATTTTCCTACTTTTACTCTTAGTGATATTTTCTGAGTTGAATTGCAACACAGTACAACTGAACCCTATTCCTTTCATGATTGGGTTGGACTGGACCACCAGAGGACAGAAGGAGTTTTTGTTAGTCCCCGGTCTTGAGATAATACTGGGTCTAGGAGAAGCACCTCTTTAACTGCATTGGTGGGTCTGTGGTGGGCTTGAGGCAGTTCAGTCCCACCCTCGTCACAATTGTTAATTTTTAGTTTCGGCTTATAGAGTTATAGTTGTACAGTACAGTATATTTATGGGCTTCGACTCTGCCCACCGTGATCTGTTCAATGTTTATGGCAGCATTGGAAAAACAAAATTTATTTTATGCGACAAGTATGAATCAGCTCGGGCCACCACGTGTCTTCTCCATCATCCTCAGGATTGTAGAGTGCCAGCAGTAGTCACATCTTGTCAGTTTTACTGGATAAGTAACTCCAGTTCTGACCTCTGGTTCACTCTCTGAGTCCTATAACTCAGACTTTACTGTGGGTTTTATTGGATTTATGGCAACAACTTTCCTTTAACTGCAAACATCAAGTGTTGTAAATTGACTCCGAGCTCCAGTGTTACTCACCCCTCAGACAGAATTCTTGTAAAAGGAGAAAAAGCCCTTTAAACCAGTCAAGGATATGGCTGATACATTGTTTTATAGGGGATTTATTTGTATCAACTGCAGTTATCGTGAAGGACTTGGCCACATGTAGTTTACATATCAACCTGAAGCTTCAGAGACTCATTTACCCTGAAAGACACCCTGTAGTGGAGAGACCTTTTCAGCTATTTAATCACACTGCCTAATATTAAAGGAGTAATCCCATGAAAAGTATTACTATGCAGTGGGTATTTCATATGAAGTGTTCCTGTGTGGTTGGTTCGGGTTCCAGTACACATGCCTGGGTTCCATTATAGGTAAGTGGCCAAGTGCCCCGGGACCATCCTGGAGTTGCGACCAGTTAGCCTCAGGTAAGTTCATTCCCACCATTTGGGGCTCTGTGAAGAATGGGGCTCACTGAGTCTCTGCCCTCTGGGTTTGGCCCCAAGTAAAACCGGTGCATTTGGTCCAGTGGTATTTCCTGCCACTGGTCCCTTACCTGTTGATCCAGTTTTCTGCCATGTCTTAATCTTGTTAATAAAGAATTTTTTTTGGTCACTGTCATGTCTTTGTCTCTGCTTGCTTTGGTGTGTTTGCCTGAGATTTTCTAGCAGTCGTTAGGACCTTCACCAGAACATGACATTCACAGAAACAGGGGAGAAGGAAATTGGTGGTAGTGGTGGTGGTGGGGGCACTGCAGCATAGTGCTATTAAATAATGGAAAACCTGGAGTTAAGGAGTTAACAAGAACTCCTTCCAGGGGAGAAAAGAGTTAACAAGAACTGACTGCAATGCACTCCTGAGAGATGCAGGCACTTGATGGTCACCTGGTATGGGCTGCTGCCCGCTCACAGAAAGGGTAGAGACCAAAAGCAGCAGAGAGGTGAGTAAAGAACATAAAAAGGGTGAAAATTACACTGGAGAGCAACATTGTTCTTTTTTTTCTTTTTTTGCATTGATATAATAAAATGATGGTGTGCATTACTCCAGATTTTTTTGATTTTTTTCTAATTCATGGTGGTTCCCCCTTAAGTGGAAACTGCCTGGCAGTATTTTTTGGACATTTTACCATATGACAGTTTTATTTTGGCATTACATGGCAACATTGTGTGGACAATTTATGGCTGTTAGTATGATTTGCATACAGTGTGACGGTATTATTTATTATACATTGCTTTAAAATGATAAGAAAAGCTGGAAAGAAATGGCAAGAAAGGGGCTTTTCTCTGCTTGTTTCCCAGAGCTCGATTTCACATAATTTCCATATTTCCTCTTCATATGTCTTGAGAACAATTATGTATCCCACAGCAATTCCCTCTTATGATCCTATTCCTTGGGAATCCCAGTTACTGTTCTTCCAGGATGTATAAAAACTAGTTTCTTTGAAAGTAATTGTCCAACCTTGAACACCATTTAGAATTTCTGTAAGCTAAACAAGGTATGAAATTCTGAGATAGTTAGCTTAACCCATTAAGGACGAAACCAATTTAGAGCTTTGTGAAGACAAATATTGTTTTGTTTTTGTCACACTTCATTCAATCTGCCATATTTTTTAATATTTTTGGTCAAAAATCTTTTTATTAAAGTTAAACAAGCAGAATACAAAGTCACAAAGTATGACCATAGCATCTAACCTTTCCAGTTCTACTTTAATGCAATGGACTGTGAGTAAGAAATGACAGGTGTGTGACTAAAAAAGACAAAGGACTAATAGGAGTGGGAAGAAGGAGAAAAGACGGGGGAGGATCAGGGAGAAGTGGAGCAAAATGTGCAGAAGATAAAAGATAGGAATAGACAATAGAAGTGTATAAGACTAATATGTATAAGCTAATATACTCTTGGATGTAAAGCAGATGTACCATGACCGAGGGAGGTCCAAAAACTAATTAAAGGCAGGACAGAAGACCTTATTAGATACAGATGGTAGCATTATTAGCATTATCTAGGTTAGCAGTGTTATCAGGGGATGACTAATTATTCCAAAAAACAGACCATGGACACCAGAGTTTGAAAAATTTGGCATGACATCTCAGTTCCCAGCTAGAGAAGTCCTCCAACCTTTAAATCTAATCAAGTTTAGACAACCAGTAATTAGTAGTAGGGGCATTCGTGTTCAGCCAATTCAAGAGGATGAGTAATCTGGCACCTTGAATAAGCTGGGTAGGTAGATTGTGTTTAGACAGCTTCTATGTTGAGTGGGGAAGCCATAGAAGAACAGAGTCTGGAGCCAAATTCTAAGGCCACTGGTAGTTCTAAGCTGCTTCTCCACTGATTCCCAAAAGGGCCTAGACCACCATTTATGAAGCAAGGAACCCCTCCCTCTCTCGCAACACCAGCATAAGTCCGAGTTAGATAAACCCATCTGTTTCATAACGAGTGGGTTTTATATCAACATGTTAAGGTCTTGAAAGAGTGTTCCTGAATATGAACATAGCGTGAGAAGCGATTAGACGTGGCTGGAATCCCTGCTATTTCAGGCTTTAATGAAAGCAGGTAGCCCACATGAGGTGGTGGATAAGAGGTGACCATGCACAGAGGTTAGATGGAGTGGTAATGAGGAGTGAAGCAGATGTTTTTTTGTTTTTTTTATGTCCATGAACTGTAGCAGTTTCCAGCCTTGCTTTAAGCCAACACAACTTCTTAGATATAATATTGGGGCAACTTATGATTTAGGTCAACATTTAAAGAGGTTGTCTCACAAAAAATATTTTAAATTTTGAAACCAGTTCCTGCATTTAAATACATCTGTAATTGCATGTAATTAAAAATTTTGTATAGCCAGTGAACGCCACTTGCTGTTTGTTCTTTTTTTTTTATTTCTCTGTCCACCTTGCTGAGGTGGTTGCACATGCTCAGTTTCATCCTTCAACTGCCACCAGGCATATTTTCTGTCAGAAGCTGTGATAGTTACAGCAAGAGAGCTGCAGCAGAAAGTACATGCCCCCGAGAAAGGACACATCACTCAGAAAGGACAACAACCCATTAGAAAGGACATGAGCTGCCAGCTTGTATATAAATTTAGCAGAGCAACTGGAGAAATGAATGAGGGGAGCTCTGTATTCATGTGAGGTACAGGGCTAGGTGGGCACAGATATTTTTTGATCAAAATATATTTGCTAAGAACCTCATGTTTATTTATCATTAGAGAAGAGCGAAATTTTAAAAAATTCGATCCGGCCGGTTCAACAAATTTTTGGCAAAAATTTTGTTCAATCCGAATTTATTGAAAAAATTAGTTTCGATCCGAATTTATTTCTGGCGAATCGCGTTAAAAAACTGCTATTTCCTGGCTGCAGAGAGCCTTTATAGTGGTGTAGAACACTGTGCCTTGCAGTCACGGGGCCAAAACTGACCAAATAACTCAAGTATGAACTCAGCCTTAGGCTCCATTCAGACGTCCGTAGTGCATTGCGGATCCTCAATACACCCGGCCGGCACCCCCATAGAAATGCCTTTTCTTGTCTGCAATTGCGGACAAGAATAGGACATGCTCTATTTTTTTCCGGAGCTGCGGACCGGAAGATCGGGGCCGCGCTCCAGAAATGCGGATGCGGACAGCACACTGTGTGCTGTCCGCATCTCTTCCGGCTCCATAGAGAATGAATTGGTCCGCACCTGTTCCGCATAATAGCGGAACAGATGCTGACCCATTCTATAGACGTCTGAATGGAGCCTTACAGCTCGATGTTAGCGCCAAGAAGAAGCGCACTCCTTTTACACCGTCGGCAGCTGATTCCACATAGATGTCTACAGAACCTGTTCTATTAAATGCTTATACAAGTAGAGCCCCCCCCAACAGAGTGGAGAGGGTGTCAGCAGTAAGTTTGTGTTGACATCACTAATTTTGCCCTTCCTCTGATCCGTCAGAACACTAACCCCCAAAAAACAGATCCTGTCTGTTGAGCATACACCTTCACTCTGTCAGCATTTGGTCAGTAATCTATCAGTATTGCTAATGCCAAAAAAACAGGAGTGGATCTAAAACAGAGATGACCGAGTCAACCATTACAGAACCGCTGGGCTGCTAGTCAAGACACGACCGCTAGATGACACCGTGAGCTCAGACCTCTCGCTGCGACTCCTGCTGCCACGCCCCCTTACTCTGCTGTGACCTGTGCCTGAAATATTTAGGCCTCTGCCACTCCCCTGTGCAGGGCCTGGCACTTCTCTGTCTATTTGATCAAATAAATAAATAAAAAGGAAATGAAAACACCCCAAAAAAAGTCTGTAATTTTCTCACTTCACCACACAACGGCTAATAAGCCCTTTTTTTTCCCACTAATACACGCCACAGAAGGCTTAACCTCTTAAGGACACATGACTTATCGGTACGGCATGTTGTCCTGGTACTTAAGGACACATGATGTACCGGTACGCCATGTATAGTTCCGATCACCGCCGCCCGGCGGGCGGTGATCGGAACCCGGTGCTTGCTCAAATCATTGAGCAGGCACCTTGGCTAAATGCGCCAGGGGGTTCTGTGACCCCCCCATGTCGGCAATCGCAGAAAACTGCAGGTCAATTCAGACCTGCGGTTTGCTGCAGTTTCGGAAGTTCCTGATCCCCGTGGTCTGTGACCGCGGAAATCAGAAACTTCGAATAAGCTTTATTTTACTGTTTAACCCCCCCCTGCTGCCCTCTTTGTTATCTGCCGGCGGGCGCAGCGGAGGGGGGGTGCAGGGAGTGCGGCAGGGAGGGCGTGTGGCCGGGCGGGCGAGGCGGTCGGTGCGGGCGGTGCTTGGGGGGGGGCGGGCAGGCATGCGATCATCCGCCCGCCCCCTCTCTCAGGATAGCCGAGTGGTTTGCAGAGTGTCAGCACATTGCTGACACTCTGCTCGAAGCGCCTGACATCTGTGCTGGCACAGATGCCATGCATTTAAACCCTTCCATGCCGCGGTCCGTAGCGGTCCCATCGGGGGCTGCTCTGCCTTTTCAGCCCCCAATGGGAGAGGGAGGAGGCCCCCCTCCCTCCCCCCCATCACCCACTGCTCTGCTGTGGCATTGAGTGATGGTTACCATGGCCATGGTACTGATCAGAGGCTGTCCATGGTGCTGATTAGACTTCTGCTAAAGGCAGAAGTCTAATCAGACTTTGTAAAGTGAAAATACAGTACAGTACACTATATAGTGTACTGTACTGTATTATACAGACATCAGACCCATTGGATCTTCAAGAACCAAGTGGGTCTGGGTAAAAAAAAAGTAAAATAAAAGTGAATAAAAAGTAAAAATAATTTATCACTGATTAAAAATGAAAAAAAAAAAAAATCCCTACACATGTTTGATATCACCGCGTCCATAACGACCTGATCTATAAAACGGTCATGTTACTTTACCCGAACGGTGAACGCCATAAAAATAAAAAATAAAAAACTATGATGAAATTGAAATTTTGCCCACCTTACTTCCCCAAAAAGGTAATAAAAGTGATAAAAAAAGTCGTATGTATGCCAACATAGTACCAATCAAACCGTCACCTCATCCCGCAAAAAATGAGACCCTACCTAAGATAATCGCCCAAAAACTGAAAAAACTAGGGCTCTCAGACTATGGAGACACTAAAATATGTTTTTTTTTGTTTCAAAAATGAAATCATTGTGTAAAACTTGTCCGTGACAACCTGCTCTATAAAAATATTACATGATCTAACCTGTCAGATGAATGTTGAAAATAACAAAAAATAAAAACGGTGCCAAAATTGCCACGATGATGCATCACCTGAAAAATATAAAAAGAGCATGCACGCATATACACAGTACCATTACTCCATTCTTGTGTTTTCTCTTCTTTGGCTATAAGAGAATTGGGTTAGGCATATACATCAGGAGCATCACAATATAGATTGAGTGACAAGGGCCGTAGTTTCTCTTGTAACAGGGGATCTGGGGTCGCTGACCTGGTACGGTGAATCTTTTCAGGGCATCCATAGGGCAACAGAAAATTCTTCCAGAAAACATTTGCAGCGGTTTGGGCTGTTAAGTCTTTAACAGTTACAGCTACTATGAATTTGGTGTAGTGATGAATTATTGTCATGGCGTAGGTATTAGTGTTGATCGCGAATATTCAAATCGCTAATTTTATTCGCGAATATCGCCAATTCGAGATTTCGCGAAGATGTAGAATATAGTGTTATATATTCACATTCGTGAATATTCTAGATTTTATTTCCCATCTGAACCTGATTTCTCATCTGAACCCAAAGGGGCGAACCCTTTGTTTGGCACCCCCCCCCCCCCCCCCAAGAAAGTTAATATAAAGTTCAATAATATAATTGCACCCCCTCCCTCCCCGCCTTAATTACACCCCCCCTTAATTACACACAAACCCCTTTAATTACACCCCCTCTCTTCTCCCCTTAATTACACCTCCTCCCTTAATTACACCCCCCCTTAATTACACCCCCTCCCTCCCCACCTTAATTACACCCCCTTACCTTAATTACACCCCCCCCTTAATTACACCCCCTCTCTTCTCCCCTTAATTACACCCCCTCCCTTAATTATACGTCACCTCCTCCCTTAATTACACCCCCTCCCTCCCCACCTTAATTACACCCCCCCTTAATTACACCCCCCCCTTAAAGAGGACCTTTCACCTATTCTTACTCTATGAACTAAGTATACAGCCATGTGGAGCGGCGCCCGGGGATCTCACTGCACTTACTATTATCCCCGGGCGCCGCTCCGTTCTCCTGCTATGCCCTCCGGTATCTCCGTTCCCTAAGTTATGGTAGGCGGAGTCTGCCCTAGCGCTGGCCAATCGCATTGCAGAGCTCACAGCCTGGGAGAAAATAACCTCACAGGCTGTGAGCTCTGCGCTGCGATTGGCCAGCGCTAGGGCAGACTCCGCCTACCATAACTTAGGGACTGGTATCTCCGCCTACTATAACTTAGGGAACGGAGATACCGGAGGGCATAGCGGCAGAACGGAGCGGCGCCTGGGGATAATAGTAAGTGCAGTGAGATCCCCGGGCGCCGCTCTACATGTCTGTATACTTAGTTCATAGGGTAAGAATAGGTGAAAGGTCCTCTTTAATTACACCCCCTCTCTTCTCCCCTTAATTACACCTCCTCCTTAATTACACCCCCCCTTAATTACACCCCCTCCCTCCCCACCTTAATTACACCCCCTCCCTTAATTACACCCCCCCCTTAATTACACCCCCTCTCTTCTCCCCTTAATTACACCCCCTCCCTTAATTACACGTCACCTCCACCCTTAATTACACCCCCTCCCTCCCCACCTTAATTACACCCCCTCCCTTAATTACACCCCCCCTTAATTACACACTCCCCCCCTTAATTACACCCCCTCCCTCCCCACCTTAATTACAAACCCCTCCCTTAATTACACACACACATCCCTTAATTACACCCCCCCCCCTTAATTACAAACCCCCACTTAATTACACACACACCTCTTAATTACACAATTATTTACTCACATTTTGATGATGCCTCAGGCTCCGTCCGACCGCTGGTAATGGATCCTTCCGCTTCTTTAAAAGATCCGTGAAGGCGGCGCGGCATCAGCGTCGTGACGTCATGTTGCGCGCCGCCGCAATAATCCTTCCACAGAAGCCGGCGCCTGGCGGAGTCGCGTCGCGGTGCAGCAGTGGATGGAGGGGTGACTCCGTCATGGCACCCCCCTTGTGAGTGGCACCCGGGGCGGGCCGCCCCCCCCTTGGTACGCCACTGGGTCCGCCCCCTATACGTCATCATTGAGCAAACTTTGACCCTGTACCTCACAGTCAGCAGACACATTCCAGCCAATCAGCAGACCCTCCCTCCCAGACCCTCCCACCTCCTATCAAAAAGCAAGGACAGCATCCATCTTAGATTCATTCTGAAGCTGCAGTGTTAGTTAGCGCAGGGACAGTGCTGCTGCTGCTGAATTAATAGGGAAATCGTTAGCTAGGCCAGTGTTCTGTGTCCACTCCAGTCCTCAAAGACTCATCTGCTGTAAGGACAGCGTCCTGACAGTACCCCAAAAAGCCCTTTTTAGGGCTGGTACATCAGTCTGCTTTTTTATTTTTTATATATATATATTGCAGTTGCCTGCCCGTGTGTGAGAGGCCATAGGCCCACAGACTGTACACCACTCATATCGGGTGGCACAGCACCTTGCAGATAAAAAAGTCATTTAATTTTTCCTCTGTAATATAATTGCAGTTGCCTGCCAGTGTGTGTCAGGCCCACAGACTGTTCTGTGCCCACTGCCCACCACTCCTATAAGGTGGCACAGCACCTTGCAGATAAAAAAGTCATTGAATCTTTTCTCTGTAATATAATTGCAGTTGCCTACCAGTGTGTGTCAGGCCCACAGACTGTACTGTGCCCACTGCCCACCACTCATATAGGGTGGCACAGCACCTTGCAGATAAAAAAGTAATTTCATTTTTCCTCTGTAATATAATTGCAGTTGCCTGCCAGTGTGTGTCAGGCCCACAGACTCTACTGTGCCCACTGCCCACCACTCATATAGGGTGGCACAGTACGTTGCAGATAAAAAAGTCATTTAATATTTCCTCTGTGATATAATTGCAGTTGCCTGCCAGTGTGTGTCAGGCCCACAGACTGTACTGTGCCCACTGCCCACCACTCATATAAGGTGGCACAGTACCTTGCAGATAAAAAAGTCATTAAATTTTTCCTCTGTAATATAATTGCAGTTGCCTGCCAGTGAGTGTCAGGCCCACAGACTGTACTGTGCCCACTGCCCACCACTTATATAGGGTGGCACAGTACTTTGCAGATAAAAAAGTCATTTAATTTTTTCTCTGTAATATAATTGCAGTTGCCTGCCAGTGAGTGTCAGGCCCACAGACTCTACTGTGCCCACTGCCCACCACTCATATAGGGTGGCACAGTAGCTTGCACGCATAGTACCACAAATCTAAAAAAAAATGACAGGCAGAGGCAGGCCACCGCGCAGGGGCCGTCGTGGTCATGGTGCTGTGATTTCCTTTGGCCCTAGAATAATGCCCAGTGTTCAGAGGCCACGTACCCTGAACTCGAAAAATTCTGAGGACATAGTTGACTGGCTTACACAGGACACCCAATCTTCTATAGCTTCCGCTCGGAACCTTGACACACCATCCTCCTCAAGCTCAGCTTCGGGCACCTCTCAAGTTACCACTCGCCCGCCTGCCGCCATCACCAACACTAGCACCAAAGCCGCTTCACTTGATCTGTCAGAGGAGTTATTTACACATCAGTTGGAAGAAATGAGTGATGCGCAACCATTATTGCCAGAGGATGTAGATAACAGGTATATGTCTCAGTCAGGCAGCATTACACACATGGACGTACGGTGTGATGATGATGATGATGTTGTACCCGCTGCTGCTTCCTTTGCTGAGTTGTCAGATACAAGTGAAGCAGTTAATGATGACGATGTGTCCGTGGATGTCACGTGGGTGCCCGCTCGAAGAGAAGAAGAACAGGGGGAAAGTTCAGATGGGGAGACAGAGACGAGGAGGAGATGAGTTGGAAGCAGGGGGAGGTCGTCGCAAGGAGCTACTGGCACAGTCATACAGCATATATCGGCACCCGGGGTCAGCCAGACAACACGCCAATCAACGCATGCTGTTGCCACCACCAGAATACCGTCATTGCAAAGCTCAGCAGTGTGGCATTTTTTTTGTGTGTCTGCCTCTGATAACAGCAATGCCATTTGCAACCTGTGCCAAAAGAAACTGAGTCGTGGGAAGTCCAACACCCACCTCGGTACAACTGCTTTGCGAAGGCACATGATCTCATATCACAAACGCCTATGGGATCAACACATGAGTACAAGCAGCACACAAACTCAAAGCCACCATCCTCCTCCTGGTCCAGCATCTTCAACCACGTCAACAACTGCTGTCCTCCTTGCCCCCTCTCAACCACCCACCACTCCGCCTCTCACCTTCAGCAGTTCCTGCTCATCTGCCCACAGTCAAGTGTCTGTCAAGGAAATGTTTGAGCGTAAGAAGCCAATGTCACAGAATCACCCCCTTTCCCGGCGTCTGACAGCTGGCTTGTTGGAACTCTTAGCCCACCAGCTTTTACCATACAAGCTGGTGGAGTCTGAGGCCTTCAAAAAATTTGTAGCTATTGGGACACCGCAGTGAAAGGTACCTGGCTGAAATTTCTTTTCACAAAAGGCAATCCCCAACCTGTACTCTATTGTGGAAAAGGAAGTCATGGCATGTCTGGCACACAGTGTTGGGGCAAGGGTCCATCTGACCACTGATACCTGGTCTGCAAAGCACGGTCAGGGCAGGTATATCACGAACACTGCGCATTTGGTAAACCTGCTGACGGCTGCCAAGCATGGAATGCGTGGCTCTGCAGCAGAGTTGGTGACACTGCCACGACTTGCAGGCAGGCCTGCTGCCACCTCTTCTACTCCTCCTACTCCATCCTCTTCGCTAACCTCCTCGGCTGAGTCCTCTTCTGCTGCTGCGTCTTGCTCCACATCAACTGCACCCCCTCAGCTCACCATGGGCTATTCCACATCCCGGATACGACAGTGTCACCCCGTGTTGGGGTTGACTTGCCTGAAAGCAGAGAATCACACCGGACCAGCACTCCTGTCCTCCCTGAAAGCACAGGTGGATCAGTGGCTGACCCCGCACCAACTGGAGATTGGCAAAGTGGTGTGTGACAACGGAAGAAATCTGTTGGCGGCATTGAATTTGGGCAAGTTGACACATGTGCCGTGCATGGCACATGTGTTGAATCTGATCGTACATCGCTTTGTGTATAAGTACCCTACACGGCCATGGCGCACTTTTCCGATATTCAGCGGCGAAACAACATGCCAGTGAGGCACTTGATTTGCGACAGCCCGACATGTTGGAATTCAACACTCCTAATGTTCGACCGCCTGCTCCAACAAGAAAAAGCCGTCAACGAGTATTTGTATGACCGGGGTGTTAGGTCAGCCTCTGCGGAGCTGGGTATTTTTTTGCCACGTTACTGGACGATCATGCGCAATGCCTGTAGGCTCATGCGTCCTTTTGAGGAGGTGACAAACCTAGTCAGTCGCACCGAAGGCGCCATCAGCGACCTCATCCCATTTGTTTTCTTCCTGGAGCGTGCCCTGCGAAGAGTGCTGGATCAGGCCGTAGATGAGCGTGAAGAGGAAGAGGAAGAGTTGTGGTCACCATCACCACCAGAAATAGCCTTATCATCATCGCTTGCTGGACCTGCGGCAACGCTGGAAGAGGAGTCTGAGGAAGAGGAGTCAGAGGAGGAATGTGGCTTTGAGGAGGAGGAAGACCAACCACAGCAGGCATCTCAGGGTGCTCGTTATCACCTATCTGGGACCCGTGGTGTTGTACGTGGCTGGGGGTAAGAACAGACCTACAATGAGATCAGTGAGGACGAGGAACGGGACATGAGTAACTCGGCATCCAACCTTGTGCAAATGGGGTCTTTCATGCTGTCATGCCTGTTGAGGAACCCTCATATAAAAAGGCTGAAGGAGAATGACCTGTACTGGGTGGCCACGCTACTAGACCCCCGGTATAAGCAGAAAGTGGCTAAAATGTTACCGAATTACCGGAAGTCGGAAAGGATGCAGTAGTTCCAAAACAAATTAAAAAGTATGCTTTACACAGAGTATAAGGGTGATGTCACAGCACAACGGAAATCTAACAGGGGAAGAGGTGAAAGTAATCCTCCTCCTACCACAACCACGCCGGCAAGGACAGGACGCTTTACAGACATGTTGTTGATGGAGGACATGCAGAGCTTTTTAAGTCCTACGCATCGCTACAGCCCTCCGGGGTCCACCCTCAGAGAACGACTCGACCGACAGGTAGCAGACTACCTCGCCTTAACTGCAGATATCGACACTCTGAGGAGCGATGAACCCCTTGACTACTGGATGTGCAGGCTTGACCTGTGGCCTGAGCTATCCCAATTTGCAATAGAACTTCTGGCCTGCCCCGCTTCAAGTGTCCTGTCAGAAAGGACCTTCAGTGCAGAGTTGGAGGTATTGTCACTGAGAAGAGACGTCGCCTAGGTCAAAAAAGTCTAGATTACCTCACCTTTATTAAGATGAATGAGGCATGGATCCCGAAGGGACTGACAGTGGGCGATACATTCGACTAAAAAAGGCCTGATGAGATGAGCTGCCTTGGGCTAAAAATGGTCCACACGCTGCTGTATTTTATCTCTGAATGCCGGATGACTTGCGTGACTTATCCGCCACCAACTAGGGTTCTGTAGCAGCGGCTGCAACAATACCACATTTTTCAGGCATGTGTACATGCCTAATTTTTCTGGCCTCTTGTGCTGCACTGTGGCTGCAAAAACAAAAACAAAAAAAAGGCACATACATGTGTCAATTCCCCTTCGTGATCGTTACCTTGTTGTGGTGAAGGAGCTTGCGTATCACAATGAAGCGATCACCTCTATGAGTGTGTTGGCAATGTTGGCACACCCCAGATGATAAGGTCGTTGCTTCATTGTAAACAGACCAAAAGCGATCGGCTGGATAATTTTGCATAGAAAAAACATAAATTTTCTTTGTGATCATCTAAGGTGATCATTAAAGCCTACTAGGCCAACAATGGGCTCACACTGCTGAATCATTGTTTTCTGGGTCACTCAACTGTCACTGAACTACCTCAGCACGACCATAGGCTTTAAAAAACCGCCATCGCCTGCAATCTCCCGAATGTGCGCACGAGCACAGTCATCACTACACCAAGATTGACGCATAGAGGAATAAAATTTATGTCATGTGTGTGTCAACTATTGACAACTCTTTACGGTTGTTTGTGGTGCGTTAAACGGGGAGTTTGATCTGTCAGAGTTTGGTCTGTCACTGTGAAGCGGGCGTAACCCTTACACTACCTGATCGATACAACATCATACCTGATCGTATACACACACTGGATGTTTTAAAGCACGTTATTCCAAACAATTTAGGAATGTTAGGTGATTTATGCCCTTTATGGATTAAAACCCGACTCTGCGTCAACTCACTTCCATGGGAGTTTTGCCATGGATCCCCCTCCGGCATGCCACAGTCCAGGTGTTAGTGCCCTTGAAACAACTTTTCCATCACTATTGTGGCCAGAAAGAGTCCCTGTGGGTTTTAAAATTCGCCTGCCTATTGAAGTCTATGGCGGTTCGCCCTGTTCGCGAACGGAAAATTTTATGTTCGCGACATCTCTAATGTTCATAAACCACGTGTTCGCGGAGGGCCCAATTCACTTTAATGGCAGGTGAACCTGAAAAACCTTCACGTCATATTTGCAGCCAGCAAACACTTACTAGAAGTACACAGATAGTCCCATAACATGGACAGTGATATACCAGAGGGGGATCATTGGCAAAAATTCCCACAAAAAATATGTAGTTTTATCAGGGGCCATTTTTATGCGTCTTAAAGGGAAACTCTCAAAAATGTGCCCTGCTGGAGCCTAGAAAATGTTTATTTACTATCGGTTTGATGTATACAAATGTGCAGCACTTCACTTTTTTGTATCCTGCATAGTCCATTAAAAAAAATGCATACGTTAATGTAATTTTTTTTTCTACCATGGAACTGTATGTGTCACCGCCAGTTCTGTGAGAAGGTCTGACAGACGTTCTTTGTTTTGGTTTCACTTTGTCATCTCCTTTCCTTCTGCCAGGTGTCACTTATTTAGACTAATCGTCTTCCTTTATATTCCCTCCCATAATGCCTCACTTTGCGGTTTATACAACTTCCTGGATGAAGTGTTCACTGCTGGAGGCTGCTGCTGCTGTTTGCTTAGATAAGTCTTTTCCTTTATTGTGTTTCCTTGCTGGCTTGATTCTAGGTGACCCTGACTCCATCCGTATTAAGTGCAGGGAGCCGGTGGTCGTGTCCCCTCACTATTATAGGGTTTGCAGGTGTCACACAGTCTTAGGTACGTGGACATGCAATTGTCTACCATTGAGACCCTTGCATGTGCATAGCAGTCAGGGAATGCTCTTAGGGTTTTAAAGGTCTCACCTATATGCTCCTTATATTGGGATCAAGCCAATCGGTCGTTTACTTATAAGTTCCAGCTATCTGCAACTTCACCCGTGACATTATAAACCCCCTAAACCAGTGATGGAGAACCTTTTAGAGACCAAGTGCCCAAACTGCAACCTAAAACCCACTTACTTATCTCACAGTGCCAACGCAGCACAGCAAATGGTGATTTATTATATATGAATAATTCACCATTTGCTTTTGCCAATACTTACCTGGTACCAGACTCCTGCTGACAGCGCCGACACAGAGGTTCCCATTTTTTCTTCTTCTTCTCCACTTATCATTTCATCCCGATGACCGCATCCACGGCACAGGTAGGAACCAAGGCAGCAGCTTATCGTCTTATCGTCATATTTTGGAATACCCAGGCCTGGGGCAGAGGTTATGCACAGCTTCAATGAAAGGAAATTATTCACGGCCTCTTCTGTAAGTTGAAATGGGTCAGATGACAGACAATCATACAGAGGCTGCATTAACATTGAGGCATGTCTAATCCAGGGGCGACAGTATGACACCAGCCCCAAAAACACCCTTAGGCTTTGTGCTCCTTTGGGCACTTGTATCCTTTCAACAGCCTCCTTTCTTTCTGGGGTGAGGTGGCGAGCTCCGTGGGAGAGGCAGTGTCCTAGAAATACAACCTTGTTTTTACAAAACTGCAGCTTCTGTTTTGAGGCTTTACACCCGTTCTGATGTAGGAAAATTAAAAGAGATATTGTTGCCTCACAGCAAGTCTCATTGTCTTAACACACAGGAGCAAATCATCCACGTATTGTAACAGGACCACTGAGCCGGGCGGTGCCCAGTTTGTAAGGACAGATTGCAGAACCTGTGTATACATGGTCGGGGAGTTCTGAGCTCCCGGAGGCAGGACGGTCCAAGTATACTGGTTACCCTTAAATGTAAAGGCAAACAGATACTGACAGTCTTGGTGCAACGGGACACTAAAGAAAGCATTTGCCAGGTCTATTACCGTGAAACACGTAGCAGTAGATGGAACTTGTGACAGTAAGGTTTGTGGGTTTGGCACTATTGGAGTTTGCAAAACTGTTACCTTGTTAACTTCTCTAAGATCATGAAACATCCTGTAACTGACAGGCTGTCCCTTTACTGGTTTATTCTTTATTGGGAACAGTGGGGTATTAGTGGGAGATACTGTTTTTATCAATATACCGGCCTGGAAAAAAGGATCAATTTGACTGGCCACTGCTATCTCCTGGGTATGACTGAGGGGGTACTGCTTCACTTGAGGGGGCTGATATCCTAGCTTAAAGGGATTGTCCGGGTTCAGAGCTGAACCCAGACATACCTCCATTTTCACCCCGGCAGCTCCCTGACATGAACTGCTCCGATGCTCTCCTTTGCCCTGCGCTAAATCGTGCAGGGCAAAGGCATTTTTTGGAGATCCGGTGACGTACCAGGGCTATCCATGGGGCTGCCAGGAAGCCCAGTGACATCACTGGCACTGATGGGTGGGATTTAGCGCTGCCCAAGCCGGTAATTCCGCCCATCCCTGCAAATCAAATTTTTCCTCAAAGTCGGATCGAATTCCACTTTGTCAACCTTGATTCGCTCATCTCTACTTATAATATCAAATGTGGTATTAGTTTATATACAGATTCTGCATTTAATTGGCTTTGAGATTATTGCTATGGTCTGTGTTTTTTTTCTCTAATTGTGGCCATGTACATCCGTGTATCCATTTATCATACCGTACAGGATGTGTTTATCATTTCTGTGTCTGTTTTTTTGTCTTCGAAATATAAACCGCATCCGGCCAAGTCCTTCACGATAACTGCATTTTATACAAATAAGTCCCCTAGAAAACAATGTATCAGCATTATCCTTCACTGGTTTAAAGGGATTGTTCTCCCTTTACAAGAAATCTGTTTGAGAGGTGAGTAACACTGGAGTCAATTAACAACACTTGATGTTTGCAGCTAAATAAAAGTTTTTGCTATAAATCCAGTGTGACCTGATTTTATGGGTTGTAATATCTTTGGAATTTGCAAAGTTTCTATTAGTGCCTTTCCATTATGATGCCCTCTAAGTGCCCCACACAGTATGATGAGCTCTTAACCGCCCCACACAGTATGATAAGCCCTTAACCGCCCCACACAGTATGTTAAGCCCTTAACCGCCCCACACAGTATGATAAGCCCTTAACCGCCCCACACAGTATGTTAAGCCCTTAACCGCCCCACACAGTATGATGAGCCCTTAACTACCCCACACAGTATGATGAGCCCTCTAAGTGCCCCCCACAGTATGATGAGCCCTCTAAGTGCCCCACACAGTATGATGAGCCCTTAACTACCCCACACAGTATGATGAGCCCTTAACTACCCCACACAGAATGATGAGCCCTCTAAGTACCCCACACAGTATGATGAGCCCTCTAAGTGCCCCACACAGTATGATGAGCCCTCTAAGTGCCCCACGCAGTATGATGAGCCCTTAACTACCCCACACAGTATGATGATCCCTTAACTGCCCCACACAGTATGATGAGCCCTCTAAGTGCCCCACACAGTATGATAACCCCTTAACTGCCCTACACAGTATGATGAGCCCTTGACTGCCCCACACAGTATGATGCCCACATAGTGTTAGCGTTGTCCACACCGTATGATGCTGTTGCCTTTCCACAATATGATGACCCCTTAGTACGCACACACAGTATGCTGTATCCTAAGGACTCCCTCACAAAATGATACCCCAATAAGTTCCCACAGACAGTATGATGCCCGATTAAGTTCCCACAGACAGTATGATGCCCGATTAAGTTCCCACAGACAGTATGATGCCCCATTAAGTTCCCACAGATAGTATGATGTCCCATTAAGTTCCCACAGACAGTATAATGCCCCATTAAAGGTGTTGTCTCACCTCAGACATTGGTGGCTATCACTAGATTATGCCACCAATGTCAGATAGGTGCAGATACCACCTCAGGAACATGCTTCTATCTCCAGGACAGGGCCCCCAAAGTGAAAAAAGAGCACACCACACATGCGTGGCCTGCTTTCCATTCACCTATATGGGAGCTCTGAAAATAGCTGAACAAGCTCACTTGGCTATTTTCGGATGTCCTATTCCGCTGAATGGAGGATGGTTGTGCAAGCTCGGTGTGTAGTCCTTCATTTTGGGGGCCCTGTTCTGAAGATAGAAGCAGGTCGCAGAGGTAGGACCTGCACCTATGTGACATTAGTGGCATAATCTAGTGATAGCCACAAATGTGTGAGATGATACAACCCCCATCAAGCATGATGCCCCCTATGTACACCCTCACAGTATGATACCCCACTAAGTTTTCACACAGTGTGATGCCTCATCCAGTATGATGCCCCCTAAGTGTTCCCTCACAGTAGGAAACTCCATTAAGTATGATGCCGCCTTGGTTCCTCCTAAATGGAACCCTTACCATGTTCCCCAGATGAATGGAGCATATCTCTCAGTGCCCGTCTGCTGTGGTCTGTCTGAGGCTCGGTGCAGCTGGCACCTTGATATCACCGTCATTAGCAGGGGAACTGGTGGCTCCTTGCTTCACCATTGTATTCAACTGTATCTGCATCCTGAAGATGGAGATTCAGTTGACGTTGGGATACTTAGCAGCCTTCCCATGATAGCAGGCAAAATTTGTGACCCCCCTCCCGGATCCCGGGCGGTGGGGAGGCATGCATAATGGGAAATACTTGTGGTATCTATACATTTCTATTGAACAATTTTGTGAACATCATTAGGGTTGTATAGTGGAGTCATTTAGTTTCAAAACCCCCCAAGCCCCCGGCTATAGGAAGGGGTTCACAGGGACTTACCTTAGAGCCAAGCATTACCCCCGCCTTTGGTGCAGACGTTCTAATTTTCCTGCTGTATACTCTACATAATGACTGCCTACATACATTATCATTATCTGCTAAACACACGCCATTACTAGATGCCCTCAAGCATCAAGTTCTGCTCTTAAACAATCTTGTTTGCTTTTCTGCAAAACTAGCTAATGTGTGGAGGAGTTGGGCTGGGTAAAGCAGGCCAGTGCATTGTGTAGGGCAGAGAAACAGACCCAGCTCTGCTACATTTATTTGACGAAAGGTGCTAATTGCTCCAACTGCTTCCAAAACAATGCTGTATATGGGGTAAAAAAAAAACACTGCAGTATACATTGCCAAGTACTGCAACCTATTGTGCCAGCTTTCTGGTAGCTCCACGGCTTTTACAGCGTTGTCCTATGTGCTTGTATTAGCGGATTCTTGGTCATGACCAACTGTTCCTGGAATTCCTTGCAGTGCCTGGTGTGAGGTCCCGTGTGTTGGTAACTAATTTCAAATCACACTGGTTTGCACTTAAAGGGGGCACATTGTGTAGGATGGCATGTGGTTGCACTGTGTCATGGTCTGCTCACCTCAGGGCCACCACCCCGCTCTATGCATTAGTACCTCCTCATCACCCTTGCTCGCCTTTCTAATGCCCCTAGGCCCTACATACTGCAAACCGTCATGGTTCTCCATTTTCTGTTCCACATCTGCTTGTATGCTCTCTCTCTCTGGATCTTAAAGGGCCAGCATGCACAAAGCAACTCACTCTTCAGCCAATGGTCTCTCCTCACAGGGTTTACTAGGACCTTTCCCCTGCTATCGTATGCCAGTGCAAAAGGTCCTTTAGGTTCCCATACTATGATAAGCTATTCTTATGCTCTGATATCCTGATACTGAGATATTGGTCTGCCCTGACTTTCCACCTGTCTACCATTGTACCAGAGCTCCAGCAGCTCCCGGGCCCCAACCCTTTTGCAATGAAGTACTCAGCCAGCCCTGGCCCCGGCCTGTCTCACTGCAACTTCTGTCTGTCATCGTGTTACTGCATCCTGGGGCCTTCTTCTTCATCACTGCAAGGTTTAGACCTAAATTTGTAGCCAACTAGTGGTCTACATGATCTATAATACGTTGCATGACATACGATATATGGGAGTGCATGTCGCTGCACTGGATATGAGGGCATATGTGTCTGCCACCTTGTATGGAGAGGCATGTGTCTGCACTGTGTACAGAAAGGATTGTGCCTGGCATGGTTTATGGAGGCACATGTGTCTGGCATTGTGTATGCAGGGGTGTGTGTCTGGCACTTTGTATGGAGGGGCATGTGTCTGCTATGTTGAAAGGAGGGGTTTATGTCTGGCACTGTGTATGAAGTCGCATAGCTAGCACAGTTGTGGCACTGTGTATGGAGAAGCATGTGACTGGTACGTTGTATAGAAGGGCATGTGTCTGGTATGTTGTGTAGGTGGATATGTGTCTGGCACTGTGTATGAAGAAGCATGAGTCTGGCACTGTGTATGGCGTGCCATGTGTCTGGTATGTTGTATGGAGGGACATAGTTCTGGCACTGTGTATGGAGGGGCTTTTGTCTGGCACTTTGTATGAGGGGGATGTGGCTGGTATGTTGTATGGAGAGGCATGTATCTGGTACTGTAGATTAGTGATGAACAGCAGGGACAATATTCAAATGCGCGATATTTTGCGACTACTTGGGCGAATATTCGTCATATATTATTTTCTTGATTTCGAAAATCGGCAATGTAATATGCGTGTATTGCGCGCCCAATACCGGCGTGGGTCACTTTTGCAAAGTTCTTCAAGCTGCTAGAAGCTTCCTGAGACTGGAGAAAATGGTTGGCACGGCAGAACATTACAATAGCTTTATATGCAGATAGAGTGCTCCAATATATTCGCGATTGCGCTAATCGGCAATTAATGATGCACATATTTTGGCGCAATACGTGCAACTTCACATTTTAGCAGGTCTGACTACATATTACTGATTGGGGCACTAAGTATTGTTGTGACATCACAGCACTATGAATAATCAAACAGGTTGCACATCCAGCTCACCTTTATAAGATCAATATCAGCCCCGTGTGCTCGGCATCCACAAGCACGTACTTGGTATTGCAGAACGAAAGAAGAAAAAGGTTCCGGCACTGTGCTTTACCGTAAGAACTTCCTCTTTATTCACGTAACAAATAATCGTAGGCAGACAAATCCATACAGCAAGCGATAGTTTACGTGTTTCGGAAAACAATGTCCTTAGTCGCAACAATAATTCCTGTCGGGCGTGAGAATTTAAGGCCCCGAGCCTCTACTCCCCCCGGAAGTGGGAGGTGGATGCACGGGAACCACAATTAACCCCCCCAGTAGGAATTCACCTGTTGTTTGACACATGGTGAATTAAAATTGCATAAATGCAGCACCAAATTCACGTAGACTCTTGTGTGAACCAGTTCCATATCCTCATATTTCATTTGTTCGAGACATCAGATTCAGTATATTGCCCAAAAAGTAAAATTTTAAGCCAAAAAGAAACGCTATTGGAAGTTCCCTAAATAACCGCACAATGTGAAATGGGACAATATGCTAATGAGCCTCTAGGTGCTATGTGGGAGTAGATTCAGCACCTAGAGGCTCCGTCTACTCACCCTTTATCCCGCCCAGGTCCTCCGTTTTGCCTGCCCCGCTCCTCTGGATTGATGTCCAAGTTCCATGCATCGTTGAGGAAATCCCGCACCTGCTCCGTTCACTTCTGTATTCGGCGCAGGCGCAGTGAGTGAATGCCGCGCTCCTGGTGCCGGCTTCCTCACTGCGCCGAATACAGAACGATGCATGGAACTTGGATGTCAATCAAGAGGAGCGGGGCGGGCAGAACGGAGGAGGTGTTTATTTTATCAGAACAGCTGCAGGGAGAAAGGTAAAAAACATACTGTTATGTAGTGCTGACATTGGCGCATCGGTATATCAGTCAGCTACATAACAGTATTTCTGGTGGTAGAAACCCTTTAAGTTTAAAAATCCAATAAGCTTCCCTTAATAGAATAGCTCTTCTGTGATCTCCACCTCTAGGGGGCGTTTTGACCTTTTCTATTGCAAACGCACGGAAAGAGCTCACTGTGCGATTATGTATGTGAATGAAGTGCTTGGCAGCATTAGACACTTTCAAAGCAGCAGGGTTCGAGATGTAATTCAAACGCTCGAGTATTCTGCTTTTAAATTTACGTGTCGTGCTGACTACATACATTAAATCGCACTCTATGCATTGAATAACATAAACCACTCCCGTGCTATTGCAATTAATGTAGGTCTTAATTAAGAAGGTCATGGAATGATCAGAGTTTTGGAAGGTTTTAGTCATCAGGACAGAGTTACAAGTTTTACCCGGATGGTCTGGTATGGCAGATACATAGATGACCTGCTCCTTATTTGGAGCGGTAGTATGTCTGCCTTACCAGACTTCAAGCACTACCTAAATGACAATCCGTACAACTTGCGGTTTACCCGCACAGTGGATGTGCGAACCATTTATTTTCTGGATTCGAAATTGACTGGCCTCTTCGAGCAAACAGCATTTAATGAGACCTATAGAAAGGAGACGGCAGGCAGCTCCACTTTGCATGCAAACAGCCGCCATCCAATATATAATAAAACTATGCGAGGAAGCATGCTGGAGGATGCACCGAACAAGGAGAGGGGCAGCACACCCACTTTAGTGCTGACAATGTGGCAAAATACAGAGCATCGTCAGAAATTGTTCACCTATATTATATGATGACGATGTCCTGTATAGTGCCTTGAAAAGTAGGTGTAGAATTGTCTCGAGAAGAGCACCTACTCTTGCTAGTTCCCTTTCCCCTTCACTTTTCATCTCAAATGATAGGAACAGAAATGGAAATAAAAATGTACAACACTCCTGGATAAAGTACAGGGGCTTTACAAAATGCGGTTATTATCATCCGTTTAAAACTTGTAACTCTGTCCCGATGACTAAAACCTTCCAAAACTCTGATCATTCCATGACCTTCTTAATTAAGACCTACATTAATTGCAATAGCACGGGAGTGGTTTATGTTATTCAATGCATAGAGTGCGATTTAATGTATGTAGTCAGCACGACACGTAAATTTAAAAGCAGAATACTCGAGCGTTTGAATTACATCTCGAACCCTGCTGCTTTGAAAGTGTCTAATGCTGCCAAGCACTTCATTCACATACATAATCGCACAGTGCGCTCTTTCCGTGCGTTTGCAATAGAAAAGGTCAAAACGCCCCCTAGAGGTGGAGATCACAGAAGAGCTATTCTTTTAAGGGAAGCGTATTGGATTTTTAAACTTAACGCTAGCGTGCCCTCAGGTCTAAATCAGAGGAGAGAGCTGATGTACTTCTACCAGTGACCTGTACAACCTTGTGGCGCTGTGGAAGTGCATTCAGCTCTCTTTGCCTATTTGCAAATTGGATCATGGTTTTTAAATAGTGTATGGCCATAGTTAATGCTTGTCCCAGTTCACATTGTGCGGTTCTTTAGAAAACTTCCAATAGGGTTTCTTTTTGGCTTAAAATTTAACTTTTTGGGCAATATACCGAATCTGATGTCTCGAACAAATACATTTTGAGGATATGGAACTGGTTCACACAAGAGTCTACGTGAATTTGGTGCTACACTTACGTTATTTTAATTCACCATGTGTCAAACAACAGGTGAATTCCTACTGGGGGGGTTAATTGTGGTTCCTGTGCATCCACCTCCCACTTCAGGGGGGGTGGAGGCTCAGGGCCTTAAATTCTCACGCCCGACAGGAATTTTTGTTGCAACTAAGGACATAGTTGTTAGTTGTCCGAAATGCGTAAACTATCGCTTGCTGTATAGATTTGTCTGCATACGATTATTTGTTACGTGAATAAAGAGGAAGTTCTTACGGAAAAGCACAGCGCCGGGACCTTTTTCTTCTTTCATCACACCACTATGTCTGTAGCATGTATGTATGGACAGCAGAGAAACAGTAGTTCCTATCACACTACCTAACACCCTGCACTGGAACCTATCAGCTCCACTATATCAGGATCTAACCTACACTGACTATCTACCGCTAACTATCTGTATTATATATATGAGCTAATAGTAACTAACTAACTAATGTAATTAAAGAGTAAAGCACAGAGCACAGCAATGTCCCTGCTCTCTCTCTCTCAGAACTCCATAAAACTACAGATAATGGCTGCTGGGGAGGTTCTTATATAGTAAGGAGGAGGCAACTTTCCTATTGGTTGCTAGGGATGTTGCTAAGCTCTGACAAAGACATTGCAGCCTTCTCATTGGCCCACAAGCAAGAAGGGAGGTTACTGATGAAAAAAAATTCTTAAATATTCACGAATATATAGCACCATATTCTAAATCTTCGCGAATTCTCAAAGTGGAGATATTCGCGAATAAAATTCACAATACAAATATTCGCGCCCAACACTACTGTATATGTAGAGGCATGTATCTGGCACTGTGTATGGAGAGGCATGTATGTGGTACTGTATATGGAGGGGCATCTGTCTTAAACTGTGAATGGAAGGGCATGTGTCTGGCATGGTGTATGGAGAGACATGTGTCTGGCACTGTGTATGGGGGGAACATGGGGATTTGTATAGAGGGGCACAGTTCTGGCACTGTGTATGGAAGGACTTTTGTCTGGTACTTTATATGAGGGGGATGTGGCTGGTATGTTGTATGGAGAGGAATGTGACGGGCACTGTTTATGGAGGGGCATGTTCCTGGAAGTGTGTATGGAGAGGCATATATGTGGTACTGTATATGGTGGAGCATCTGAGTGGCACTCTGTATAGAGGGGCATCTCTATTGCACTGTGAATGGAGGGGCATGTGTCTGGCACTGTGTATGAAGGCAGGTGTTTGGTACAGTATGTTGTATAAAGGAGCTTGTGTCTGGCATTGTGTATGGGAGGGCATGTGGCTAGCACTGTGTATGGGGGGAACATGGGGGTTTTGTGTGAAAGGACAGTTCTGGGGGCAGGTGTCTGGCACTTTGTATGGAGGAGCTTGTATCTGGTACTTTGTATTAGGGACATTTGTGTGGTCCTTTTTATAGTGTTGCATCTGTCTAGAATTTGCAATTTTGAAGTCCAGTGGCTATTACTGATAAAAGCCAAAGACACAACAGTACCTTTTTCTCTGAAACCCATATCCGTTTCCATCAAATGCTTACATTGGCTTTAAAACTAAAAATATATTCATCCAGTTGTCTGCAGAAATCTGTTAACTGCCGATGGTCCCTCAAAACCCCATTATGAAGAACTAATATTTCCACTCCATTGCTTGATCTAAGTTGACCGTAAGTATTTATCCACATTCGGAACCTTTGTTTTCCCCGGAGTGAGGGATCTAAAGGTTCTTTCACAAGCTGCTGGGACTTTGGAATATCTAAAAGGTGCTCCATTGATTGGTTTGTATTCTGGCAGAGCTGTGCAATGTAGGGGGCTATGATATTAGGTATTGTCCGACATGGGACAGTATGGGAGATGAACTTGCACCTGCTATGGGATCAATAGAGAAGAGTTGGGGCCAGATTGTTGGTATCCTATGGGCAGTGTAAACCTGTGCAAATATCTCCAAATGTACCATGTTAAACCAAACAATGGAGGGGCAGTTGTCACAGTGCCATTCTTTCCTTTAAATATTGGAAAGAGTGTGCAAAAACCTAGACCATCGAGCAACTGGCCCGTCCAGATCTTTGAGGGTACACCAGAAGTGATCCATTATTTGTTGTTATCAAATACTATTGATTGCCCAATGATCATGTAATATTTACATCCAGTTTAATTTATAGAGGTATCCAGCCTGCATCATTTAACTTCTGTCCACTGGAATGTTAAAACTGAGACACAATTTTTCCCAGCTACAACACAGTGGTGTCTGAATGGACCAGTGGTTGAGCATGAACATTGTCATTCTTTTCAAAGACTATGGCAAGGAAGTAGAAATCGAGAGCACATGTGCAGCACGCCAGACCAGCAGGGTATAGCGACAGTGAGGTCACGGTATAGGCAATTAAGGGTTACTCACTTTTTTTAGAGGAACCCTGGGCAGGCATGCGGCAGTGAAGGAGAGGTAGACACAAGTTCCTCTGGGGCACACTCTGGTTGTAGAGACCTGGCCTGATGTTGTGTGAGGTGCCCTGGATGTTGCAAGTGTTTTGAGTGCCTGAGGCAAGGTCCCTTTAAGGTTCGTGACGCCAGTGCCTGTAACGGTGGCACACCGATTTGAGGGGGTAGTAAATGAGTACACGGTTGGTGAACTAAACGTTGCTTTACTTGGTGGAAACAGTCCAACTTTGTACAGGCAGTTACAGTTGATAATGATAATGCAGTCCCTTGCACAATATTCCACAAGCAGGTTGACTTTCAATATAATGGCAGGTATTAATCATGCAAGATACTTGGAGGGCAAACAGTTAATGCTTTGCAGTGCAATGCTGCTCTATCCCCTTAAGCTATTATAGCTGGCTGGATCCCAAGGCCCGGATGCCTAATTGCTGGCTTAAATCCTTGGTATATATAATCTTCCTCCAGTATTGGCACTTGCTTTACTTTATAGAACCTCTGCCCATCAGGGTACTTATCTGGCCTGGTATTATCCGTGCTTGGTAGGGAAGCTGCAGGTTTCTCCCAGGAGGTTCATTCCTACTACTGGGGTAATCTTCTGAGCTAACTGAGGCTCACTTTATCTACAGGCAGGCTGGAGTTCCTCACTAGCCTCCTGGTTGTGGCTAGCAGCCAGGGCTATCAAGCTGCATGTCAGGAGGAGGCCCTCAGCAAATCTCTGGCTGGTGCCTTCTCACTTCTGTCTCCACAGACTCCTGACTATGAACTGACCCCTCCCTGTCTGGGCCTGGACATTTATACTAGGGGCTCCCTATCTCCCTCTAGTGCCTAGGATGCCTAACTACACCCTAATAGGCCTGCTATGCATAATACAGGGGAAGCATTGCATGTAAAAACACATAGAAAAATACATTAAATGCATAATCAAATATAAGATCACTGTTCCTTGTGAGTAGAAGTAACACCTGAACCAATTCACCCTTGTGTAGTGCCCACGCCTACCTAGTGGGACACTACACATGATCAAACTCCACTCATAGAGACTCTTCCTAGCCATGGTCTTGTGTCTGGGTAGGGAATGGAAGGCCAGGATATCCCATTCTAGTGAACAGTTGGGTCTAATCTAGCAGTAATCACCTGTCCAGTAGATAGCTGATAAATGCTTCAGGCTAGAATACCGTTTAACTATGCATTATATGACATGTTGGCCCAGTAGCTTTTTCCAACCTAGATATAACTTTCGATGGAGGTTGCTGAAATCAGGCCCACACTGTTCACTGTTGAACATGTTGTCCGATCTACTGGAGAAGCTGTGGAGGCTGAAATCTAGTTTTGTGGGAAAAGTTTCAGTAGAACTTGTCATTTTCTCATTCATTCCTCCCCATTTTGGGTTTAGGAGTCTATTGGATGCTTCTATCAGTGACTGATTACCGGTATATACTGTATATACACTCACCTAAAGAATTATTAGGAACACCTGTTCTATTTCTCATTAATGCAATTATCTAGTCAACCAATCACATGGCAGTTGCTTCAATGCATTTAGGGGTGTGGTCCTGGTCAAGACAATCTCCTGAACTCCAAACTGAATGTCAGAATGGGAAAGAAAGGTGATTTAAGCAATTTTGAGCGTGGCATAGTTGTTGGTGCCAGACGGGCCGGTCTGAGTATTTCACAATCTGCTCAGTTACTGGGATTTTCACGCACAACCATTTCTAGGGTTTACAAAGAATGGTGTGAAAAGGGAAAAACATCCAGTATGCGGCAGTCCTGTGGGCAAAAATGCCTTGTGGATGCTGGAGGTCAGAGGAGAATGGGCCGACTGATTCAAGCAGATAGAAGAGCAACGTTGACTGAAATAACCACTCGTTACAACCGAGGTATGCAGCAAAGCATTTGTGAAGCCACAAGACGCACAACCTTGAGGCGGATGGGCTACAACAGCAGAAGACCCCACCGGGTACCACTCTTCTCCACTACAAATAGGAAAAAGAGGCTACAATTTGCACGAGCTCACCAAAATTGGACTGTTGAAGACTGGAAAAATGTTGCCTGGTCTGATGAGTCTCGATTTCTGTTAAGACATTCAAATGGTAGAGTCCGAATTTGGCGTAAACAGAATGAGAACATGTATCCATCATGCCTTGTTACCACTGTGCAGGCTGGTGGTGGTGGTGTAATGGTGTGGGGGATGTTTTCTGGGCACACTTTAGGCCCCTTAGTGCCAATTGGGCATCGTTTAAATGCCACGGGCTACCTGAGCATTGTTTCTGACCATGTCCATCCCTTCATGACCACTATGTACCCATCCTCTGATGGCTACTTCCAGCAGGATAATGCATCATGTCACAAAGCTCGAATCATTTCAAATTGGTTTCTTGAACATGACAATGAGTTCATTGTACTAAAATGGCCCCCACAGTCACCAGATCGCAACCCAATAGATCATCTTTGGGATGTGGTGGAACGGGAGCTTCGTGCCCTGGATGTGCATCCCTCAAATCTCCATCAACTGCAAGATGCTATCCTATCAATATGTGCTAACATTTCTAAAGAATGCTATCAGCACCTTGTTGAATCAATGCCACGTAGAATTAAGGCAGTTCTGAAGGCAAAAGGGGGTCCAACACCGTATTAGTATGGTGTTCCTAATAATTCTTTAGGTGAGTGTATAGTGGGGGAAATAAATATTTGATACAATAGCAAAACAGAACTTAATATTTGGTACAGAAACCTTTGTTTGCAATTACAGAGGTCATATGTTCCCTCTAGTTCTTGACCAAGGTTGCACACACTGCAGCAGGGATTTTGGCTCACTTTATACAGATGTTCTCCAGATCTTACAGGATTCGGGGCCGTCATTGGGCTACGTTGAGCTTCAGCTCCCTCCAAAGATATTCGATTGGGTTCAGGTCTGGAGACTGCCTAGGCCACTCCAGGACCTTGAAATGCTTCTTACGGAGCCACTCCTTTGTTGCCCTGGCTGTTTGTTTTGTGTCATTGTCATGCTGGAAGATCCAGCCACTACCCATCTTCAATGCTCTTAATGAGGGAAGGAGGTTGTTGCCAAAATCTCGTGATAAATGGCCCCATCCATCCTCCCTTCGATACAGTGCAGTCATCCTTACTAGAGATGAGCGAACTTCTGTTTTAAGTTCGGCGTCTAAAGTTCGGCTTCCGGTTAGCGGAGGATCCCGATATGGATTCCGAATTACGTTGTGGTCTGTGGTAGCGGAATCAATAATGACCATTATTGATTCCGCTACCACGGACCACAACGGAATTCGGAATCCATATCGGGATCCTCCGCTAACCGGAAGCCGAACTTTAGATGCCGAACTTAAAACAGAAGTTCGCTCATCTCTAATCCTTACCCCTGGAGGCCAGATCTTGCATGGAGCCCCAGAACTAGGAAGATTAACAGTCATCTTGTGTTTCTTCCATTTTCTAATAATTGCTCCAACAGTTGTTGCCTTCTCACCAAGCTGCTTACCTAGTGTCCTATAGCCCATCCCAGCCTTGTGCAGGTCTAAAATTTTGTCCCTGGTGTTCTTAGACATCTCTTTGTACTTGGCCATGGTGGAGAAGTTGGAGTGTGATTGACTAAGTGTGGAGAGGTGTCTTTTATGCAGGTAACGAGTTCAAACAGGGGAAATTAATACAGGTAATGAGTGCACCACTGCAGAGTAGGAGGGCTTCTTAACGAAAAACTAACAGGTCTGTGAGAGCCAGGATTCTTGCTGGTTGGTAGGTTATCAAATACTTATTTCATGCAATAAACTGCAAATTAAACATTAAAAAATCATACAATGTGATTTTCTGGATTTTTTTTTTTTTTTTTGATTCAGTCTCTTACAGTTGAAGGTTACCTACAATAAAAATTACAGACCTCTCTTTTCTTTGTAGGTGGGAAAACTTGCAAAATCGCCAGAGTATCAAATACTTATTTTCCTCACTGTATATATGTGTTTTTTTAAGGAAAATTGTCAATGACTAAGTAGGACCACCCAGAGGACTCCTAAACCCAAAATGAGTAGAGAATATACATTTTTTTTAAATGACATCATACTGAATAATTTCCCACAAAACGACATAACGATCTGTTCAGCTCCTCCTGCTCTATAACATGGACAATTGTACATTTTCTAAAATCAGAGCCTATAGAAGAGTTGAATTTGTGATGTCATGCATTAAGTTCAGACTAGAAACTATATTTTACTCCAGGTAATTCAACAATTTACAGAATGAGACCATCCAAGAGTTACATCACAAAGTCAACTCTGAATATGGAGTGCATAGAGATAGCATCACTTTTCATTCAGAAGATGATGGCCATTTGATTGCCTATTGTGCACTTGCATTAATTCTTATTATGGCATCCTGTAAGATACAGAACCTACATTTCCGTTACTTATATGGCAGTAACATCACATTCTGCAGCACCGTTCAGAGATTACAGGACTAATTGCAATAATATCACCCTAGCATCTGATGACCATGCTGATATTGGTGACACATGAAATATTGGACATCATTTGTCTTTGTCTGTTAAAAAGCCTCCACAAAGTAACATGGAGACACAATGCAACAGCACAGAACGGCCTTGATTCAAGTCATTCCTAACCACTAAGTCCTTCCTACACACCACATGAAAGTGCTTTGTTTGGCTCTTTTGTGAGTATAGAAATGTGTCTACCCACAGCCTGATTAAGAAAATATTTACCGGCAAAGTCAATGAGATATTGAGGAGAGTACGAGGGATACGTCCCCCGCAGGTTCCTTTGTGTTCTGGAACAGATTGTGCTTCTTGGAGGGATAAGCCGTTCTATGGGGAATCTGTGGTTGGTAAGCAAACTGGTATAAGTATAGTCGATGCTGTTGAGTGGGAATGTGTGGGTAATGCTTTTTTTGGAAGCAGGGAGGCAATACAGAGAATTGCTTGCTCAACAAAAGACATCATTGACATTATAATGTATACAGCCAACTTCCACCTTAGCACCTCCATCTTAACACGTTGTCATATTCTACACTGTTTTTCTGAAGAAGAGCTCCAAATCCCCTGCGTGAAAATTGAATTAGATGATAACTAGAGATGAGCGAGTTTCTTAAAAGTTAGATTTGGCTGATTCACCGAATTTCGCAAAAAAATTCGCTTTGTGACGAGTTATTTTGGCACAAAGCAAATTTTTTTGTAAGTAGTGGGTGCAATGACAGGGAGCTGCGATAGCCCCGCCCCCGTCATTGTACCCCTCAGATGCTGTGTTCATACATGATTGTGGCATCTGAGTGTGAAATTAACTAAAAAAATGTAATCAAACTTACCGCCTTCATTTTCCCCGTGACGGGCCGGCTGCCATCTTGCTTGAAGATCTGGGCCGAAATCCTGTGCGGCGCGTGATTACATCATCACTAGTCGCTATGCTCGGCCGAGCACCGCGTGTGCTCGAGTCAGTGTATTTAAATGTAATTTAGCATCTATTTCTGAAAAGTTTCTGCTGGGATTTGAACTCCCAACCCAACATTAAAGGCAAGGACCTTACCCACTCAGCTATAAAGCTTAATTCTAAAGTGTGTCAGAAAAATCTCATAGTAGTTTCTGATGTAGTGAGTATTCCTATTCAGCAGAATACTTATTTTATATTTCTGTGCAGGTTAACATGTAGCTCTATAGTGTAGAGGTTAACGTCCTTGCCTCTAATGTACAAGGTTTGGAGTTCAAATCCCTTCACAAACATTTGTATATATATACAGTACAGACCAAAAGTTTGGACACACCTTCTCATTCAAAGAGTTTTCTTTGAAAACTGATGGTCCCAACCCCATTTATAAGGCAATAAATCCCACTTATTAAACCTGACAGGGCACACCTGTGAAGTGAAAAACATTTCAGGTGACTACCTCTTGAAGCTCATCAAGAGAATGCCAAGAGTGTGCAAAGCAGTAATCCAAGCAAAAGGTGGCTACTTTGAAGAACCTAGAATATGACATATTTTCAGTTGTTTCACACTTGTTTGTTATGCATATAATTCCACATCTGTTAATTCATAGTTTGAATGCCTTCAGTGTGAATATACAATTTTCATAGTCATGAAAATAAAGAAAACTCTTTGAATGAGAAGGTGTGTCCAAACTTTTGGTCTGTACTGTATACAGTATGTCAGTTTTCAGCCATAATACATTTACATATATTATTATATATTTAGAATATATAATATATTATAATATATGTAAATATATTATGGCTAAAAACATCAGTAGTAGTTTCCCACATATTATGCATTCGTATATATCAGAAGTATGATTTTATATATATATATATATATACAGTGGGGGAAATAATTATTTGACCCCTCACTGATTTTGTAAGTTTGTCCAATGACAAAGAAATGAGAAGTCTCAGAACAGTATCATTTCAATGGTAGGTTTATTGTAACAGTGGCAGATAGCACATCAAAAGGAAAATCGAAAAAATAATTTTAAATAAAAGATAGCAACTGATTTGCATTTCATTGAGTGAAATAAGTATTTGAACCCTCTAACAAAAAAAGACTTAATACTTGGTGGAAAAACCCTTGTTTGCAAGCACAGAGGTCAAACGTTTCTTGTAATTGATGACCAAGTTTGCGCACATTTTAGGAGGAATGTTGGTCCACTCCTCTTTGCAGATCATCTCTAAATCCCTAAGGTTTCGAGGCTGTCTCTGTGCAACTCTGAGCTTGAGCTCCCTCCATAGGTTTTCGATTGGATTAAGGTCCGGAGACTGACTAGGCCACTCCATGACCTTAATGTGCTTCTTCTTGAGCCACTCCTTTGTTGCCTTTGCTGTATGTTTTGGGTCATTGTCGTGCTGGAACACCCATCCACGACCCATTTTCAGTTTCCTGGCAGAGGGAAGGAGGTTGTCGCTCAGGATTTCACGATACATGGCTCCGTCCATTTTCCCGTTTATGCGAATAAGTTGTCCTGTGCCCTTAGCAGAAAAACACCCCCAAAGCAAAATGTTTCCACCCCCATGCTTGACGGTGGGGACGGTGTTTTGGGGGTCATAGGCAGCATTTTTCTTCCTCCAAACACAGCGAGTTGAGTTAATGCCAAAGAGCTCTATTTTGGTCTCATCAGACCACAGCACCTTCTCCCAGTCACTCTCTGAATCATTCAGGTGTTCATTGGCAAACTTCAGACGGGCCTGCACATGTGCCTTCCTGAGCAGGGGGACCTTGCGAGCCCTGCAGGATTTTAATCCATTGCGGTGTAATGTGTTTCCAATGGTTTTCTTGGTGACTGTGGTCCCTGCTAATTTGAGGTCATTAACTAACTCCTCCCGTGTAGTTCTAGGATGCTTTTTCACCTTTCTCAGAACCATTGACACCCCACGAGGTGAGATCTTGCGTGGAGCCCCAGAGCGAGGTCGATTGATGGTCATTTTGTGCTCCTTCCATTTTCGAACAATCGCACCAACAGTTGTCACCTTCTCTCCCAGCTTCTTGCTAATGGTTTTGTAGCCCATTCCAGCCTTGTGCAGGTCTACAATTTTGTCTCTGACATCCTTGGACAGCTCTTTGGTCTTTCCCATGTTGGAGAGTTTGGAGTCTGCTTGATTGATTGATTCTGTGGACAGGTGTCTTTTATACAGGTGACTAGTTAAGACAGGTGTCCTTAATGAGGGTGACTAATTGAGTAGAAGTGTCTAACCACTCTGTGGGAGCCAGAACTCTTAATGGTTGGTAGGGGTTCAAATACTTATTTCACTCAATGAAATGCAAATCAGTTGCTATCTTTTATTTAAAGTTATTTTTTCGATTTTCCTTTTGATGTGCTATCTGCCACTGTTACAATAAACCTACCATTGAAATGATACTGTTCTGAGACTTTTCATTTCTTTGTCATTGGACAAACTTACAAAATCAGTGAGGGGTCAAATAATTATTTCCCCCACTGTATATATATATTTTTTTTTTAATGCCATACATTTTTTACAATTGCTAAAAAAATATAAAATATATAAATTTAATCTCTACTTCTGAAATGTTTCTGCCGGTATTTTAACTCCCAGCCTTGTACATTAGAGGCAAGGATGTTAACCACTACACTATACAACTACATGTTAACCTGCACAGAAATATATAATAAGTCTTCTGCTGAATAGGAATACTCACTACATCAGAAACTACTATGAGGTTTTTCTGACACAGTTTAGCATTCAGCTTTATAGCTGAGTGGATAAGGTCCTTGCCTACAATGTTGGGAGTTTAAATCCCTGACTTCATATATGGACATAGCTATAGATGGAGTCAGAGCAGGAACTCCTAAGCTGAACTAGAGTCCTGACACCCTCCCTTCTTCAGAGCAGGGGCTGCCTGGGGTTCTCCCATTGACTTTCATTGTGCTTGGTAGAGCATCGCAAAGTGTTCTATATGAGCACTTTGGTGCTTGCCCAACACTAGTCATCATGCTGGCTGGTGTGATGATGTAATCTCGCGCCGCATGGGATTTTGGCTGAGATCTTCAAACAAGATGTAGTCTGGCAGCCCGTTGTGAGCAAATGGAGGATGTAAGTTAGAGTTTTTTTGTTTTTTATACTATTTCAGGTTAAATTCGCTGACACGAAGCATGAGGAAATTTGGCTTCTAGGCAAATCAAATTTATCCTGAAATGATAACATTTTGACTGCCTGCAGGCGCCACTTGAACTCTATAGTAATAGAGTATGAGGTAAGCTCCAAAGCTTCCCCTAGTGGTGGATGTTGGCAGCCAAAATATAATCATTTATCTTAGTCAGTGCTGTAGATTGGGAGCTCTGAATCTGAAAATTGAATTGTAATCACTATAAAGATATATTAAAAGCAAATTATTAAAATCACAAATAGGTTGACTAACTTTAGAAAACTTGAAAAGAAAAATGGGAAGATTTGCATTGAGCAGTGCCTACCTATAGTGTCAAATGTGGTGGCTGGTGAATGTTAAAGACGTGGCTGAGATGTGACAGAAAACCGTCTGGTCCTCATTCTGCAGCTGTTTTCTGTTACTCCTTATACTAGAAATTGACTGATATGGCTTTCTTGTGGTTAATATCAGTGAGGAAACCTACATAACCTCTGCAACTATACACAGTAGATATGTAATGACCTTATTCACATGGCATCTGCTAGGCAGGATCTACAAATTTACTAAGGAATGCAGATAGCATTCCCACTAGAGATGGCCTTGCGGTTCGCCCAGCGGCGAACTTTGATCGTTCACGGTTTGCCAAACAGGCGAACATATGGCGGTGTCCGCCGGCGCCATATTCTTAGCATTGTGAAGAACTTTGACACATCCATCAGGTGGTACAGGACAGCCAATTGAGACGTTTCAGCACATGGACATACCCCCTACCCTATAAATAAACCCGATCTGGCAGGCATTTTACATTCTGTTTTTTGCCAGTGTAGGGAGAAGTTGCTGTGTGGAGCAGGGACAGGCTGTTAGGGACTGGTATAGGTGTGCTATTGATAGGTGTGACATTCTGAGGGGTGTGATATACTTATAATATACTTTCTAACATAGAAAGTATATTATAGTGCATTTGTATTGTACAGCAGTTGTTTTGCGGTTCTGCTGTGATACCGCAGCTAGATAGAGGGACAAACGCTATTGAAACAACTAATTGCAACTGGTGTGATATATCTGTTGCCCCACAAAAAAAATCTGATTGAGGGGTGTGATATACCTTTAATATACTTTATAACATAGAAAGTATATTATAGTGCATTTGTATTGTGCAGCAGTTGTGTACGGTTCTGCTGAGATACCGCGGATATACAGAGGGGCAAACGCTATTGGAATAAGTAATTGCAACAGGTGTGATATACCTGTTGCCCAAAAAAAATAAAAAATGATAGAGGGGTGTGATATACCTATAATATACCTTCTAACATAGAAAGTATATCATAGTGCATTTGTATTGTGCAGCAGTTGTGTGCGGTTCTGCTGAGATACCGCAGCTATACAGAGGGACAAACGCTATTGGAACAACTAATTGAAACTGGTGTGATATATCCATTGCCCTCAAAAAAACTGATTAAGGGGTGCGATAAATATGCTTTCACAAAATACTGATTGAGACCTGCAATACACCAGCTTCCACCAAATATTGATTAAGGAGTTTGATTTACCGGCTTCCAGCAAATACTCATTATTGGGTTCTATATACCTGTTTCCACAAAATACTGATACAGGGTATTGATATACCGGTTTCCACCAAATATTGATTGAGGCCTGCTATACACCACCTTCCCACAAATATTGATTAAGGGGTTTGATTTGCCGGCTTCCAGCAAATACTCATTATTGGGTTCTATATACCTGTTTCCACAAAATACTAATAGAGTGGATTGATATACCTGCTTCCACAAATACTGCTATTCTATAGGGACTTTGTCAGAGGGTCATTTTGAAATTGACAGGCAAAGGAAGAGGCAGGCTGTTCCTCAGGGGTGGAAGGGTTCGGGCAGGGTGGGAAGTTAGAGAAGGTGCTTGCGATTGGGTTGGGTGAGTTGGGTGAGTGGCTCACTCAGCCTTCGGCTTCTGCACCATCTTCATCCTCTGCATCAGCACCCTCCTCACTCTCTGCTGTGTGCACCCCCAAGGACACCACCACCACCATAGTCCCTACACTCGAGTCAGAGGAATTATCCACGTCCTGCCTCTTCTCCTTCTCCTCTTTCCTCCCATTTGTCCTCCACTCCACCTTTCACCGTGCTGTCGTCGCGTTCATCTGTCAAAAGGCAGGCTTCTGTGGCCCAAATGTTCGAACGTAAAAAGTTGATGACGCCAGATAGCTAGCCCGCCAACTACTGCCATATAAACTGGTGGACTCGGAGGCCTTTAGAAAATTTGTGGCCATTGGTTCACCGCAATGGAAGGTCCCTGGAAGGAAATATTTCTCCCAGAAGGGCATCCCAGGGCTATGTGGCCATGTTGAGCGGCAAGTGAATGTATCTCTGGCACACAGTGTCAGTACCAAGATACATCTGACCACAGACGCGTGGTCTAGCAAACACGGGCATGGAAGGTACATAACTTTTACTGCCTACTGGGTGAACCTTCTGACGGCTGTCAAGCATGCAAGCCGTGGCAACCAAGTGGATTTGGTGTTACCGACATGGATTGCATGCAGGCCTGCCTCTTCTTCTCCTCCTCCTACTCTATCCTCCGTCTCCTCCTCGACTGACTCCCCCTTTTCCACTGCTACCGCTTCTTCCGCTGCACCCCCCAGAACCTATTCGACGTGCCAGGTGAGACGTTACCATGCTGTTCTGCGGCTGTTGTACCTGGAAGCCAAGAGCCACACCGGTCCTGCACTCCTTTCAGCTCTGCGGTCACAGTTGGATCAGTGGCTAACCCCGCTCAATTTGACAGTTGGTAAAGTGGTGGGCAACAACAGTGCCAATTTGCTGAGCGCGCTGAAACAGGGCAAAATGACACACTTGCCGTGCATGGCACACGTCCTGAACTTAGTCGTGCAGCGATTCATTGCCAAATACCCCGGGGTCCAGGACGTCTTGCGGCAGACCAGGAACATCTCTGGGCATTTTAGAAGATCTTACACGGCCATGGCTCGTCTCACTGACGTTCAGCGGCGACATCACTTGCCCGTCAGACGTCCGATTTGTGAATGCCCGACACCCTGGAACTCCATCTTGTATATGCTTGATAGGCTGCTCAAGCAGAAACGTGCCGTTAACGACTACCTGTACGAACTCTGCGGCAGGACAGGTTTCAGGGAGCTTGTTTTTTTTTCAGAAGGGGTCAGTTTGAAGATGTGTTGGTCACTTCGGATATGAGATCATTCTTGCAGCCAACCCATCGACAGCCGCCCTCTGGATCTAGCCTCAGGGAACGCCTAGACCGACAGGTATCTGACTACATCGGGTTAACGGCCGATATGGACGCTCTGAGAAGCGAGGAACCCCTTGACTACTGGCTGTGCATGCTTGACCTGTGGCCAGAGCTAGCACAATTTGCCATGGGTGTCCTGTCCGAAAGGACGTTCAGTGCAGCAGGGGAGATCGTGACCGATAAGCTCACTCGCCTAGCTCACGACAGTGTGGACTCCCTCACATTTCCAAAAATAAATGAGGCATAGATCTCGGAGGAATTCAACACCTGTGACGACCACGTTTAATTGAATTTCCTCATGCCAGCCCACACATATCCGCCATTACTCAGAACAAATAATGGTCCCTCTCTTATGTAAAAACAGCGGCATAAAAGGCCTTTTCTGTCCGGTGAATGCCTAATGTTTGGGGCCATGGAGGAATTCAACACCTGTGACGACCACGTGTTATCAAATTTAAACTATTATCTTTTGGTTTTCGTTAGCCATGTTTTTAATCCAATTTTATATTTTTAGTTCTTTAAAACATATGTATTTGACATGTATTTGTACTTGCCTGCAGTAAAATTGATATCCAATGACCGTCTAATATACCTTCAGCTACATAATCACTTGATCTTTTATGTACATTAAATGCATAATTTTTGGGGCCTATAGTCTAACTGGCCAACAGTAAAATTGTTATATGGTGACCGCCTAATGTACCTCCAGCCACATTATTTATTATTCTTTTCTGTACGGTGAATGAATAATTTTTGGGGCCTGTTGTCCACAGGCCTGCAGTAAAATTGATATCCAGTGACCGTCTAATATATCTCCAGCCACATAATCACTTCATGTTTTCTGTCCGGTGAATGAATACTTTTTGGGGCCTGTAGTCCACTGGTCTGCAGTAAAATTGATATCCATCGACCGTAGCCACATAATCACTTGATCTTTTCTGTACGGTGATTGCATAATTTTTTGGGCCTGTAATCTAACTGGCCAACAATAAAATTGTTATACGGTGACCGCCTAATGTACCTTCAGCCACATTATCAATTGTTCTTTTCTGTATGGTAAATGAAAAATTTTTGGGGCCTGTAGTCTACTGGCCTGCAGTAAAATTGATATCCATTGACCATCTAATATACCTCCAGCCACATAATCACTTAATCTCTTCTGTCCGGTGAATGCCTAATGTTTGGGGCCTGTACTACCGTGGTCTAAAATAAAAACTTTCTAGGCTCCAGCAGGGCATATTTTTGACAGTTTCCTTTTAAGATGCATAAAAATTGCCCCTCATTAAAATACATATTTTTGTGGGAATTTTTGCAACTGATCCCCCTCTGATATGTCACTGTCCATGTTGTAAGGTGATTTGTGCACTACTAGTAAGTATTTGGTAGCTGCAAACATGACCTGAAGGTTTTTCAGGTTCGCCTGCCATTAAAGTGAATAGGACGGTTCGCGAACATTTTATCGTGTTCACGCGATCCCGTTTGCGAATCGTCCCGGCCGATGTTCGTCCATCACTAATTCCCACATCCCTTCTTCATGACTAGAGTACTGTACATTGTCATGCGCCACTCACCTCCTGCTGCTTCCCTGCAGTGTTCCCCCTGGCACTGCCATCTCACTTTCCTTTGCTGCAGTAATGTTTGATGTCTGTTATCATCTGTAATCATCCACCTCAACAGACCTAATGTGGCGATGCTGGTATGTTTCGATTATTAATAAGCGTTGCAGGATTGCATATTCATGCACATTTTTATGCTGTACTGTATGCAAACTGTATTTTATAGACATATCTGTTTTTTGCATAGCTTTGTACTGTAATGTCTTATACATATTGCCACATGGTCATTCACTATAGTATGCATGTTTTCTTTCTGTTCTCATTTTCACCTATCCTTGCAATAAAAATTTAAGTGGATGTTACTCCGGAATCAATAAGTTGCTAGGAGGGAGTTTAGCTGCCTGTAAACCTATGCCCCACTGAGTGGCGTACCAAGGGGGGGGGCGTCCCCGGGTGCCACTCACAAGGGGGGTGCCATGACGGAGTCACCCCTCCATCCACTGCTGCACCGCGACGCGACTCCGCCAGGCGCTGGCTTCTGTGGAAGGATTATTGCGGCGGCGCGCAACATGACGCCGCGCCGCCTTCACGGATCTTTTAAAGAAGCGGAAGGATCCATTACCAGCGGTCGAACGGAGCCTGAGGCATCATCAAAATGTGAGTAAATAATTGTGTAATTAAGGGGTGTGTGTGTGTGTAATTAAGTGGGGGTTTGTAATTAAGGGGGGGGGTGTAATTAAGGGATGTGTGTGTAATTAAGGGAGGGGTTTGTAATTAAGGTGGGGAGGGAGGGGGTGTAATTAAGGGGGGGAGTGTGTAATTAAGGGGGGGTGTAATTAAGGGAGGGTGTGTAAATAAGGTGGGGAGGGAGGGGGTGTAATTAAGGGGAGAAGAGAGGGGGTGTAATTAAGGGGGGGGGTGTAATTAAGGAAGGGGGTGTAATTAAGGTGGGGAGGGAGGGGGTGTAATTAAGGGGGGGTGTAATTAAGGGAGGAGGTGTAATTAAGGGGAGAAGAGAGGGGGTGTAATTAAGGGGGGTGTAATTAAGGTGGGGAGGGAGGGGGTGTAATTAAGGGAGGAGGTGACGTGTAATTAAGGGAGGGGGTGTAATTAAGGGAGGAGGTGACGTGTAATTAAGGGAGGGGGTGTAATTAAGGGGAGAAGAGAGGGGGTGTAATTAAGGGGGGGTGTAATTAAGGGAGGGGGTGTAATTAAGGTGGGGAGGGAGGGGGTGTAATTAAGGGGGGGTGTAATTAAGGGAGGAGGTGTAATTAAGGGGAGAAGAGAGGGGGTGTAATTAAGATGGGGAGGGAGGGGGTGTAATTAAGGGAGGAGGTGACGTGTAATTAAGGGAGGGGGTGTAATTAAGGGGAGAAGAGAGGGGGTATAATTAAGGGGGGGTGTAATTAAGGGAGGGGGTGTAATTAAGGTGGGGAGGGAGGGGGTGTAATTAAGGTGGGGAGGGAGGGGGTGTAATTAAGGGGGGGTGTAATTAAGGGAGGAGGTGTATTTAAGGGGAGAAGAGAGGGGGTGTAATTAGGGGGGGGATGTAATTAAGGGGGGGTGTAATTAAGGTGGGGAGGGAGGGGGTGTAATTATATTATTGAAAACATTGAAAAAGTTTGTGCATGTTTTCTTAATGTTCTCATTTTCACCTATCCTTGCAATAAAAATTTAAGTGGATGTTACTCCGGAATCAATAAGTTGCTAGGAGGGAGTTTAGCTGCCTGTAAACCTATGCCCCACTGAGTGGCGTACCAAGGTGGGGGGGCGTACCAAGTGGCGTACCAAGGGGGGGGCGGGGGGGGGAACGGCCCGCCCCGGGTGCCACTCACAAGGGGGGTGCCATGACGGAGTCACCCCTCCATCCACTGCTGCACCGCGACACGACTCCGCCAGGCGCCGGCTTCTGTGGAAGGATTATTGCGGCGGCGCGCAACATGACGCCGCGCCGCCTTCACGGATCTTTTAAAGAAGCGGAAGGATCCATTACCAGCGGTCGAACGGAGCCTGAGGCATCATCAAAATGTGAGTAAATAATTGTGTAATTAAGGGGTGTGTGTGTGTGTAATTAAGTGGGGGTTTGTAATTAAGAGGGGGGGTTGTAATTAAGGGATGTGTGTGTAATTAAGGGAGGGGTTTGTAATTAAGGTGGGGAGGGAGGGGGTGTAATTAAGGGAGGAGGTGACGTGTAATTAAGGGAGGGGGTGTAATTAAGGGAGGAGGTGACGTGTAATTAAGGGAGGGGGTGTAATTAAGGGGAGAAGAGAGGGGGTGTAATTAAGGGGGGGTGTAATTAAGGGAGGGGGTGTAATTAAGGTGGGGAGGGAGGGGGTGTAATTAAGGGGGGGTGTAATTAAGGGAGGAGGTGTAATTAAGGGGAGAAGAGAGGGGGTGTAATTAAGGGGGGGTGTAATTAAGGGGGGGTGTAATTAAGGGAGGAGGTGACGTGTAATTAAGGGAGGAGGTGTAATTAAGGGGAGAAGAGAGGGGGTGTAATTAAGGGGGGGTGTAATTAAGGGGGGGTGTAATTAAGGTGGGGAGGGAGGGGGTGTAATTAAAGGGGGGTGTAATTAAGGGAGGAGGTGTAATTAAGGGGAGAAGAGAGGGGGTGTAATTAAGGTGGGGAGGGAGGGGGTGTAATTAAGGGGGGGTGTAATTAAGGGAGGAGGTGTAATTAAGGGGAGAAGAGAGGGGGTGTAATTAAGGTGGGGAGGGAGGGGGTGTAATTAAGGGGGGGGGTGTAATTAAGGGAGGAGGTGTAATTAAGGGGAGAAGAGAGGGGGTGTAATTAAGGGGGGGTGTAATTAAGGGAGGAGGTGACGTGTAATTAAGGGAGGGGGTGTAATTAAGGGGAGAAGAGAGGGGGTATAATTAAGGGGGGGGTGTAATTAAGGGAGGGGGTGTAATTAAGGTGGGGAGGGAGGGGGTGTAATTAAGGGAGGAGGTGTAATTAAGGGGAGAAGAGAGGGGGTGTAATTAAGGTGGGGGTGTAATTAAGGGGGGGGGTGTAATTAAGGTGGGGAGGGAGGGGGTGTAATTATATTATTGAAAACATTGAAAAAGTTTGTGCATGTTTTCTTAACTTTCTTGGGGGGGGGGGGGGGGGGGGTGCCAAACAAAGGGTTCGCCCCGGGTGCCAAATGCTCTAGGTACGCCCCTGCCCCACTCACACATATAGAGGACAGAACAGTTCCATTCATTTGAACAGGATGCAGAGGCCATATCCTGCGCAGGTAGATGAGTAAGCTATGTAGGCAATGAAGCAGGCACTGAGCTAACACAAGCACCTCAGCCCCTTTAAACGGCTGATCAATGAGAATGTTGAGAGTTGGATCCTCAACGTTGTGATATTGATGGCTTATCCTGAGGATAGGCCATTAATATCAGATCCCATGAAACCTTTTTAACAATGTGATGTAATGAGTGTCTTAGAAAAAAGAAAATACATCTAGTCTCTACAAATAAATACAGATGCATGTATAATAGAGGTTATCCACGTGGCTGCTATTGTTATTCTCCCTTGTGTAGGAACCTAGTGTTGAGCGAACTTCTGTTTTAAGTTTGGCGTCTAAAGTTCGGCTTCCGGTTAGCGAAGAATCCCGATATGAATTCCGAATTCCGTTGTGGTCCGTGGTAGCGGAATCAATAATCGGCCATTATTGATTCCGCTACCACGGACCACAACGGAATTCGGAATCCATATCGGGATTCTTCGCTAACCGGAAGCCGAACTTTAGACGCCAAACTTAAAACAGAAGTTCGCTCAACACTACTAGTAGCCAAAAGGAGTCTTTTAGGCCAGCCAATGCTCCTCTGGGGAAGGGTTATTGAAATTAGTCAGCTTTCAACAAAGAAAATAAAGGTGTGCCTCTGATACTACCAGATGTGAGGTAGCTATCCTATAAGTCAATAAACGACCTTTAGACCTTCAATAGACCCTGAGACATAATTTAGGATTATAGCCAAACTGGTTAAGAGGCCTCTATCGGGATCCAATGGGTACTATTTCTTCTTGTGGAGAGTGCATGGTAGGTGTAAGGGGTTTTGTAGACCATGCAATGGTTCTCCCGAAAACAAAAAGCTACAGATGTAGTAGAGTTAACACACATATTTAACTAGATGCTTTAACTAAACTTGTGTTAAGCCGACACCTTCAATTGCATTTCAATGACTTTTGTTACATGATAGTACAAAGAGTTTGAGTGTTTACTCTACTAAATCTGCAAGTTATGTCTCAAGGCCTGTTTAAAAGGTCAAAAATTGGAACCAGAGACACAGCTTACTTTTTTTTTTGGAAAGAGAGACAATTTTCATGCTTATTAAGTGATATATACATGCATGATTCTGGTATAAAACATGCTAGGGTCATGGAAAGGGAGTAGAGGGGGAAGCAAGCACCAGGCCCTCCTATTTTGATTTGCAAAACCTGGCACCCTAATGGGTGGCCCAGTTTTCTGTCAGATCATGTTGGAAGCATTAAAAAAATGAAACACAAGCGTAGATAAGTTGTAATTGGAACCTGCTGCATAATCCTGCTACTTACTGTTTCTTTCCAAAAAAACTCTTGTTTCTGAAAACAGCCCCATGGGGACAGAACTTAGGAGCCGCACTTCACGGACAATTAAAGATTGCAGCTTGTGGTATAAATTGGGGCTTTATTGCTAGAGATAAATAAAAAGCTAATCCACTCCGGGGAGCACGGTTTATGAGGGAAGATACAAAAGGGCAATTAAATAAGCACTAAGGAATGTAATACCAATAACCAGCGAAAGTATTACATTTCTAAAGTCACCCACCATAGAGAAAATGGCTGGAATCAATGTTCACTAAATTATCTTTTTTTTATTTTTTTTATTATCACCCACTTTGATTAAAGGAAGGGTCCTCATCTTGTCCTTTTGTACATTATGAGAAGCTCGAAGTTTAATAGTGCAGTGGCTGAAAACCCTCGACCCTGACCTAGATGGCCGCTTTGCAGACAACCTTACGCACAGTGTGCATAAGGTCTTCTGCAGCCATATTCCCTCTTCCATATCATCAGTGCTCGTATATTCAAGGGCAGGGAGGAGTGTTTCAGAGTACTGGTACACACTGTAAATAGCGTGGTCTGGGAAGCCATCTTAACGTGATAGGGGAGTTTATACAGTCCTGATCAAAAGTTTAAGACCACTTGAAAAATAGCAAAAAATCCTATTTAGCATGGCTGGATCTTAACAAGGTTCCAAGTAGAGCTTCAACATGTAACAAGAAGAAATGGGAGTGAGACAAAACATTTTTTGAGCATTCAATTTAATGAAAACAACGAATAAACTGAAACAGGCTGTTTTTCAGCTGATCAAAAGTTTAGGACCACACCTCCAAAAAAAAAATAAACCCCCCCAAAACAGAAATCCAACTTCCAAACATGAACTCAGTAATGAGTAGCTCCGCCGTTATTGTTTATCACTTCAAAAATTTGTTTCGGCATGCTTGATGCAAGCGTTTCCATGAGGTGAGTGGGAACATTTCTACAAGTGGTGAAGACGGCCGCACGAAGGCCATCTACTGTCTGGAACTCTTGTCCATTTTTGTAAACTTCCCTTGCCATCCATCCCCAAAGGTTCACAATTGGATTTAGATCAGGGGAACACACAGGATGGGCCAAAAGAGTGATGTTATTCTCCTGGAAGAAGTCCCTTGTCCTGTGGTCATTGTGTACTGTAGCGTTGTCCTTGAAAAACCCAGTCGTTACCACACAGACTAGGGCCCTCAGTCATGAGGAATGCTCTCTGCAACATCTGGACATAGCCAGCGGCCGTTTGACGCCCCTGCACTTCGTGGAGCTCCATTGTTCCACTGAAGGAAAAAGCACCCCAGACCATTATGGCGCCCCCTCCACTGTGGTGCGTAGAAAACATCTCAGGTGGGATCTGCTTGTCATGCCAGTAACGTTGGAAACCATCAGGACCATGAAGGTTACATTTTTTCTCATCAGAGAATAAAACTTTCTTCCACCTTTGAATGTCCCATGTTTGGTGCTCTCTTGCAAAGTCCAAACGAGCAGTTCTGTGGAGTTCAAGGAGAAGCCCTTCAGTCTCAGATGCCGTCTGATGGTTATGGGGCTGCAGTCAGCACCAGTAAGGGCCTTAATTTGGGTCTAGGATCATCCAGTGTCTTGATGGACAGCCAATTGGATCCTCCGGCTCAGTGTTGGTGAAATTTTTTTGGGTCTTCCACTTGACTTTTTTGTTTCATAACCCTCAGGATCATTTAAGAAATTCCAAATGACTGTCTTACTGCGTCCCACCTCAGCAGTGATGGCGCGCTGTGAGAGACCCTGCTTATGCAGTTCAACAACCCGACCACGTTCAAAAAGGGAGTTTTTTTGCCTTTGCCATCACAACGTGTGACTACCTGACAGAAAATGACAATGAATCCACATCTTTGCACAGATTTGGCCTTTTAAAGGCATGTGGTCCTAAACTTTTGATCAGCTGAAAAACAGCCTGTTTCAGTTTAATCGTTATTTTCAATTAATTGAATGCTCAAAAAATGTTTTGTCTCACTCCCATTTCTTCTTGTTGCATGTTGAAGCTCTACTTGGAACCTTGTTAAGATCCAACAATGTAAAATATGATTTTTTGCCATTTTTCAAGTGGTCTTAAACTTTTGATCAGGACTGTATATTGCTGTATTAGCCAGCCAGTATCTGTAGTGATTCGGAGTGCATGGGGTGTGGAAACTGTTGGGTGAAAGGATCAGGTTCTGAGGAATGTTGATGGCATCTGGATGGAGTAGAGTTAAATTAGGGGATGTAGTAGCCCAAACTAATAAGATGTTTTTTAGAGACAGCCAGAAACTTTAGATGTGTGCAGTTAACCTGATTGTCTAGGGTACCACATTCTGATGCAGCTCCAGAGAAGTCTTGAAGACAGGAGTGAGAGTTTAAGATTATGGAGGATGTTTATTTCATAAATCATCCACAGAGAGGAGAGCAGGGGTAGTGTGTTACTCAGAGATGAGGGAGGAGATGTAAGGAGGTGCAGCACTGGGGAGAGCTTTGTAGGTGAGAGTGAGAAGTTTACATTAAATTGTATGCTGTATGGGCAACCAGTGTAGTGACTGGCACAGGGTGGAGACATCAGTGCAGTGACTGGAACAAGGTGGAGACATCAGTGCATTGACTGGCACAGGGTGGAAGCTAGTGTTGGGCGCAAATATTTGAATCACGAATTTTAATTGCGAATATCACCACTTTGAGAATTTGCGAAGATGTAGAATATAGTGATATATATTCGTGAATATTCTAGATTTTTTTTCATTTGAACCCATGATCCCTGCCTGCTTCTTGCTTGTGGGCCAATGAGAAGGCTGCAATGTCTTTGTCTGAGCTTAGCAACATCCCTGGCAACCAATAGGAAAGCTCCCTACTCCTTACTATATAAGAACCTCCCCAGCAGCCATTTTCTGCAGTTTTTTTGCAGTTCTGAGAGAGAGAGAACAGTGACATTGCTGTGCTCTGTGCTTTCATCTGGATCCTATTCCTTATCCAATTACATTAGACAGTTAGTTACTATTAGCTCATATATATAATACAGATAGTTAGTGGTAGATAGTCAGTGTAGGTTATATCCTGATATAGTGTAGCTGATAGGTTCCAGTGCAGGGTGTTAGGTAGTGTGATAGGAATTACTGTTTCTCTGCTGTCCATACATACATGCTACAGACATAGTGCTGTGATGTCACTACAATACTTAGTGCACCAATCAGTAATATCTACTCAGACCTGATAAAATGTGAAGTTGCACGTATTGCGCCAAAATATGCGCATCATTAGTGCCGATTTCGCAATCGCGAATATATTAGAGCACTCTATCAGCATATAAAGCTATTGTAACGTTCTGCCGTGCCAACCATTTTCTCCAGTCTCAGGAAACTTCTAGCAGCTTTAAAAATGAAGCTATAGTGACCCACGCCTGTATTGCGCTCGCATTACGCACATATTACATTGCCGATTTTTACAATCAAGAAAATAATCGCGAATTTGCGAATATATGACGAATATTCGCCCAAATATTCGTGAAATATCGGGAATTCTAATATTGCCCCAACTAGTGGAAGTTTCAGTGCATTGACTTGCACAGGGTGTAGGCATCAGTGTAGCGGTTGAACAGATAGATTAGCCTGGCTACAGTGTTCGGGATAGAATGGAGTTTGAAGAGTTTAGTGAGGGGAAGTTACAGTAATCAAGATAACAATGGATCAGGGCAACAATGAAAGTTTTTGCTGTGTCCACAGTAAGAAAATATAAGGCTCTAGATTACAGATAGCTGAACCTGCAAATCTATGTTGTTCTTTGCCCCCCCGGTTGCCCCCCTGCTGATTCTCCCAGGTGAATACTAATGAGCGCTTCCATTATGGAAGCGCTCATTAGTACCAAAGGACCAGGAAGCGGTAAACGCTCTGTACTCACCACTTCCTGGTCCTCGGCTGTCGGCTGTGCAGGGCTGCGCACAGCGTGAGGGCGCTCTGTGACCTCACGCTGTGCGCGCCAGTTCAGAGCACAGTCGACTGAGGAGCAGGAGAGGTAAGTGTTTTTTTATTTTATAAAAAATGTGGCTGCTGGGGGCTATGGGGGCTAATTGGAGGCATATGGGGGCTAATTGGAGGCATATAGGGGCTATGGGGGCTAATTGGAGGCATATGGGGGCTAATTGGAGGCATATGGGGCTAATTGGAGGCATATGGGGGCTAATGAGGCATATGGGGGCTAATGATGCATATGGGGGCTAATGAGAGGCATCATGGGGGCTAATTAGAGACACAATGGGGGCTAATTAGACTATTAGAGGCATATGGGGGCTAATGAGGCATATAGGGGCTAATGAGGCATAATGGGGGCTAATTAGAGACATAATGGGGCTAATAAGAGGCATAATAAGGGCTAATGCTGCATAATGGCTTATAATGGGGCTAATTAGAGGCATACTGTGGGCTAATGAGGCATAATTGCTTATAATGGGGGCTAATGAGGCATAAGCGCTGATATGGGGGCTAATGAGAGGCATAGGGGCTGATATGGGGGTGATAAGAGGAATAATGGGGGCTAATAAGAGGAATAATGTGGGCTAATGAGGCATAAGGGCTGATATGGGGGCTAATGAGAGGCATGGGGGCTGATATGAGAGTGATGAGAGGCATAATGAGGGCTAATGAGAGGCATAATGTGTCTTCCACAGATCCACCATAACAGTACGCCTGCGCACTGACAAGAGACAGAAAGAAGGGGGAAAGAATCCACGGAAGCAAGAAGAGGACGGCACCGCAGACGACTGAATGGCTTCTTTTGTAAGTAAAATGTTTTAGTATAAATGTATCCCTGCAGACCGCAATTCTCCGTATTTTGTAATCTTATTTAGATATACTTATTTTGTTTTTGCACCCCCATTTTTGACTGTGATATCTTTGTGCCCCCCCTATATATTATTCCTAGAGTCGCCACTGTGTCCCAACTATCTCCTGACTGCCAGAAAAAAGTGCAGTGACCAGGAGACCACGGCTTCAGTTGAGAGTTGTATAACTATGTATAGGAATAATAGTGGCTCTCCCGAATCACTCCCTGGAGTGGTGCTCTGTCTAAAGTGGTTCACCCAACCACTAGTAGGTAAAGGGATTGTAAAAGTAAAAAATAGGCAGGCACTCTATATCTGGTTTTGTAGGATATTTATTTGTTTAAAAGTTGATTACACTTATTATTAAAAAATTTATTAAATGATTATTAAAAGGTTATTAAGATGGTTGAATTCCTACTTTAAAACGTGGGTTGGGGGGACATAGTGTGGTTGCTGACAGTGCGTATCCGACCTTACAGTAGGTTTAAAAGTATAGGTTCATGGAAAATAAGGCAAAGTGATTGTGCGTGGTGCTGGAAAAAATGGTGGTGAAGGGAGTAAACTGTGATAGGGTTAGGTAAAATACCTAAGGATACGTATAGATATAGTCAATGAAAAAATAAAATAGATGTAACAATACGAAAAGGTCCGAAAGTGTCCAAGAGGTATAATGGTGTTAGTCCAAAAAACATAAAAAATGGAACATGAAATATAGTAAAATGCTGAATATTAGTCCAAAAGGATGGTAAATTAGTCCAGTGACTCTTGGTAATATTCCTTGGTAATATTAGGTACTGTGGCGCTTGTTAATGCAGCTGGTGTATTATGCCAGCCGAGGGGTTGTGGTACAGTATCCAAATTATAGTGTTTGCTTAATGTCGGTGGCGCCCCACCCGGCAATTAATTTGTACTCACCCCGCGGTCCAAACTTGGTTAATGTAAGAGTGAAGCGGCAGTCGGTGTAGTCCTCCGGAGACTTGCTTCCTCACGCTTTTATGTTGCGCGCTCTTTCTGGATGGATCGGCGTCTCACGTGATCTAGCACGTGGTAGCTATGTTACCGATCAGCTGGTACCTCTTATTCCTATGGCGTGTTGGTCGCCTAGGATTTCTTCTGCTGTTCTTTAGCGAAGGCGTGGGTATTGGTGGGTAGTCTCGAGGATGATGCCAGGTAGGCAGACGCGTTTCGAGGTGTTCCGACCTCTTCCTCAGTGGCCATATTGGATTCATTAGGACTGCCCTCTTTTATAACCACTTGTTATATTGTCCCACCAAAAAACCCGGCCTGGATGTTGCTAATTGGAATTGTGTTCTTTATTGTTGCGCTGTCGTTTGTAATGCATTTGTGCGTTTAATATGCGATTGTTTAAACTTAATGCGATTTTTCTTTCCTAGTATCGTTTTGCGTTAGATTAGGTTATCCTATTTGTTTATATTAGGTCCATTTGGTAGATGTTATGTTATGTTTATTATCACAATAAAGACCAACATCATCGAAATAAGACAAACTCTATAACCCATCAATACACAGTGAACCACATGCACAATCCGATACAAATAAGACAACCAGCTCTACTACCCACTATAACTATCAAAATCTCAATTTTAATATAACCTAGAAACAAAATTAAACATCAGATCTAACCATAGAGCTATATAACACAAGTAGACAAAAAAACGCACATACACCCAAAAAACGCATTGAAAACGCACCTGTGTTTTATATGCTATAGACAACACAACAGTGAACCTCAAAGATTCCCCAACTCTATTTTCTGCTAAAAGCTTCCAGAATAGATATATAAAACAACACCGGGGACAAAAATACTACACTCTAAAAACAAAAGAAGAACAAGTACAGCCCATAACATCTACCAAAAGGACCTAATATAAACAAATAGGATAACCTAATCTAACGCAAAACGATACTAGGAAAGAAAAATCGCATTAAGTTTAAACAAACGCATATTAAACGCACAAATGCATTACAAAGGACAACGCAACAATAAAGAACACAATTCCAATTAGCAACATCCAGGCAGGATTTTTTGGTGGGACAATATAACAAGTGGGTAAAAAAGAGGGCAGTCCTAATGAATCCAATATGGCCACTGAGGAAGAGGTCGGAACACCTCGAAACGCGTCTGGCTACCTGGCATCATCCTCGAGACTACCCACCAATACCCACGCCTTCGCTAAAGAACCTTGGAATATTATCGCAACAACAGAAGAAATCCTATGCGACCAACACGCCATACGAATAAGAGGTACCAGCTGATCGGTAACATAGCTACCACGTGCTAGATCACGTGAGACGCCGATCCATCCAGAAAGAGCGCGCAACATACCAGCGTGAGGAAGCAAGTCACCGGAGGACTACACCGACTGCCGCTTCACTCTTACATTAACCAAGTTTGGACCGCGGGGTGAGTACAAATTAATTGCCGCGTGGGGCGCCACCGACATTAAGCAATCACTATAATTTGGATACTGTACCACAACCCCTCTGCTGGCATAATACACCAGCTGCATTAACAAGCGCCACAGTACCTAATATTACCAAGGAATATTACCAAGAGTCACTGGACTAATTTACCATCCTTTTGGACTAATATTCAGCATTTTACTATATTTCATGTTCCATTTTTTAGGTTTTTTGGACTAACACCATTATACCTCTTGGACACTTTCGGACCTTTTCGTATTGTTACATCTATTTTATTTTTTCATTGACTATACCTATATACGTATCCTTAGGTATTTTACCTAACACTATCACAGTTTACTCCCTTCACCACCATTTTTTCCAGCACCACGCACAATCACTTTGCCCTATTTTCCATGAACCTATACTTTTAAACCTACTGTAGGTCGGATACGCACTGTCAGCAACCACACTATGTCCCCCCAACCCACGTTTTAAAGTAGGAATTCAACTATCTTAATATCCTTTTAATAATCATTTAATAATTTTTTTAATAATAAGTGTAATCAACTATAAACAAATAAATATCCTACAAAACCAGATATAGAGTGCCTGCCTATTTTTTACTTGTATAACTATGTATCACTTATAATATTAGAGTTTGGGATATGCTATATTTTTATTGCGTGGTTAAAGGGGTTATTCCATGACTAATGTAAAAAATTAAAATTCGAGATTGTATAGGACATGATAATCTCTTTCCAGCAAAGCTAGAACCAGCCCTGTACCTCACATGGATCCAGAGATTTCCCCCATTCATAGCTCTGCTCGATTTGCATCCAGCTGGCAGCTCAGGGGGAGTGTCCATTCAGCTGGAGCTCTCTCTTTATCACAGCTCAGGAGGCGTGTCTATGCTCTTCCTATCACAGCTCAGGAGGCGTGTCTATGCTCTACCTATCACAGCTCAGGGGGCGTGTCTATGCTCTTCCTATCACAGCTCAGGAGGCGTGTCTATGCTCTACCTATCACAGCTCAGGGGGCGTGTCTATGCTCTTCCTATCACAGCTCAGGAGGCGTGTCTATGCTCTACCTATCACAGCTCAGGAGGCAGTTGAAAGATGAAACTGAGCATGTGCGGCCATCTCAGTGAGCAGGACAAAGAAATTTGAAAAGAACAAACTGTAGGTGGCGCTATACAGATACATTTTATTGAATAAGGCTACTTTCACACTAGCGTTCGGGTGTCCGCTCGTGCGCACCGTTTGAAGGGGCTCACGAGCGGCCCCGAACGCAGCCGTCTGGCCCCAATGCATTCTCAGTGGAGGCGGATCCGCTGAGAATGCATCAGTCTGCCAGCGCTCAGCCTCCGCTCCGCTCAGTGAGCGGACACCTGAACGCTGCTTGCAGCGTTCGGGTGTCCGCCTGGCCGTGCGGAGGCGAGCGGATCCGTCCAGACTTACAATGTAAGTCAATGGGGACGGATCCGCTTGAAGATGACACCATATGGCTCAATCTTCAAGCGGATCCGTTCCCCATTGACTTTCAATGTAAAGTCTGAACGGATCCGCTCAGGCTACTTTCACACTTAGAAAATTTTCTAAGTTTTAATGCAGACGCATCCGTTCTGAACGGATGCGAACGTCTGCCTTATCGGAGCGGATCCGTCTGATGAAACATCAGACGGATCCGCTCCGAACGCAAGTGTGAAAGAAGCCTAACTCAGTGGCTATGCAATTTTTTTTATTTCATGCAATTACAAAAGTATTCAGATTCATGTGCTGGTTTGAAAAATGTAAAAAAAAAATTGTGGGACAACCCCTTTAAGTATTATGTATTATAAAAAACAAGTCTGTTTAAGGCTACTTTCACACTGGCGTTCGGAGCGGATCCGTCTGATGTTTCATCAGACGGATCCGCTCCTATAATGCAGACGTTCGCATCCGTTCAGAACGGATCCGTCTGCATTATAACTTAGAAAATTTTCTAAGTGTGAAAGTAGCCTGAGCGGATCCGTTCAGACTTTACATTGAAAGTCAATGGGGAACGGATCCGCTTGAAGATTGAGCCATATTGTGTCATCTTCAAGCGGATCCGTCCCCATTGACTTACATTGTAAGTCTGGACGGATCCGCTCGCCTCCGCACGGCCAGGCGGACACCCGAATGCTGCAAGCAGCGTTCAGGTGTCCGCTCACTGAGCGGAGCGGAGGCTGAACGCTGGCAGGCGGATGCATTCTGAGTGGATCTGCCTCCATTGAGAATGTATTAGGGCTGGACGGCTGCGTTCAGGACCGCTCGTGAGCCCCTTCAAACAGAGCTCACGAGCGGACACCTGAACGCAGGTGTGAAAGTACCCTTAGGTGGGCATTGCAGAAACACATTTGGGGTAAATATTGAACCACCAGGCTGAATTCAAGTGAAGCATGGCATTACATAAAGAGTGCATCTGGATGTGGCACGTGGGGTTAATTATTTTTGTTCATCCAGAAACTTACAGTATTGCAACTGTTAAAGAAACTGCGCCTACATGTATAAGTAAATGTATCTGGGGACTGCTGAGATTTTTAGTAAAGTACTGGTTAATTGTTTTACTAAACCAGCCTGGTCCAATGGTTTAGTGTCCGGTTCCCTGTCCTGCAGCTTATTCTAGCACTGACATCAATAACACCCCACCTTCAAGCAGGCAGAGGACCTCTCACCAAGGTGTGCACCAGAGGATCGAGGTGCACCCCTTTTTCAGTGTGCACTGGAGCAGGATCACCGCAATTGTGGGCATCCCCGAACAGGAGCACAGAGGTCCACGGTTTCCTGCCTCACCATTAACCCAATAGGCATCAGACTTACAAGGCAGTAAATCTAGCGAAGGAGGGCACCATGACACTGCTGCAACTGTCTGCTTGGTTACTATCTTCCCAGTCATTAGGTCCGAATTGCGGACAGCATGGAGCTTGGTAAGTATTTTCCTTGCCACATTCCGAGAAGCGAGTGGGGACGAATGTGGGGGTCATTACTTTTGGAGGTGGCACTGTGGAGGAAATTGCTACTGAGGGTGGCACTGTGGTAGACATTACTGTTGGGGGTGACACTGTGGGAAATTACTACTGGATTACTATTGTTGAGGCAGTGTGGAGACATTACTACAGTGGGAACATTATTACTGTGGGGGCCATTACTACTGTGGAGGCACTGTAAGGGAAATTACTATTGGGGGACACTTTGGGTCACATTACTACTGGGGGAACACTGTGGGGCATTACTGGCAGCACTATGAGTGAATTTTTAATACTGGGGCACTATAGGGTGCATTACTAGAGTCAGTGGGGAGTTTATTACTGTGCACTATAGAGAGATTATTTTTGTACTGAGAGCATTATTTTTAATGTCGGCACAATATGGGGTGTTATTATTTATTTTTGCACTTTAGAGGACATTAATGGTGGAGGTACTATATGGGCATTTTTACTGGGGTACAATGGGGGTATTATTGCTGGAGGCATGGTAGGGTCATTTAGGGGACATTATTTCTGGGGGCACTACACAGGCATTATTACCGGAAGCCCAATAAGTGGTATTAATATTATTACTGGGGAAATTTTAGGCAACATTATTATGGGGGGGTTTGTGTTGAGAAGGTGGGGATGATGAGGAAAAAGTGACTCATCAAACACGTCTGTATAAAAAATTCTGCAGATCCCCCCCCCTACTCATGTTGACCCACCTTTTGTCACCTTAGGTCCGTCTACAACAGGAAGTCACTTTAAATTCCCAGGATAGATGTCAGCTGGAGGAGCGTTCAGCTCACGGCTATCCAGGTGACAACTTTAAGGCACATTTACAGGCGCCGAGAAACAGCCAATTGTCAGGAAGGAACTATTCTTCATAACCCTTATCACTTTTGCTAATGGTTGAAGATCCTGGAGGTGATATCCCTCTGAAGGAAATGCAATTCTCTGATAGCCCCTTTTAATGCACGCCTGCCATGTGGTTCATTTTGTAGACAAGAATATCAATGATCATATGTATACAGGAGTCATCCATGGTACCATAAGCTCTACGGACAATAGGCAAAGGGGGGGTTCAATAGCCCCACTTCGTTAACATGATATATATCTCCAATGTCATCTATCCCCCTTAGCAAAGTAAATTACTCTAAAGTGGACTTGCAATGATATCAAGACCTGATTATAAAGAATGGATTAGTCATAGCTCTCATGGTTGATTTATGAATGATAGCCATGACGGTAGTGTAAATCTAAGCTCATAAAATTCTTCTTATGCCTTTACCTGACTTACAGGCCACCATTTGTCAGCTGAAGCTGGAGTCAGGTTAAGGTCCTCTAAAATGGAAACCTTGGAAAACCACAGACCACAATGTTCTCTTTTACTATAAGGGTTAAGTGAGCGGAAGAAAAATTTTCTGTATTTTTAAATTTACTTAACTGTCAGAAGGAGAATATCTATATTTAAGAACTATTTTGGCAAAAAGAAGAAGAACTCTCATGAATATGCATTAAAGCAATGGAAAAATACAGCGGAAATCAGAACCAATTGGATTCCCTTAAAAAAACATATTAAATTTAGACTGTCTTATCCCATCAAAGAAGGCTAGACTGAATATAAATATGGGGCGCACTAATGACGCTGTTCCGAGACCATGCTGGGTCAGGAAAAAACTAGATGTCACCCTTGACTATGTGCACGCCCCAAATCTGTACACTATGGTGGGCCCTCGTTATACATAACTGTTTTCTCAATATCTGTAATTATGTGAAAACTTATATATTTTGTAATATTTTGTAACATTGCAAATAATAGTCACATTTTCATTGTGAAAATCAATAAAACAGATATTTGTTAAAAAAAACATATTAAAGAAAATTTATATTTTACAACATAATAGAAGGTAAAGACCAACTCGAGGACTTTAATAGATATTACAATATGGCTTATTTTACTTAAAGGGAAATTCAGAGAGAATTCAAGAGAACATCAATTAAACAGCACCCACCAGAATTAACCCCCTCTTCTTAGTAATCTTCTTAGTTACCTATGAAATAATCCTGTACGGTACTAATGTCACATACACAGAAAAATAATTTACTGTACAGTGTAGACAATGAAAATACTACCATACAGTTCTCAAATAATACCATCATATGGTGACCAAATAGCAGCTGTCCATAAAATAAAGTAATGTAATACCAGTCGTAAAAAGGGGAGAGTAATGTACCCAGTGAAAATGCGTAGGTCAAAGTGTAAAGGCCAGCCTTGCAATGACCCAAGAGATCCCATATACTTTACCTTACAGGGTTAGAGATTGGCAGATAAACAAGCTGACCCTCCCACAGGCTGAAAAAAGCAGCTAGAGCTGCCAACATGAACAGAACTCTAAGGGCATGTCCACACATTGGCATCTAAATCCGACCATAGAAGATTCACAAGGATTAGCCCCATTGCCAATCAATAGGGGGCTATTGCTTAGTGTGCAAGGTGGTGGACACGTTGAGACATGCTTTATTGTGAAAGCTCCACCATTGACCAGTGGTTCTCTGGTTCAGATTCTACTGAAATATTCTATTATTTGACCACACAGTGAACACTGTAAAGAAATGGCAGAATTGTCGCTTTTTGGTCACAGAATATCAGCTTTACCACACAGTGAACATGATAACAGCGAAACCCTAAAAACTACTGCAGAACTGTGTCATTTTTCACACTGTTGCCAGCAAAACAACTGTCGAAAAGTTATGCAATTCATTAGAGATACCCCACAATGGTGGCATTTAAGTGTTCCTGAGTTTTCAAAGGTTTGCATAATGGCTGTGCTTCATTGTAGGATCATAATTATGTCTTCCTCAGCCAAAATATTCCTTGTTTCACTTGCACAGATAGATGCATTTCTCTCACAAGCAGTGGACATCTCACTCTTTCTTCCCACTGTGTTTGTTTTTTTCTAGGGAGCTCAGAAAGCTGATAATGAGGGAGAGATTAGACGTACAGACACACAGGAACAGTATAAAGCAGTTCTTCTATCAGGCTCAGGATCTCTTCTACCTTTGCCACGCCCCCACTTCCTATGAACAGTCTTCCGTGTCTCTGTTGCTAGCGAAGGATTTGCCTAACAACATGCAGTGGACTGCAAGCTAGGTGGAAATAAGACCTCTAGTGGCCATGAACTTACAGATTTTTTTTCAGGTGGATACAGGCAGATTTTTTAGATGAACTCATTTAGAAATTTTCTAATTATACCAGTCTCTATTAAATGAAATAAAATTGTGCAAAAGAACAGGGACTCTCTTAAAATACAGCTTGTCCCATAACCTCATATCTCTATGTCTACAGAAACTTTTAAAGTTATGACTTTCGGAGACTAAACAAATTAAAGAAAATCACTAGAGCAGGCATGGCCAAACAGTGGCTCTCCAGCTGTTGTAAAACTACAACTCCCACCATGCCCTGCTGTAGGCTGATAGCTGTAGGCAGTTTGGGCATGCTGGGAGTTGTAGTTTTGCAACAGCTGGAGAGCCGCAGGTTGGCCATCCCTGCACTAGAGCCTTAAAGTGGTTCTCCAGAAATGATTTAAAATGGCTGCCAGCAACCTGTCCTAGAATGTGAGCAGGACTGGTTGCCTCCACTCGGAAAGCTGCCTTGAGGGATAAGGGGATAGGCCTCAGTAAAGATTAAAGGGGTTTTCCAAGATTTTAATACTGATGACCTATTCTCAGGATTGGTCATCAGTATCTGATACGTGGAGGTCCGACACCCAGGACCCCTTGCGATCAGCTGTTTGAGAAGGCAGCGGTGCTCGCAGTAATGCCGCAGCCTTCTCTCTGCTTTTCCTAGACCACGTGTCACATGACCTAAGCGCAGCTCAGCCTCATTCAAGTGAATGGGGCTGAGGGCGATACCAAGCACAGCCACTATACATTACGACGCTGTGCTTGGTGAGCTGATAGAAGGCACTGGTGCTCACAGGAGCGCCGATACCTTTGCAAAACAGCTGATTGACGAGGGTTCTGGGTGTCGGACCCCACCGATCAGATACTGATGACCTATCCAGAGGATAGGTCATCAGCAAAACAAATCTCGGAAAAAGTTAAAATATAAACTCTGGCGCTTGCATATACTACATATTGGTGACTGTTCCTGGCAGGCTGCTCAGCATGGCATATCACAGGCAGGCTCACATCTTAACCATCTATTGTAGAGAAGTGCAATGTGTAGTGAAGCCCTGACTCCTCATCCCCTAGACAGCTCTACAAGGGAAACCAACCAATCCTGCTCACATTCTAGGAGATTCCGCTGGCGGCCATTTAGGTAATTCCGTGAGAACCCTATCCACAGGATAGGTCGTCAGTATCAGATCGGCAGGGGTCCAAAACCCAATACCCCTGCTGATCAGCTGTTTGAGGAGACTATGGCGCTCACCACTCCTTGTAGCTTACCAAGAACAGCACTGTATATTGTATAGTGGCTGTGTTTGGTATTGCAGCTTAGCCAGTGGCGGATCCAGGGGGGGCAATGGGGCAATTGCCCCCCCTCCCCGAGCTGGCAGCAGCGGCAGCGGGGCACAGGGAGATAAGCGCTTCCATTGTGGAAGCGCTCATCTCCATAGTCATCTGTATCGCCGTCCTGAGGACAGCGATACAGATGGCTGTGCTGAGGCAGGGGAGGGAGAGGCGTGTCCCTTTCCCTTCCTCTGCAGCCTATCAGAGGCCGGCGCAGGCGGCGCGATGACGTCATCGCGCCGCCTGAGCCGTACAGCGCGGGACACAGGCCAGAAGAGGCCTGCATCGCATCACTGACATGGAGGTAAGTATGTTTTTTTTTTTTTTTTTTTTTTTTATATATACAATACTTTTACTGGCACATGGGGGCTGTTATTACTGGCACATGGGGGACTGTTATTACTGGCACATGGGGGGCTGTTATTGCTGGCACATGGGGGGCTGTTATTACTGGCACATGGGGGGCTGTTATTACTGGCACATGGGGTGGGGCTGTTATTACTGGAACATGGGGGGGCTGTTATTACTGGCACATGGGGGGGGCTGTTATTACTGGCACATGGGGGGCTGTTATTGCTGGCACATGGGGGGCTGTTATTACTGGCACATGGGGTGGGGCTGTTATTACTGGAACATGGGGGGGCTGTTATTACTGGCACATGGGGGGGCTGTTATTACTGGCACATGGGGGGGCTGTTATTACTGGCACATGGGGAGGCTGTTATTACTGGCACATGGGGGGGCTGTTATTACTGACACATGGGGGGCTTTTATTACTGGCACATTATTGGGGGCACTATAGGGGCATCTACTGAGGCCACAAAGAAGGGGTATTTTATATGGGGGGCTCTGTACAGTACAATTTTATACTGGGACACATTATGGTGGGTACTATGGGGAAGGGGGGAGAGGAGTACTATGGGGTCATCCACGGGGGGCACTAAGAAGGGGTGTTTTATACAAATTATGGGGGACACTGAGGACATCTACTGGAGCATTTTATACTGGTACATAATGGGGGGCACTAGGAGGAAGGAGGGTGTGGAGCACTATGGGGGCATTTACTGGGGGCACTATATAGGGGTATTTTATACTGGCACATTATTGGGGCACTATGGGGACATTAGCTCACCTAGGGGCATTACAAGGGGGTATTTTTTGCACGGTCACATTATAAGGAGAATTATTTCTACTGGGGGGGGCATTATGGTGGGCTTTATTACTCCCCCATGGTAATAAAGCCTCTCCCTGCTCTGCTACCCCTCTGCCCATTCTCCAAATCCTTATTATGAAATCTTTCTCATTAGGATAAAGCACAACATCAGCTCCGCCGAGCCCCCGGCCAAAGTGTTGAAGTGACGTCCGAGATCCCCAAGGGCCAAGCCAAGTAATTGTAAGTATTCATGTGAAATATGTTTGTTATACACATATAGCATAAACTGTGCCCCACAATATACAGTATACCTCGACACTGTGCCCCACAATATACTGTATACCTCTACACTGTGCCACACAATATACAGTATACCTCTACACTGTGCCACACAATATACAGTATACCTCTACACTGTGCCACACAATGTACAGTATACCGCTACACTGTGCCACACAATGTACAGTATACCTCTACACTGTGCCACACAATGTACAGTATACCTCTACACTGTGCCCCACAATGTACAGTATACCTCTACACTGTGCCACACAATGTACAGTATACCTCTACACTGTGCCACACAATGTACAGTATACCTCTACACTGTGCCACACAATGTACAGTATACCTCTACACTGTGCCACACAATATACAGTATACCTCTACACTGTGCCCCACAATGTACAGTATACCTCTACACTGTGCCACACAATGTACAATATACCTCTACACTGTGCCACACAATGTACAGTATACCTCTACACTGTGCCACACAATGTACAGTATACCTTTACACTGTGCCACACAATATACAGTATACCGCTACACTGTGCCACACAATATACAGTATACCCTTGACACTGTGCCCCACAATGTACAGTATACCCTTGACACTGTGCCCCACAATGTACAGTATACCGCTACAATGTGCCACACAATGTACAGTATACCTCTACACTGTGCCACACAATGTACAGTATACCGCTACACTGTGCCACACAATGTACAGTATACCTCTACACTGTGCCACACAATGTACAGTATAACTTTACACTGTGCCACACAATATACAGTATACCGCTACACTGTGCCACACAATATACAGTATACCTCTACACTGTGCCACACAATATACAGTATACCGCTATACTGTGCCACACAATGTACAGTATACCGCTACACTGTGCCACACAATGTACAGTATACCTCTACACTGTGCCACACAATGTACAGTATACCTCTACACTGTGCCACACAATATACAGTATACCTCTACACTGTGCCACACAATGTACAGTATAACTTTACACTGTGCCACACAATATACAGTATACCGCTACACTGTGCCACACAATATACAGTATACCTCTACACTGTGCCACACAATATACAGTATACCGCTATACTGTGCCACACAATGTACAGTATACCGCTACACTGTGCCACACAATGTACAGTATACCTCTACACTGTGCCACACAATGTACAGTATACCTCTACACTGTGCCACACAATATACAGTATACCTCTACACTGTGCCACACAATGTACAGTATAACTTTACACTGTGCCACACAATATACAGTATACCGCTACACTGTGCCACACAATGTACAGTATACCTCTACACTGTGCCACACAATGTACAGTATACCTCTACACTGTGCCACACAATATACAGTATACCTCTACACTGTGCCACACAATGTACAGTATAACTTTACACTGTGCCACACAATATACAGTATACCGCTACACTGTGCCACACAATATACAGTATACCTCTACACTGTGCCACACAATATACAGTATACCGCTACACTGTGCCACACAATGTACAGTATACCGCTACACTGTGCCACACAATGTACAGTATACCTCTACACTGTGCCACACAATGTACAGTATACCGCTACACTGTCTGTGCCACACAATGTACAGTATACCTCTACACTGTGCCACACAATGTACAGTATACATCTACACTGTGCCACACAATGTACAGTATACCTCTACACTGTGCCACACAATGTACAGTATACCTTTACACTGTGCCACACAATATACAGTATACCGCTACACTGTGCCACACAATATACAGTATACCTCTACACTGTGCCACACAATATACAGTATACCTCTACACTGTGCCACACAATGTACAGTATACCTCTACACTGTGCCACACAATGTACAGTATACCTTTACACTGTGCCACACAATATACAGTATACCGCTACACTGTGCCACACAATATACAGTATACCTCTACATTGTGCCACACAATATACAGTATACCACTACACTGTGCCACACAATGTACAGTATACCTCTACACTGTGCCACACAATGTACAGTATACCGCTACACTGTCTGTGCCACACAATGTACAGTATACCGCTACACTGTGCCACACAATGTACAGTATACCTCTACACTGTGCCACACAATGTACAGTATAACTTTACACTGTGCCACACAATATACAGTATACCGCTACACTGTGCCACACAATATACAGTATACCTCTACACTGTGCCACACAATATACAGTATACCGCTACACTGTGCCACACAATGTACAGTATACCGCTACACTGTGCCACACAATGTACAGTATACCTCTACACTGTGCCACACAATGTACAGTATACCTCTACACTGTGCCACACAATATACAGTATACCTCTACACTGTGCCACACAATGTACAGTATAACTTTACACTGTGCCACACAATATACAGTATACCGCTACACTGTGCCACACAATATACAGTATACCTCTACACTGTGCCACACAATATACAGTATACCGCTACACTGTGCCACACAATGTACAGTATACCGCTACACTGTGCCACACAATGTACAGTATACCGCTACACTGTCTGTGCCACACAATGTACAGTATACTGCTACACTGTGCCACACAATGTACAGTATACCTCTACACTGTGCCACACAATGTACAGTATAACTTTACACTGTGCCACACAATATACAGTATACCTCTACACTGTGCCACACAATGTACAGTATAACTTTACACTGTGCCACACAATATACAGTATACCGCTACACTGTGCCACACAATATACAGTATACCTCTACACTGTGCCACACAATATACAGTATACCGCTACACTGTGCCACACAATGTACAGTATACCGCTACACTGTGCCACACAATGTACAGTATACCGCTACACTGTCTGTGCCACACAATGTACAGTATACCGCTACACTGTGCCACACAATGTACAGTATACCTCTACACTGTGCCACACAATGTACAGTATAAATTTACACTGTGCCACACAATATACAGTATACCTCTACACTGTGCCACACAATGTACAGTATAACTTTACACTGTGCCACACAATATACAGTATACCGCTACACTGTGCCACACAATATACAGTATACCTCTACACTGTGCCACACAATATACAGTATACCGCTACACTGTGCCACACAATGTACAGTATACCGCTACACTGTGCCACACAATGTACAGTATGCCTCTACACTGTGCCACACAATGTACAGTATACCGCTACACTGTCTGTGCCACACAATGTACAGTATACCTCTACACTGTGCCACACAATGTACAGTATACATCTACACTGTGCCACACAATGTACAGTATACCTCTACACTGTGCCACACAATGTACAGTATACCTCTACACTGCGCCACACAATGTACAGTATACATCTACACTGTGCCACACAATGTACAGTATACCTCTACACTCTGCCCCACAATATACAGTATACCTCTACACTGTACCACACAATGTACAGTATACCTTTACACTGTGCCACACAATATACAGTATACCGCTACACTGTGCCACACAATATACAGTATACCTCTACATTGTGCCACACAATATACAGTATACCTCTACACTGTGCCACACAATGTACAGTATACATCTACACTGTGCCACACAATGTACAGTATACCTCTACACTGTGCCACACAATGTACAGTATACCTCTACACTCTGCCCCACAATATACAGTATACCTCTACACTGTGCCACACAATATACAGTATACCGCTACACTGTACCACACAATGTACAGTATACCTTTACACTGTGCCACACAATATACAGTATACCGCTACACTGTGCCACACAATATACAGTATACAACTACACTGTGCCACACAATATACAGTATACTGCTACACTGTGCCACACAATATACAGTATACCTCTACACTGTGCCCCACAATATACAGTATACCTCTACACTGTGCCACACAATGTACAGTATACCTCTACACTGTGCCACACAATGTACAGTATACCGCTACACTGTGCCACACAATATACAGTATACCTCTACACTGTGCCACACAATATGCAGTATACCTCTACACTGTGCCACACAATATACAGTATACCTCTACACTGTGCCACACAATATACAGTATACCGCTACACTGTACCACACAATATACAGTATACCGCTACACTGTGCCACACAATATACAGTATACCTCTACACTGTGCCACACAATATACAGTATACCTCTACACTGTGTAGTCTGTTCTATAAGCACCATTGTTTTCTGGCGGCGGACAAAAAATAATCTGGAAGTGCACCCCCCGAGACCAGGCTCTGGATCCGCCACTGAGCTTAGCCCGGTTCACTTGAATGAGCCGGACCTGCGCCTAGACCATGTGACTGATGAACGTGACTTCACTTGTTCAGGAAGAGGCCGCAGTGTTCACTAGTGCCGTGGCCTCTTAAAACAGCTGGTCGGTGGATGTGCTGGGAGTTAGACCCTCGCTGATCTGATATTGAGGACCTGTCCCGAAGACAGGCCTTAAATATCAAAATTACAGACAACCTCTTTAAGTACCAAACTAGGCTGCCTCCTTAAGGGGTTAAGTTCATGATTCTCTTGGCTTTCCTCTCTGGGATATGAAGGACTTACCTTTTCAATGCTGACAGGTAGAGATTATTGGATTTCTGTATTTTCTATTCTACTAATGATTTCTTCTGTGACTGATGAGAAACGCGGTAAATCTCATTGTGCTGATCATTACATTGACTTTCACATATTAGTTTCCATATTTCTTCTTTACTTCTCCAATAGTCATTTCCTTCTTTACCTTCCTAATAGTAGGTGGTAGTCAGGGAAGTAATGATGAGGCTGGCACAGAGATCCAGGAATTATCACAGAGAGAAAAATCATGCCATAACCAGTACACAAGCTGCTGCAGAACCTCCTAATACACACAACAGCTGCTGCAGAACCTCATAATACACACAACAGCTGCTGCAGAACCTCCTAATACACACAACAGCTGCTGCAGAACCTCATAATACACACAACAGCTGCTGCAGAACCTCCTAATACACACAACAGCTGCTGCAGAACCTCCTAATACAAACCTCAGCTACTGCAGAACCTCATAATACACACCTCAGCTACTGCAGAACCTCATAATACACACAACAGCTGCTGCAGAACCTCATAATACACACAACAGCTGCTGCAGAACCTCATAATACACACAACAGCTACTGCAGAACCTCATAATACAAACCTCAGCTGCTGCAGAACCTCCTAACACACCTCTCAGCTGCACCGTAATCTCCTAATAATACAAACCTCAGCTGCTGCAGACCTTATGTCAGGATGTACTCAGCTGCCTTCAGACAGCCATAGGACTCCTTGGTGACTTCTGATATTTATATAATTTACATGCAGAGGTATACCAATGCAAAATCTACCACTACCCCCCACCGATTATGTCTGATTATGTTCCACCTGTGTCATTGGGTCCTATAGCTCGACCCCTGAGTACATTAACCCATACTTAATAATAACAACATGACATAATAAAATATGTTAAAATAATAACACAATAAATGGGACTAACAAAATGATGAACAGCAGCATTATTACAACATACAGTACTCATTACATGATTCACTCCTGCAGCATTATACTTGGCTTGCCCCGGGTGCTGGCTACCCGCGCTACGCCACTGATAAGAGGTATTGACAGCGCTGTCCTATGGATGTGCACAGGCACGCTCTGTCGGCGCTTTCTCAGTAATGTTATAGTATAACGCGTCTCTTAGAGAAGAATATTCTCAACTTGTGCTGGGAAATCACATAAAAGTCAATGACATTTACTATAGGAAATAACACAGTACGTGGGGATAAGACTATAGAGGCCCGTTATCCGCTCTAGTCGCACTGAAAACAGTACAATGTTCTGCCAAGAAGTTCAAGAGCAAAGAGGACAAGACTGCAGATAAAACCTGATATAGGACAAGAACCAAATAAACTTCCGTTGACAATTTGCTGGTGTATTCAGAGCGCGTCTCTGCACACAGATAAATCCCCATATTACGTTGTCTGAGTTTTCTTTTACTTATGTTATGGTGTGCACTGGTTACATCCAGAGCTGCATTTACAATTCTGCTTTCTGCTATTCTGATGTCTGCCACATGGAGCCCAAGGGACAAACCCTTTCAAAATGCAGCTGATGGGGTGATCAGCCGATCGGTACCAGACCCCCTCAGACAGGCATTTCTCCTGCAGTGACCACTACAGGGGAAGCGTGGTATTACATTTTATACAAGACCAGCTCAAGTCCACCAGAATGGTGGTCTGTGTTTTGGCTCAGAGAGGAGGTCTTGAGTGGGAGACCCCTTCTATGATGTCTATATGGACAAGGGTTGCATTCATGACGGAAAACCCCTTTAAGGCCTTGTTCACACTTCAGTTATTTGATCAGTTATTTCTATCAGTCTTAGGCCTCATGCACACGACCGTGCCAGAAGCCGCCCGTGCGCCTTCAGCAATTTGCGGAATGGAATGGGCGGCCCATTGTAGACATGCCTATTCTTGTCCGCAAAACGGACAAGAATAGGACATGCTATATTTTTTTGCGGGGGCCTCGGAACGGAGCAACGGAGTGCTGTCCGCATCTTTTGCGGCCCCATTGAAGTGAATGGGTCCGCACCAGAGCCGCAAAAACTGCAGCTTGGATGCGGACCCGAAAAACGGTCATGTGCTTGAGGCCTTAGGGCTCATGCACACGACCGTTGTTGTTTTGCGGTACGTTTTTCACGGATCTGTTGTTCCGCATCTGAGTTGTTTTTTTTCTGATTCAAATCCTCTTAAATTCCGTTATTGCAAAAAACATATCCGTATGGTTTCCGTATTTGATCCGTTTTTTGCGGATTGGAAACAGAAAGGCGAGTTTTCCGCGTGGGTGCAATGCGTGTTTTGAACGCATTGCACCCGCACTAAATCTGGACCCATTCATTTCTATGGGGCTGTCCACATGAGCGGTGATTTTCACGCATCACTTGTGCGTTGCGTGAAAATCGCAGCATGCTCTATTTTATGCGTTTTTTACACAACGCAGGCCCCATAGAAATTAATGGGATTGCGTGAAAATCGAAAGCATCCACAAGCAAGTGCGGATGCGGTGCGATTTTTTACGCACGGTTGCTAGCAGACGATCGGGATGGGGACCCGATCATTATTATTTTCCCTTATAACATGGTTATAAAGGAAAATAATAGCATTCTGAATACAGAATGCATAGTACAGTAGGGCTGGAGGGGTTAAATTTTTTTTTAACTCTCCTTAATCCACTTGTTCGAGCAGCCAGCATCTCTTCTGTCTTCTTTCTTCAGGACCTGGGTAAAGGACCTGTGGTGACGTCACTGCGCTCATCACATGGCCCGTCACATGATCCATCACCATGGTAAAAGATCATGTGATGGGCGCAGTGACGTCACCACAGGTCCTTTACCCAGGTCCTGAAGAAAGAAGACAGAAGAGATGCCGGCTGCGCGAACAAGTGGATTAAGGTGAGTTAAATAATTTTTTATTTTTTTTAACCCCTCCAGCCCTATTGTACTATGCATTCTGTATTCAGAATGCTATTATTTTCTGTGAAGAAGTTCGGGTTTGGGTACCAGACATGCCGATTTTTCTCACGCGCGTGCAAATCGCATTAAAATGTTTTGCACTCGCGCTGAAAAATCGTGCATTTTCCCGCAACGCACCCGCATCTTATCCGGGCAAAAAACATGACGCCCGTGTGAAAGAGGCCAATCAGTAACTTATTAATCACCAAACACATGAGCAGTATGGGCTGGGCATAGCATTTCTACAGTATGGATCGGCAAAATACGGATGACATACGGATGTGTTCAGTGTGCGTCCCGTATTTTTTCAGGACCCATTGACTTGAATGGGAACTCGGACTGTGATTTGCGGACAATAATAGGACATGCACTACTTTTTTGCGGAACGGCCATGCGGACAAACGGAAACAGAATGCACACGGAGTAACTTCTGTATTTTCTACAGCCCCATTGAAGTGAATGGTTCCGCATACGGTCAGCAAAAAAAAAATGGAACGGAAGCGGAAAGAAAATACGTTCGTGTGCATGAGCCCTTATTGTGAGCCAAAACCAGTAGTGGAGGCTACTGAAAGATAAGGTATAATGGGAAGATCGATGAGATCATGCTGAAGCCAGTGGTTAGCTGTCCTGTGAATGATGTGCGTGATGTCATCAACCAGCAGGGACTACCGATTGGTGCAGAGGGGGATTGAACAGGGAAGTTTCGGTTTATTTTTTTAGTTTGTTTTCCCGACGGGTGGTGGTTATACGATTTCCTTTTCTTTTAAGCCAGTTTAGTAATTCTTTTGACCTTGAACATAAAAACTTACAAACGTTTTATTTACTACATGAAAAGCTGAATAATTATAAAAAAATAAATACAAAAAACAAAAATTTGGAAAATGGGAAGAAAGTAAAAACTGACCCGCGTCATGAAAAAGATAGCAAAAACAATAAAAAAAATAAAAACACTTTAAAGTGTTTTATACTGATGACCTGTTTTCACCAGTATCTGATCAGTGGGGGTCCGGCTTGAGGAAGCCGCGGGGCTTCAGTGAGTGGCGAGGCTTCCTTGCAGCTTAGCAAGCACAGCGCCAAGCGTTGTATAGTGGCCGTGCTTGGTATTGCCATATGACTGATGAACGTGACATTACTGGCCTAGGGAAAGCTACAAAGAGGTCGTGGAGTGTTGCAACCTCTTCAAAAAGCTGATTGGCGGGGGTGCCACTCACCGATCAGATTCTAATGACCTATCATCAGTATAAAAAGCTTGAAAAACCACTTAACTAGTCTAATACATATAAAATAAGGTAAGCAAAAAAAAAAAAAGTTTGGATCTGCCCACCTAGTCCTCCTTAGGGCTCATAAACACGAGCGTATGCATTTTGCGGTCCCCAAAAAACGGATCCGCAAAAAAATTAGGATGACGTCCATGTGCATTCCGTATTTTGCGGAACGGAACAGCTGGCTCCTAATAGAACAGTCCTATCCTTGCCCGTAATGTGGACAATACAGGGAGTGCAGAATTATTAGGCAAGTTGTATTTTTGAGGATTAATTTTATTATTGAACAACAACCATGTTCTCAATGAACCCAAAAAACTCATTAATATCAAAGCTGAATATTTTTGGAAGTAGTTTTTAGTTTGTTTTTAGTTTTAGCTATTTTAGGGGGATATCTGTGTGTGCAGGTGACTATTACTGTGCATAATTATTAGGCAACTTAACAAAAAACAAATATATACCCATTTCAATTATTTATTTTTACCAGTGAAACCAATATAACATCTCAACATTCACAAATATACATTTCTGACATTCAAAAACAAAACAAAAACAAATCAGTGACCAATATAGCCACCTTTCTTTGCAAGGACACTCAAAAGCCTGCCATCCATGGATTCTGTCAGTGTTTTGATCTGTTCACCATCAACATTGCGTGCAGCAGCAACCACAGCCTCCCAGACACTGTTCAGAGAGGTGTACTGTTTTCCCTCCTTGTAAATCTCACATTTGATGATGGACCACAGGTTCTCAATGGGGTTCAGATCAGGTGAACAAGGAGGCCATGTCATTAGATTTTCTTCTTTTATACCCTTTCTTGCCAGCCACGCTGTGGAGTACTTGGACGCGTGTGATGGAGCATTGTCCTGCATGAAAATGCAGGACTGGGAGTTGAGCTTGACTCCATCCTCAACCCGAAAAGGCCCCACAAGCTCATCTTTGATGATACCAGCCCAAACCAGTACTCCACCTCCACCTTGCTGGCGTCTGAGTCGGACTGGAGCTCTCTGCCCTTTACCAATCCAGCCACGGGCCCATCCATCTGGCCCATCAAGACTCACTCTCATTTCATCAGTCCATAAAACCTTAGAAAAATCAGTCTTGAGATATTTCTTGGCCCAGTCTTGACGTTTCAGCTTGTGTGTCTTGTTCAGTGGTGGTCGTCTTTCAGCCTTTCTTACCTTGGCCATGTCTCTGAGTATTGCACACCTTGTGCTTTTGGGCACTCCAGTGATGTTGCAGCTCTGAAATATGGCCAAACTGGTGGCAAGTGGCATCTTGGCAGCTGCACGCTTGACTTTTCTCAGTTCATGGGCAGTTATTTTGCGCCTTGGTTTTTCCACACGCTTCTTGCGACCCTGTTGACTATTTTGAATGAAACGCTTGATTGTTCGATGATCACGCTTCAGAAGCTTTGCAATTTTAAGAGTGCTGCATCCCTCTGCAAGATATCTCACTATTTTTGACTTTTCTGAGCCTGTCAAGTCCTTCTTTTGACCCATTTTGCCAAAGGAAAGGAACTTGCCTAATAATTATGCACACCTAATATAGGGTGTTGATGTCATTAGACCACACCCCTTCTCATTACAGAGATGCACATCACCTAATATGCTTAATTGGTAGTAGGCTTTCGAGCCTATACAGCTTGGAGTAAGACAACATGCATAAAGAGGATGATGTGGTCAAAATACTCATTTGCCTAATAATTCTGCACGCAGTGTAATAGGACACGTAATTTTTTTTTGCGGAAACGGAAATATGGACATATGGCAACGGAATGCACACGGTGTAACTTCCGTTTTTTTTGGCGGACCCATTGAAATTAATGGTTTTGCATACGGTCCGCAAAAAACCAACAACGAACGGACACGGAAAGAAAATACGTTCGTGTGCATGAGCCCTTAGAGTGAGAAAAAAATCTCTTGCTGCACAACTTTACACATACAAACAATAGAGCTGAGAAATGGGGATCATTCTAAATTAAAGTGGTATTATACCTACTATAAAAAGGAAAAATTGAAGCTCTTAGCGCACATTTTTGATCAAACGTGTGTTGGGCCCATCTACCAGGCGTCAAGGTGGCTTCCGCAGACGGGTACCTAACACTAATTTACCACCTCTCTTGGACTTATCTAGGCCTACATTTAGGGCAGTGTAGGAACCAGCTACATTTATACTCTGCTCAGAAGCCCCAGGCAGATGGGCGTTGCTCAGTCTAAAAGAGGCGCCACCCTCAACAGTGATGGTCACTTCGCAGTGTTCGCCAGCGAACACATGCGGGCTGCCATCTTTAGTAAGGTAGACTCACCCGTCCGGCGATGCACAGGTAAGCCCTTACCTCTGCCTGTGCCGGGAGCCGGTCTGAAATCAAATGCAGTCACCGGGAGCAGGCAGTTCCGAGAACAGCCCAATGAAGGCCCCCGGCGGCTGTTCTCGGAACTGCCTGCTCCCGGTGACTGCATTTGATTTCAGACCGGCTCCCGACACAGGCACACATAAGGGCTTACCTGTGCATCGCCGGCCGGGTGAGTCTACCTTACTAAAGATGGCAGCCCGCATGTGTTCGCTGGCGAACACTGCGAACTGACCATCACTGACCCTCAATATATACTACAAGAAAATTTAGACTAGCACATTCATATACATAGTCAAAGGTGCATATCCATCAAGCAAACATGGTTGATAAAAAAAATGGCTGCACAACTTTACACATACAAACAATAGAGCATGGACAAACAGAGTTGGCTAGATAGACAGTCAAATGCAGAAGTAGAAGGTGTCCAGCACCTGGGAATAAAATCCAAAAACGTTATTTAGGACACATACAAACTTTTAAAAAATCCAAGTATATAGATATAAACATTGAATTCAATTATCTCTTTAGAAAATCCCCCAAAAATATGTGGTCATCAAGTTCGATAGAGCACGTGTATCGTGGTGTATTCCATAAACCAAGGTTATAGGTGCTATAGAGCCAGCCAATGTGGCTGCTATAGGGTCCCTAGAGAGATGGTGGTCAACACTAGGTTAAGTTTTGAGGAAACAGCATATTTTTCCTCTACATAGACCAGACAACCCAAAGGTCGTGGAAAGAAGATGGGGTTTAAGCAGGCACCAAGTCCTCCTGCCTCAGATAATTAGGGGGTTTGGTGATGTCAACCAGCAACAGAAGGGGTCGTTTTTATTCTTTGCCGATCTCATTCTGATGCTTCTCAAGTCCCTGTTGGTCTTTACTTCCTGGTCCCTCTTGACACAAAGGAAATGATCACTCAGCCAATAACAGGTCACAATGGTGACCCACCTCACCCAGTGATTGACTGAGTGGTCATTTTCTGTGTGTCCAGAGGTTCCAGGAAGTAGAGATTAGAAGGGATCCAGGACACACCAGAACCGGAGCAGCTGGGGATCGGTGAGGAGTCTTTTTTTTATTATTTTGTTTGACATAAAAAGAAAAGAAAAAAACTTGCTGGACGACCCCTTTCTTTAAGCACAGTAATAATTCATTTTAGCATTGAATGCTTTTCTGGTCACCCTGACCCGAGAGACAGTCCAGCCCTGGATCATGCCTGCCCCCAGCCCAGGCTGTCACACAATTGCTTAAAGTTTCAGTAAATTGTTCCTTTCTAGACTGTTATTTTGACTCGTCGACGGCTCGGGATTTCTTTCAAGCACATAATCATCAGTAAGAAACGCATCACAAAGGTGAAGATTGACCGCACCGAGGAAAATGGGCACCTTTCAAATGAAATAACACGTTTGCTGCTGTGGACAATGGCGCCTTTATGCAATGTCTGGAAGAAAATTTATCAAAGTGGTCGATCAAGTCAAATCAAAACAATCGATGCAAACAGAATATTTGGCTAGATATTTTTTTTTCTAGTATAAGAGTTTTTGGTTGTGGTTAACCCCTTGAAGACCAAGACATTTCTGGTATAAAGGGGTATTGTGAAAAAAAACTGATAGTCCTCTGATAGTCCTCCGCATCAGTGGAAAACGGAGGACGGACCCATTCAAGTCAATGGGTCCATCAAAAAAAACGGACGCACAACTGGTATGTCATCCGTGTCCGCTTCCGTTTTTTTCTACAAGATCTTGGTGCAATAAAATTACACTTATATTAACCTTCCTTTTTTTCCCCCCGTCAGACCAAAAAAAAAGGAAGACGCAAGGAAACACAACTGAAGCAAAATCGGACACGGGCCACTGAAGCCAAATCACTGACAGTGAAAAAACACTGTCGTGTGCATGAGGCCTAAGTCATTTAATATTCAATGAGCGGGGATCCAACACCGCGCGCCCGTGTCAATCATCTGGCACTGGAAGTCGGCGTCAGAACTACACAGCTCCATCCATTGTGGAGGGACAGAGTTGGTTATTGCAGTGGCAATGTGGAGCATTGTAGTTCCATTGGGAATAGCTGATGGGCAGGTGATCAGGTAATCACGAGTGACGCTAGGGAGGCTCGTCCCCGTCCCCGCCTGCCATTGTCTGCTCCCCCCGATACCGGATGTTTTCATCCGCGCACGGGGAGAAGCAGCAGCGGAGGTGCGGGGACCAGGAATGGCGCAGGGAGCGGGGAGCCAGGTAAGTATATTCATTGTGAGGGACCGGGCCGTATGGGGGAACATTTTATAGTCTTGGATAACCCCTTTAAAGAACCAGTATTTAAGACAAGGAGCAAGAAACTAAGGTTTGATAGATTTTCCTTGTGTGTTGTTTGCTTGATTCTAGCACGTTTGCCAATTACAGCAGACAGGGGTCTAAATCTAAACTCGTTGTTTTCTTTCTTTACTGTTTATCCCCATTTAACCCCTTGAGGACCCTGGGATTTTCCTTTTTTGCGTTTTTAGTTTTTCACTCCCTGCCTTCCCATAGTCCGAACTTTTTTATTTTTCCATTCACATAGCCTTATGAGGGCTTATTTTTTGCGGGACAAGTATTACTTTCTAATTCCACCATTGCAAAAAAAATTCCAAATGGGGTAGAATTGGGAAAAATTTGGAAAAAGGTTTTTAATTTTTATTTTTTTTACACCGTACACTATGCGGTAAAATTGACCTGTTATCTTCATTCTCCAGGTCAGTACGGTTACAACGATACCACACTTCTATAATTTTTCTTGCGTTTTAATACTAAAAAGAAAAATTAAAGCCTTTGAGGAAATAAAATAAAATTTTAGAACCATATTCTGACCCCTACAACTTTTTTGTAGTTATGTGTACGGGGCTGTGCGAGGGCTAGTTTTTTGCAGGGTGATCTGTTCTTTTCAGTGATATCAATTAAGTGTGTGCGACTTTTTGATCACTTTTTATAAAAAAATTATTGGGTAGTTGAAGTGACAAAAAATGGCAAATTGTCTGTTTTTATCTTTTTCCCCGTTACGCCATTTGCCGTATGCCATTAATATTGTCATATTTTAATTGTAATGGCATGTTCGCATGCGGCGATGCGCATGATGTTTATTTTTTTTTATTGGTTAAGTATTTATTTATTTTTTAAGGAAAGGGGGGTGATTTGAACTTTTAGGTTTTAAATTTTTTATTTTATTTGTAAAAACTTTTTTTTAGCTTTTTTTTAAGTCACCTTGGGTGACAATAACTGGCAATCATTCGATTGCCCATAGTGTTCATTGATAGCTATATAGCCATCATTGCACACTTCATTTGGAATTTAACAATACAATGCTGCCACCTAGTGGCCTGTATTGGTATATTCCTGAAATAGGCATTCCTGCAGTATTTCAGAGAAGTAACAGGTTCCCCGATCTCAGCCGGGAAACGATGTTACCGGACCGGAAGCGCGCGACTTCCTCTTCTGGTCTGATCTGAAGGGTAAAATGTATGCAATCAGCCTTATGGCTAATCACATACATGTGCCACTGATCTCTGCTATTTAAAATAGCAGAAACCCGGTGGCAATAGTGCCCGCTGCACGTGTGAGCAGGTGCCATGTTTGGAGACCGGACCTCCGCCGTACATATACGGCGGAGGTCCTTAAGGGGTTAAACATGTGCTCCATAGACAATGCTACCAAGTGTGTGTCCTGTGCAATGTATATATGCCTTGAAGAGCCATGTGAGGGTGAATAAATTTGCACTAGATGCAATCATGTTGCATATTTGGAAGCCCAGATCTTGGATTTAAATCGGCAGCTTGCAATACTTAGGGGGATTGCAAATCAGGAGAGAGGCTCAGACCTCACTGTGCAGGCGCTGACTGGGGTCAGTGAAATGGAGGTGGGTAGAAGAGGGCAAGATCAGGACTATCGGGTCAGTAGTAGTGATGAGCAGCAGGGGCAATATTCGAATTCACCATATTTTGCAAATATTCAGGTAAATATTCATCATATACTTGCGAATTTGAGAATTCACGATTATTTTCTTGATTGCAAAAATCGGCAATGTAATATTCGCGTAATGCGCGCTACATACAGACTTGGGCATGGGTCACTTTTGCTACATTTTTCAACCTGCTAGAAGTTTCCTGAGACTGGAGAAAATGGTTGGCACGGCAGAACATTACAATAGCTTTATATGCAGATAGAGTGCTCCAATGTATTCGCTATTGCGCAAATCGGCAATTAATGATGCACATTTTAGCAGGTCTGAGTACATATTACTGATTGGTGCACTAAGTATTGTTGTAAACTTGTGACATCACAGCACTATGTCTGTAGCATGTATGTATGGACGGCAGAACCTATCAGCTACACTATATCAGGATATAACCTACACTGACTATCTCCTACTAACTATCTGTATTATATTTATGAACTAACTAACTAACTAACTAACTATCTAATGTAATTACACAGTAAAGCACAGAGCACAGCAATGTCCCTGCTCTCTCTCTCTCAGAACTGCAATAAACTGCAGACAATGGCTGCTGGGGAGGTTCTTATATAGTAAGGGGTAGGGAGCTTTCCTATTGGTTGCTAGGGATGTTGCTAAGCTCAGACAAAGACATTGCAGCCTTCTCATTGGCCCACAAGCAAGAAGCAGGGAGGGATCATAGGTTCGGATGAAAAAAATCTAGAATATTCGCGAATACGAATATATAGCATTATATTCTACATCTTCGCGAATTCTCGAAGTGGCTATATTCGAGATAAAAATTAGTAAATAGTTGGGTTAATGTAGGAAGAAGGTGTAGCTGAAAGGTGCCAGGGAGGCTAGTCCTGAGCTGGAACGCCCTAGTAAATATGCCTGTTTGGTTGATATTAGGGATGAAAGCTCAGGGCCAGCAACACTGCAGCCGTGCGTTTCTCCTAGCAAACCAGGAGGATGACCGCTGCAAGAAGGATGGGAAAAGGAGTGCAGCAAAGGTCAGACAGATGCTGATGGTAGGGGACTCTATTATTAGGAGGACAGACAGGGTCACCTGTCTCTGAGACCGTGAATGCCAAACAGTGTGTTGTCTGTCGGGTGCTCGGGTTCGGCATATTGTGGATTAGATTGACAGATTGCTGGGGGGGGGCTGGGGAAGACCCGGCGGTCATGGTACACATTGGCCCCAATGACAAAGTCAGGGGGAGATGGAAGGTCCTTAAAAATGATTTTAGGGAAAAAATGAGAGAAGCTCAAGTCCAGGACCTCCAAGGTAGTGTTTACAGAAATACTACCAGTGCCACGAGCGTCACCAGAGAGACAACGGGAGCAGGAAGGGAGGGTTTGGGTTCATGGAGAACTAGACCGACTTCTTTGTCGGTAACAGGCTCTACAGTAGGGACGGGCTGCACCTTAATGGGGAGGGTGCAACTGCCCTGGGGAAAAAAATTGTAAAATGGGTGGATGAGCTTACAGGCTACGTCTACACGACGACATTTGTCGCACTAATGTCGCGCGATAATTTTTATAATGGCAGTCTATGGTGTCGAACTGCAACATGCAACATGCTGCGACTGCGACGCAACAGTCGCAGTAAATCTATTCGAGATGGATTTTTCTGCGAATGTTGCGTCTCAGTCGAAGCATGTTGCATGTTGCAGTGCGACACCATAGACTGCCATTATAAAAATTGTCGCACGACATTGGTGCAACAAAATGTTGCGCTACAAATGTTGCAGTGTAGTTGTGCCCTATCTGTCGCTCGACTTATTGTCGCACAAAAAATGTCGTTGTGTAGACGTAGCCTTAAACTAGGATCTAGGGGAAGGGTGGGTGTCATACTAATTAGGGGGTAGATAGAGTAGAAAGAGAGTAGGATATAGGAGGGGACAGTGGGGATTTAGTGGGGGCTGGGGTTAGCGAGGTGGTGTATGGTTCAGCTGGAGCAGTATATTGTGCTGCACTGTGGTATTTGGTTCTGCTGGGGCAGTATATTGTGCTGCACTGTGGTATCTGGTTCTGCTGAGGCAGTATATTGTGCTGCACTGTGGTAGTTGGTTCTGCTGAGGCAGTATATTGTGCTGCACTGTGGTAGTTGGTTCTGCTGGGGCAGTATATTGTGCTGGACTCTGGTATTTAGTTCTGCTGGGGCAGTATATTGTGCTGCACTATGGTATCTGGTTCTGCTGAGGCAGTATATTGTGCTGCACTGTGGTATTTGGTTCTGCTGGGGCAGTATATTGTGCTGCACTGTGGTACTTGGTTCTGCTGGGGCAGTATATTGTTCTGCACTGTGGTATCTGGTTCTGCTGAGGCAGTATATTGTGCTGCACTGTGGTAGTTGGTTCTGCTGGGGCAGTATATTGTGCTGCACTGTGGTATTTGGTTCTGCTGGGGCAGTATATTGTGCTGCACTGTGGTATCTGGTTCTGCTGAGGCAGTATATTGTGCTGCACTGTGGTAGTTGGTTCTGCTGGGGCAGTATATTGTGCTGCACTGTGGTATCTGGTTCTGCTGGGGCAGTATATTGTGCTGCACTGTGGTAGTTGGTTCTGCTGGGGCAGTATATTGTGCTGGACTCTGGTATTTAGTTCTGCTGGGGCAGTATATTGTGCTGCACTATGGTATCTGGTTCTGCTGAGGCAGTATATTGTGCTGCACTGTGGTATTTGGTTCTGCTGGGGCAGTATATTGTGCTGCACTGTGGTACTTGGTTCTGCTGGGGCAGTATATTGTTCTGCACTGTGGTATCTGGTTCTGCTGAGGCAGTATATTGTGCTGCACTGTGGTGTCTGGTTGTGCTGGGGCAGTATATTGTGCTGCACTGTGGTATTTGGTTCTGCTGGGGCAGTATATTGTGCTGCACTGTGGTAGTTGGTTCTGCTGAGGCAGTATATTGTGCTGCACTGTGGTAGTTGGTTCTGCTGGGGCAGTATATTGTGCTGGACTCTGGTATTTAGTTCTGCTGGGGCAGTATATTGTGCTGCACTATGGTATCTGGTTCTGCTGAGGCAGTATATTGTGCTGCACTGTGGTATCTGGTTCTGCTGGGGCAGTATATTGTGCTGCACTGTGGTATCTGGTTCTGCTGGGGCAGTATATTGTTCTGCACTGTGGTATCTGGTTCTGCTGGGCCAGTATATTGCGCTGGACTCTGGTATTTAGTTCTGCTGGGGCAGTATATTGTGCTGCACTGTGGTATATGGTTCTGCTGGGGCAGTATATTGTGCTGCACTGTGGTATTTGGTTCTGCTGGGGCAGTATATTGTGCTGCACTGTGGTATCTGGTTCTGCTGAAGCAGTATATTGTGCTGCACTGTGGTATCTGGTTCTGCACTATGGTATTGATGACACCTTCTACTTCTGTGGCCCCACCTTCTGTCCACCGGCCTACAACAATGGGGCCACTTTTAAAAAAAAAAATTCCAGGGCCACTTGAAGTTCCCAGTCGGCCGCTGTGTATCTGTCATACGTCATGTGCTACAGAACAAACAAGGAAGGATGGAAGGTTGTAAATCCTTCTGTGAAGTGGATCTTTTGGGCATTAAGATAATTATAACCATAAATCATGATAATACATAATAAAAATCAATTATCTTCCTATCCAGTATAATTTTCCAGAAGGCTTCTATGTATTAATGAGAATAAATCAAAATGGTGGTTGACTGTCAGGAGTCGGGGCACCTGCGGGGAAGGAGCGCTTTTCTAACAGTTGAAGAAAATCAAATAACTTTTATAACTCAAAGAAAAATGTCGTCCCAAATAATGTGTAAGACATCTCGCCAAGCAGAATGGGATATAGTAGGTATATCTGTGAGTCCAAAACCACGAGACAAGTCCGAGAGTGTGCTAAGATGAAAACGAGCCTAAATTCAATGGGACTATTTCTGCCTACAGCACTAAAGGACTGTTTTTAGTCCTTAGGATCTGATTGCTGTTTTGATAATAGACATATCACTTTGAATGATTGATATTCCAATATTGTGTTAATTTTAAAATTGCTCTTTAGGGATAATCCTAAAACTAGGTTAGGGAATTACTGCCTAGGGGGAAACGCTAAAAAGCAAATAAGCAAAACTTTTTTGGTTTCTTTACATTAAAAATCATGGGGTAGGGAAGTTGCAAAATTTAGCTTAGTGTAATAAAAGCAAAAATTGCCTGCCGTACACTAGTATCACATAAACCGTACAGTGACTGAACTGAAGACACCCTGATGCATGCTGAACAGATTGCTCTCCATTCAGAATGCATTAGGATAAAACTGAAGCGTTTTTTTTTTCCGGTATTGAGACCCTAGGACGGAACTCTATACCGGAAAACGCAATAACGTGAAAGTACCCTAACGACATAGGCGCTGATATGGATGCTATTACCTCCAGTGGGATAATCCCTAAACCTTATTAAATCATCTTAAAGAAAATAGGACTAGCTCTCAACTATTGACTTACGTTTTTATTCAACAATATACATTTAATATACATATAAGATTAATAGATGTATCTCATTTTAAACTTATTTATACCAAAAGCGCTTTCGGTTGACAATCTCAACATAAGTCGGCACAGCTGACTTATTGAAGCCGATGGTTGAACTGTGGCTGGAGTGGCGTTCATAGAGGATAAAAGGGTCATCTCAAAAAGGAGGTGTAGGAAATGTATTCATTCAACCCCTTTGGACGAAGTGTTTGCAGTTTGAATGTCCACTGCGCCTCCTTCTGCAAAAATTTGGTATCAATGTCACCTCCACGTGGAGACGGTTTGATCAATTCAATACCTTGAAAGCCAATTGCCCTCAAATCATCAGGATGACTTTCCTCCTCATGTCCCGTTATAGGTGTGTGGTACCCACGACCGGGTCCAGCGCCTGGGGGATCCCTTGCCCCTTGGGAGGTTTCTTTGAAATTTGTCCCCCTTATAGAGCAAGTAAACGTGACGCCAGTTGCAGTTAAGCAATTGGAACATGGAGTCCCCTTTGTAGATGGTAGTGTTGGTACCCAGTGTAGGAAGGCCAGAATGGTGTTAAATAGGCCACAAAATCCCTGGAGATGTTGTGTAGCACGTTTGTCACGGCGCTCTTACCTGAATACGGGTGGATCCCAGACATGGTCGATAGTGTTGATCGCGAATATTCTAATCGCAAATTTTTATCGCGAATATTGGCACTTCGAGAATTCAAGAATATCTAGAATATAGTGCTATATCTTCGTAATCGCAAATATTCTATATTTTTTTCATCAGTACCCATCACCCCTCACTGCTTCTTGCTTGTGGGCCAATGAGAAGGCTGCAATATCTTTGACTTTAGGAGTAGTGTGTACTGCGAATTTACGTATTGTGAATTTTCGTATTGCAAATTTTCCGATTACCGATTTTCACAATCAAGAAAATAATGACTGGAGATCACGAATTCTCGAATTTGCGAATATATAACGAATATTTGCCCAAACATTCGGGAAATTTCGGGAATTAAAATATTGCCCCTGCCGCTCATCACTGGTGGTCGGCCGAAGCAGTGCAAAAGGAGATGAATAACTTGGATAGGGTAGAACAAAGTTGAGTTCAGACTTGGTAAATGCTGAACAATTGCTTTTACTTAGCATAAATGGTAATCCATACAGTTTCCAGACTTTATCTTGGTTTCCAGTAGGTTTCAGCAGGCAAATACTTCTGCACAACAAACTCCTCTCTGCTATGCTGTAGCTTCCTCAGCCCTGCCATGTTAGCAATAGTAGTAGTCTCTTTTCTGTAGGTATTCCTAGGAACTTCTTGTCCTGGTATTTAGTACCTCAAGCTTCAGCTCAGATTGAGTGAAGGCAATGCAAGCCCAGGAGGGGGCATGCAACCAAATAGTACTTTGCAGGCAGAACCTGCAGGCCCAGCAGAGCAGGCAGTGCTCTGCTGGCCTGTACACAACCTCTCCCATAGGTAGACTAGAACTCTGCAGGCTCGCCCAGGAGGGATGAGAACCTGCTGCTTCCCCTTACAGGGGCTAAGCTAGACTCCTACTACTAACTAAACTTTTCCTCCTGATCCTTCTCCTTCTCTCTCTAAAGGGAGAAAGAGAATGGACAATCCAGTCCATTCCCTGCAATAGCACTGCTAAATGTTGCTGCCACCTTGTGGTAACCAGGCACATTACATGAACATAAAAATTACTTGGAGCAATCATGCACATTATTCTTAGATGACATGAAATACATTGAATGACAGGTATTAGCTCATAGGAAATGGTAGCAATGTGTCAAAAGGAGTGGTAATGACACTCTGGGTCATTACAGGTGTGTACGTCTTATTGCGTATGTCATTTAGGTGCTCGCCTATTCGACGATGAAATTCACGTTTTGTTTTGCCTACATATTGTAGGCCGCACCAACATGTAGTCAGCTACACTACTCCAATTGTCCTGTCCTGTAGTTGATATATGTCCTGATGGTGTAGGATTTGTTGTTTACTGTGCTTGTGAAGGAATTACCTGTTTTGATTACCTCACAAGCGATACAATTCCAACACCTAAAAGTGGCCCTTGCCAACGAGTTTAACCAAGTGTGAGGTTGAGGTTGTTGGAAGAAACCGTGGGTTAATCTGTCTCTGAGGTTCTGACCTCGGCAAAAAGTAATTGCCGCGGCATATCCCACTAGATGCCCAAAATCGGGGTCCAGTTGGAGAATACCACAATATTTGGCCTAATACCCTATTTTTTGGCTGTGAATGTGTAAAACTAGGTTAGTCCTTGTGGCGAAACCAACCTCGCCACTGGGTTTTGGAGAGGCCTGTTTACCAGCCTCTTGCCTCAGGATTATGGCCCATACTAACTTTAAAGGAGAAGACAGACCGGCCGCACAGCTTAAATCTGTCTTTGGAATTGTATTTTATGTTATGTGAGGGTACCCAGATAGCTAATTGTATTGTATTCGTGTATTCTGAGTGCCATTCACCTAATGATATGCACTCAGACTTGAGCTATCTGGGAATATGTTAAATGTCTGTGTTTGCTGTGGGGGTGTGACATTGTGTGTTTGGGTGGTGATTTCTGTCCTGTTGTCCCCACATGTGTATTGGTGATTTCCCTTTGTCCTGAGAGATAATTGAATTACTCCTCGGGTGTCTCCAGGGCAGAGAGGAGGAAACCATGATGCATTGTGGGGATGTGTTGTGTCTGTGTATCCTGAGTGCTACGTATCTGTCCTGTGTCACAGTCTTCCTTCTGGTCCCCTAGGGGTGTGTACACCAGATGGGGACCTGCATAAATATGGGTGGGTAGCCCTCAATAAAGTGTTCCTGTTTTACCCTTTATCATGTTGAGGCTGATGTTTGGGTAACTGATTGACGCTGGGGATTGCTATACGCTGGGAGATTTGCTATACTCCCCTGGCTATAACTACTAGCTCTTTTAAGAGCTGTTCCTGCTCTCTGGTTTTAGGAGAGGTTCACCCACTGGAGCCTGGAGCCTTGTCGTAGGTCCAGGGTGGGTAGGAGACGGTGAGACCTCAACCAAGCTTCGGCGGTTCGTGGGGTCTGCAGTGCGTACGGTGTCAAGTGGACTGCTTGGAGTCCTCGGAAAGCACTAGGAGCATCCATTCAACGGAGGTACCCGGTCGGGGTGCTAGGAGATCCGTTACAGTCCTAATTTCATAATCCAGTTGGTGGCCCTAAATTCTCATCATTATTGGTGGCCATTGTTACAGTGGTGGGTGAGAAACCACAGTGTCATCCAGCCTGTTTGGCTTTGGGCTAAACCTATCCTGTCGACTTTCTGGTATTCACCCTTTAACCCCTATACAGACATCTGGATTTCATAGAAGGGAAGCATCAGACTGCTACCTTCTGGAGTAATCCCAGCATGGTTGACAGCTGACCCACAAAGGTCAGAGACACCGATGGAAGGTACCAAAGAAACAGGCAAAACACGCAATCAAAAACAGGTTGAGGTCAGCACAGGCAGAGTTGTGTGAATCTGAGGAACTGGTCCAAGGTCAGGGCTGCCATAGGAGAGTCAAAACTGTAAAACAGGCACAGGTTGGTACATGGGCAGACAACAGGAAACAGCACACAAAAGCAAGGAATGTGGTAGGCTGGGAACCAAATTGCTCTGGCAAGAAAGTGAGGTCAGCAGCACAGTGTTATTGCAGTATCTGATTAGCAATTAGAAGCAGCTGTTAAGTAGCACACCGAGAAAGTGGAGGAGGGGAATGGTAGTAAAGGCAAAAAAATGAAAGTAGTAGTTGTTCAATGAGTAATGTTCCTAGTAGAAGTAGCTGAGAAGCAACTGACCCAAAACGTAGCCATAACTTTTAAATGGGATATGGACTGCTTATTCCTGTTATCTATCAAATTACTATCCTCAATTCCATCTTCAGTCCATAAACCCAGCCCTTGACGTTATTTTCAATCCTTAAACCAAATCCTTGACCTCATTCTCAAACCATAAACCAAGCCCTTGACCTTATTCTCTATTGATAAAGCAAGCCATTGAACTTACTGTCCATCCATAAAGCAAGCCCTTTATCTCATTCTCAATGTATAAACCAAGTTTCTGACCTTAATTTCAATCCTTATTCCAAACCCTTGACCTTATTCTCCATCCATAAAGCAAGCTTTTGATTCCATTTTGCAATGCAAACACCAGTGTGACGTAGGGTAGGAAATAGTGCAGCGCTGGACTCCACTCACACCACTGTCCCTACCTCCTTACACAATCTGACCTAAATGGAGGCCATGGTTCCGAACTTGGCTAAGTGCAGGGGCCTAAACCTTGTGGGGTAAAAGAGTAGCAGAATGAGATCAAAACCAGAACTGGATCAGAATCCACAAGCTAAGTCAAAATCAGAGAGATACATCAGAACCAACACAAGAAGCAAACAGAGTGAAATACCAGAGGGGGACAGGGGCAGAAGATGTCAGAGGAATGATCAGCAGTCAGGAGCAAAGTCAGGGACAATCCAAAAGTTAGAATATCAGAAATCGAAAAAATAGTAAAACACAGGCTAGTAAGACGAAGCCAGCAGCTGCCTGTTCAAATCTCCCACTGACAGGAATCATGTGACACATGCACCAAACCTGATTGGCCCGATAACCCTGGTCGCTGATAGTCCGACCAGCCCCACTATCATGTGGCTGAACTGCAACAGAGAGGCTCGCCACCGGAGCATGGACAGGTAAGTACATTATATACAGAATAACGCCTCTTTCTACCGTGACATGATTAACACCTCTTTCTACTGTGACATGATTAATACCTCTTTCTACCATGACATTATTAACGCCTCTTTCTACCGTGAAATGATTTAACGCCTCTTTCTACCATGACATGATTGAACGCCTCTTTCTACCGTGACATGATTAACGCCTCGTTCTACCGTGACATGATTAACACCTCTTTCTACCGTGACATGATTAACGCCTCTTTCTACCGTGACATGATTAATGCCTCTTTCTACCGTGACATGATTGAACGCCTCTTTCTACCGTGACATGATTAACGCCTCGTTCTACCGTAACATGATTAACACCTCTTTCTACCGTGACATGATTAACGCCTCTTTCTACCGTGACATGATTAATGCCTCTTTCTACCGTGACATGATTAATGCCTCTTTCTACCATAACATGATTAACGCCTCTTTCTTCCGTGACATGATTAACGCCTCTTTCTACCGTGACATGATTAACGCCTCTTTCTACCGTGACATGATTAACGCCTCTTTCTACTGTGACATGATTAACGCCTCTTTCTACCGTGACATGATTAATGCCTCTTTCTACCATGACATGATTAACGCCTCTTTCTACCGTGACATGATTAATGCCTCTTTCTACCGTGACATGATTAACGCCTCTTTCTACAGTGACATGATTAACGCCTCTTTCTACCGTGACATGATTAGCTATACTAGAAACGTGTACTGTTTTTTGATAGATCCATTGACAGTCAATTAGTTACATTACAGCCAGGACCCTAAATCCAATATCGCTCCAAAACAATCTCTTGATGCAATCACTAATGTATACCCTAATATCTTATCCCCAATGTTGGACCGTTTTTTTCAGACCAAACTTACTTCTCATTAGATTTTTATAATTCTTCAAGAGGACATTAACAAAAAAGCAGAACCCTGACATGTCATAGCTATGTCAAAGGATCATATCAGTGAGGTCCGTGGTTTTGGACCTCCACCAGTTTGTCAAAATCGGCTTAATTTCTGGAGATCCTGGACAAACCATTGTGCATGCATTCAAATCCCACATATGACTGGCTTTCTGCAATCAGATTTAATACAGTATATCAGTACAAAAGACAAAACACAAGAGTTTTCGGTAAAATTGTTGTCTTACATAAAATGTTTAATTTAATACTTATAACAAATTATTTCAAAAAAGGAGAAAAAATAGAAAAGGTGAGCACTAGTGATGAGCAGCATGGGCAATATTAGTTTTCGCGATATTTGGCTAATTTTTGTCCTAATATTCGCCATAAATTAGCAAGTTCTAGAATTCGTGATTGCCGGCCATTATTTTCTAGATTGCAAATATCGTCAATGCAATATGCACTGCAGGCGTGGCTCACTTTTGCTACATTTGTCAAGCTGCTAAAAGTTTCCTGAGACTGGAGAAAATGGTTGGCAGCAACTTTCGAGACTGTGAGGAAGAACTCCTGATGACTGTAAGTAATTTTACATTACAGCACAGTTTATTAATTACATTTCACATGCATGGCAGAACAATAGCTTTATATGCAGATAGAGGGCTCCAATATACTTGCGATTCCGCAAATCGGCACTAATGATGTGCATATTTTTGCGCAATACATGCAACTTCACATTTTAGCAGGTCTGACTACTAGTAATGGATGAACATCTGCCGGGGCGGTTCGCGGATGCGATCAAATGTTCGCGAACCGCAAGTTTGCGGCGGCTCCCATTCATTTTAATGGCAGGCGAACCTGAAAAACCTTCAGCTCATATTTGCAGCCAAGAAATAATTACTAGACGTGCACAAATAGTCCCACAACATGGACAGTGACATACCAGATGTATTATTCGAATTTGCAATATCCATTAATTTTTGTTTTCAATGCGAAATATCGGCAATATAATTTTCGCGTACGCGCAAATGCACTATACAGTACCGAAATGCACTATAAAGAAAGTATATTGGTATATAACACCCCGCTTCAATCAGTTTTTTTGGGGGGGTGACTGGTATATCACACCAGTAGAAATGATTTGTTCCAATAACGCTTGTCCCTCTATATACCTGCAGTATCGCAGCAGAACCGCACACAACTGCCGCACAATACAAATGCACTATAATATACTGTCTAACATAGAAAGTATATTATAACATTGTACAAGGAAGGCAATCCATTAGAATATACATCAAGATAAAACGTAACCTTTAATAATGTTACTATGAGGGTTCATTCACACGTCCGTAAGTCCGCAATGTGCATTCCGCAATTTGTGAACCGCACATCGCCGGCACTATAATAGAAAATGCCTAATCTTGTCTGCAATTGCGGATAATAATAGGACATGTTCTATATTCCGGATGCGGACAGCACATTCCGGCCCCATTGAAAATGAATGGGTCTGCACCCGTTCCGCAAAATTGCGGAACGGTTGCAGACCCATTTTGCGGACGTGTGAATGGAAAAGATATCCCTCAAAATAAAATAAATTAAATTATTAAAGTTAAGCAAAAAGCATAGATGTGGTCGGCAATAACAAGTGCTCGGCGGCACTAAATCAGGTGCTCGGCGGCACCAAATTAGAACCCATATGTCCTACCACAATCCGGGGGGTTCCAGTGCACATCCATGAATCCCGGAGGGAAAGCAAAAAACATCCATCGCTGGGCTAGATGATGATCTGGTATTAAAGGACAGGGTGGGCAAAGAACTGTCCCTGATATTGCCCTACAGGGGGGTGCTATTCTGGCCCTGATAGCCTAACCACAGACCACACGCCCTGATAAAAGCGACCCCGTCCGGAACCTTACGCTATATAAAAATCGCCCTAGTAAGCCCCTACCCCCTAGGCCCCTGACTTCCAGGTGATCACTATATAGATCTATGTGTTTTTGACTCATTATAAAAGTATATTATAAGTATATCGCACCCATCTGTGTATCACACCTATCTATAGCACACCTATACTAGTCATTAAAATGACTTTTGTGGCCCTATTAGCTAGCGTTTGGTGTCCCTAACAGCCTGTCCCTGCCCCACACAGCAACCTCTCCCTACACTGGCAAAACACTGAATGTAAAATGGCGGCCAGATCAGGTTTATTTATACGGTAGGGGGTGTGTCCATGTGCTGAAACGTCTCAATTGGCTGTCCTGTACCACCTGATGGATGTGTCATGGGTCAAAGTTCTTCACAATTTAAAAGAATATGGTGGACGCGAATTTCTCCATATGTTCGCATGTTCGGCGAATCGCGAACAAGCAAAGTTCGCCGCAAAACGACCGCCGGGCGAACCGCAAGGCCATCTCTACTGACTACATATTACTGATTGGTGCACTAAGTATTGTTGTGACATCACAGCACTATGTCTGTAGCATGTATGTATGGAGAGCAGAGAAACAGTAATTCCTATCACACTACCTAACACCCTGCACTGGAACCTATCAGCTACACTATATCAGGATGTAACCTACACTGACTATCTCCCACTAACTATCTGTATTATATATATGAGCTAATTAACTATCTAATGTAATTGGATAAGGAATAGGATCCAGATGAAAGCAAAGAGCACAGCAATGTCACTGCTCTCTCTCTCGGAACTGCAAAAAAACTGCAGACAATGGCTGCTGGGGAGGTTCTTATATAGTAAGGGGTCGGCAACTTTCCTATTGGTTGCTAGGGATGTTGCTAAGCTCAGACAAAGACATTGCAGCCTTCTCATTGGCCTACAAGCAAGAAGGGAGGTTACTGATAAAAAAAAAATCTAGAATATTCACGATTACGAATATATAGCACTATATTCTATATCTTTGTGAATTCTTGAAGTGCCGATATTTGCGATAAAAATTTGCGATTAGAATATTTGTGATTAACACTAGTGAGCACCTGAAGTACTGATGGGGGCATTCTTTCCTTATAATTTCAAGCCCTGTAGTGGAAAGCAGGGTTGCTACTCTGACAAAATATGCATGCACAGTCATTTAAGGGCCCTTTACACGGGCCCTTGTTAGCGATGATCTGGTGGTGTAAATGCACCACGAATACCCAATGAACAAGCAAAATGCTCGTTCATCGGGTAATTGTATCTGTTGTGCAGCACAAAAAATCATTGTTTCTCAGTTGCAGATTGTGCTGTGTAAACACGATTTTCTCCCGGGGGCTAAAAATCATTTTATCGTTGGTCTTTGTTAAAAATGTTCAGCTGTTTTTGAGTACAGGGGTTAAAAAATCAGTCTGTTTGTACAGCAAAGCCTTATCTCTGGTCTTTTGACCTCATTGTAGCTATTTTTTTAATCAAAATAATAAGAATATAGCTTAAATAAGTATTTATGAGATCAGAAGATCAGAGATAAGACTTCACACGAGCCGTCAGCTGATGGAAGTAAGAGGGAGAATTATCATTCCCTGTTCGGCTGAAAAGAGGCATTCAAAGTTGGAGGTGCAACATTTTAACTGTGACTTAAAAAAAATATATATTTGTTGCATCTCCACTTTTTCACCGTCCTCGCCAAGGGCAGGGAAGGGAGTGGGGCCAGCTGCAGCAACAAATTTATTTTCATGTACGCCAGTTTTTTGGCATAAATGAAGTCAGAAATTTATGGCAGCTCTAAACTGTTGTAGATTTCTGGTTGGACGCACAGACTGACGGAGGATGAGCTTAACTTATGAAGAGGCCTGTGCCTCCTCATAAATTTGGCGCATTCTCTGGCAGTGTTGCGGATATCAAGACTGGCACAGAAAGCCCCAGCCTTAATAAATTTCCCCCTGAGACTGTTATCTTCTGCAAACAGACTGATTTCTTTAACCCCTGTATCTCAAGAACAGCTGAACATTTTTAATAAAGAAGAACTGAAAAATGATCTCAAAATGAGTAAAATGCATTATAAAATAAAATTGACCTAAAGGTGTCTATAGCCGTTAAACGTGTACCCCTAGCATTGGGCTCAGTTTAATGAGGAGCAACAATTTTGTAGTCAACCCTAAACAACAATATAGATTAGAGAAAAGGGGAGTAGAAAATGCAGTGGCAAGATACAATTGTCGTAGCCTGACCAACAGCAATAGTTTCCTCTATAGCGTCTGAACCCTTTATATTTCTGCTGTAGAATTTGGGTGTCAAGTTCCTGGTCAATCAAGAAAGATCAAGTGGGAGAAGTGCAATTACCTTCCATTCTCACCTTAGAGTCCAGTAGAGAATGCCTACCGTAAAAGGACTATGGTCCATTATGAGTAGTAGGACATCAGTGGTCTCCAGACAATGACCAGTGGCAGGCGTGTACTTCAGAGCGAAGTAACGGCCTAAGAGAATGTTTTAAGTGATCTGATAATTCCAGTAAAAAAAAAAAAACTCATTGATGTGGTTTTCTGATATGTATCTGTGACATCAGTACATGATGTGGCTGGATTTCTTCTAAAGATCTAAATGTTTTTTAAGGGCTTTTCTTTTTAATGAAAATGATGTTAAAATCCCCAAACACTCTAAGGAACTGAGGTTAATGGGTGGAATGCCTATTTATATGAGCTCCCTGAAAGCTTGTTTCATCAGGCTGCCATATGACACATCTTGTGGTTTCTATGAATAGAGACAGACATGACTAATCAATCCTACGGGAAGAAGATTTAAGAGAAAGTCCTTCTCTTGTACTGTGGACCCACTTAGCGAACAAACGTAACTACAATTTCTATGAAATTACTGTGGATCGTTACTTAAGATACGTTTTTTACCCTTCTTCATGGAAAAGTATAGAACTCCTTTAACACCCAGCTCCTACGTCAGCTCCAACAGTTATAAATTATTCACCGATATTAGGCACAAAGTGATCCTATGTGTGGTGCATGCAATCACGTCCCCCATTATTAACAGATCAGAGTCTCAGAAGTAATACAAAATACATGGTTTGTCTGATTTACTTTACAGTGAAGAAAATCAGTGTAATGTAACTAACAGTCAGCCTGACGGCAAATTCTCAGAGATTCAACATATCCATTTCCTGTTACAATTTTCTGAAAGGAGAAAAAAAACTGAAAAAAAAACACCAATGAATGGGAATATCAGTAATAAATCTGAAGGTTAATCCAACTGTTCTTAAGGCCCCTTTCACACGAGCGAGTTTTCCGCGCGGGTGCAATGCATGATGTGAACGCAAAGCATCCGCACTGAATCCTGACCCATTCATTGAGGTATTATGCATGAAAAACGCAGCATGTTCTATTTTTACGTTTTTTTTTTTATGCAGCCCCGGCCCCAAAGAAGTAAATAGGGCTTCGGTGAAAAACGCATGGAATCCGCAAGCAGGTGCAGATGCGATGCGTTTTTCACTTATGGTTGCCAGGAGATGTTGTTTGTAAACCTTCAGTTTTTTATCACGTGAGTGAGAAACGCATCAAAACGCGTGGAGAGAACTGAACAACTGAACGCAATTGCAGACTAAACTGATTGAATTTACTTGCAAAATGGTGCGAGTTTCACTGAACGCACCCTGAACGGATCCTGACCTTCGTGTGAAAGAGGCCTAAAGAAGTTGATCATAAAAATTATTTATTTGGTTGAGTGATGCTATTCTTGTCTACACACATGACCACTGTAGCCAGTCACTGAATTCAGCATTGTACAGGACGACACTGTACTTGGCTACAGCCATCAATGGAGCAGTGGGGGATCTAATAGGTGAGTATAGGTTCTTTTGCTATTACATTGATTATCGTTGCCCAATTTTTATTTGTTTTGACCCTCGTTAACTTTTTACTTCTTACTTGTCCAATAAATTCTACTCTCCTGAATTTAGATGCCCACATGGCATGGAGATAGGTAACATAGTAACATAGTACATAAGGCCGAAAAAAGACATCTGTCCATCCAGTTCGGCCTGTTATCCTGCAAGTTGATCCAGAGGAAGGAAAAATAAAAACTGTGAGGTAGAAGACAATTTTCCTCACTTTAGGGGGAAAAAATTCCCTCCCGACTCCAATCAGGCAATCAGAATAACTCCCTGGATCAACGACCCCTCTCTAGTAGCTATAGCCTGTAATATTATTACACTCCAGAAATACATCCAGGCCCCTCTTGAATTCCTTTATTGTACTCACCATCACCACCTCCTCAGGCAGAGAGTTCCATAGTCTCACTGCTCTTACCGTAAAGAATCCTCTTCTATGTTTGTGTTCAAACCTTCTTTCCTCCAGACGCAGAGGATGTCCCCTCGTTACAGTCCTGGGGATAAATAGATGCTGGGATAGATCTCTGTACTGACCACTGATATATTTATACTTAGTTATTAGATCTACCCTCAGTCGTCTTCTTTCTAAAGTTAAATCCTCTAATTTTGATAATCTTTCAGGGTTCTGTAGTCCCCCCATTCCAGTTATTACTTTAGTTGCCCTCCTCTGGACCTTCTCCAGCTCTGCTATGTCTGCCTTGTTCACAAGAGCCCAGAACTGTACACAGTACTCCATGTGTGGTCTGACCAGTGATTTGTAAAGTGGTAGGACTATGTTCTTATCATGGGCATCTATGTCCCTTTTGATTCAACTAGTGTTGAGCTAGCATGCTCGGCCGAACTGCTGCTCGGCTCGAGCATCGCTATGCTCGCAGATCCGAGTGCTCGGCCGAATACTTTGGGTGCTCGAGTACAATTTAATACAATGAAAGTCAATGGGAGACCTGAGCATCAAACCAGGCACACCTGCTCGGAAGAAGAGAGGGTGTCTGGTTCTCAAAAAAAGATTAGAAATTGATGGAAACCCCATCAAAATGGTTTAGAAACAGCATTAAGAGGATGGCTGGATGCGTCTTGGACTCCTATTATCTACAACATACAATAGACAATGACGCAAAGACTATATGCCAAAATCCAGGTATTGTATATGCAAGCCATCAATCTATCCATGAGACTGATGACAGGCTTAGTCAGCATACCTTACAATGGCAGCCTTGTGCACTATCAGACATTCCAAACCAGCTCTCATCTGACTGAGAGCCAGTAAGCCTCAAAGTTACTTCAGATCTGTTGGATGGCTTGAGTGGACCTGCGCACCTAGATCATAATCATTAGGGTTACAAAAAGTTTTCTGATTGTCCTAACATAATATTCAATAACCTTTCTATACAATTTTGTTATGTATAAACCTAGGCATATGGGAAAGACATGCAAATGAGCAGAATCTGCCTTGTTTTTCAGCTGTCATAAGACTATGAAAACCAATAGATGGCTCTATTGAATTATGAACAGCGCCATTTATTGGTTTCACAGTCTTATGACAACAGACTAATAGTTTTGTCAGAAGACTATGAAACCAATGGATAGCGCTGTTCATAACTCAATAGCGCCATCTATTGGTTTTATAGTCTTCTGACAAGAATATTAGACTATGAGTCTTATGACAAGTTTATTAGTGTAGCCTTTTGCATGGAAAATTCACAATAAAAATGTGTGATTACAAAATTCGCGATCTACACTAGGATGATATCTGACACTGGGAAAGCTGGGTAATAACTCAATGATAAAATATGACACTGGGAAAATTGGGTAATAACTCAGTGAATATATCTTACACTGGGAAAGCTGGGTAATAATTTTGATTGCAAATTTTCCATGGAAACGGCTACACTAATAAGCTTGTCATAAGACTCATAGTCTAATATTCTTGTCAAAAGACTATGAAACCAATAGATGGCGCTATTGTGTTATGAACAGCGCCATCTATTGGTTTCATAGTCTTCTGACAAAACTATTAGTCTACTCTTGTCAAAGGACTGTGAAACCAATAGATGGCGCTGTTCAGAACTCAATAACGCCATCTATTGATTTTCATAGTCTTATGACAGCTGAAAAACAAGGCAGATTCTGCTCATTTGCATGTCTTTCCCATATGCCCATGTTTATGTAAATGAGTTTTTACATAGCAAAACGGTATAGAAAGGTTATTGAATATTATGTTAGGACAATCAGAAAACTTTTTGTCGCACTAATAATATTGATCTAGGTGTGCAGGTCCACCCAAGCCATCCAACAGATGCAAAATAATTTTGAGGTTTACTGGTTCTCAGTCAGGTGAGAGCTGGTTTGGAATATCTCATAGTGCACAAGGCTGCCATTGTAAGATATGCTGGCTGTTATCTGTCTCCTGGATAGATTGATGGCTTGCACATCCCTGGATTTTTGCATATAGCCTTTGTGTGGTTGTCTATTGTATGTCATACATAATAGGAGTCTACATAATAGGAGTCTAAGACGCATCCAGCTATCCTTTTAATGCTGTTTCCAAACCATTTGGATGGGGTTTCCATAAATTTCTAACCTTTTTTTATAACCAGACACCCTCTTCTCTTCCGAGCAGGGGATGCCTGGGGTTCTCCCCTTGACTTCTTTTGTGCTCGGTAGAACACTCGAGCATACCGATGTGTTCGGCCAGAGCACCCGAGCACTTTAATGCTCGCTCAACACTAGATGCAACCCATTATCTTATTGGCCTTGGCAGCAGCTGCCTGACATTGGTTTCTTCCGCTTAGTTTGCTGTTAGGTTCCTTTCCATGTCAGTGTTACCCAGTGTTTTACCATTTAGTATGTACGGGTGACTTGCATTATTCCTTCCCATGTGCATAACTTTACATTTGTCATTGTTAAACCTCATCTGCCACTTATCTGCCCAAGCCTCCCTTCTATCCAGATCCCTCTGTAGTAGTATACTGTCCTCTTCCAGGTCTATTACTTTACACAGTTTAGTGTCATCTGCAAAAATGTATATTTTACTATGCAAGCCTTCTACAAGATCATTAATAAATATGTTGAAGAGAATAGGGCCCAGTATCGACCCCTGAGGTACTCCACTAGTGACAGTGATCCAATCTGAGTGTGTACCGTTAATAACCACCCTCTGTTTTCTATCACTCAGCCAGTTACTTACCCACATACAGACGTTTTCTCCCAGTCCGAGCATTCTTATTTTATATGCTAACCTTTTATGCGGTACAGTGTCAAATGCTTTGGAGAAGTCCAGATATACGACATCCATTGATTCGCCGCTGTCAAGTCTAGAACTTACCTCCTCATAGAAACTAATTAAATTAGTTTGACATGACCGATCCCTCACAAAGCCATGCTGATATGATGTTATTTGCTTATTTCCGTTAAGATGCTCCAAGATAGCATCTCTTAGAAAACCTTCAAACTGTTTACCCACGACAGATGTTAAAATGACCGGCCTATAGTTTCTGGACTCTGTTTTTGGACCCTTTTTGAATATTGACACCACATTTGCTATGCGCCAATCCTGTGGAACACTCCCTGTCAGTATAGAGTCCGCAAATATCAGAAATAAGGGTCTGGCTATGACATTACTTAATTCTCTGAGGAAACGGGGGAGTGTGCAATCCGGTCCTGGCGATTTGTCTATTTTAATCTTTTTAAGTCGCTGTTGTACTTCTTCCTGGGTCAGACAGGACACTTTTAATGGGGAATTAACTTTTATATTCTGCATTTCATCTGAAAGTTTATTTTCCTCAGTGAATACAGTGGAGAGAAAAAAATTTCATAGCTTTGCTTTCTCCTCATCGCTCTCTACAACTCCCCCCTCATTACTGTAAAGGGCCGACACCTTCAGATGTATACTTTTTACCATTTATATAATTAAAGAACATTTTGGGGTTAGTTTTACTTTCTTTAGCAATTAATCTCTCGGTCTCTGGTTGGCTGCTTTTATTTGTTTTTTACACATTCTATTTTTTTCCTTATTGTTTTCAGTGCTTCCTCGCTACCCTCCTGTTTTAGTGATTTAAATGCTTTCTTTTTGTCAATAATTGCTTTCTTTACAGTTCTTTTTATCCACATTGTTTTTTTATTGTTCCTAAACCTTTTATTCCCACAATTTGATTTTAGGATGCTTTTGAAAATATCCCATTTTGTGGCTGTATTTTTATTTTTGAGGACTTTGTCCCAGCTTGTTAGGCCTATGGCCTCTCTTAGTTGGCTAAATTTAGCTTTTTTGAAGTTTGGTATTTTTGTTCCTCCCTGAAGAAACACTCTTTTGAATGACAATTGGAAGGTTATTACTTTATGGTCACTAGGTGTCCCCCAACCTGCACATCTGTTGTTCTGTCAGGTTCTGTTTGTCAGGTAGGTATTAAATAGTATAGGTTCTGGCCTGGACTGAGGTCACCTTGCATTGGTGGGTGGGCACAGATATTTTTTGTTCAAAATATATTTGCTAATAACCTCATGTTTATTCATCATATGAAATATGGTATTAGTTTATATACAGATTTTTTATTTAGTGCTTTGAGTATGCTGGTATGTTCTTTTTTTTTTTCTTTAACCCCTTCCAGCCCAGCTATGTACTTGTACATTTACATTAAAGACATGTAAAGACATGCAGACCTGTGGTTAATGTATGCGATTGACGATAACGTTCAATGCATTCATTAAACCCCTCAGTTTTTCTTGGAACGCAAAAACCCGGAAGTGCATGCTTCCGGGCATGTCACAGCTCCCCTTAGCAGGAATGGGGGAAGCTGGATCGTGAGTGTGGCAGCCTCCTGAATGATTTGAGGCTAAAGCTAATGCATTGGGGTCTATGAGAAAAGGAATCTGTAAAAAAAATAATAATAATGTTTTTGGAAATACTATTTAATAAATAATAAATAAATAATACTACTATTAAAATATAAAAATATTTATCACATACAACGGTGAAACAGAAAAGAAAGTCAAAATTGCCAATTTGCAATTTTTTTGTCTCTTAACCTCCCACATTAAATTGAATAAAAAGTGATCAAAAAGTCATACACACCCCAAAATGGTATCAATGAAAATTACAGATCGCCCCACAAAAAAATTACCCCTCACACAGCTCTGTACACATAACTACAAAAAGTTATAGGGGTCAGAATATGGTGATGAAAATAAAAAAACTAAGGCTTTTATTTTTTTCAGTATTAGAACGCAAGAAAAACAATACAAATATAGTATTGCGATAATCATCCTGACCCACAGAATTAAAGTAACAGGTCAGTTTTACTGCATAGGGAACACCTTAAAAACAAAACCCATAATACTGCGGCAGAATTGCGTTTTTGTTTCACTGTCACCCCATTTGGATTTTTTTCCAGCTCCTCACTATATCATATGGAATACCATTGGAAAATACAACTTGTCCCACAAAAAACAAGCCCTCATCCGGATATATGAATGAAAAAATAAAAAACGTTATGTCCCCGGAAAAGCAGGGAGTGAAAACGAAAATGCAAAAACAAAAAAACATCCAGGGATGAAAGGGTTAAAAGGCATCTGTCAGCAGATTTGTACCTATGACACTGGCTGACTTGTTGCATGTGTGTTTGGCAGCTGAAGGCATCTGTGTTGGTCCCATGTTCATATGTGCCTGCATTGATGAGAAAAAAAAATAAGTTTTAATATATGCAAATGAGCCTCTGGGAGCAACAGAGGCATTGCTGTTACACCTAGAGGCTCTGCTCTCTCTGCAACTGTCACACTCTTTCCACTTTGATAGAAAGGATGAAGCAGTGAAAATGCCTGGACTGAGGTCACCTTGCTGTGGTGGGTGGCCACAGATATTTTTTGATCAAAATATATTTGCTAAATATCTCCAGTTTAATGATCATATCAAATGTGATATTAGTTCATCTATCTATCTATCTATCTATCTATCTATCTCTCTCTCTCTCTCTCTCTCTCTCTCTATATATATATATATATATATATATAGTACAGACCAAAAGTTTGGACACACCTTCTCATTCAAATTTTTTTTTATTTTCATGACTATGAAGGCATCAAAACTATGAATTAACACATGTGGAATTATATACATAACAAACAAGTGTGAAACAACTGAAAATATGTCATATTCAAGGTTCTTCAAAGTAGCCACCTTTTGCTTTGATTACTGCTTTGCACACTCTTGGCATTCTCTTGATGAGCTTCAAGAGGTCTGTACTGTATATATATTGGATTTTGTGCTTTGAGAGTGCTTTTACAAACAGTTTTTTGTCTTTGGGTGTGGAACCACTGGGCCAACCAACAGATTTGACTAAGTGCTAAACCAAAGGGCATTATCCTGAAAGTTCTCTGGAATCTTGAATTCACTACAAGGAACACAACCGGCCACAATCTCTTGGAATGGTCTCCTTGTGGTTGGCTGCTAACCCGCGGAGGTCAGAAGACACCGGTGCGTACCACCGAAGGGACAGACAAAATGCGTAGTCAGTAACAGGTCAAGGTCAGGGCAGGCAGAGCATATGTGAATCTTTGAAACAATTTGAAGGTTAAGACAGGCAATCTGCATATGGTTGGCCGCTAACCCACTGGGTTCAGGAGACACTTGTGTGTAGCACTGAAGGGACAGCCAAATTTCATAGTAACAGACCAAAGTCAGGGCAGACAGATTATGTGTGAATCTGTAAAACAATCTGAAGGTCAGGTCAGGCAGCACAGGATCAGTTGCGCAATCAGGCTAAGGTCAGATCAGGCAGCAGGGTCTGAATCCAGGAACAGGCAAGAATTGGTACAAGGGCAGACAATCATAATGCAGCAAAACTTTTCAGGAAGCCTAGTAACAGAAACCTATTGCTCAGGCACCCTCCCCTAGGGAAAGATACATTAAAGGGATTCTGTCACCAAGTTTTGGGCTATAGAGATGCGGACATGCATGGCTAGATCGCTGCTAGCATGTCCGCAATATACCTGTCCTATAGGGCTGTGTGCTTTTATTTTCTTTAAAAAAGGATTTTTAGAGATATGTAAATTAGTCTTGTAGGTGCCCAAGGGGCTATACGAACCTTTCTGGTGCCCAGCCACGCCCACCTGTGAAGGAGCCCAGCACCGCCTATGTCCTCTGAATCTCCTCCTTTCATCAACGATAGATTGCCGTAATCTCGCAATGCACGAGCTCGCGCATGCGCAGTTCTTTCCCTGAGGCTGATGCCAGCACAGGGAAGGAACACTACACCGGCACTGCGCATGCGCGAGCTCGCGCATCGCGAGATTACGGCAATCTATCGGTGATGAAAGGAGGAGATTCGGAGGACATAGGCGGTGCTGGGCTCCTTCACAGGTGGGCGTGGCTGGGCACCAGGAAGGTTCGTATAGCCCCTTGGGCACCTACAAGACTAATTTACATATCTCTAAAATCCTTTTTTTAAGAAAATAAAAGCACACAGCCCTATAGGACAGGTATATTGCGGACATGCTAGCGGCGATCTAGCTGTGCATGTCCGTATCTCTATAGCCTAAAACTTGGTGACAGAATCCCTTTAAGTACCCAGAAGTGGATGGCCATAGGCTGGGGAAGATTAGGGTGCATGCACATTGGCCTTTTAAGAGCCTAAAGACAGACTGGAGAGGCCTTGCTGGCAAGCACAGGCCATGGCCTACAGAAAACGACACTTTTCCACAGGCCCACTGCTGGAGGACAGAGGGTGGCCAGCGGGTCTGCACCGCTGGACAAGAAGCAGCAGCGGCCACAGGGTAAGAGAAGCGCCACCCGTGCCCGCCTGGGGAAGCAAAACAGTAGTGGGCACGGGCCAACAACATGACACATAGTTACAGAATCACATACTGTAGCAGACGCTGATTGAAGCAAGAATTCCCAGTACAGATGAGTTATTTTTTAGAGAAGCTGTGCTGTAATTGTGGTCTTAGCGTAATTAATTAAGAAATCACAAAGAACAGAATTCATGTTTGCTAAGTTTCGCAAACAACTATAAATCATGTAGAGTAACACATTTTAAGACAGCGGTTTTCATTATGTATTTACTGATCTTCTGGGAGCTCTCCACCAAGATAAATGTGGGAATTCAAGCTTAAAGGAACACAGTCAACTCTGGTACAACAAAACAGTGTTCTGGCATTAAAGAGAGTCTGTCAGCAGTTTTGACCATGCTAAACTGCTGACAGCACTACTTAAGGGCTGGAGAGAGCAGGGCAAGCATACCTTTGTGGAGCATTTTATATCAGGAATAGTGAGAATATGAAGTTTTCTGCTAGATTCTGCTCCTGCAAGTGCCCAGGAGGTGGAGCTTCATTGTGAAGTGCTCTCTGCATTGACCTCCTCTCTACTGTGACTGACAGCGGTAATATAGTAGGCTCCTGTTTTTGTGCTAAAGCTGTCACTCAGAGGGTAATTGCAGAGAGATCACTTCACAGTGAAGAACCACCCTGGACATTTGCAAGAGCAGAATATGGTAGAGTAACCGCCATAAAAGGTACTGTATGTTTGTACTGTTCTCCACAGCCACCGGCTTGGTGCTGTCAGCAGTTTAGCATGGTTAACACTGCTTACAGATTGCCATTAAATTTCTTCTGCAACTTATATGCTATAAGAATGTTGTAGATTTCAGGGGCTTTCCTTTAGTGTAATAGTAGAGTCATGGGCAGAAAGTAGGATGGTGGAGAGCACTCCTAATGTCCTGCTTGATCACTAGGACAGTGTGTTCCACCCTCAGCTTAAGCTGTTTCCTTAAATATGAATTATCAAATAATTTAGAGCTGCTTCCACTGCAAGATGGTCCAGTTTATATTCCTTAAGCTATTTTGATCAATAGGAGCCATGTTAACCTGATTGTTGAAGTATACATTCACTTTTCCTACCAGTTACTCACCTTGCCCGTCTCCAGCAACAAACTAGGCAACTGAACACTTCCTTCTATGCCACTCCTCTCATGCTGAGGCTTTGTGCTCCTACGTTTTGGCCACATCCAGTTGACATAAAAACTGGTGGCCCCTATTGACACCAGGCCTGATGGCTTATCACAGTAAAAAGTTGGCATAGATCCCTTGCCTACATATTAAGGTACATGTGTAAGAAATACAGGTTTTGGAAATAATATATTGCATTATATTGTATAGATTATGAGAGATTTATTTGTGTGAATCAGAGACGGGTAGGTGACTGCACGTGTGTATACTTCATTAGTATGTATCTAGCTCCTTTTGTCTTAAGGCACCCAAAATGTGTCAATAGTGGAGAAGTCTCATAAAATGCTAAAATAACTGTTTGACCAAGATTCAGTTTCTGGGTAGGCCCACAGACCCTCAGATAACTGATATGGGGCGTTGACAAGAATGGGGGTTGAGAGCTTTCAAGGAATAAAAGATCCATGCTTTAGAAGCTGGAAGGGGGAGAAGGAAGTTGGAAGGGGACAGGAGAGGAGACTGGTGGACAGTCCTAAAGAAGCCATGTGTGGTAGCTATAAACTAGAGATGGGACGGAGGATTTGTCGAATCCACGAATCCCTCGAATCTTGCTGGATTCGTGGGATTCGTGGACTCGAATCCCGATGTAATTTACCTGATACAAATCCGGTGGGAGGGACTGGGAGGAGGAGCTGGGGGCCGGTGCGTTCACTGTGCTCCGGCCCCGCCGCTCCAGTACAGTTATAAAATGTGTATTCTATTAATAATAATTCATGCTGCCCCCTCTGTCTGTAGTACATTCAATATATCCTACACACATGGCTACTGATATCGTAATGCAGGCCGGCCGGGCAGACGAGCGGCAGAGTGACTGACTGACGTCACGTGCCTGCCCGGCCTACTTTATGAATGAAGCAGGCGGCGCAGGCAGGTTACGTCAGTCAGTGACGCTGCCGCTAATCTGCCCGGCCGGCCTGGATTACGATGTCAGTAGCCCTGTAAGTCGGATATATTGAATGTACTACAGACAGAGGGGACAGCATGAATCATTCATTATTAATTAAATTACACACTTTATAACTGTACTGGAGCGGCAATGGGGGATCTGTGGATTACACTGTTAAGGGGTGGGGGGGAGGTCTGTGGATGGTACTGTTATGGGGTGGGGGGTCTGTGGATGGCACTGTTATGGGGGGAGGTCTGTTGATGGTACTGTTATGGGGTGGGGGGGTCTGTGGATGGCACTGTTATGGGGTGGGGGGGGGTCTGTGGATGGCACTGTTATGGGGTGGGGGGTCTGTGGATGGCACTGTTATGGGGTGGGGGGGTCTGTGGATGGCACTGTTATGGGGTGTGGATGGCACTGTTATGGGGTGGGGGGGTCTGTGGATGGCACTGTTATGGGGTGGGGGGTCTGTGGATGGCACTGTTATGGGGTGGGGGGGTCTGTGGATGGCACTGTTATGGGGTGTGGATGTCACTGTTATGGGGTGGGGGGGGGGTCTGTGGATGGCACTGTTATAGGGGGGGGGGTCTGTGGATGGCACTGTAATGGGGTGGGGGGGGTCTGTGGATGGCACTGTTATGGGGTGGGGGGTCTGTGGATGGCACTGTTATGGGGTGGGGGGGTCTGTGGATGGCACTGTTATGGGGTGGGGGGGTCTGTGGATGGCACTGTAATGGGGTGGGGGGGGTCTGTGGATGGCACTGTTATGGGGTGGGGGGTCTGTGGATGGCACTGTTATGGGGTGGGGGGGGTCTGTGGATGGCACTGTTATGGGGTGGGGGGGTCTGTGGATGGCACTGTTATGGGGTGGGGGGGTCTGTGGATGGCACTGTTATGGGGTGGGGGGGTCTGTGGATGGCACTGTTATGGGGTGGGGGGGTCTGTGGATGGCACCGTTATAGGATGGGGGGTCTGTGGATGCCAGGGGGAGAGGTGAGAGGCACTATGATACTGGCACATTGGGGGGGGAGGCACTATGATACTGGCACATTATGGGGGGAGATGGCACTATGATACTGGCACATTGGGGGGGAGATGGCACTATGATACCGGCACATGGGGGGGAGGAGAGAGGCACTCCGCACTTGATACTGGCACATGATTAGGGGGGCATCTATGGGGACACTTACTGGCACATTATTGGGTGGCACTGTGGGGCCACTTCTTATTGGCACATTATTGGGGGGCACTATGGGGGCATCTACTGAGGCCACAAAGAAGGGGTATTTTATATGGGGGGCTCTGTGTGGTACTAGTATTATCAGGGGTATTATCTGTTTCTGCAGTATAATATTGGGGAGCACAGCGGAACAGTATTGGGGTGTTAGGATGATTTGTCCAGAAGATGGGAGGATGATGGAAAAGTAGTAAACTAAGATTTTTTTTTGTCAAACTGCAGAGACGAAAAATGGCCGAAAAATGGTGTCTGGTCTGAAGGTCTGAAAGGAGAAGATGAGGAAAGAGAACATCTACATCAAAGGAGACGTCACTGGATGTAAGAGGTATGAGGCGCTGTATTACCCTGTATGTTCTGTAGTGATAGGAGCAGGGGTCATCGCTGTCATATAGGGTGCGACCGTGACTGGGAGGTGGAGGTTCAGACAAACTGACGCGGTCTGACTTTGTTTCTTACACCGTGCGTTCACACAATTATGTACAGGATTCGTAGGATTCGAGATTCGAAAGATTCGATATATTCGAGAACCTTTTCGGATTCGGATTCGAAAAAAATTGGATTCGTCCCACCTCTACTATAAACTGTAAGCAATTTTAATGTTGAGTTAAAGTAGCATTATATTGTATCCTGGAAATTGCTAGTAATTGTAATTATTGTTATGTGTGTATAAGTTTCTCTATATATACTGTATATGTAATATTTATTTCTTTTTGTTCCACTGTAACTCCATATATACTCATAACTATAGTATCAATTTTCCACATTATACAATATATATATTTTTTTATACGTTCACTTTTGTGTCTCATTTATTGCATCCAACCTTCAAATCAGACCTAGTAAGAAGATGTATTATATATAGTATACATTTAATATATATATTTATATATAATAATTTCTTACACATGCCTGCTTCTTATTGACTCCTGGATACTGTTGCTGACCATTTCCTTTTTCTTCTATTATGCTCTTGCCTCATCCATTGACATTGTTATTAGTGATGAGCAGCAGGGGCAATATTTGAATTCGCAATATTTCGCGAATATTTGGGTGAATATTCGCCATATATTTGAGAATTCGCGAATTCATGATCTCCAGGCATTATTTTCTTGATTGCGAAAATTCGCATAAAATTCGCCTAAAATATTTGCATATTTTTGATATTTTTTTAAAAATTGAATATTCGCGATTACGAATATATTTTGCGATATTCTAAATATTCGCGAATTCTCGAAGTGCCGATATTCGCGATTAAAATTCGCAATTCGAATATTCGTGATCAACACTAATTGTTACCTAGTTCCTGTGTTTCTACTCCTGGTATCGACTCCTGGTCCTACTATGGTTCAGTCTCATCCTCCTTTTATTCTGTTAGTCACTAATGTCTCAGTTCCTGACTTGGCTACAAATTCCTCACCATAGTGCATCGGCCACTAAGTTCAAATGCATGATCAATAAGATCCATTAGGTCTCACAAGCTCAGTAGATCAGGAAAATAAGCAGTTTATCTTGAAACAGCCTATTTACAAAATTCCAACTTACTTGTCTTCCCATATAAATGTGTCCATCCTTTCCTTTTTTTTTTACTTCTTTTTCGACATATGTAGTTTCTTACCTTTTCTCTTAGCTCGAGATATTCAGAGGTATCTCGTTGTGAGGGTGTGCTACCACACAGGCAGCCCATTCTGCTGACTTTTGGGCTTTTTGAGAGAGGAAGCCTTTTTCTAGTTAGTTCTATTCCCTTTGCTAAGGTGTTAGACCTATCCAAGTCTCTCCAAAGGAATTGCAATTGGGGAATGGACCTAGGGTTCATACAAAGGGAGTGGATGTGAAAACAAATACAAAATTGTGTTGTCCTGGTTGGCTAAAAATAGGAACTCAATGGTAGCCCATTCTGTTCTGTGGATGTCTCGGAGGGTTTGCCTTCAAATTCTGTTCATTATTTGGAATTGTATGGATCTTAATAACTTCTTTGGTAAAAAATACTTTATCATTCCGAATAATATGCTCTAAAAAAAATTACTTTTACCAAGAAGGTGAATTTAGTCCAAGCCTCGTAAGAACTTGAATGGCATTAGAAATGTAATCCATAAACCACACTGGTTGCCGTGTGTTTTATCAGTCTTCACAATTACTTACAGAACATTTTTGGAAATTGCCTCCTCTGTGAAGAAAGTTCCTCAGCACAATTAAAGGAGATGACTCATCTTTTCACTTGTTGAATATGTTACTCTTATGTCTTGCACAAAGCAATATTTATTTGCTGCGAAGGGAAATTTCAATTTCCGCCTTATGTGCTTCACATAAAAATTCAGGTCCTACTCTTAAAATTCATAGTACCATAATTCTTAAGAAATTACTTAGATGTCCAAAACAAGCGGTAAACAGCATCTAGAGATGTGTAATATATTCGCATACAATGTGACGAAAAGCAGCAGAGTAGAGGAATGACAAACGTACTCATTATGAATCACCAAAATTTCATGGGAACAACTTACTTTCTCAGTGGCCAAATATTCAGTTATTAAACTGCTGAATGTTTTGCTGGCAGGGATTTCAACAGTTTATTACCACCAGAAATGGCTTATTTTTATCATCCTTCGAAGCAAGGGACTTGAGGAATTAGCGCAATATAGATTTGCATTTTTCAGTACTGTTAAAGGTGCAGGTCAAGATCAAAAGTCATCAGATGCAGCTTCTTGGAGATTTTGGGGTCCTAGAAGAGAACACTCCCACCTCAGAATTGCCACATTTGCCTTCCTCTTGGGTGTAAGCCCACACAGGACTCCAACTTTCCACAGTCACTGGTCCATCAGAGTACGTGCTCAGGAGGATCTGCTGGTGGGCTCAGGCTTTGCTACAATAATGGGCCACAAAGTTTCATTAAAAGGCAACCCCATTTGGAGGCAATTTTTGAGCGCTCACTTGCCTATAGGGTCTTATGTGTTTATTCACAAATCTTATTAGACCTTGAAGGAAATGGGTCACCTGAAAATAACATTATTTAGTACCTATGAAACTGGCTGACCTGTTACATGTGCATTTGGCAGCTGAAGGCATCTGTGTTGGTCCCATGTGATGTTTTAATACATGCAAATGAGGCTCTAGGAGCAACGGCGGCACTGTTGTTATACTGAAAGTCTCTGCTTTCTCTGCAACTGCCTCACCCTTTGCACTTTGATTGACAGGGCCAGGTGTGATAACGTTTTCACTGCCTGGTCCTGTCAATCATAGTAGAGAGGGTGCAGAAGTTGATGAGAGAGCAGAGCCTCTAGGTGTAACGGCGACACCCCTGTTGCTCCTAGAGATTCATTTGCACATATTAACTTCATTTTCTCAGCAATACGGGCACATATGAACATGGAACCAACCAGATGTCTTCAACTGCCAAGCACACATGCAACAGGTTAGCCAGTTTCATAGGCACAGATCTGCAGCAGCAGCTTTCTCTTTTCAACCTTTCCATTCACATCCTTGTTGTTCAATGTTCTCCTGATGGTGGACTCAGTATTATTGCTAATGTGAGAAAGGCTTTTAGTTGTAGTAGAGGTTACCTTGGATTTCTTTGAGACCTTGTGGACTATTACACTCCTTGGTCTTGGTGTGATCTTTGCTGGTCGAACACTACTGGGGAAGGTAATGGTCTTAAATTTTCTCCATTTTTACACAATCTATCTGAGAGATGGTTTTGTAAGTTTTTCCAGCATGATGAGCATCTATGACTCTTCTTCTGAGGTCCCCAGAAATCTTCTTTGTTCATGCCATGACACACTTCCACAAACATATAAAGATCAGACTTTGACAGATCGATATTTTTTTTACTAAAACTGGTCATCCACTTACACTGGATTGTCATTCCATTGATTGAAAACACCAGACAAAATTCAACTTCAAATTATCTGCCGATCCTAAAGTTTCACATACTTTTGCCAGGCACAGACATGTGATATCTTCCTCAATAAGTAAATGATCCAAGTCTAATATTTTTTTAACTTATTTGGGTATCTACAGTATATCTACTTTTGGGACTTGTGTGCAGAATATATGCAGAAATATAGAAAATTCTGAAGAGTTCACAAACTTTCAAACACCACTGTAGATAGCACAGGACTCACCATTCACAATAGGGCATGTGACAGCTTATCTACTCACTCTGTCTGCACTGTGACACTCTCCCACAGAAGTCACTATGTCATCTCCCATATACAGGTTCCTATGAGTCAAGTAGCTGTGTTGAAGCATATTTCTAAGTGCTATTAACAGCAGCTCAGGGATAAGGGCAGCCTTCATAATCATGTAGAAAATAGAGAAAATCATGAGAAAATAGTATATTTTTCAGTATCTGGTTTTAATTAATAAACAAAATAATATGTGATACAGTCCCTTTAATAATAATAGGTCCTGAAGTACAATGATGAAAACGTGGTTTACAACAGCAACACATCTTCTGCATAGATGGAGGATGATGAACACAAGAAGCCTAATCTGACACCTAATCTGATCATGTTTCACTTGTAAAAGTAAAGAAGGAAGGGGTAAACAAGCCTGAAGGCTATAATAGGTAGTGCGTTACAGAGACATTTAACAAGTCAGTTGTAGGGGCCGGGGGTCCTTGTTTTATTTAATATGATTCCACAACTTTGTTTTTGTAAAAACTGTTTAAAATAATCAAGAAAGAGACCTCTCCTGATAATGGGCCATGCCAGGGCATTAAGAACGTAAGTACCCTAGAGATAATTGTGAGGCATTTAAAGAGGTGTGTTCAGCTGTGCTTGGGCTCATTACCTTTCCAGGGCTTTCATCTCCAGTGGGACAGCAATATTTGAAGGTGTAAAAGTAGACCATGGGTAATAAAAAGAAAAGTGGAAGACACTGGACCCATTTGTCCTGGGTGGCAAAGCCCAGCACCAGCATCTTGGGCCCACTTTGATATATATTTTTTTTTATGGGACCCTCACTTCTATGAGCACCACTTCCATGACATCATATCCAGACATTTCCCTACATGTCCCAACTTTATATTCAAAAAGGTCAATGGCCCAAACTTGAGTTAAGACCCATCCTCTATAAGTTCCCTTCCATCTGAACAGGTCGCCTTTAAAGGGGCTGTGTCACTTCAGCAAATGACATTTATCATGTAGAGAAAGTTAATACCAGCCACTTACTAATGTACTGTGATTGTCCATATTGCCTACTTTGCTGGCTGGATTAATTTTCCATCACATTATACTCTGTTCATTTCCATGGTTATGACCACCCTGTAATCCATCAGTTTTGGCAGTGCTTGCACACTATAGGAAAACATGCCAGCCTCTCTGGTGGCAAGACCGTTTGAACTCACATAGGCTGGTGCTTTTTTCTATAATATGCAAGCACGTCCACCGCTGCTGGATTGCAGGGTGGTTGTAGCCATGGAAAAGAGAATTATATAATGTGATGGGAAAATGAATTAGGCCAACAAAGGAAGCAATATGGACAATCACAATACATTAGGAAGTGGCTTCTATTAACTTTATCTACATGAAAAAATGCAATTTTCTCTTTTAGGTATGTTTGCCCTGATAATACAAGGAAACAAAAGAATACCAGTGTTTTTTTCTTCCTGAAATCCTGAAAATAAGCTGAATTTTTGTTACGATTGAACTTTAGTTCAAGTTTATGTCCAGAATTTTAATTTTAAAGTCATTGGAGGTCTACTAAAACGTTCTCTATTCAGTAGAACTGAAAATACCTTACCCTTTATTGTCAAGCACATGTTGAAAGCTAATTCAGTACCTTTGAAGAACATTGACCAACTCCATTTCACCCACAACAGGCATTGATATATTGATTATTTATTACCATTTATATTTAATAAGCATGAAAACTAACTGTAAATATTTTAGTCTATCTCGAGAATATTAATATAAGCACGATCCATCTGTGAAAACAGCAAAAAGGTCATTGCTTTTTTTGCTGAGACCAGAATACTCTGAGTAATTCAATGAATCATTACCCCTTTCTGGCCAGCAGGACAATCATACTGCACTGGTAGCTGATAGTAAACTTTGAGTACCATTCATTTTTGCACTGTGCCTTTATGCATCTGTCCCGGATCCAACACTGTGTGCTGTCCCTTCTCCTTATATAGCCTGATTATTCGTGTTAGTTTACGGTGTTCGTGCCAACAGTTTCTTTTTTTTTTCTGTTGTGGACATTTATCATGCTGATCTCTGCTGCAGTTTTATCTCCTGACCAGCTCTTCTGCATCAGTTCATTTTTACTCTGCTACCACCGACTCAACATCAACTCTGCTGCTTTGCAGCTCCAACTATGCTACACCAGCTCAGCCCTGCTATATCCGACTCTGCTGTGTCTAAAGGCGGGTTCGCGAAAGGACAAAAACAGGCGAACCGCCATAGACTTCAATAGACAGGCGAATTTTAAAACCCACAGGGACTCTTTCTGGCCACAATAGTGATGGAAAAGTTGTTTCAAGGGGACTAACACCTGGACTGTGGCATGCCGGAGGGGGATCCATGGCAAAACTCCCATGGAAAATTACGTAGTTGACGCAGAGTGTGGTAAGTTGAATTCGCAATTCGATTAATATAACCTGCATTAATCGCATTGCGATTACAACTTAGATCTGAGTTCCTAATGGTTGTATTGCTAGAATTGACGAATATAACGAATATAGCACTATATACTCAATCTTCGTTATATTCTAGCAATACAACCATTAGGAACCCAGCTCTAAGTTGAATTCGCAATGCGATTAATATAACCTGTATTAATCACATTGCGATTACAACTTAGTCAAATTTGTGACACTGCAGCTTCAGAATGAATCTAAGATGGATGCTGTCCGGGAGGTGGGAGGGTCTGGGAGGGAGGGTATGCTGATTGGCTGGAATGTGTCTGCTGACTGTAAGGTACAGGGTCAAAGTTTGCTCAAGGATGATGTATAGGGGGCGGACCGAACATCGCATATGTTCGCCCACCGCGGCGAACGCGAACAAGCTATGTTCGCCGGCGAATAGTTCGGGACATCTCTACTGGTTAACGTGGTGACGTCATCACGGGCCACAAGAGATTTTTTTCATTTTACACATAAATATTGATCTCAGTGATCAGTGATGAACGCGGCCTCTGAGAGGTACAATCACGGAAAGCGGTGCAATTATGCTGTGTGCGCTGTAACAGAGACTGTAACCATTACATTGTGCCCTCTAACAGAGAACGTAACTTCTGTGCTGCGTGCCCACCAGAGACTGTAACCACTATGCTGTGTGCTCACCAGAGAATGTAACCATTATGCTGTGTGCCCACCAGAGACTGTAACCATTATGCTGTGTGCCCACCAGAGACTGTAACCATTATGTTGTGCGCCCACTAGACTGTAACCATTATGTTGCGCGCCCACTAGACTGTAACCATTATGCTGTGTGCCCACCAGAGACTGTAACCATTATGATGTGTGCCCACTAGACTGTAACCATTATGCTGTGTGCCCACTAGAGTCTGTAACCATTATAATGTGTGCCCACTAGACTGTAATAATTATGTTGTGTGCCCACTAGAGAATAGAACCATTATGCTGTGTGCCCACTAGAGAATGTAACCATTATGCTGTGTGCCCACTAGACTGTAATAATTATGATGTGTGCCCACTAGAGAATGTAACCATTATGCTGTGTGCCCACTAGAGAATGTAACCATTATGCTGCTTCTCACCAGAGACTGTAAACATTATGCTGTGTGCCACTAAATTGTAACCATCATGCTGTGTGCCTACTAGAGACTATAACCGTTATGTTTTTTGCCCACCAGAGACTGTTAGCATTAAACTGCATTCTCACCAGAGACTGTAACCATTATGCCATGTGTCTGCCATAGATTTTAACCATTACACTGTGTGCCATCTAAGAGAAACTGTAAACATTAAGCCTTGAGCCTACCTATGAACCATAGATGTTAATCTCTGTGCCTTTAAGTTGTGTAACTCTCAAGCATAGTGCCAATTTAGGACTGTAACCCATAAGCTACATCCATTTAGGACTGTAACCGATTTGCAACAGCTGAGCCTTTGTTCATATATTTACCTGTTTTCTTCATTCATTTTCGGGGAGTGCTATACTTTTTTTTATGTATGTCTCCTATTAACCAAGAAAAAGAGTTCAAGATCCAAAATCAAAGACTATAAAGTAAATGAGGCATTTTATGGCTCTGCTCCTTCAGCACTGACTTTGGGAACACAGGGGGAGCTCATAGCTGTAGGAAATTATATTTCTCACGCTACATTAATATCAAGCAAACCTGAAGCAATGAAGTTGTGGGTTTTGTTTAATGAGTGCAATGACACTGGTTGTTTGCAAGACTGCAGATCTTCACTGACACTGAATAACTTATTTTACATATACAGTTAGTGTTTAGAGACAAGTGAATTTTAAAAAAATTCGATTTGGCCGGTTCGTCGAATTTTTGGGAAAAATTTGCTTCGATCCGAATTTATTTGCAGCAAATTACGTTTAAAACGGCTATTTCTGGGCTGCAGAGAGCATTTTTAGTGGTGTAGAACACTGTGCCTTTCAGTAACACGCATAGGGAGTATGCTGTGGTAGTGAAATAATACTGTGAGTCAGTGTGACAAGCAGATGATAGGCGTCGCTCTTAGAATCACTGCACACTTCACTTATTAGGGCAGTCACGAGGCCAAAAATGACCAAATAACTCAAGTATGAACTCAGCCTTACAGGTCGATGTTAGCACCAAGTAGAAGCGCACTCCTTTTACACCATCGTCAGCTGATTCCACATAGATGTCTACAGAACCTGTTCTATTAAACGCTTATACAAGTAGAGTCCCCCGACAGAGTGTAGAGGGTGTCAGCAGTAAGTGTGTGTTGACGGCACTGATTAATTTTCCCCATTCTCTGATCCGTCAGAACAATAAACCCCCAAAAAATGGATCCTGTCTGTGGAGCATCCGCCTTCAATTGGTCAGCATTTGCTCAATAATCCATCAGTATGGCTAATGCCCAAAAAAAGAGGAGTGGATCCAAAACAGAGATGACACGTGAATGGAATATTTGCATGTCTTTTGTGTTTTGTACCCACTCCTGCTTTTGGCTACCAAATCATAAGCCAATTCTGATGGGACCATACAGGCCTTACAGCTGCTACACAGACAGGATCAGTTGTGCGTCTCATTTTTCCTTCCTTCTGATGGATCAGAAGTTTCAAATAAATGATGATGTCATCCAGGCCCAAAGCCAAAATAGTGGACCAATCATGAAGTGGGGAGGGTGGGAACAGCACGAGAAGTTCACAGAGTGGACCAATGACATAGTGGTGAGGTGGAAGCAGCATGAGGAGACCACAGAGTGGCCCAATGACAGGGGCTGGAGGTGGAAGCAGTATGAGGAAGCCACCGAGTGGCCCAATGACAGAGTCTGGAGGTGGCAGCAGCATGAGTAGGCTACAGAGTGGCACAATGACAGAGTCTGGAGGTGATGGAAGCAGCAGCATCAGGAGGAGGCCACCGAGTGGCACAATGACAGAGTTTGTAGGTGGCGGCAGCTGCAGCATTAGGAGAAGCCTCCGAGTGGCGCAATGACAGAGTCTGGAGGTGACAGCAGCATGAGTAGGCCACAGAGTGGCACAATGACAGAGTCTGCAGGTGACGGAAGCAGCGGCATCAGGAGGAGGCCACCGAGTGGCACAATGACAGAGTCTGGAGTTGGCAGCAGCATGAGAGCCACAGAATGGCACAATGACAGAGTGTGGAGGGGGCAGCAGCATGAGTAGGCCACAGAGTGGCACAATGACAGAGTCTGGAGGTGGCAGCTGCAGCATCAGGAGAAAGCCACAGAGTGGCACAATCACAGAGTCTGGAGGTGGCAGCAGCATGAGGAAGCCACAGAGTGGAACAATGACAAAGTCTGGAGGTGGCAGCAGCATGAGTAGTCCACAGAGTTGCACAATGACCGAGTCTGAAGGTGGCAGCAGCATGAGGAAGCCACAGAATGGCACAATGACAGAGTCTGGAGGTGGCAGCAGCAGCATCAGTAGGAAGACACAGAGTGGCATAATGACAGAGTCTGGAGGTGGCAGCAGCAGCATCAGGAGAAAGCCACAGAGTGGCACAATGACAGAGTCTGGAGGTGGCAGCAGCATGAGGAAGCCACAGAGTGGAACAATGACAGAGTCTGGAAGTGGCAGCAGCATGAGGAAGCCACAGAGTGGCACAATGACCAATTCTGGAGGTGGCAGCAGCATGAGGAAGCCACAGAGTGGCACAACAACAGAATCTGGAGGTGGCCGTAGCATGAGTAGGCCACCGAGTGGCATAATGACAGAGTCTGGAGGTAGCAGCAGCATCAGTAGGAAGCCGCAGAGTGGCACAATAAAGGAGTCTGGAGGTGGCAGCAGCATGAGGAAGCCACAGAATGGCACAATCACAGAGTCTGGAGGTGGCAGCAGCATGAGGAAGCCACAGAGTGGAACAATGACAAAGTCTGGAGGTGGCAGCAGCATGAGTAGTCCACAGAGTTGCACAATGACCGAGTCTGAAGGTGGCAGCAGCATGAGGAAGCCACAGAATGGCACAATGACAGAGTCTGGAGGTGGCAGCAGCAGCATCAGTAGGAAGAGACAGAGTGGCATAATGACAGAGTCTGGAGGTGGCAGCAGCAGCATCAGGAGAAAGCCACAGAGTGGCACAATGACAGAGTCTGGAGGTGGCAGCAGCATGAGGAAGCCACAGAGTGGAACAATGACAGAGTCTGGAAGTGGCAGCAGCATGAGGAAGCCACAGAGTGGCACAATGACCAATTCTGGAGGTGGCAGCAGCATGAGGAAGCCACAGAGTGGCACAACAACAGAATCTGGAGGTGGCCGTAGCATGAGTAGGCCACCGAGTGGCATAATGACAGAGTCTGGAGGTGGCAGCAGCATCAGTAGGAAGCCGCAGAGTGGCACAATAAAGGAGTCTGGAGGTGGCAGCAGCATGAGGAAGCCACAGAATGGCACAATCACAGAGTCTGGAGGTGGCAGCAGCATGAGGAAGCCACAGAGTGGAACAATGACAAAGTCTGGAGGTGGCAGCAGCATGAGTAGTCCACAGAGTTGCACAATGACCGAGTCTGAAGGTGGCAGCAGCATGAGGAAGCCACAGAATGGCACAATGACAGAGTCTGGAGGTGGCAGCAGCAGCATCAGTAGGAAGACACAGAGTGGCACAATGACAGAGTCTGGAGGTGGCAGCAGCATGAGGAAGCCACAGAGTGGAACAATGACAGAGTCTGGAAGTGGCAGCAGCATGAGGAAGCCACAGAGTGGCACAATGACCAATTCTGGAGGTGGCAGCAGCATGAGGAAGCCACAGAGTGGCACAACAACAGAATCTGGAGGTGGCCGTAGCATGAGTAGGCCACCGAGTGGCATAATGACAGAGTCTGGAGGTAGCAGCAGCATCAGTAGGAAGCCGCAGAGTGGCACAATAAAGGAGTCTGGAGGTGGCAGCAGCATGAGGAAGCCACAGAATGGCACAATCACAGAGTCTGGAGGTGGCAGCAGCATGAGGAAGCCACAGAGTGGAACAATGACAAAGTCTGGAGGTGGCAGCAGCATGAGTAGTCCACAGAGTTGCACAATGACCGAGTCTGAAGGTGGCAGCAGCATGAGGAAGCCACAGAATGGCACAATGACAGAGTCTGGAGGTGGCAGCAGCAGCATCAGTAGGAAGAGACAGAGTGGCATAATGACAGAGTCTGGAGGTGGCAGCAGCAGCATCAGGAGAAAGCCACAGAGTGGCACAATGACAGAGTCTGGAGGTGGCAGCAGCATGAGAAAGCCACAGAGTGGAACAATGACAGAGTCTGGAAGTGGCAGCAGCATGAGGAAGCCACAGAGTGGCACAATGACCAATTCTGGAGGTGGCAGCAGCATGAGGAAGCCACAGAGTGGCACAACAACAGAATCTGGAGGTGGCAGCAGCATGAGTAGGCCACAGAGTGGCATAATGACAGAGTCTGGAGGTGGCAGCAGCATCAGTAGGAAGCCGCAGAGTGGCACAATAAAGGAGTCTGGAGGTGGCAGCAGCATGAGGAAGCCACAGAATGGCACAATCACAGAGTCTGGAGGTGGCAGCAGCATGAGGAAGCCACAGAGTGGAACAATGACAAAGTCTGGAGGTGGCAGCAGCATGAGTAGTCCACAGAGTTGCACAATGACCGAGTCTGAAGGTGGCAGCAGCATGAGGAAGCCACAGAATGGCACAATGACAGAGTCTGGAGGTGGCAGCAGCAGCATCAGTAGGAAGACACAGAGTGGCACAATGACAGAGTCTGGAGGTGGCAGCAGCATGAGGAAGCCACAGAGTGGAACAATGACAGAGTCTGGAAGTGGCAGCAGCATGAGGAAGCCACAGAGTGGCACAATGACCAATTCTGGAGGTGGCAGCAGCATGAGGAAGCCACAGAGTGGCACAACAACAGAATCTGGAGGTGGCCGTAGCATGAGTAGGCCACCGAGTGGCATAATGACAGAGTCTGGAGGTGGCAGCAGCATCAGTAGGAAGCCGCAGAGTGGCACAATAAAGGAGTCTGGAGGTGGCAGCAGCATGAGGAAGCCACAGAATGGCACAATCACAGAGTGTGGAGGTGGCAGTAGCATGAGGAAGCCAGAGAATGGCACAATCACAGAGTGTAGATCGACCAATATACTGCTGGGGGAACCTGCCTGGCATGAAGAGGCCTCTAGTAGCTACAGACAATGAGAAGACAAAGTGTCAAGATAGCTTTGAGCCCAGAAGAGTCGTGAAGTTCATCAAGATACGTCACTAAAGATTTTACCGCATATAACTGCAGCGCTGACCACTGAATAAATGTAGTTTTTCGACCGAAATACTTCAATAAAATTTTTACTGCATATAACCACAGCGCTGACCACTGAATTAATTTTGTTCTTCGACCAAAATACTTCAATAAAGATTTTACCACATATTACTGGAGCGCAGAACGCTGAATAAAATTTGTTTTTCCACCGAAAAACTGCAATAAAGATTTTACCGCATATAACTACAGCGCTAAATGCTGAATAAAATTTGTTTTTCCACCCAAAAAAGTCACAAAAGATTTTGCCGACATTACAGCGCTGATCGCTGAATACAATTTGTTTTTCCACTGAAATAAGTCACAAAAGATTTTACCGCATATTACTACAGCGCTGAACGCTGAACAAAATTAGTTTTTCCACCGAAAAACATCAATAAAGATTTTACTGCATATTACTACAGTGCTGAATGCTGAATACAATTTGTCTTTCCACCGAAATACGTCAATAAAGATATTAGCACATATAACTACAGCACGGAACGCTGAATACAATTTGTTTTTCCACTGAAAGACGTCACAAAAGATTTTACCACATATTACTGCAGCGCTGAACGCTAAATAAAATTAGTTTTTCCTCTGAAAAAAGACAATAAAGATTTTACCACATATAACTGAGCACGGAGAGGGAGAGGTTCTCCGGATTCCCCCCGCACTATACGGACGTCTCAGAAATGAACCGGTGCTCCAGACAGCAGCTCCTCGGAAAGTCATGGAGCGTCCCGATCATCCGGCATCTATTCGCCCTGTTGAAGGATTATTTTGACAGTGTGTAGAAGTCACACGGGCCCCCACGCTGCAGATTTATCATGGAGACATCATGGAGATTTTACTGCATATAATTACAGCGCTGAACGCTGAATACATTTTGTTTTGTCCACCGAAATACGTCACTGAAGATTTTACCACATATAACTACAGCTCTGAACGCTGAATAAAATTAGTTTTTCGACCGAAATACGTCACTAAAGATTACCACATATACCTGCAACAGTGGACGCTGAATATATTTTGTTTTTCTACCGAAATGCGCCACTAAAGGTTTTACCACATATTACTGCAGCACTGAATGCTGAATATAATTAGTTTTTCCACCGAAAAACGTCAATAAAGAATTTACCACATATAACTGCGGTGCTGAACGCTGCATACAATTTGTCTTTCTACCGAAATATGTCAATCAAGATTTTACCGCATATAATTACAGCGCGGAGCGCTGAATAACATTTGTTTTTCCACTGAAAAACAACAATAAAGATTTTACCACATATAACGGAGCACGTAGATGGAGAGGGTCTTGGGATTCCCCCCGTACTGTACAGATGTCTCAGAAATGAACCGTTGCTCCCGACAGCAGCCCCTGGGAAGGTCATGCAGCGTCTCGGTCATCCGCCATCTATTCTCCCCACTGAAGGATTATTTTGAAAGTGTGTAGAAGGCACACGGGGCCCTCACGCTGCAGATTTATAATTGAGACATCATGGAGATTTTACCGCATATTACTACAGCACTGAACGTTGAATCAAATTTGTTTTTTGACCGAAATACGTCACTAAAGATTTTGCCACATATACCTGCAACAGTGAACACTGAATATATTTAGTTTTTCTACCGAAATACGTCACTAAAGGTTTTAGCACATATAACTACAGCGATGAACGCTGAATACATTTAGTTTTTCGACCAAAATACGTCAATAAAAATTTTACCACATATAATTGCAGCGCTGAACACTGAATAAATTTAGTTTTTCGACCGAAATACATCAATAAAGATTTTACCACATATAAATGTAGTGATGAGCGGCATAAGCAATATTAGAATTTGCGATATTTCGCTAATTTTTGGCCAAATATTCCCTATAAATTCGTGATCTCCAGTCATTGTTTACTTGATTGCGAAAATCGGCAATGTAATATATTCGCAATAAATTTGCGATTAGAATATTCAACACTATTCGCGAATACAAATATATAGTACTATATGATAAATATTTGCGAATTCTCAAAGTGGCGATATTCACGATTAAAATTTGCGATTCGAATATTCGCTCTCAACACTATATAAATGCAGCGCTGAACGCTGAATCAAATTAGTTTTTTGACTGAAATACGTCACTAAAGGTTTTGCCACATATACCTGCAACAGTGAACACTGAATATATTTTTGTTTTTCTACCGAAATACGTCACTGAAGGTTTTACCACATATAACTGCAAAAGTGAACGCTGAATATATTTTGTTTTTGTACTGAAATAATAACTGCTGAAATAAAATGCGTATATGTTTTTCGTTTTGTACTGAAATAGGCCACTTAAAATCTTTCACCACAAATAAATGCAACAGTGAAGTGCATACATTTTTTTCTTTTTTGTACTGAAATAGGACACTGAACGCTTTCACCACAAATAACTGCAGAAGTGAACTGAGAATATATTTTTCTTTTTGTACTGAAATAGGCCAGTAAACGCTTTTAGCAGAAATAAATGCACCAGTGAAGTGCGTATATATTTTTATCTTTCTGTACAGAAATAGGCCACTAAACGCTTTTCCACAAATAAGTGCACCAGTGAAGTGCATATATTTTTTCTTTCTATAATGAAATAGGCCACTAAATGATTTTGCCACAAATAAGTGCACCAGTGAAGTGCGTAAATTATTTTCTTTCTGTACGCCTTTAACACATATAACTGCAGCAGTGAAGTGTGTATATATTTTTCTTTCTGTACGTTTTCAACACATATAACTGCAGCAATGAAGTGCATATATATATTCTTTTCCACAGATATAAGCCACTAAAGGCTTTTCAACATAGCACTTCCACCCCAAGAACAAATAGCTGGAATCACAGAGCTGTATAATGGCTATTTGGATCCCCAAATAATCTTTCCCTGCACTTGTAAATCACTTTCCTATCAATGTCCCTAGCGCCTTCTGACGTCTCTCCCTGCACTAAGATGCTGTGAAATGATTCCTCCCTATACTTTCCCTGCACTTATAACTCTTTTTTTCAGTTTTTTTGTTCACAATGAGGTTTTTCCAATTGCTGTCCCTAGCGCCTTCTGACGTCTGTCCCTGCACTCAGAACGCTGGAAAATGGCAGAATCTAAAATGGCTGCTGTATTTATAGGGCTGTGACATCACAGGGCTGGCTGGCTGCTGATTGGCTGAATGCATGCATGTCAATCTGGGTGATCCTGCCTTCCCAGACTTCCTTGCCCCATTTCCTCAGTCCTCACACATGTAGCCGCCATTTTAGGAAAAATTGCGATTCGTTACCACGAACCAGGAGGAAATTTACTTTTTTTTTTAAATTCTGATCGAATTCCACTTCATCAGCTTCGATTCACTCATCTCTATAAGTCTTACAGTATATTATGTCCAACAGACAGTTGCCAGGGCCCTCGTAAGGAAAGAATAGTGGTAAAAATGTTGCTGGAGCCAGCAGAAGTAGCAGAAGAAGAAGGGTTGGTGGTAGCAGCAGCTGCAGCAACAAGACAATGCTGCCATTGTCATCCAGCAGTTGTGATTTGATGATCAATCCCGCTGTCCTGGAATGAATGACTCGGCGTTCAACATCATCTCCACTGACATCAGACACCCAAAGCCAGGAGTCGGTGAGTTCCTCTGCCACCACACTTAATTGCCATGGCCCAGGAACAAGCTCGTGCCCTCACCTGTCCTGAACCTTATTGAGGTCAGTCAGCAGCTACTGCCCAGGCAAGATTTGGAGGAGAGATCACCAGGACTATGGGATGAATGACTTAATTCCACTACTCCACCCCTGGGGCAGATGCTGATAAATCTGGCTGGCTAGGGGACAGGAGGCATGAGGGCTACATCTCACAGCCACCTGAGCCCTGTGGGGGCTAAACTGTCAGAGGAGGACGATGAGGAGGAGGACATTAACGCACAGGAATTGTATACAGAAATAGGTGGTTTATCTGCCCAACTGACAGGAGAAGAACAGGAGGAGCATGAGGAGCTGGAGGGCGATAAGGAAGACCAGGCAGATGACCCCAACACACCACGGCAGTATGCAGTGGAGATGGAGACAGGAAATCCTGGATCAAAACCTGAAGCAGCAGGTGGTGGCAAACTTGGACTGCACCCTGTCATCCTGGATCCCCTGGACTACTGGGCAGCCAAACTTAAATTGTGGCCAGCAGGTGTTCAGTGCGGTGGGGGCATAGTTACCCCAAAGAAAACTAACCTTTAAACACAAAATGTTGAAAGATTAACCTTTATAAAGATGAATAAGGTGTGCATCAACTATGATTTTCACACCAGTGCTTGTTGCATAAGACTAGATTATTCTATTCTGGCAGTACTGTTCTGAATGCAGTGTGCTGCCACACCAGAACATTGTGAAATATGGCACGATACTTCTAGCCATGTGCTTCAGACACTATTCTGATGCTGCCACCCGCCTGATGACACACACCTTCTGCCTCTGCTGCCATCTTATCCTACTGCCACCATCTTGTACTGCTACTGCCACTGCTGTTGCCCCCCTGCTCTCCACTCTGTTAACTCCTCTTGTTGTTGACACCCCACCCCAGTTTTTGTCTGGGCCACTATGTTGACTCCTGATGCAGTTGCCATCTTTACCACTCTTTGACTGGGCCACTATGTTGACTTCTTTTGCTGTTGCTACCCTCACCAGTCTGTTCTGGGGCTACTAGTGTCCCTAATTAGCCTTATTGACATCAACTGTTTATTTTACAGTTCTTCTGATCCATCAGACGAAGCAAAAAATGAAAAACACAACAGATCCTGTATTTGGAGCATCTACAAGCTTCTACAGTGCTGCCCATAATTATTCATACCCTGGCAAATTTCGACTTAAAGTTACTTTTATTCAACCAGCAAGTAATTTTTTTGATGGGAAATGACATAGGTGTCTCCCAAAAGATAATAAGACAATGTACAAGAGGCATTATTGTGGAAAAAAAAAAATTTCTCAGCTTTTATTTACATTTGAGCAAAAAATACAAGATGTTCCGCACTGTGGAAAATTTCAGAAGACTTCTGGTCTTCTGTGTTATGGTCAGATGAAACAAAAATTTAATTGTTTGGTCACAATGATGTTTCCTTCATTTGGCGTAAAAAAGGAGAAGCCTTCAACCCAAACAACACCATCCCCACTGTCAAACATGGTGGTGGGAAACTAATGCTTTGGGAGTGTTTTTCAGCCAATGGACCAGCGAACCTAATCACAGTAAACGGCACCATGAAAAAAGAGCAATACATGAGGATTCTCAACGACAACATCAGGCAGTCTGCAGAGAAACTTGGCCTTGGGCACCAGTGGACATTTCAGCAGGACAACGACCCAAAACACACAGCAAAAGTGGTGAAGAAATGGTTAGCAGACAACAACATTAACGTTTTGGAGCGGCCCAGCCAGAGTCCAGACTTGAATCCAATTGAGAATCTGTGGAGGGAGCTAAAGATCAGGGTGATGGCAAGAAGACCCTCCAACCTGAAAGATTTGGAGCTCATTGCTAAAGATGAATGGGCAAAAATACCTGTGGAGACCTGCAAAAAGCTGGTCTGCAATTATAGGAAGCGTTTGATTGCTGTAATAGCCATTAAAGGCTTTTCTATTGATTATTGAGAAGGGTATGAATAATTTTGGACTGGACACTTTTTGCTCAAATGTAAATAAAAGCTGAGAAATGTTTTTTTTTCTCCACAATAATGCCTCTTGTACATCGTCTTATTATATTTTGGTAGACACCTATGTCATTTCCCGTCAAAAAATTACTTGCTGGTTGAATTAAAGTAACTTTGAGTCAAAATTTGCCAGGGGTATGAATAATTATGGGCAGCACTGTATAAGTCAGTATTTTGCATCAGGATTTTATCATGGAAGCCAGAAGCAGGAGTAGGTCCAAAACACAGAACAAATGCAAATAGTTCATTCACATGTCATCTCTGTTTTTGCCATACAAATACTGATTGATTACAATTTACTGATCAAATACTGAGCGTGTAAAGGCTGATGCTCAAAAGACAGGATCCGTTTTTTTTTTTGGGTTGTTATGCTGATGGTTTAGAAGTAAAATCAACAGTGATGTCAACACAAAATTACTGCTGACACCCTCTCCACTCTGCGACTGGGCCACTGGGCCACTACTATCAGTGGCTAACAAAATAGCTTATCTATCAATCTATATGGAAGCAGCAGATGGTGTAAAATGAGACAGTTATTTCACTCTATAGTAGAAACAGTGCCTAACTGAACAGGTTATCGAGCAATCTATGTGGACAGTCCACAAACAGTGAAATGAGACAGCTCGTTATATATATATATATATATATATATATATATACAGTACAGACCAAAAGTTTGGACACACCTTCTCATTCAAAGAGTTTTCTTTATTTTCATGACTATGAAGGCATCAAAACTATGAATTAACACATGTGGAATTATATACATAACAAACAAGTGTGAAACAACGGAAAATATGTCATATTCTCGGTTCTTCAAAGTAGCCACCTTTTGCTTTGATTGCTGCTTTGCACACTCTTGGCATTCTCTTGATGAGCTTCAAGAGGTAGTCCCCTGAAATGGTTTTCACTTCACAGGTGTGCCCTGTCAGGTTTAATAAGTGGGACTTCTTGCCTTATAAATGGGGTTGGGACCATCAGTTGCGTTGAGGAGAAGTCAGGTGGATACACAGCTGATAGTCCTACTGAATATATGTGAGGGGGGAAACTTTTCAAGATGGGTGGTGACCATGGCGGCCATTTTGAAGTCGGCCATTTTGAATCCAACTTTTGTTTTTTCAATAGGTAGAGGGTCATGTGACACATCAAACTTATTGGGAATTTCACACAATGGTGTGCTTGGTTTTAACATAACTTTATTCTTTCATGAGTTATTTACAAGTTTCTCTTTGTTTACAGCCATTGACATGTCGCCGAGGTTAACACGTGAGGAGCGGATAGAAATTGTGTTGATGTCTGGTGAAAGCAGTAACCGGGTCATTGCAGCAGATTTCAATGCAAGACACCCTACGAGACCACCCATCTCCCATGCTACAGTTAGCAAACTGCTTGCTAAGTTTCGTGAAACTGGTTCAGTGTTGGATTTGCCAAAATGTGGACGCATGAAATCTGTCTCTAATGAAGAAACATCAGTGGCTGTCCTAGCTTCATTCAGCAAGAGCCCACAGCGTAGCACTTGCCGCATGTCACTGGAGGGTGGCATTAGTCAAACATCCCTTCGGCGGATATTAGCTACTCACAAACGGCACCCTTACAAACTCCAGCTACTGCAGCAGCTCAACGAGGATGACCCAGATCGGCGCACTGAATTTGCAGAATGGGCAAAAACAGGACCCTCAGTTTACGCTGAAGATTTTGTTCAGTGATGAGGCAAACTTTTATGTGAATGGTGAAGTTAACAAACAAAACCACCGCTATTGGTCTGACACTAACCCACATTGGATAGATCTCTCCAAGACTGTTGGAACAAAAACATTTATGGTATGGTGTGGTATATGGGGTGCAAAGATAGTGGGGCCATTCTTCATCAATGGAAACCTCAAGGCCACTGGATATGCAAAATTGCTACATGATGATGTGTTTCCCTCTTTATGCACTGAAGCTGGCACGTTCCCTGAGTTTTTCCAGCAAGATGGTGCACTATCACATTATGGGTGTCAGGTCCGAGCATTCCTAGATGAACAGTTTCCTGGAAAGTGGATTGGTCGTCGTGGGCCAGTTTTTTTTTTTTTAAATAAATCTTTATTACAACTTTCCAATTCATACAAAATTTTCCACATTACATCTTTTTCACACATAGTTACATAGTAAATATTTCCCTACCTCCCCGCCCGCTATGTGTCGGTTGTCCCCAAAGGGGGGAGAAAAAAACCCACTGATATTGCCATCCTCCCTCCATTGTCCCTCTCCCCCACCAACCCTCAGCTTTTATTTATTTAGCCACCTCCGCCATATCCTAGCAAATCTATGTTTTTTCTTCAACCCAGTCAGGCAGAACTCCTCACTAGCTAATGACATCCTTGTACGGTTCTCCCATTCTTTAACTGTAGGGGCCTCGTTGCCCCCCCCCAGTGCCCAACTATACATTTCCTTGCGTGGAACAATAGTTTGGTTGCGATTTCCCTGTATTGAGGACCCTCCACCCCATCCAGCACCCCCAAGATACATTCCTCAAAATGCCTGGGCACTATAACCTGATGGTATTCCTCAATTTTTTCAATTATCTGTGTCCAAGTTTTGGATTTTTATGCATGTCCAAAATATATGTATATCGTCTGCCCCCATCTCTTCACACTTTTGGCAGGTAAAGACCTTGGTATTATAATACTTCTTAAATTTTTTAGGAGAATAGTAAAGACGATGCAATATATTAAATTGAATTATCCTATGAGAAAAATTCCTTGAAACCTTAGTCTTTGCCTGTATAGCTGAGTCCCAAAAGTTTTCCCGGACAGGTTCCAAAATACCCTGCCATTTATGTGTCAAAGTATCAACTGCGCTGTTATTATTCTTTTGGTGCGACAACCATTGGTATATTCTTGAGATTAGTTTCTTGCCAGGTTTTAACTCAATAATTTTCTCCAGGGGCTGTGGCAAAGTAGCTATTTGTGTGCCTTTCCCTATCATCTTATACAATGCATGTTGTAGTTGTAAGTACAATAAAACCTCAACCCTACATTCTTCAATTGGTACTTCCTTTCCAACTCTCCATAGGGTACTCTCCATAGGGTACTCTCCGTATTCTTGTTTTAGAATATTACGAATATTCGAAAAAACGAATATATTAGTTTTTTAGAATAGTCGTAATATTCTAAAACAAGAATATATAGCAATATAGCAAATATTCGAAAAAAACCAAAAAACGAATATAGAGCAATTTAGCTAATATAGTGCTATAATCTTTTTTTCAATAGCTGAACTTCAGATGAGAAAAAAATTAGAACTATTAGACAAAAAAGATTATAGCACTATATTAGCTAAATTGCTCTACATTCGTTTTTTTTCGAATATTCGCTATATTGCTATATATTCTTGTTTTAGAATATTACGAATATTCGAAAAAATGAATATATTCAGTATAGTGCTATATATTTGTTTTTTAGAATATTCATAATATTCTGAGTCATTGGCCCACAAGCAAGAAGCAAAAAATTCGCAATAATTCGCAATAATAAAATTCGCAATAAAAAAATTCTTGAATATTCGAAATGACGAATATATATCAATATTCAAAATATTCGCGAATTTTCGAATTACCTATATTCGCGATAAAAATTCGAAATTCAGCCAGGCTATTGATAAAACTAGTGAACTGTCATTGAGTAGTCTTGATTTACACATCAAGAGCGGCTTCCCTCCTGATATAAGTGAGCCTGCTATTGATGCCTTTATCAAAGGTGTACGGTTGGACATTGACAAACTGAAAGCCAATTATGATGATTCTGTTTTCCAGCATCCTAATCTCACTAGGGAGGAGGCTGAGGCCTTGAAACAACTCAGGAACGACGCCACCCTTGTCTTCAAGCCTGCGGACAAGGGTGGTGCCGTTGTAGTTATGGATTCTGGAAAGTATGCATCAAAGGTACAGCGACAATTGAGTGACACTGATGTTTATGGAGTCTTGGATAATAACACGAAATTTCGGATATTCGCTGTCATCAGACAATGCTTGACTGATGCATATGCTTCTGGGGTTATAGATAATGAGCTCAGGAATTATCTTACTGTAGCTCACCCTATAACTCCAGTACTATATATATTACCCAAAATCCATAAGACACTAGTCGACCCACCGGGGCAACCAATAGTGTCTGGTTCTGACTCTATCTTCAGCCGCCCAGCTACTTTTTTAGATAAATTGCTACGGGGTTTTGCTACTGGTGGCACTTCCTACATCCGTGACACTAATGATATTCTTTTTAGGTTGAATCAGGTAGACATCCCCGACTCCCAAGAGGTGATCCTGGCCTCCTTCGATGTAGTATCTCTATACACTTCCATTGAACACCATAGAGGGATTGAGGCTGTCAGAAAAATGTTGTCTGCCTCTTCATTGTCAGACATGGCTATAGATTTTGTCCTTGGATTACTTTCTATTTTGTTGGAGTAAACCTACTTCTTGTTTCAAGACACCTTTTATATTCAAAAGCGGGGTGTGGCCATGGAGTCCAATATGGCCCCCACTTTCGGTAATATCTACATGCGTGTGTTTGAGGAGGACGTCATCTATCTGTCTAGCCACTTCAGGCATGTACTGAGGTGGTGGAGCTACATAGATGACGTCTTCCTCATCTGGACAGGCAATCAGGAACAACTGATTGAGTTTCACTGGTTCCTCAACAGTGTGAATACATCTCTACAATTTACCTTGGTACATTCTACCAGTGAAATGCAATTTTTAGATACTAAGGTATTGTATTCGAATGGCACTTTTTGCACACAACTGTATGTCAATCCAACTGATAAAAACACAACCCTTTTATATAGCAGCTGTCATCCTAAAAGAATGATACGTTCTCTTCCGTACTCGCAGATGTTGTGAATCAAGAGAATCGTCTCTGATGATCTTGAATCCAGACATACGTTAGATGACATGGTACACAAGTTAAAAAAACGTGGCTATCCACATAAATTATTGGAAGAACATCGTAATACAGTGATGGGGATGGACAGGCAGAGCATCCTGTCCAACCCATCGACTAAAAGCATGGTGTCTAGGATTCCATTTGTGTCTACGTACAATGAGGCTAGTGCTAGCATCAGTCAGATTATTAGACGACACTGGCCCATCCTTGCCGGCTCCATCAGGGGAGTTCCTGAATTTGATTCTCCACCGCTGTTTTCTTATAGAAAGTCCAAGAGTTTAAGGGACCAATTGGTGCGGACTGATGTGGGGACAAAAAAAGTCCTCAGATAATCTACATTGACGCGTCCCGGACTTGTCAATTGTAGATATATGTGCGTCCATCCATCCACGGGCGTTGATTTTCCCATCCGTTTTCACCTAACATGTATTTCTGATCATGTGGTATATATACTGTCCTGTCCCTGCAACATTCTATACGTTGGGGAAACATCTACAGACTTTAAGTCTAGATTGAACAACCACCGCTTAAGCATCAGACAAAAAAGATTGGATCTTCCAGTCTCTAAGCCCTTTACGGATCTCAAGCACAAGGAAAGAGATCTCAAGTGTTGGATTGTAGATTATGTTCCCATGCCTAGGAGGGGTGGCAACAGGATTGCACTCCTAAAGAAGAAGGAAATCCTTTGGATTTTTACCCTAAATTCCATGAAACCACATGGCCTCAATGTTGATTTCAATTTAGGACAGGTATTTGGTCAATAGCTGGCCCTGACCCACTTTAGGTCTACTCTATGCTCTATCCTGTGATTAATAGTAATTTAATTTTTACTCTGTTATTTACAGAAATGTATAGATATTAATTAAACTTTTTTTTCTCTCTTTACTCACACAGATATATCATGGTGGATGACCAAAGGTTGCGTGACGGATGAACATGGACTTGCGCAATCATCCCAACTACAATCCCCGAACTCCATCATATGTCTATTTCAGTGTCAATCATACATCGCCTATGGTGCTATATATCTTCAGTCTCCTGAGTATGAATGAGTTGAGGAGATCCCTCACTGTGTTACAAGGTCAATGGGGTGGATAACATATGGGAAAGCTGTCGTGTTGGCTTTGCCCATGTGATGTCCCCTGTATATGTGTCAACTGTTGGTGCCTGACAGCATTTGCATTTGGACACAGTAGATCTGAATAGTAACGATTCGTTTGTTGTATGCATGCACATCTCATTGGTCAACGTTCGGCACAGGTCATGACGCGGCTCTTTACGCGTCTGACCTGGCTTTACATTTTGCAAGATGGCGGATTGTGCAGGAGTACTGGGTGCTTGCAGGCATTAATCTATCGCGAGGCTTTGTTATGACACTGACAGGACGTGACTACCTAGCCATGCACGTACTTTGTTTTCGGCGCACTTGACCGTGCACGTGGTTGTCTGTCGGATGACGTACTCATCGGACGCATGCGCATACGGGATTCTAAGACGCTGACTTTGGCAATGGAGTTACATCGGGAATATGTAAGTTGCTTTGTTATGTGCTTGTATCCATGCCCATAGTCATGTGACCTGGCCACTCCCCATGATAGATGTGTGGTAATAGCTCTCTATTTTAACCAGTTATTACCTGGGTGATTGCACATGTGCACTTTATATATATGAATTTTGTATTTATTGGTATAATGAATTATGATATACAATTGTATCACGTCTCTATTTTATGATTATGCACTGTGTTCACTAGACTTTCATATGCATACGTATATATTATATTTTTTGTATGTCACTTGTACAGGCATGGGTTAATGCTAATTATGTTTGATGATGTCATTTCCTCACACTATAAGTATGTTCAGTTTGCATTGTTACATTGCTTGAGAAAGGCTTCATGTTGGAGCCGAAACGTCTCGTCATCGCTGTGTGAATAAACAGTCTTCTTTTTTCACTATACCGGAGTGCTGCTCTATTTTTTTTTTTATTATTATTCTGGGACACTTTTCCTATTGGAGCTTGCACCTAATTTTCAAATCAAAGGGTTGGTGCTGCCATTTATTGCATTTGTGTATATATATATATATATATATATATATATATAAATATATATATATATATATATATATATATATATATATACAGTCGTGGCCAAAAGTTTTGAGAATGACAAAAATATTAGTTTTCACAAAGTTTGCTGCTAAACTGCTTTTAGATCTTTGTTTCAGTTGTTTCTGTGATGTAGTGAAATATAATTACACGCACTTCATACGTTTCAAAGGCTTTTATCGACAATTACATGACATTTATGCAAAGAGTCAGTATTTGCAGTGTTGGCCCTTCTTTTTCAGGACCTCTGCAATTCGACTGGGCATGCTCTCAATCAACTTCTGGGCCAATTCCTGACTGATAGCAACCCATTCTTTCATAATCACTTCTTGGAGTTTGTCAGAATTAGTGGGTTTTTGTTTGTCCACCCACCTCTTGAGGAATGACCACAAGTTCTCAATGGGATTAAGATCTGGGGAGTTTCCAGGCCATGGACCCAAAATGTCAACGTTTTGGTCCCCGAGCCACTTAGTTATCACTTTTGCCTTATGGCACGGTGCTCTATCTTGCTGGAAAATGCATTGTTCTTCACCAAACTGTTGTTGGATTGTTGGAAGAAGTTGCTGTGGGAGGGTGTTTTGGTACCATTCTTTATTCATGGCTGTGTTTTTGGGCAAAATTGTGAGTGAGCCCACTCCCTTGGATGAGAAGCAACCCCACACATGAATCGTCTCAGGATGCTTTACTGTTAGCATGACACAGGACTGCTGGTAGCGCTCACCTTTTCTTCTCCGGACAAGCCTTTTTCCAGATGCCCCAAACAATCGGAAAGAGGCTTCATCGGAGAATATGACTTTGCCCCAGTCCTCAGCAGTCCATTCACCATACTTTCTGGAGAAGATCAATCTGTCCCTGATGGTTTTTTTGGAGAGAAGTGGCTTCTTTGCTGCCCTTCTTGACACCAGGCCATCTTCCAAAAGTCTTCGCCTCACTGTGAGTGCAGATGCGCTCACACCTGCCTGCTGCCACTCCTGAGCAAGCTCTGCACTGGTGGCACTCCGATCCCGCAGCTGAATCCTCTTTAGGAGACGATCCTGGCGCTTGCTGGACTTTCTTGGACGCCCTGAAGCCTTCTTAACAAGAATTGAACCTCTTTCCTTGAAGTTCTTGATGATCCTATAAATTGTTGATTGAGGTGCAATCTTAGTAGCCACAATATCTTTGCCTGTGAAGGCATTTTTATGCAACGCAATGATGGCTGCACGCGTTTCTTTGCAGGTCACCATGGTTAACAATGGAAGAACAATGATTTCAAGCATCACCCTCCTTTTAACATGTCAAGTCTGCCATTTTAACCCAATCAGCCTGACATAATGATCTCCAGCCTTGTGCTCGTCAACATTCTCACCTGAGTTAACAAGACGATTACTGAAATGATCTCAGCAGGTCCTTCAATGACAGCAATGAAATGCAGTGGAAAGTTTTTTTTGGGATTAAGTTAATTTTCATGGCAAAGAAGGACTATGCAATTCATCTGATCACTCTTCATAACATTCTGGAGTATATGCAAATTACTATTATAAAAACTTAAGCAGCAACTTTTCCAATTTACAATATTTATGTAATTCTCAAAACTTTTGGCCACGACTGTAGATAGAGAGAGAGAGAGAGGCACATGTATAAAACTCGACTTGTAGCCTGAAAATTTCTATATGACACATTTTCAGATTTTTTCTCTCTCCCCCCTCTCTTTTAAGCTCTTTAATACAATAATAGCAATAGCAAGTAATGTAAGACACACTGACCTATATAGCTATGAGTAATAACATGGATGATGGGGTTTTCAAACAGCGTGTATAAAAACAATCTGTCACATCACATATGTGATCCCCCCATTTATTGTTTCGTTTGCTCTGCTAGATTTATATCAAGCTGACAGCTCAGTGCTCGTGCCCTTTCTGCTGCATCTCTCTCCCAATCACAGCTTAGGGGAGTTCCCTTTCTCAGAGGGTGTGTCATTTCTGCTGCAGCTATTTCTCTGTAACAGCCACAGCTTCTAACAAATAGATTCAAACTGAGCCTGTGTAACCACCTCCGTGAGGTGGATGGAGATATAAGGAAAAGAATAAACTGCAGGTGGTTCTATACAGATACATTTTATTGAATAGCTCAGTGGATACACTAAATATTTAATTACATGCAGCATTCTGCCCCAATGTACATGAGAGAAGTCTCTGAGTGTGAGTGGCAATTTCTTGTACAAGCAATAGAAGATACTGAACTTGCTATAATCATTCTCCTAGACACCAGTTGCTATACTCGTCAGCATGCCAGAGGTCCCAGTTCTTCCCAGCCACACCGCCAACTGCGGTGATTGGTCATCATGGTCAGTGTCGTTGTGATCATCAACTTCAGCCTTGTGCTCCACCACCGACTCCTTCTGCCCCTCCTCCAGTGGTAGTTCTGTAAGGTTTGAGAAACCGTTCTTAATGCTGGAATACTGTTTGTGGGGACTAAGTTAACAAGACTGTTATTTTGCTGTTTGGCCACAAGAGGCCACTGTTTCCCCACACAGCTAATAGACTGCACAGATTACAATATGCATGAGAGGAGGGGCTATCAAGTTGCACAGAGACAGGAAATCGCCATATTGTAAGGAGAGGGACTCAGACAGTGTGGATCCGTCCCCATTCCAGTGTTTGAAAGTGTTTTTTGGCATCCAGAACTACAGCCCAGGGGAGCTGATCGTGTCCAGGACCGTGACATCGGAGACAGAGTAGACCCGGGTCGGTAAGATAAATCGTGCACGCACCTCAAAATAGTATTGGTGCCTAAAATACTAGAGACTGAGATAAAACCTGCTGGTAGTTAGTTAGTGCTACTGTATAGCAGGCTACAAAGAGTTGCTGCTTATTTATCACAAGGACTTAACAGTTAAAGTTCGCTCCGGAGAACAGAGAGGACTTTACCCTAATCTCCAGTTATCTCACCGTGTTTATCGGGAGTGATATATTAGGCACCTGCCACATTACCAGTTTTGGGGAAAAGGGAGGGGGAAATTACTGTATAGGCCGGTAAGATTGTAAGCTGCTGTGTTGCACCGCGGGATAGCCTGTATCTCACACACACATGATTGTTCCTGTTCTTCAGGGTAATAACAGGAACGGCGAGGCAGAGTTAGCTCGGCTCGCAGTAGGTAAATTGCTCAAGTGTCTTTCAGCTACCATCGGATTGCGCCGTGCTGTGGGACACAGGGGTCTCAGCCTCCGGGCTGAGTGTATGTAGCCTCCTTTTATATCCTTGTATTTGGGAGTGTGTTTAATACCCTGTTATAGTAAAAACGCCTGTTTTACAAAAGCTGGTGTCAGAGTTGCTTTCCTATTCGTGACTTCGCTGTATCCTAGGGAGCCCACCCCAGTACACGGCTTACAGCTCCTCATCCTCCGCTTCCTCCTCCACGGGATTTTGTCCGTGTGGGTACCCAACAAGTACAGGGCAGCCAGCAAGATGCGTTAGCTGTTCTTAATCCCACCATCCCTTGTTTCATCAGTGTGAGCATCTACTCAAAGGTAAGTGTCTGAGCTGCAATACCAAGCACAGCCACTATGCAAATGACAGCGCTGTGCTTGGTGAGCGACGAGAAGGCTGCTGTGCTAACAGGATCAGCGCAGCCTCCTCAAACAGTTGAACTGTGTCGGTGCCAGGAATTGTACCCCATAGATCTGATATTGATGACTTATCCTGACGATAGGTAATCAGTATAGAACACCCGGAAAACCCGTTTGACACTACAGCAGTTCTGTAAACTATATAACATGGGGTGTCTATAGCTGGAAAAGCCTTTGATTTAATTATTTAATTGTGAATCTCACTCTGGAGGAGAAAAGAACAAATCAGTAATTATTACCAACCTGTTAGATTAATACATGACCTACATCCATTATCATCACAGCCGCAGCCCAGCCATGCTGTCCTAATATCCTCCATAGACATAATATTCCTAAGGTTATATTAATTTTAGAGCAATAACTTTATGTATTTTTTGTAAAATGAAGATGAGATTAAATTCTAAAAGTTGCCTCACAAGAACCATGTCTTACTTCATGCAAAGTATTTAACATTCACAGGAGGCTATATTGTAATAATTTTATTAACTTACTTTGGAAATTGACAATTTATGTGCCTTCATTGATTATAAATTAAAGGTTATGATTTAAGCAATCTGCACTCTCTAATGATAATCTGGCCACATAACCCGTAGTTGGTGCTGAATCCATTCATTTTCACCATAGCTACAGATGGCACTAGATGGACACTATTTTCAGAGGGCACTATGTGTGTTATTGTTAAGGCACTCAGTGTGTGGAGCCTTTACATTTTGGCATAATGTGTAGCACTATTATATTAAAGACGACAGTGTGCGGCAATCTTTTTCTGTTGCCTCATGTTCACCTGTTCACTAGTAGAGTTGAGCGGACAACTTGATGTTTGGGTTCGACGGTTTAGGCCGTACTTCACAAAAAAGTTCGAGTTCGGGACCTGAACTTGACCCCTAACCCGAACCCTATTGAAGTCAATGGGGACCTGAAGCACTAAAATGGCTGTAAAAATGTCATGGAAAGGGCTAGGGGGCTGCAAATGCCAGCAAAATGTGGTTAAGAGCATGACAAGTGCTCTGCAAACACATGTGGATAGGGAAATGACTTTAAATAACTTAAAATACGTAAGAATAAAAAATAATAGTCTTGATCTAGGAGGACGAGATCCATGTGGAGTAGGAGGTTGAGGAGGCGGTGGATGTGGTGGTGTAGGTGGAAGCAGCGGTGGAGGAGGAGGAGGTAGCCTACACTGCTTTTTGGTTTAAATTATTTTTTATTGTTTAAATTAGGGTACACCCCAAAACATTGGGAAATATAACATGTAATAAGACTCAATAGTGTCGATAAATTCAATAATATATATCACACCAAAAAACTTCAAGTATATGCTGTTATTTGGGAAAGAGGGGGTATTATCTTCTAGCGCTCTATCCCAATTTGGGAAACTGAATGTCACTGAAAATGTTGTAGGTGTATTCACTGGGAGCGCAATATGTTCATAAAGTGTCCACAGGAATCCTGATAATGTGAAAAGTCTCTTATAGCATATCCTTTTAAGCTCGATATGAGCTTTGGATTGAAGAAAACTTTAAATCGATGTTTGGCTTACCGTCTAACGTCTGCTGTCTCCCTATTGCTTCAATGGAGCTTTAAATATTTACCGGCTTATTCAGTCGCTCCATACAGCAAGCTGGTTTGAATTTTGCGGGAGTTCCAAAGATCGCAGGAGTTGCCACTCTGTTCCGCAATTTCCTTTGGTGCAGCTTTCGACGATAAGAATAGTTAATCCTTTACTGTAGAGATTTTCTTCTGTATGGCCATACAGTATTATCGGAGGCTTTTCAATGCAGGTACATCACTTGTTTCACCATACGCATTACGGGTAGATTCACTCTCCCTTCCTCAGTGGTCAAGTGTCTGCCTGCTCTGCCTCCATTTTTATCCATTCCTTTAATTGCTTCCCAAATCTTGGACACCTGTTGTTCATGCTACTCCCAGTTTGCCAGGGAATCCTCCCACATAATCACGGGATAATTCTATACAGCCTTGATTTTTTATTTTTTTTTCCCTCTTGCAGTTTCCATGCGTTTTTTATGCGTTTTTTTGGGGACACATGCGTTTTTTGGCCCAGATGTCCCAATTGGTGATCATTGTGTGAAATATAAACTTGATATCTGATTGCTAACACTTATAAAATGACTTTTTATAATAAAATATTATTAAACAAATTTTCAAGATTAAAATATCAATATAAGAATATAAAACAATAAATAATAGATGTGAGGAATCTTGAAAGTTTCCTAGAGTTTGATACAATTATTCGGATTTGATAGAGAAAGAAGGGTGGGTATCTCGGAGCCAAGGACACGTCGCAGCGCCGATAAACGGCCTAGCATGCGACGTGCCGTCGGCCACGAGACACCCAACCTACATAAATCCAAAAATTTCCAACTCCGAATTAAGGCCTTTCGGTTGTAGAGATCCAAATTCATAAATGCGTCTGGATTCTATCCTAGACATTTGTCTGATAAAATCACCGCCTCTCCAGTGTTTCTCCACCTTCTCCAGTGCCGTAAACATCAGGCTCGATGGATCCTGATTATGCATCTCTTTATAATGTTTAGATAGGGAATGTTTATCGTACCCCTTCCTGATGTTGGCAATATGTTCGGCCACTCTTTTTTTGAATGGCCTCTTGGTACGTCCTATATATTGTCTGTTACAGGGGCACTGGAGAAGGTAGATAACTCCACTGGAGTCACATGTAAGACAATCTTCTATCTCCCAATTAAAATTGTTCTGAGTCGAGGGGACATTAGTCATCAGGCGGGGTTTTTTATTCATTCTACAACCCATACCCCTTCCACATTTATAAAAACCCTTCAAACTCAGCCAAGTTCCTGAAAAACTCAACTTATTCTGTTTCCACGGTTTTACGGTAGGGGCCACCTTAATACCTAGATTGGGTGCCCTAGTGAAGGTAATCGTCGGAACAGTCGGGAGTAAGTGTCCCACAATTTTGTCATTCAACACATAGTGCCAATGGGTTTTAATAATTTTCTGAATCTTCCTATAATTCTCATTAAATGGAAGAACAACTCTCATGGCTTCTTTATTTTGTGTTTTATCTTCCTCATTATCCATCTAATTTTTATCTTTTTTGTCCTCCTTATTAAAGAACTCTCTTCTATCTAATTTCCTAATTTGGTTGAGTGACTCCTCCACTAAGTTTTCAGGATATTCCTTCTCAATAAATTGTCTTTTCATCTCAATGGCTTCCATCTCAAAAGTATGTCCCTCTGTGCAGTTCCGCTTAATCCTACTGAACTGACCAGAGGGAACATTTGTCAGCCATTTTGGCAGGTGACAGCTAGAGAAATCAATATAACTATTTCTAGCTGTGGGTTTACGAAATGTCTCACATATATATTTATTACCAGATTGTGTGATTAATAAATCCAAGAATTCGGTGCTCTCCTGTATGTTTGAGGTAAAGACCAGATTTAAATTATTAATATTAATTGTTTCTAGGAATTTTTCCAATTCTTCTTTACTCTTTTTCCAGATAAAGATCACATCATCTATATAACGGCGCCACAGGGCCAGATCCGTCCCCAGCCTTGGCTTAATGAGGTTGTACTCCCACTCAGCCAAGAAAAAATTAGCATAGCTGGGGGCGAATCTGGTCCCCATGGCGGTACCCCGCCTCTGCAGGAAGAATTCCCCCTCTCCAGTGCCCCTGTAACAGACAATATATAGGACGTACCAAGAGGCCATTCAAAAAAAGAGTGGCCGAACATATTGCCAACATCAGGAAGGGGTACGATAAACATTCCCTATCTAAACATTATAAAGAGATGCATAATCAGGATCCATCGAGCCTGATGTTTACGGCACTGGAGAAGGTGGAGAAACACTGGAGAGGCGGTGATTTTATCAGACAAATGTCTAGGATAGAATCCAGACGCATTTATGAATTTGGATCTCTACAACCGAAAGGCCTTAATTCGGAGTTGGAAATTTTTGGATTTATGTAGGTTGGGTGTCTCGTGGCCGACGGCACGTCGCATGCTAGGCCGTTTATCGGCGCTGCGACGTGTCCTTGGCTCCGAGATACCCACCCTTCTTTCTCTATCAAATCCGAATAGTTGTATCAAACTCTAGGAAACTTTCAAGATTCCTCACATCTATTATTTATTGTTTTATATTCTTATATTGATATTTTAATCTTGAAAATTTGTTTAATAATATTTTATTATAAAAAGTCATTTTATAAGTGTTAGCAATCAGATATCAAGTTTATATTTCACACAATGATATATCACACCAATTGGGACATCTGGGCCAAAAAACGCATGTGTCCCCAAAAAAACGCATAAAAAACGCATGGAAACTGCAAGAGGGGGAAAAAAAAAAAAAAATTGGAAAAAAAATTGGAAAAAATCAAGGCTGTATAGAATTATCCCGTGATTATGTGGGAGGATTCCCTGGCAAACTGGGAGTAGCATGAACAACAGGTGTCCAAGATTTGGGAAGCAATTAAAGGAATGGATAAAAATGGAGGCAGAGCAGGCAGACACTTGACCACTGAGGAAGGGAGAGTGAATCTACCCGTAACGCGTATGGTGAAACAAGTGATGTACCTGCATTGAAAAGCCTCCGATAATACTGTATGGCCATACAGAAGAAAATCTCTACAGTAAAGGATTAACTATTCTTATCGTCGAAAGCTGCACCAAAGGAAATTGCGGAACAGAGTGGCAACTCCTGCGATCTTTGGAACTCCCGCGAAATTCAAACCAGCTTGCTGTATGGAGCGACTGAATAAGCCGGCAAATATTTAAAGCTCCATTGAAGCAATAGGGAGACAGCAGACGTTAGACGGTAAGCCAAACATCGATTTAAAGTTTTCTTCAATCCAAAGCCCATATCGAGCTTAAAAGGATATGCTATAAGAGACTTTTCACATTATCAGGATTCCTGTGGACACTTTATGAACATATTGCGCTCCCAGTGAATACACCTACAACATTTTCAGTGACATTCAGTTTCCCAAATTGGGATAGAGCGCTAGAAGATAATACCCCCTCTTTCCCAAATAACAGCATATACTTGAAGTTTTTTGGTGTGATATATATTATTGAATTTATCGACACTATTGAGTCATATGAATATAGTGTCGATCATATCTACCACAATATATGTGACTGTAATGTTGTATATTATTGCTACATTGTTCTTATAAATTTTATTACTTGTATTTTATGGGGATTTAATAAATATTTTCTGCATATGTCAATCTGGTTGCCAAGTGTATGAGTGCTCGCTCATTATTCTATTACTACATTTGCCTTTAAAAGAGGGTGGGGTGATTCCCTCTATATGAGCTTGCAGCACCATACCTTAACTACTTGCTAGTGAGCCACCACAACCTACCACTATAACATGTAATAACCCCCTCCAGTCGTGCTAAACACACGTTCAGACAATACACTGGCTGCAGGGCAGGCCAGCACCTCCAAGGCGTAAAGGGGAAGCTCAGGCCATGTGCCCAATTTGGAGACCCAGAAGTTAGTACGTGTAGGCATGTGCACACATACTGCCCCACCATGTTGCACTTCCCCGTGATATTCACAATCCAATTGGATATCTGCTCTATCAACTTTCAATGTTCTTTTCTGCGCCTACCATGTTGATCACGGTTAGCGGAGATTCAGGGTTCCACGTCGGAGAGGGAGCGTGAGAAAGAGAAACCACATCCAAGTGAGATCAATAGATGAAATTTAATTGTGATCAAGTGGAAATGTGGGAGAAGTTGTTAAAACTGAAGAATCGAAGGAAAGGGGGGGGGGGGCGCAGCAATTACCCACTCCTGACTCGGGGAGGTAGTGATGACAAATGACAATACAGGACTCTTAAGATGCCCTGTTATTGGAATGATTAATAAAAAATTATAGGGAATGTCACTGGGGTATTTTGGATTTGGAAACGTTAGCCAGAAGAGGCCCTGCTGCCGCTTTGTTGACTCTAGATAACTTCTGCCTGATAGCACGTCCCCGTGACGTCCACCATCCATTTGGATATCTTCTCTATCAACTTTCAATGTTCTTTTCTGCGCCTACCATGTTGATCACGGTTAGCGGAGATTCAGGGTTCCACGTCGGAGAGGGAGCGTGAGAAAGAGAAACCACATCCAAGTGAGATCTATAGATGAAATTTAATTGTGATCAAGTGGAAATGTGGGAGAAGTTGTTAAAACTGAAGAATCGAAGGAAAGGGGGGGGGGGGGGGGGGCAGCAATTACCCACTCCTGACTCGGGGAGGTAGTGATGACAAATGACAATACAGGACTCTTAAGATGCCCTGTTATTGGAATGATTAATAAAAAATTATAGGGAATGTCACTGGGGTATTTTGGATTTGGAAACGTTAGCCAGAAGAGGCCCTGCTGCCGCTTTGTTGACTCTAGATAACTTCTGCCTGATAGCACGTCCCCGTGACGTCCACCATCCATTTGGATATCTTCTCTATCAACTTTCAATGTTCTTTTCTGAGCCTACCAGGTTGATCACGGTTATCGGCGAATCAGGGTTCCACGCCGGAGAGGGAGCGTGAGAAAGAGAGACCACATCCAAGGGAGGTCAATGGATGAAATTAAATGTTGATCGAGCGGAAATGTGGGACAAATTATTTAAGCCCGAAGCTTACAAGTAAAAGAGGTGGCGCGCGCCAATTAAAGAAGAATTTCAGAAATTTTATTCCCTGTCACCTATGCAGAGCAGGGGTTTGTATACAGCAAAATTGGTAAAATATCACCTGACAATGTAACAGACTATTTATTGAAATTTATGTCCCTGTCACCTATGCAGATCAGGGGTTTAATCACGGCAAAAATGGTCAGATGTCACCCAAGAATGTAACAGACAAATTAGTGAAATTTGTTTACCTGTCTACTAGGTATAGCAAGGGTATATTATAGTCAAAAACTGGTGAATTTCACCCGAGAATGTAACAGACAAATTAGTGCCAGTACTTCCACTGTGCCCCCGCTGTCAGGTGGGAATGCCACCAGCAGCGAGTCTACCAGCGTGCGCTTGTGCTCGCGCATCTTGCGATCACTCTCCAGTGACAGAATTAAGGACGGTACATTGTCCTTGTAACGGAGATCAAGCAGCGTGGCCACCCAGTAATCAGCACAAGTTAGAATGTGGGCAACTCGACGGTCGTTGCGGAGACACTGCAGCATGTAATCGCTCATGTGTGCCAGGATGCCCAGAGGCAACGAAAAGCTGTCCTCTGTGGGAGGTGTATAGTCTGTGTCCTCTGTATCCCCCCAGCCACGCACCAGTGATGGCCATGAGCTGGTTTGGGTGCCACCCTGTGTGAACATGGTTCCTTCTGCTCCATCTCCGCATCCTCATCCTCCACCTCGTCATCCTCCAGAACTGTTCCCTGGCTGGACAATTTTGTACCTGGCGTTTGTGGGTGCAGGAACCCACCCTCGGAGCCACTTGTGAATGAATGGCCGGAAATCCTATGAAATGATCCCTCTTCCTCCTCCTCCTGAGCCACATCCTCTTCCGTCATCGCCAGAAGCGTTTTTTCAAGGAGGCATAGAAGTTGGATAGTAACGCTGATAATGGCGTTATCGGCACTAACCATGTTGGTGGAGTACTCGAAACAGATCAACAAGGAACACAGGTCTCACATGGAGGCCCAGTCATTGATGGTGAAGTGGTGCTGTTCCGCAGAGCGACTCACCCGTGCGTGCTGCAGCTGAAACTCCACTATCGCCTGCTGCTGCTCGCACAGTCTGGCCAACATGTGCAAGGTGGAGTTCCACCTTGTGGGCACGTCGCATATGAGGCGGTGGGGGGGAAGGCCGAAGTTACGCTGCCGCGCTGGCAGGCGAGCAGCAGCAGGGTGAGAACGCTGAAAGCGCGCACAGACGGCCCACACTTTATGTAGCAGCACTGACATATAAGGGTAATTTTTAAGGAACCTCTGCACCACCAAATTCAGCACATGCGCCAGGCAAGGGATGTGCGTCAAACCGGCTAGTCCCAGAGCTGCTATGAAATTTCGCCCATTATCGCACACCACCAGACCGGGCTTGAGGCTGACTAGCACAAACCACTCATCGGTCTGTTGTTCAAGGCCCATCCACAGCTCCTGCGTGGTGTGGGGTTTGTCCCCGAAACAGATACGTTTTTAAACTGCCTGCTGTCATTTACCCCTGGCTGTGCTGAAGTTGGTGGTGAAGGTGTTATGCTAACCGGATATGGAGCCAGTAGAGGATGAGTAAGCGGAGTAGGAGGAGGAAGCAACAAGAGGCAAACTGAAGCGCCCAGCAATCTTCGGTGGTGGAAGGACATGCGCCAAACTGCTATCCGCCTCAGGCCCAGCCACCACTGCATTTACCCAGTGTGCTGTTAGGGAGATATAACGTCCCTGACCGTGCTTACTGGTCCACGTATCCGTAGTTAGGTGGACCTTGCAACAGATGGCGTTGTGCAGTGCACACCTGATTTTCTCCCCCACTTGGTTGTGCAGGGAAGGGATGGCACTCCTAGAAAAGTAGTAGTGGCGGCTGGGCACGACGTACTGTGGGACAACCACTGCCATAAGGCTTTTAAAACTCTCCGTCTCCACCAGATGGAATGACAGCATTTCAAAGGACAGTAATTTTGAAATGCTGGCATTCAGTGCCAGGGATCACGGATGGGTAGGGGGGTACTTCCTCTTCCGCTCCAGTGTTTGGGAGATGGAGAGCTGAACGCTTCCGTGGGACATTGTGGAGATGCTTGGTGACCGAGGTGTTGGTGTTGCTGACAGATCCTCTGTTTGCGGGGTGTCAGGTGGCACTGTCACTCCAGAGGTGGATGAAGAGGCCGAGACTGCACCAGAAGAGGAAGCAGGAGGAGCCAGAAACCTTTCATTGTTTTTGAGGTGTCTACTCCACTGCAGCTCGTGCTTTGCACTTAGATGCCTGATCATGCAGGTTGTGCTCAGGTTGAGAACGTTTATGCCTCGCTTCAGACTCTGATTGCACAGCGTGCAAACCACTCATGTCTTGTCGTCAGCACATTGTCTGAAGAACTGCCACACCAGGGAATTCCTTGGAGCTGGCTTTGGTGTGCTCGGTCCCTTGCTGTGGTTGGCATTAGCAGGCGTACTGTCTAGGGGACGCCCGCTCCGCTTTTGCACCCTTCTCCCTCCTCTGCTGTGCCGGTGGCATTGTGCGACCACCGCCTCTTCCTCCTCGCATGACCTTGATTCCATGTGGGGTTGAGGACCTCATCGTCCTCCACATCATCTTCCACCTTTCGAAAGCCACAGCAGTTGGCACCTGTGTTTCGTCATCATCCGAGATGTGCTGCGGTGGTCCTCCCATGTACTCATCTTGAAACATAAGTGGTTGGGCATCGGTGCACTCAATGTCTTGCACTTCTGGGACAGGGTTAGGTGGATGGCCCTGGGAAACCCTGCTAGCAGACTCATCAAAAAGCAGAAGAGACTGCTGCATGACTTGGGGATCAGACTGCTTGGCTGATTTGCAAGGGGGTGAGGTGAAAGACTGATGGCCATTGGCTGCAGGTGCCAACTCTGAACTTTTAGCAGGAGACTGGGTGGGAGACAATGTAAAGGAACTGGAGGCACTGTCAGACACCCAATCTACTATCTCCTGTACTTGTTCTGGCCTCACCATTCGTAGAGCCGCATTAGGCCCGACCAAATAACGCTAAAGGTTCTTTCGCCTACTCTCACCTGAGGAAGGTGTTTCACTTATGCGTGTAGCTGGCACAGATCGACCACGTCCTCACCCTGCAACAGGAGCTTCACCAGCAGCACCACGACCGGGGCCACGTCCCTTATTTGACGCTTTCCTCATATTTCTCAAATTTAGGATCTTGCCCAAAATGGGTGTTTTTTTTTATAACAGAATAGAACAACAGTATCTAACGTGTTAAAAAATATATATACTGGGCACACTCACTTATGTAGACTCATATATTTTATTTGTAGTGTAAAGTACAATCAATTATTCTAAAACACATATACTACAATCAAGCAATATAAAAACACATTAGTACAATAAAACCCATAAGTATAGAATAAATAGTAGGACCAGTGGTAAATAGGGTGGAGATGGTGTATATCAGTCCATACAAAAGTTAGAAAAAATGAATAAATAGATAAAATGGAAGTATATCTCCACTGCTAGCTTGAGCTAATGTGGTGGCTGGCTCCACAAGTGCTACCAGGGTCACAGTCCTGATTCGCTGGGAGAAAATGCAGCTATAGTCAAACAGAATTCACTTGAGTGGGTATGCTTGCGGCGTCCCGCTACTACTCACTGTTCAGTGCGATTCCTTCTGCAGGTAAAGTTGGAAACAAATTGTCTTTATCGGCTGCTACTGCAAAGCCTGAAAGATACTGTGTCTTTTTCTCTGTGCCTTTACGGTCCTCTGACTGCCGTTCCGTGATAACAAGAAGCCGGTCAGCACTGGGACTCAAGAATGCTTTTTCCCTCGTCGGTTTAATGTGCGACACACTCCTCGTGTGTTTGCACTTGTAGATCCCGGCGTCTCAGGGATTTGGTCAGGCACGGAGTTCACAAAGACTTCAAATTGCCGCACGGCTCTGGATAATACAAGCACGTACTCCTTGGGGTTGTTCCGGGGGGCTCCTCACCATGAGGAGAGGTGAGGAGCCCCCCGGAACAACCCCAAGGAGTACGTGCTTGTATTATCCAGAGCCGTGCGGCAATTTGAAGTCTTTGTGAACTCCGTGCCTGACCAAATCCCTGAGACGCCGGGATCTACAAGTGCAAACACACGAGGAGTGTGTCGCACATTAAACCGACGAGGGAAAAAGCATTCTTGAGTCCCAGTGCTGACCGGCTTCTTGTTATCACGGAACGGCAGTCAGAGGACCGTAAAGGCACAGAGAAAAAGACACAGTATCTTTCAGGCTTTGCAGTAGCAGCCGATAAAGACAATTTGTTTCCAACTTTACCTGCAGAAGGAATCGCACTGAACAGTGAGTAGTAGCGGGACGCCGCAAGCATACCCACTCAAGTGAATTCTGTTTGACTATAGCTGCATTTTCTCCCAGCGAATCAGGACTGTGACCCTGGTAGCACTTGTGGAGCCAGCCACCACATTAGCTCAAGCTAGCAGTGGAGATATACTTCCATTTTATCTATTTATTCATTTTTTCTAACTTTTGTATGGACTGATATACACCATCTCCACCCTATTTACCACTGGTCCTACTATTTATTCTATACTTATGGGTTTTATTGTACTAATGTGTTTTTATATTGCTTGATTGTAGTATATGTGTTTTAGAATAATTGATTGTACTTTACACTACAAATAAAATATATGAGTCTACATAAGTGAGTGTGCCCAGTATATATATTTTTTAACATTATTTATTCACTTGAGAGGAAGGGCGGATCCTCTTTTACTGGCAGCACCTCGTCCTAATTTTTCCTCAGTCCTGTGCGTCTCACTAATCTGTAGTATCTAACGTGTGTATTTCACAATGACAGATGCAGCAAAGGCCGCAAATTTAGTTTTTTGCCCAAAATTTGTGTTTTTTTAATAACTGAATATAACACCAGTTTTTAAAGCGTGTATCTCACACTGACAGATGAAGCATAGGCCACTGATGTAGGGTATTGCCAAAAATGGGTGTTTTATTAAACCCAGAATATTATTGCAGTATTTAAAGCTTGTATGTCACACTAACAAATGCAGCATAGGCCCCAGATGTAGGGTATTGCCAAAAATTGGTGTTTTTTTAAACCCTGAATATTATTGCAGTATTTCAAGCTTGTATCTCACACTGACAGATGCAGCAAAGGCTGCAAAATCCAGTATTTTGCCAAAAAATTAGTGTTTTTTTAATAACCGAATAGATCAGCAGTATCTAACGGGTGTATCTCACACTGACAGATGCAGCAAAGGCTGCAAAATTAAGTCTTTTTCCAAAATGGGTGTTTTTTTTAATAACAGAATAGAACAGCAGTATCTAACGCGTGTATCTCACACTGACAGATGCAGCGAAGGCTGCAAATTTAGTTTTTTGGCTCAAAATGGGTGTTTTTTTAAACCCAGAAAATTATTGAAGTATTTCAAGCTTGTCTTTCACACTGACAAATGTTGCAAAGGCACCAGATGTTGGACATTGCCAAAAATGGGTGTTTTTTTAAACCCAGATTATTATTGCAGTATTTTAAGCTTGGATTTGAATGTCACAAAAGCACAGATGCAGTGCTGCTGCACTAAGCTTGCATAAAATGGCCGCCGCCACCGCCCACCTAACTAACAGACAGTTAAATGTTCTTTTTCTGTATCACTGGGCTTAGGGCAGGGTAAAAAGATTGTGCACTGCACCCACAAAACTAAATCTAGGTAGATCGCTGAGTTAACAAGCACTTCTGATTAAAGATTCTTTCCTATTCTCTCCCTCACAGCAGCAGCATCCTCTCCCTACACTAGTAACAGCAGACTGACGTGCAGCGCTATGTGACTCCAGCTTATATAGAGGCTGGGTCACATGCTGCAATGTCCATTAGTAGACATGGCTGTGATTGCTTCTAAGGGCAAACGAGTTAAACGCTTGTTGATTGGCTGCTCTGCAGCCTTTCAAAAAGCGCCATTAACTCGCCGAACACTGAACCCGAAACCAAACTTTTACTGAAAAGTTCGGGTTCGGGTCCGGGGTCCAAAAATTCTAAAGTTTGGTACGAATCTGAACTTTACAGTTTGGGTTCGCTCAACCCTATTTTCTAGCATTGTCTGTGATCGTCTGAGTGTCTTGCTCAGCCTTGTTAATTTAGGTTTCAACATTGATTGGTTAACCATCCTGTAAATGTTCATGTTTTCTGCTGTTTTGTTGCTGGTTATAGCATGAGTTCTGTGTATTTGTATCCAGCTTCCTTACTTTTCTGGTATCCTGTTCTAGTCAATTTGTGTGGTAGCAGTGTAGCTTGGAATCTGTAGCCCTTCTGCCTTTCATTGCTGCCAGCATTAAAGTTTGTTGTCCTGTGGATTCCGTGGATTGTTGGAGCTTAGCTATTGATTTGTGGCTGTTTTCTTGAGTTTATATTGTTGCTAAGGGTCAGTTTCTACTGATATCTTTCTGCTCAACCTCCTCTTGTCTGCTCCATTGCCAAAATACCTGTAATGGTAGGAGACAGTGAAGCCGTGCCCTACACCTGCACCACTGTCCTTACCTACTTGCATGATCCATCCTAAGCGAGGGCCCACAACTGGACAACATTCCCTTCTTAGCTAAGTGCAGGAGACTAACCTAAAGAGAAGTCAAACAGAAAGAAGTCAGAACCAGACAGGCAAACCAGGACTAGATCAGAATATAAAAGCAAAGTCAAAATTAGGCCAGAGTCCAAATCAGAGAGGTACATCAGAACGAAGACAAAATACAAACACAGAGTCAAATATCAGATGAGGTCAGTGCCAGGAGATCAATTCAGCAAATAAGCTGCAGTCAGGAGCAAGGTCAGGGACAATCCAGAAGTGAGAATACCAGAGATACAAACAATAGTACAACAGACGCTATCGAGGTTAAGGAAACCAATCACAAGCACTTGTTGCCAGCAGTTGCCTGTTGAAATCTCCCTCTGGCAGAGAGCATGTGATGTAGGATCCACGTTCGATTGGCCCGATTCTTCTGTTTCCTGATAAACTGAGCAGCTCCCATGACAGCGCCGTGACAGCCGCCATGGCAACAAAATGACACCAGCAGCACTGCTATAAAGGGGCAGAACCTGCCATGGGACCTCTGCCAGGTAAATCCATGACAATACCATTTTCCTCATCCATTTGCTGTTTGTACTTCTTGGTGAGAGACCTCTGTGAACTGGAACCATATAGTCTTTAGCAATGAATCCAGGTTCTATTTAGGATTCCATGACGGTCAGGTTCAGGTATCGAGGCCCCATGGTGAGCTCTTCAATCCTGCCTTTGATATGTAGCAACAAATTTCTTTAGCTGCTGGTGTGATGATCTGAGGAGCCATTGTATACGACAGTCGGTCACCCCTAGTTGTGATACGAGGGACACTAACAGCTCAGTGATATGTGCAGGACATCCTGCGCCCACATGTGTTCCTCTCATGGCAGGGCTTCCAAATGGCATTTTTCAGCAGGATTTCAGGGAGAGTTTCACAGAAATGTCTTTGTCAGATTGCTGCACCTCCTTGGCTGCCCATTCACCAGATTTATCACCAATCAAGCTTTTATGGGAACAGCGGGGATGCCAGCTTCAACAACCTACAAGTGTGCAGGATCTACAGGCTGAGCTGTAACATCTGTGGGCAAATGTGCCACAGGATACCATTCAGAACCTGTATGCCTCCAAGTCCAACCGTATATCATCTTGTATCCGGGCTAGAGGCTGTATTTAGTCCTGTATCCAGGCTAGAGGCTGTATCTGATCTTGTGTCCAGTCTAGAGGCTGTATCTCATCTTGTATCCTGGCTAGAGGTCGTATCTCATCTTGTATCCAGTCTAGAGGCTGTATCTCATCTTGTATCCAGGCTAGAAGTTGTATCTCATCTTGTATCCAGGATAGAGGCTTTATCTCATCTTGTATCCAGTCTAGAGACTGTATCTCATCTTGTATTCAGGCTAGAGGCTGTATCTCATCTTGTATCCAGGCTAGAGGCTGTATCTCATCATGTATCCAGGCTAGAGGTTGTATTTCATCATGTTTTCAGGCTAGAGGTTGTATATCATCTTGTGTCTAGGCTAGAGGCTGTATCTCATCATGCATCCAGGCTAGAGGTTGTATCTCATCTTGTATCCAGGCTAGAGGTTGTATATCATCTTGTGTCTAGGCTAGAGGCTGTATCTCATCATGCATCTAGGCTAGAGGTGGTATCTCATCTTGTATCCAGGCTAGAGGTCATATCTCATCTTGTATCCAGGCTAGAGGCCTTATCTCATTGTGTATTCAGACTAGAGGATGTATCTCATCTTGTATCCAGGCTAGAGTCTGTATCTAATCTTGTATCCAGGCTAGAGGGCGTATCTCATCTTGTATCCAGGCTAGAGATCGTATCTCATCTTCTATCCAGGCTAGAGGCCTTATCTCATTGTGTATTCAGACTAGAGGCTGTATCTCATCTTGTATCCAGGCTAGAGGCCGTATCTAACCTTGTATCCAGACTAGAGGCCGTATCTTATCTTTTATCCAGGCTAGAGGCCGTATCTCATCTTGTATCCAGGCTAGAGGCCGTATCTCATCTTGTATCCAGGCTAGAGGCCGTATCTAATCTTATATCCAGGCTAGAGGCTGTATCTCATCTTGAATCCAGGCTAGAGGTCGTATCTCATCTTGTATCCAGGCTAGAGGCCGTATCTAATCTTGTATCCAAACTAGAGGCTGTATCTCATCTTGTATCCAGGCTAGAGGCCGTATCTAATCTTGTATCCAGGCTAGAGGCCGTATCTCATCTTGTATCCAAGCTAGAGGTCGTATCTCATCTTGTATCCAGGCTAGAGGTGTCCCAATAGGGTCCCAATAAACTTCTCCTTTTGGTTTCATTTTATAATCACTTACATATATCACCATTACATTCACACATATAAAATTTAATTCCAACTCCTTTTTGGTGCGTTATTCTTTTCTTAGTGAATGTACATTACATTATAAACCTGATACTGAGTTAAATTATACATTTCAAAGAAAGTTAGGTGCACACACAAAGAAATTAGTTTTCAGATTTATTGTTTCATCCAGTGTTCACTCAAATCTCCCTTTACCAGCAATGTGAAATTATACATTCAGATGAATAAAGTGACAACGCTTTGGTCGAAAATGACCTTTGTCAAGTCTCATCTGTGTAGAAGATAGGGGGAAAAAAAGGGGGGGGAGGTTGGGATCATGACGAAAATCAATAAAAGACAAAAAATAAAAGACAAAAATAGAAAAGCTATACAAGTTAGAAAAAGTACTTAGATATACAGATCAAATATCTATGAAGGGAAAGAAAAAGAAAGAAAATTTAGTAAATGTCTATAGCTGTACAGATGTAATGTATATAAAGAGGAGAAAAAGGTTTTAATGAAATAGAGGGAAGAAGCAAGATAAAAAATGTATATATGTATATAGACCTAGGGTATTTATGTATATAGGGGGGTGGTAGTGTTTTATATATATGGAAATATGGATAAGTGTATGTGTATAAAGGATAGTGCTATATATTTATGTATGTGTGTAGGTACGTATTATAAAATAGGTATATGGGGTTAAACTAAGTGTGTAATCTAGTAAAGGGGTGAAAACAAATCTAATAATACATAAATAAATGAAAGGATAAAAAGAAGTGTTAAAATATGCCATAGTAAAATTATATATATACATGGCAAGAGGTATACATATACATCAGAGCATGCATGGCAGATAGCAGGAGGAATATATAAATCTCAGAGCAAATTTACCAACCAATGACTGGTTTGTGGCAACTGGACAGAGTTCATGAGGGAGAAGTCAACCCCACTCCTCCTCCTCCTGGTACCTTCATTGCAGATTTACATATTGGCCACAAAAACAGTACATTGACAGTAGTAAAAGAACGGAGAGGCCAAAAAGAAATCCAGGGAGCTACATTAACAACCAGAGGTATTATATTTCATTTTTTGAAAAGTGATGACAGGTCTTTTTTGCGTTCACTTTGCAATCTTCCACAGCCATAGGGCGGGCCCTCTTTATGACAGTCATTTTTAGGCAATGGGGTAATTTCAAAGGGGCTTTGGCCACCACTGTTGTCAGATCTGAAACCAGCAGACTTCTTTTTTTAGGGTATGCTCAAAGGAAAAGTCTATTGAAACAAGTTTGGCACTGTGGAGGATCTGAAGGAAAACATCCAACACGAAATTGGTGCTCTTCCGCCCAATCTACTTGCCGATACTTTCAGGAACATGAAGCGCTGCATCGAAATGTGTCTGGCAGAAAACAAAGATCATTTCCAGCATCACATGTAATGCAATTGATTACACATACGTCAAGGTATGTAGCATACATTTTTTGGTTCAGGTTGCTTTATAACCAACAGCAGTTACAATAGAATGTTCGGGACCTCTTTCGAGTGAATTTCCCTGTACAGGTGAAACTCGAAAAATTTGAATATCGTGCAAAAGTCATGCAAATTAAAAGGAATTGCATTAATGCAGCTTAAAAATTAGATTTTTCTGAAAAGGTTCAATATTCTAGGCTCAAAGTGTCACACTCTAGTCAGATGATTAGTCCATACCCCCTGAGCAAAGGGGACCTGAGATTGGGACTTTGGGGTTTCATAAGCTATAAGCAATAAACATCCAAATTACAACAAATAAAGGCTTGAAATATCTCGCTTTGCATGTAAGGAGTCTATCTCATATATTAGTTTCACCTTTTAAGTTGCATTACTGAAATAAATGAACTTTGCACGATATTCAAATCTTTCGAGTTTCACCTGTATGTCTAAGAAAACATTTCTTTTCTGTACAAATTTACAAGAAGATTCCTGGACAGATCGTTGTAAAGGTAGAAACCTGGCACTCTCCAGCTGCCACCAGAAATGATATTTCTTGGATAAATCCATTACACTCAGCAGAAGGATGTACTGTACACGGCTATAAAAAGCACTGTGTTCACTCAAGGCTTACAGTAGGTAAGATGTTCATGCTAAGAGATCAGGGGAAATGTATGTCATTCCTAAGATAAATCAAAACTGCAGATCAGGAGAATGAAATATTATTTATCTCTTTACTGCTCTAGTTCCTCTCTTCCTGGCATAAAAGTCATGCTGAGGATCAGACAGAAAAGACAAGTGCTGGGGCCAAATCCTGGTTTTGAGACACATGGCCGACCTGGAATGCGATACTCTTCTACAGGTGAAACTCGAAAAATTAGAATATCGTGCAAAGTTCATTTATTTCAGTAATGCAACTTAAAAGGTGAAACTAACATATGAGACTCATTACAGGCAAAGCGAGATATTTCAAGCCTTTATTTGTTATAAATTTGGATGATTATGGCTTACAGCTTATGAAACCCCAAAGTCACAATTTTGAGGTCCCCTTTGCTCAGGGGGTATGGACTAATTAGCTGACTAGAGTGGGACACTTTAAGCCTAGAATATTGAACCTTTTCCCAAAATTCTTATTTTTAAGCTGCATTAATGCAATTCCATTTAATTTGCATTACTGAAATAAATGGACTTTTGCACGATATTCAAATTTTTTGAGTTTCACCTGTATATGGAAGAATTTTGCCTTCCAAGTAAATTATTTAGGTTCTAACCAACTTAAAGAGGACCTTTCACTAGAATAAAAAATCGAAACAATGCATACAGACATGGAGAGCAGCGCCCAGGGATCTCCCTGCGCTTACTATTATCCCTCTGCGCCGCTCCGTTCTCCCGATATCGGCTCCGGTATCTTCATATGTTCGGCTCAACTGGGTGGAGCCTGCCGGCGTCTACTTCTCCCAGGCTGTAGCGCTGGCCAATCGCAGCGCTCAGCTCATAGCCTGAGAGTTTTTTTTTTCTCTCAGGCTATGAGCTGAGCGCTGCAATTGGCCAGCACTCCAGCCTGGGAGAAGGAGACGCCGGCAGGCTCCACCCAGTTGAGCCGAACATATGAAGATACCGGAGCTTATACCGGGAGAACGGAGCGGCGCCCAGGGATAATAGTAAGCGCAGGGAGATCCCTGGGCGCCGCTCTCCATGTCTGTATGCTTAGTTTAGATTTTTTATTCCAGTGAAAGGTCCTCTTTAAGTTGGTTAGAACCTAAATAATTTACTTGGAAGGCAAGTTTTTTACACTATTTCAGGTTAAATCGATTCGCTACCACAAAGCACGAGGAAATTCGTCTTTGCGGCAAATCAAATTTCCACTTTGTGGACTTCGATTCGCTCATCCCTATTTATTGTCTTACATATACTGTTCATTCATGGGAAATATAAAACATAGGTAATGCTTTTAGAGCTGAAAGTGTTATACCCATCTCAGACATTGGTGGGCTGGTGGCATATCATTAGGATATGCCACCTATGTCAGATAGGTGCAGGCCCCACCTCTGGGACCCATTCCTATTTCCAGAACCAGGCGAAGTGCACCATGCATATGTGGCTTGCTCTCCATTCACTGCTATGGGAGTTCCTAAAATAACCGAGAGTGCTTGGCTATTTTCTTACGTCCCACAGGAGTAAATGGAGAGAGCACTGAACATGAATGACGCCCTTCAATTCACCTCTATGGGACTGCCAAAAATAGCCAGTGCTTGGCAATTTTGTGGGAAACTCCCATTGCGGTGCATGGAGGGGTTGCTGAGCACACACGGTGTTCACTCCTTCACTTGTGGAACCCCCACCTATCTGACATTGGTGGCATGTCCTTGTGATATGCCACCAATATCTGAGATGGGAATAGCCCTTTAAAAACAAACACAGAGCAATCAACCCATCATGACTAAGGATCCACATCTATAGTGATCCGAAACCGGTCGATTTTCTGCATTGCTGTATGTTGGTTTTTATCTGCACGGGATCAAATAAAGCCTCAAGTATTTTTCAGTGAAGCTGGACCGTCTTTCTTTTTATTGGGATCCGTTGTGCGCCTAAGGTTCAGGGCTCCTGGCTTCCTGTGGATGAGCGCGACATCTCCTAGTGTTGCTCCAGAGCAATCAATGTTCTCTCTAAGCCTTTGCAGCTAGTGAGCAGGGCAGTTTGGGACTTCAGTGCTGCCACCTCTAAACTGGGTAATACAGGACAATAGCAAACATGTTTTAGCATACAGTGCCCTACTAGCAATAAAGAAGCCAGAACACAGGATCCAGGTCTAGTGTAGTAAGGATTTGAGTTTACATACCTTATGACCTACTGCAGGGGTTAATGACTGTATCCCTGATGGATTAGGACAGTACAGGGGTTAATGTCCATATATGCCTGGTGGTCTTTTTCAGCTAAAGCGTTCGTGTCAGCATCCCTGGATGTAAAAGGGTCAGCGTCAATATTCATGATGTTCTTGGGCAGTGAAGTTGTTAATCTCAGCATATCTGGTGGTCTAGGACAGTCAGAGGTTTAATTCCAATATTTATGGTAGTATTAGGCAGTGAAAGGGTTAATGTAAAGATCCATGTGGGTGTATGCTGGTGAAGGGGTAAATGCCTGCAATGCCTTGTGACCTATGTCAATGAGGTGATCCATTACCGTATCCCTGGTGGTCTTGGGCAGGGAAGGGGTTAATGTAAGAATCACTGATGATCTAGGGTGTTGAGGGTATTAATTACAGAATCTTGTGTGGTCTATGGTAGTGTAGATGTAATGTAAGAATCTCTGCTGATCTATTGCAGATCTATTCCTGGTAGACGGAAGTTCAAGAGTTAATGCTGAATCCCTGGGGTCCGCTGCTTGCAGAGCAATTCGGGATCATTCTGCCCAATCATTAAGGGAGGAAGGACAGGAAGATGTTGAACATTCAATAAAAAATTAAGCTAATGTAATAAATTGTAATCTAATAATCTAAATTCCATATATATCTTCTTCTCTTATTTCCCATCATTCCTGCTCGGCCACCCCATTCTCATTCAGGATCAGGAAGCATATCTCTCACTGTGAGGGACATCAGGTAGGCAGCTCGGCCCGGCTCGCTCTCCTGCTCTGGTGCAGATCTCCAGGGATTAGTTTTCATGTGTAATAAATAATATCCAGTTCTATATACTGTACATTTCTTTTCGTTTTTTGACTGTGATCCAGTTTAGTAGTCGTGTTTGTCTCCACGGTCTGAACTTATAACTAATTTATAATTTTTTGGTAGACATGTTCAAACTAAAAGCAGAGATTTATAGAGAAAGGATTACCAAAGAATGTATTATACGTTTCTTGTGCCAGTTATAATAAATTGCATCATAAAAATAGTCATGAGCGAAGATCCTAGATCTGAAGTCGCTTCGCTCAAAACTTTGCAATGCTGTTTGGAGATCCGCATACGTACAGCATTAAAAATATATGGCCTCCGATGAGCTGTGAGACTTCATTGAATAACTTTGGTATTTGATTTTTAAAGTGGAACTGATCTCTAGTGATGAGCGGCAGTAGTCATATTCGAATTCGCGAAATTTCGTGAATATTTTGTACAATATTCTGCGAATATTCGCAAATTCGAATATTCGCTATATTCTGCGATTTTTTTTTTGCTAATGATCGCGTAATATTCAAATTTTCGCAATGCGAATTTTCGTAGTGCGAATTTTTATCACAAATTTTTTAATTGCCGAGCAAAAACATGATTTCTCCCTGCTTCTTGCTTGTGGGCCAAAGAGTCATAGCACTATATCGAATATATTTGTTTTTTCGAATATTCGTAATATTCTAAAACAAGAATATATAGCAATACAGCCAATATTCGGGAAAAAAACAAATGTATGGCAATTTAGCTAATATCTGAACTTCAGATGAGAATAAAATTACAACTATTAGACAAAGAAGATTATAGCACTTGTGGGGGGATAAGCTCGGGATCGCCTTTGCTGGGGGTCAAAGGACACTTGTCTGTTTCACACAATTCCGACCAGCCACCAAGGTATAAGTTTTCAGCTGGCCTGGAGCCAAGTTTATTGAGCAGGTTGCATAAATAAAATAAAACAACAAAAAGAAAAGTCTTGCCTGTCCGGCACTTACTAAACATTAACGGTTCCTATCTATCCGCTGGAGGGCTTCTCCCAGCCAGCTCACAAAACAAGGCTTCAGCAACCTAGTACTCACAGTTTGCTCACACACACAGACATGCTTTCTGTGTCCCCAGGCAGAAAGACTGACTGACCTCCTGACTCTGTTATATCCCCACCCTCAGTGCTGCTTCATTAATTACCTCACAGGTGAGAGTCTTTCACCTGCTACTTACATAGGAGAGGAATCTTGGGGAAATATACCTCCCTTCCACTACCAATCCAGCATTGGTATCACACACTATACTAGCTATATTGCTCTATATTTGTTTTTTGTTTTTCTGAATATTCGCTATATTGCTATATATTCTTGTTTTAGAATATTGCGAATATTCGAAAAAACGAATATATTCGTTTTTTCGAATATTTGTAATATTCTAAAGCAAGAATATATAGCAATATAGCGAATTTTTGGGAAAAAATTTCAACTATTGAAAAAAAGATTATAGCACTATATTAGTTAAATTGCTCTATATTCTGGTTTTTTCCCAATATTCGCTATATTGCTATATATTCTTGTTTTAGAATATTACGAATATTCAAAAAAACAAATATATTCGATATAGTGCTATATATTCGTTTTTTAGAATATTCATAATTTTTCCTATTTAAAGTCATAATTCCTCCCTGCTTCTTGCTTGTGGGCCAATAAGTCATTGGCCCACAAGCAAGAAGCAGGGAGGAATCATGTTTTTGCTCGACATTACGAAAATCCGCATTACGAAAATCCGCAATAAAAAAAATCTTGAATATTCGAAATTACGAATATACACTCACCTAAATTATTAGGAACACCTGTTCTATTTCTCATTAATGCAATTATCTAGTCAACCAATCACATGGGAGTTGCTTCAATGCATTTAGGGGGTGGTCCTGGTCAAGACAATCTCCTGAACTCCAAACTGAATGTCACAATGGGAAAGAAAGGTGATTTAAGCAATTTTGAGCGTGGCATGGTTGTTGGTGCCAGACGGGCCAGTCTGAGTATTTCACAATCTGCTCAGTTACTGGGATTTTCACGCACAACCATTTCTAGGGTTTACAAAGAATGGTGTGAAAAGGGAAAAACATCCAGTATGCGGCAGTCCTGTGGGCAAAAATGCCTTGTGGATGCTAGAGGTCAGAGGAGAATGGGCCGACTGATTCAAGCTGATAGAAGAGCAACGTTGACTGAAATAACCACTCGTTACAACCGAGGTATGCAGCAAAGCATTTGTGAAGCCCCAACACGCACAACCTTGAGGCGGATGGGCTACAACAGCAGAAGACCCCACCGGGTACCACTCATCTCCACTACAAATAGGAAAAAGAGACTACAATTTGCACGAGCTCACCAAAATTGGACTGTTGAAGACTGGAAAAATGTTGCCTGGTCTGATGAGTCTCGATTTCTGTTGAGACATTTAAATGGTAGAGTCCGAATTAGGCGCAAACAGAATGAGAACATGTATCCATCTTCTGATGGCTACTTCCAGCAGGATAATGCACCATGTCACAAAGCTCGAATCATTTCAAATTGGTTTCTTGAACATGACAATGAGTTCACTGGACTAAAATGGCCCCCACAGTCACCAGATCTCAACCCAATAGAGCATCTTTGGGATGTGGTGGAACGGGAGCTTCGTGCCCTGGATGTGCATCCCTCAAATCTCCATCAACTGCAAGATGCTATCCTATCAATATGGGCCAACATTTCTAAAGAATGCTATCAGCACCTCGTTGAATCAATGCCAGGTAGAATTAAGGCAGTTCTGAAGGCAAAAGGGGGTCCAACACCGTATTAGTATGGTGTTCCTAATAATTCTTTAGGTGAGTGTATATAACTATATTCTAAATATTTGCGAATTTTCGAATTACCTATATTCGCGATAAAAATTCGAAATTCGAATATTCATGATCAACACTACTGATCTCCTCAGTGATGTTAGGGAGTCTATAGATTACACCAAGTATTTTTTTTTCAGAGTTTATCTCTCTTTGTAATTCCACCCATATACAGGCACAAACCACTGCCTTTTCTATGGGCTCTGTCTATCTAAAGAGTGTAAAATCTTAAAGATTAACAGCCCAGTCATGTGAAGAGTCCAGCCATGTCTCGACCATACCAACTACATCTATGTGTTCCTCGATCAAGTCAAAACATTCCTTGCTTGATCCCCAAAATTTATGTCCAGGGCTCCAAATGCTTGGCCACTGCCTGCACCGTCCTACTAGTGACCAATCATAGTCAGTCACCTGTATAATCAGAGGTCACAGCATTTAGAGCCCTGGGCAAAACATCTGGGCATTAAGCCCAAGATGTTTGGACCTGGCAACACCCCTGGCAGATAGACCTAGACAGTTAGTAGTTATAGAGGATTTCTAATCAGGAAGACAGACAGAATATTCTGTCACCAAGAATGTCTCAACTGGAGGTGGCGAGTTGACTTTAATGCAACTGCCTAAATCCAGAAGCCAGCAACTCCGGCTGCAGGCCCATAGCCTGCATTGCAGATGGTGGTGGGAAGTCACGTGAGTATTTTATTTATTTATTTATTTTTTGGGGGGGACGGTGCTGACCTTGGTGAAGATTGTGTATGTGTGTGTGGGGGGGGAGAGAGAGGCTTTATAACTACAAGAAGGTTCTGTAAGTGTTGGGGGCACTTAAAGGGGCATCAGATCTACCAAGGGCACTATGTGGGTGGGCTTTATAATTACAGGGGACATTATACCTGCTGGGGCACTATGTGGGGGGCTTTATAACTACAAGGGGGCATTGGTGGTACTACAGGGAACATTATATTGTGGCAGTACAGAGGGAAATTATACTTACTGGTGGCACTGCAAGGGACAATTATAATTACTGGGGCACTAGAGTGGGCATTATAAATACTGGGGCACTATGGAAGATATTATAACTACTGGGGGTACTATAGGAGGGCATATTTACTACTGGGGCACTACAGGAGAGCATCATACCTATTGTGGGCACTACAGGAGGGCATTATAATCACTGGCACAGTACAGGAAGGCATTATAATGTCACAGCCAGACAGTTGAGAAGCTCTGACAGGAGCCTTTCAGATCCTCCTCCTTGAATTTCTTTGTTTTGGTTTAGTTTCTCATCTCGTTAGTCTATCTCAGCTGTCATGCAGTTGGACTGATTGCTGCCCTTTAAGTTCCTCCCCAGAATGCAGTAGTGTGCGGCTTATACAACTTCCTGGAGTGTGTGTGCATGCTGTTCCTTGTTCCCAGTTTAAAGTCCCCAGTCGTCTGCAAGATAAGTTCTGCTTATGTATTTATGATTTTCTGTTTTCTGGATCCAGGTGACCCTGACTCCCTCCATGTCTGTGTAGGGAGCCGGTGGTCGTGTCCCCTCACTATTGTAGGGTCTTCAGGTGTAAGATAGTCGAGGTACATGGATATGCGCCCATCCACCTTTGGGGTGGTCGCATAGGCTGAGCAATAAGGGAGAGCAGCAGGTCTCTTGCAGGGGTCTCCCCTATTGTTCCTTAGTTGTGGATCCAGTGAGTCATTGTTTATATTATTGTCTTGTTTCCTGTACACCTTCCGTGACATTATAAGCCGCCAAAACCGTCTCAAGCATGGATCCGGTTTCACTTTTGGCTGAGCGCTTCCAGGGTCTTTCATTGGAGGTAGCTGATCTCCGTAAGACTTTTTCTCAGTTTTAAGTGACCGGTTCAGCTTGCGTTCATGGAGTTTGTTCTGAGCCTAAGATCTCGCTCCCGGATACGTTCTCCGGGGGTAGTGAGTATTTTGTGCGTTTTAGAGAGGCTTGCAAACTCAATTTTCGCCTTCTTCCCCATTCCTCTGGTGATGAAAAACGGAGGGTGGGGATCATTATATCGCTGCTCAGGGGTAACGCTCAATCCTGGGCCTTTTCGCTGCCGGAGGGGGCACGGCCCCTCCGTTCAGTGGATGAATTCTTTTTAGCCCTGGGTCAGATATATGATGATCCGGATCGTATTGCTCTGGCTGAGTCTAGACTACGTCTGTTATGCCAGGGTAAACAATTCGCAGAGATATACTGCTCAGAATTTCGGAGATGGGCAGCTGATACTGGTTGGAATGATGCTGCACTCCGAAGTCAATTTTGCCATGGTCTTTCAGAGAGATTGAAAGATGCATTTGCCTTTCATGAGAGACCTACCTCCTTGGATTCTGCTATGTCTCAGACCGTTCGTATTGACAGGCGTCTTAGAGAGAGAGGAGAGATCCCTCCTTCCTGTCATACTCAGTCCCGGGACAGTGCAGCGGTCTCTTTCTGTGCGCAGGGGTCTCAGTCGCTGTCAGCCCCTTCTGAGCAGGAGCCCATGCAGCTGGGGTTGATTGCCTCTGACGATAGAAGATTCAGCCCGCATGGGAGGGTTTGTTTTTGTTGTGGAGGTATAAATCATTTGGCAAATGTTTGTCCCTCTAGGAGATTCAGGCAGTTTTCTGGGAGTAATAAAGAAACTAAAAGGAAAAAATCTTTTAAAAATGTTCCGTCTGTTACTATTGGCAGGGTTGAGGCGGAAATTGAAGGTTTTCCGTTTGCTTGTAGTTCCCGTTTTGTCCTGCCTGCTAGGGTGGCGCTAGAGAGCAGAGAAGAGCTACTAAACTAGTACATGGATTGCAGGATAAAACTTACCAGGAAAGGTTAAAGGACCTTAATATGTATAGCTTGAAAGAAAGAAGAGACAGAGGGGATATGATTGAAACTTTTAAATACATAAAGGGAATCAACTCGGTAAAGGAGGAGAGCATATTTAAAAGAAGAAAAACTACCACAAGAGGACACAGTTTTAAATTAGAGGGGCAAAGGTTTAAAAGTAATATAAGGAAGTATTACTTTACTGAGAGAGTAGTGGATGCATGGAATAGCCTTCCTGCAGAAGTGGTAGCTGCAAATACAGTGAAGGGGTTTAAGCATGCATGGGATAGGCATAAGGCCATCCTTCATATAAGATAAGGGCCGGGGGCTACCCATAGTATTCAGTATATAGGGCAGACTAGATGGGCCAAATGGTTCTTATCTGCCGACACATTCTATGTTTCTATGTTTCTATGTAAAAGCATTTTTTGTGAGATTTTTGTGGATAGTGGAGCAGCTGTCAATCTCATTGATAATCAATTTGCAATAACTCATGGTTTCCAGGTATGCACTTTGGGAAAGGATATTGCTGTTTTTGCTATTGATTCCGCTCCACTTTCTCAGAAATCATTAAAGGGCATAGTTCACAATATCCGTTTAATTGTCAGTGATGCTCATGTTGAGGATGTGTCATGTTTCGTCTTTAGCGGTTTGTTGGGGCTACCTTGGCTCACTAAACATAACCCCACCATTGATTGGCAAGCGAGGCAAATAAATGGTTGGAGTGACTTTTGCAGAGAGAATTGCCTCATGACATCTGTTTCTGAGGTTTCTACTAAGACTGTACCACCTTTCCGCTCTGAATTTTCGGATGTCTTCTCTGAGAGTGGAGTTCAGGATTTGCCCCCGCACAGGGAGTACGATTGCCCTATTAATCTCATCCCAGGCGCCAAGCTGCCTAAATATCGTTTATACAATCTTTCCCAACCTGAGAGGGTCGCTATGCGTGCTTATATCTCTGAGAGTCTGAGAAAAGGACACATACGACCCTCGAAGTCACCTGTTGCCGCTGGTTTTTTCTTTGTTAAGAAAAAAGATGGTTCTTTAAGACCTTGTCTGGATTTCAGGGAGCTGAACAGTATCACTATTCGTGACCCTTATCCGCTTCCTCCAATCCCGGACCTGTTTAACCAGGTTGTTGGGGCTAAAGTCTTTTCCAAATTAGACCTAAGAGGGGCATACAACCTGGTCAGGGTCAGAGAAGGAGACGAATGGAAGACGGCTTTCAATACCCCTGAGGGCCATTTTGAGAATTTGGTTATGCCTTTTGGTTTGATGAATGCCCCAGCCGTTTTTCAGCATTTCGTGAACAGCATTTTTTTATCATTTAATGGGAAAATTTGTATTAGTGTATTTGGATGACATTTTGATTTTTTCTCCTGATTTCAAGACTCATAAGGAACACTTACGTCAGGTCTTGCTCATCCTGCGGGAGAATAAATTATACGCGAAACTGGAAAAATGTGTGTTTGCGGTTCCAGAAATTCAATTTCTGGGGTTTCTTCTCTCCGCTTCTGGTTTTCGCATGGACCCCGAGAAGGTCCGCGCTGTGCTTGAGTGGGAGCTTCCTGAGAATCAGAAGGCGCTGATGCGTTTTTTGGGCTTTGCCAATTATTACAGGAAATTTATTTTGAATTATTCCTCTGTTGTTAAACCACTCACTGATATGACCAGAAAGGGGGTAGATTTTTCTTCCTGGTCGGTAGAGGCGCGTAAGGCCTTTTCTATTACTGTGTTTACTGACCATAAAAATCTGGCCTACTTGGAGTCAGCCAAGCGTCTGAACCCGAGACAGGCCAGATGGTCTTTGTTCTTTTCAAGGTTTAATTTTGTTGTCACGTTCCACCCTGGGGTTAAGAATGTGAAGGCAGATGCCCTGTCACATTGTTTTCCGGGAGGTGGGAATTTTGAAGACCCGGGTCCCATTTTGGCTGAAGGTGTGGTGGTCTCTGCTCTTTTTCCTGAATTGGAGGCAGAGGTGCAGGCAGCCCAGTCAGAGGCTCCTGATCTTTGTCCTCCTGGGAGGTTGTTTGTGCCTCTCGCTTTGAGACACAAGTATTTTAAGGAACACCACGATACGGTCCTTGCTGGGCACCCGGGGGCAAGAGCCACACTGGATCTCAACGCTCGGAGATTCTGGTGGCCTGCGCTTCGTAAGTCGGTTGAGGGTTTTGTGGCAGCTTGCGAGACTTGCGCTCGTGACAAAGTCCCTCATTCACGGCCATCAGGTCCTCTCCTTCCCTTACCCATTCCTTCCCGTCCTTGGACACATCTGTCCATGGACTTCATAACGGACTTGCCTCGTTCCTCGGGGAAGACTGTGATTCTGGTGGTGGTGGACCGTTTTAGCAAAATGGTGCATTTCATCCCTTTTCCTGGTTTGTCCAATGCTAAGACGCTGGCGCAGGCATTTATTGACCACATTGTCAAATTGCATGGTATTCCTTCAGACATAGTCTCTGATAGGGGCACGCAGTTTGTTTCCAGATTCTGGCAGGCAGACGCTCTCAGCTCTGCTACATCTAAACTCCCTCAGCTCTTCTATGTTGGCTGGCTTGAATAGGAACTTTTCCTTTCTGCTTTCTGCTGCAATTTAGTTCTCTGTAGTCTGTCTCTCACTGTAATCCTAGGAAACTTCTTCCTGGCTTCAAGCTTCTTTAGCTTTGTTTCTTAGGCAATGCAAGCCCGGAGGGGGGGGGGGGGGGGGGGGGGGTGCAACCATGTAGAGCTTACAGGCAAGTCCTGTCCAGTCGGGACAAGGCCTGCTTTCTCCCTTTAGCAGGAGAAAAACTACACACACAACCTCACCCCCTGAGGGGTAGGCTGGAACTCACCTACACTAGCTAAAACTAAGACTCCTCCCTCTCAGAGATAGGAATAGAGTGGAAGAAGGGTTCCACTATATCTAATGCAGCTCTGCCAGTAATGCCACCACCTTGTGGTAAACCAGGCAATTACATGAACATGAACAGTTTCATAGAAATAGATATGCACATTATTCAGGAATGACAAAAATACATTTGATGACATAGGTTAGCACATTAGGGACAGTAGCAAGGTGCAAAGAGTGGTAATGGCACTCTGGGTCACTACAAATGTATGGGTGAATGTACACCTCCTTTTGTGGTATGGATCGACTTACTTAGTGGTGAAATTCTTTATGTGACACTGGCTTTTTTTGGGAAAATGTATGGGTGAATGTACACCTCCTTTTGTGGTATGGAACGACTTACTTACTGGTGAAATTCTTTATGTGACACAATTTTTTTTTTAAATGTATGGGTGATTGTACACCTCCTTTTGCAGTATGGGCTGAATTACACAGTGTTGAAATTTTAAATTTCAAAGCAAACACCGCTGTTCTGTATCTCTTGTGAAGTCTCAAAATATGCCCCTCTTGCGATTTACACCAAATACATTATTTTCATGTAGAGATACAAGAATTATGTTGGAGGCATGTAGTGTATGCAAGCCATGTGCGACCCCTCTCATCACTGCTCTGCACCTGGTTTGCCTGGGCAAACTAAGTCACACAGGGGAGGAACTGCTTTGTGTCCTTCATCAAGAAATCGAATCCTGGCTTTCTTCGCGACAACTCAAAATCGGAACAATGGTGACCGACAACGGGAAGTACATGGTGTCGGCGCTGCGTCAAGGAGGGCTGAGCCATGCACCCTGCATGGCACACGTGTTCAATCTGGTTGTCAAGCAGTTCCTGAAGTCTTCCACCCATCTGCAAGACATCCTAAAAATGGCCAGGAAACTTTGCATGCACTTCAGCCACTCGTACACTGCAAAGCACACCCTCCTTGAGCTGCAACGGCAGAACGGCATCCCCCAACATAGGCTGATATGCGCAATTTCCAACTATTGGAATTCCACCCTCCATATGTTGGACCAACTGTACGAACAGAGAAAGGCCATGAACGATTTCTTGATGATCCAAACGGACAGTAGTACTCGCCTGTGTAACTTCGATGTCAGCCAGTGGCAGCTCGTGCGTGACACATTCGGTTTTCTCAGGCCCTTTGAGGAGGCCACGTTATTTGTCAGTCGCCAGGACTATGGGATGAACAACGTCATTACACTGCTTCATGTCCTGAAACAGATGCTGGTAAATCTGGCTGGTCAGGGGACTAGAGACGTGGCACCTAGAAAGATGGCGGCAGAATTTGATACATTTGTCTGTCAAGATTTCTGTTTACAGTCAGTGAACGGGAACATGATTTATCGCAAGGATATGCAAACACCTACCGAAGGGGTGTTAATCCCCAGAAGTAGGTGATCAGCATGAGAGAGCAGTCATTTTCACAGCTCGAGGTATCCTCCCGGAAACTTGACTTCTGCACTACAACGGTCTGCGGTCTAAAAGAAAAATCCCGCAGAGCACCCCCTTGGAGGAAACTCTTGATCTGGCACAGGCCGCTTTGCTCCTTCAAAAACAATGGACTCTGTACAGCGTGACACCGATGTACAATTTCTCATACACCAGACTAAAAGAGTATTCCAAGCAAGTGTCTGCCCACAGAGCTGACGAGAAGCAGAAGGGTCTTGCCATTGAAGTGGGCTCAGAGCTGAACCTAAAAGCCAAATTTTCCTGTTAACCTGGACTCAAAGGAAAGGACAGAGATCCACTGGCTGTGCTCATACAGATTTCATCCAAGCCTCCACTCACCAAGGCCAGCACAGAGAACTGGATTGTGTAGACAGGTTGGTTCTGCGGGACGTACACAGAGGAAGATCTATTGGAAGTGTTACCAAAGACATTTACTTCACTTCCACTCTTCCTGTATAACGGCTTTGAGGCGCTCACGGATATCGTAGGGACGTGGTTCCAAAGAAACTTTGACTGTTGTTTCGGTAAGCTGTTGATCAGTTCTTAGGACCTTACGTTGCTAGCAGCTATGTGGCCTGGGTATATTTTTGAAAAATTCTCTCATCTCTAATTATATATATGGAAGGTACTGCAGGGGTTAGGGGTTTTAAAAAAATAAGCCAATTGAATTAGTTCATTTTTAACGGCCATTAAAAACGGATACAAAACAGCCATTAAAAATGGACAAACATCCAGAAAATGTATGCAAAAATGGTTTAAAGGTCATCTGTCAGCAGATTTGTACCTTTGACACTGGCTGATCTGTTACATGTGCACTTGGCAGCTGAAGACATCTGTGTTGTTTCCATGTTAATGGCGGAATATACCCTATATCTATTCTATCGATAAATAATTAGACTACAAGACCCTCCAATTCTCATTTAAAATATTTTATTTAATAGTTTATATAAGCATATTTTATATTTTTGATGATATCAATATAGCCGCAATGTTAATGGGTTACCACCTATTACTTATAAATATCAATACCAATAAATCTCAAATATCTTTAACTCCATACGACTTACCCCCACTTGACATCGCGCCTTTAGGGAGGGAGGGAAGGATTTCTGATCTTCTTGCTTCGTGAATGCGCTAATTCCATTGCTGCTTCTCTTTTATAGGTCTCTCCAGTCAGCTCCATATACTGTGTGTGAAGTCCTGCCGCGTGCAAGATGATATTGTTACATCCAGAACGAGGACATTTAATTGCAGGCAGTAAAAATGTCATAATGCCTGGCACGGTCAAAGTTCAGAGAGTGCAGGAGTTGCAGAGAGAGCAGAACCTCTAGGTGTAACGGCAACGCCCCTGTTGCTCCTAGAGGCTCATTTGCATATAATAAAACATATTTTTTCTCAGCAATGGGGCACATTTAAACATGGGATCAACACAGATGCCTTTAGCTGCCAAGCGCACATGTAACAGGTCAGTCAGTGTCATAGGTACAAAACTGCTGACAGACGCCATGAAATACGGTCATGTGAATGTAGCCGAACTCTAGCTTTTAACGGCACAAGCAGACACTCTCCAATTTTCCTGTAATAACAGTAATGACTCCCATATGATACATAGATTTCACTCTTTGTTTACATTATAAACTTTCTCCAACAATTTGTCCTAAATTCGATTACAATAAATGTAACTTTATGGTTTATCTATCTTCTAACCGGTTCAGTACCTGAGCAGTATGCAGTTTGGAGATAGCAGGTGTTACATGAGTCAGACTGGACACGAAGTCCTCCATCAATACTAATTGCCACCTCATTTACATGTGTCCTTTTTGTTATTAGACCGGCAGGTTGATTAAAAGAGGCTGCACATTCATTAAGTGTTCATTATACCTCATCGTGTTCTTTTTAAATTCTCTCATGAGGAGCCTGGAAATATACTTCTTGGTTTTGAAAGTTAGTTTTCTACAGTAAAAGTTGGCCAGGAGAACAGGCAGAGGAAATCTAAACTCAAACAAAGTGGACCCTTTGGAATTATCCGTGGTCTGATTATTATTGAAGCCACAAGTATAGACAAAACTCAATCTAGCTAAACTAATAACACAGTTGTACCGTTCGTTTCTTTTTTAGCACACAGTTTTCTCTGGGCACATAGAATAAGCATTCACAGTGCGGGAAAAAAAAGTTTGCAAATCTCCATGTTAGTGACTTCTTCAAGAGCTAATTGACAAAAGGTATATTAATTAAGGAGATGAGATTGGCAGTGTGAGTTTCACAGGTGCCTTTGACATTATAGAAAGGCACACAAAGCCTGGTTACCAACAAATCTGTTCTTCTCAAGAAAGCTTGGTTAGTGTGAGCAATGCCTCGAGGCAAACAGCTTTCAGAAGACCTCAAAAGACACAGGAAGCTAGAAAAGGCTCTGTTTGTCTATGATTGGGATTTAGATAACAAACAGACTACAAGTTATTAGTAATCAATGCTCAAATCCAAGTCGTGTCAACAAATCCTGCAGGAGTTTCGGTTGTTGAGGAGATAAGGATGGGGCAGTTGAATTCCTTAGGGAGATAAGCTACTGGCAGAGGTATCTGGTATAACGCAGTGGGTGTGGGCCCACTGGTCTACTCTTCAGGGTACGGTTCACATCTGCGCTGTGAGCTCTGGCAGTGTGTTCCGGCAGAGGAACAGAGTGCCGGAGTTCACCGTATCCGGCATAGCCGGATACCACTGTGCATCGCCGCATCCCCCAATGGGATCTGATGGTAATCCTGCTGCTTTCCGGCATATATGCCGACATTTGACTGGACAAAATTTTTTATGTATAGCATTTTTTTTTTGCCCAGCTGAAACCTGGTATGTAGGTCAGATACAGTGAACAGATTAAACTGCTGGAGTTTACAATGCACATGCGAACCTGGCCTAAGTGGTTTCCTATTTTTTCACCTTTTAACCTCTTTACAGGGATCTGGACTTTGCTGCCGGGGAACCACCAGGGAGCTTCCTCTTGGAGTAGTCTGGGTTTGCATGACTGCTGACCCTTGGGGGTTAGGAGGCACAAGTGCAGGGCACCAAGGGATCAGGCTAAACTGTATACAGGGACAGGCAGAGGTCAGGGTAGGCAGAGTATGTGCAATCCAATAAACATGGGGAAGTCAGGGCAGGCTGCTCAGAGTCAGAACAGAGAATAGATGGAGGTCAGGAACATGGAACAGGCAAATGAACATGGCACAACTTAGCAGGAAACTAGAAAACTAGAACCTGTTGACCAAGCACCTTCCCACAAGGAGAGGTGCCTAAAGTACCCGAGGGTAAGCAGCCATTGACTGGGGAATATTAGGGTGTGCTCACTGGCATTTTAAGTGACAAAGGGAGCACATGGGGACGCCCTACAGGCAGAGGGATGCATTGCTGGCAGGCAGCAGGCCTCAGCCTGCCTGGAAGGAGCATTGCTACTCCGGCAGTTGGGACCACCAGGCAGGAAAAGGAAGACGCTGGTGGGACCGAACCTCCGAACCCACCAGCAGGACAGGAGTGGCGGTAGGCACGGTTCACCTCTAAAACATTTGACAGTATTTGAAAGTTCTCCCTGTTAAAGAAACATGGATACTCAGTCTGAGCGAATCGTGCATGTGTTTGAAGGGGTCAAAGAAGATAGCTGTTGGGCAAATTCGTATCGGAGATATTATCCACATGTAAATGTGTCACTCATCTTCACATCCAGGCAGCGATCCTTTTATGTAAGGGTACTAGAACTTTTCTAACATCTGAAAAACGAGGATGAACTCAAGGAAGATCTCGAAAACAGGATTCAAAATGGAGAAAAATGGATATAGTAGAGTGGGAGAAGGTTGAAAGGCAAGTTACTAGAGTGGCAGTCCTCTTTTACAGTCTTTTCTCACTGTGTTAGCCAGAGATACATGATGGGATGATTCCCAACACACACTTGCAACGATGCCTCCGGCAAATGTCATGATATAGCCATGCATCGTCTATAGGCTCCGATCTCATTTTTGCAGCACACCTCTTTATGGAATTCCGTGAAGCTGAAAAAAGGTATCCCTACCTATACCAACCTGACGGACTTTAAAAGGACAATTCTTAGGCCATCGAGTGAATGGGACCCTATGGATCGGTTCTAACACATATGGCAACTGGACAATAGTATGGATTCAGCCTTACAATCAGTCTAAGAAAATGGGGCTTGGACAACATTATACAGGTGATCTTACTTACATGTATATATGGGCATTACAAAGAACTGGCATATAATATGTTCATTCCAAGTATGGAGGAGAGCCATTGGAGACATCTATATAGAAAAATTGGAGTAGATAAACTATGGAATGCCCTACGCCAAGAAGTAGTAATAATATGATATGTTTGATGTATGGGGTCCAACAATTAAAACTCTGGCCAAACGCTATAATGCAGCAGATATGAGGTTAGGAAAGTGTTCTTCAGCTCTTTTCACCATGTTATTTCCAATGACCGACCATGCAGCCCATTGAATGGAGCCAACAGTAGGCAAAGAGGCAAATTGAAAATTCCTTGTTTCTGGCAATGTAGAAAATTTGCTGGATCATTGTTATCTGGAGAAATAATTCCAATCATGATCCTCGTCCGATTAGGGATCATGAGTGTGATGAGGCGCTGATTTCCCAGAGATTCTTTCTCTTTCCACATAAAACTGTCAGAAAAAAAAGAAATAATCAGAGAAATTGTGCTTGTTGCCAATCAAGGCCAATTGAAATCTCCTTCCAAACAGGCATCAGCCAAAAAAATGATTAGTTGCAGATCCCTTCAGATAAGTTTCATACTTTGTTTATAGCGGGTCATGTTAAGAACGAGCAACATTTTTATTCTGTAGCTCATTTCTTCTTTTCTTTTTTTTTTTACTCCTGTTTCGTCTGGGAATTCGTAAAATATGTGCAGTCTTTTAATAGACGGTGTTTACAGTTGCAACATTTTCTTAAAGGGATTGTCCATTTTGGTCAATCACTCTTTTGTAAGAAGGGCTCACTATTAATAAGGCAACATGACATTTCATCTGCCCAGCAAGCGGTGTATTGGCCCATCTGGAGCATGGTGCTACCTTAACAATGAGACTCCATGGCTCTCGGGTATGTGAGGTGCATGGCTGTAGACACAGGATAGAGACCTATCTGTCGTGTTGTGAAATCATTCTTTCTAGAACTTAAAAGGGTTGACCCATAAACAGCATTTATCACCAATCCACAGAAGAAGTGACAACTAGGATCTGACAGTTGGGAACCTCACCAGTCATGAAAACAATAGACCCCCGAGTGCCCTGTGTGAATGGAGCAGTACTGTGCATACATGACCACCGTTCCATTTGCTGTCTATGGGAGTGCCAAGCCAGTTGAATAGAAATGAGCAAAGTGGTGGTCACACATGCACAGTACCATTTCATTCACACAGGGGATTCAGGGACCTGATTCTCATGATTGATGGGGCTCTCAGCAGTCCAGCCCCAAGTGATGACAGATTTATCACCTATCCAATGGATCCCAGTGGTTGGTTTTCAGCCATATAGACTTTCTTGGAATTTCCTGTTTGCAGTTCTATGGATTTTCTGTGATTCCCCCAGCTTACCTAACTCTGCCTGATTGTGAATATTCCATGTATGACCTTGCCTTGACCCTTTGACCCTATTTTCTGACATCAAACTTTGGCTAGATGCTATATGCCTGTTATGACCCAAATCAGTTCTGCCTATATGTCTGGCCTAGCCTGCTACCAGCTACCCAGGCAATCCATGCATAAGGCAAGGTTGATACCTCCTTGCAGAAGGATAGGTTAGACTCCTTGGGTTAGCCCATGACAACCCCATAATGGTCACTTACTGCCGACCTTCTTCCAATGCCATTTAAAGGGGTTTTCTGGGAATAATGAGTTTTTAGCAAGTTGCCACCATCTGCTTCTCTAAAAAGGAGATTCATACTTACCTGCTCCCAGCCGCTCCAGTCCTCTGTGTTGCCATCGCTGTGTTTATGTTCTGGTTCCTGCAGTGAAGCCAGTCATTAGCTGCAGCAGAAAATGTGACTATGCCCATACTCTGTCAGATGTCAACACTGCGGTAAACATGGTAAAAACGGAGGCCGAGCAGAGGACCAGAGTGGCTGATACAAGGTAAGTACAGTATGAATCTTATTTCTAGAGAGGCAGGCTGCAGGCAAAACTCATTATTCCCGTAGAATCCCTTTAAGTGCTTGTCTGACGACAAACATTTATCACTTATTTATAACAATAAATGTATAATCAGTGGGGGCCAACAACGTGCACCTCTACAATCACAGACCCAAGTCATTTGAACGGAGCAAAGGTCAGACATGCACCCTGCTGCTCCATTCAAACTCTATGAGACTAAGACACATAGCTGAGTCCAGCACTTAGCTATCTCTGCTAGTCCCATAGACTTCGAATAGAGAGGCATGCGTGACTATGGAGCCTCCTCTGGTTTAGTAGCGTTAGAGCCCCACCAAACAGACATCCATGTGATAAATGTTAGTTGTATGATAACCCCTTTAATTCTCGGTGTGCGACTCTGTGTTCCCATTGACAAATCAGGTCTCTTATGGCAGGAACCCTTCACTCTGGCTAATGGATAAGGGCCATGCATTCCCCAGTAGGGGGTCTAAAATGGTCCAACTCCTTTAAATCTAACAGTTATCCTTTCCACTATTATTTTATTCTGAATTCTTGAAATTCATATTTTGTCAGTGCTCAGATTCCAGTTTTACTACATAGTTGGTGTTTTCAGAGGCTTTTCTCTTGTATATTTATTTTACTTGAGCGTTGAGAAAATATCAGTGTTTCTTGGGAACTACGACAAGGTCTGTGTTATTTTCTCAGCCCAGAAGATTTTATTACATTTTGAGCCAAAAATATATCCGTAGTTCAATTATGTAATTTTGTTTCACTCACATTATAGGAAATATTGCCTATAGATAGTCTATGATTTTATGTACATAACAGTTTATTTGTGATACCTGAAATTCAAATGGGTTGTCTCTTGGGGAATATAAATGTCATATAGGCTAGAGTGAGAAGCCGCTAAGAAAGGGCCACTCCAATTCTGGCAGACACACTGCATCAATGTATTATGGGTTCACCCATTTAATTGAGCTGGCATTTAAGGTTTTCAAGGGCCAGATGCAGGGACTTAATTGATTGAAGTGGCTACCTTTATAGGAGGACTTGCTTTTATGAACCAACCCTTTTAACCTCTTCTAGCACAATATAGAAGTAGGTAGTCCCCATACCATGCCATACAAATACAGTGCAGGGATGCTGCAGGCTCAGAAGTACTGCCCACACAATCCATAGTTGATGTCAGCTGTACCATTTACAAAAAATGACATACTGTCTGTACCTGTATTGACTGTATCTACATTATTTTCATGAGAAATAGGGAGGCAACAGTACTGTATCTGTACCTTCAACATTTAAAGTAAGAGACTAGAAGGCAGGACTATATTGTATATATAAACTATACATATTTATATTGTTTGTGGGGGGAAGACAGGAAGACAGTACTATCTGTACCTACATAATTCACAGGGAAAGGTAGGAAGGCAGCACTATCTGTACTTACATTATTTCACAGGGAAAGACAGGGAGGTAGTACTATCTGTACCTACATCATTTACAGGAAGAGACAGAGAGGCAGTGCTATCTGTACCTACATCATTTACAGGGAGAGACAGGGAGGCAGTACTATCTGTACCTACATCATTTACAGGAAGAGACATGGAGGCATTACTATCTGTACCTACATCATTTATAGAAAGAGACAGAGAGGCAGTACTATCTGTACCTACATTATTTATAGTAAGAGACAGGGAGGCAGTACTATCTGTACCTGCGTAATTTACAGGAAGAGACAGAGAGGAAATACTATCTGTACCTTCATCATTTACAGGAAGAGACAGGGAGGCAGTACTATCTGTAACTACATAATTTATAGGAAGAGACAGGGAGGCAGTACTATCTGTATCTACATAATTTACAGGAAGGCACTACTATGAGGTACTACTATCTGTATATACATCATTTTATAGGAGAGGCAGGACATTGTTTTTAGGAGAATCTGCTCTCTGTAGCAAAATTACAATCACATTACACTGAAATCTAAGCATGAAGTCAATAGTTACATTGCTTTCATATAGGCTCTTATTATTGTTGACCCCCTCCCCAGCTAATAAAGGTTCAAAATACTACTCAAAAATGAATTATACCAAGCTAAGGTCAGGCCACTTCATACACGAGGAACAATGAATTCGTATAGAAGACAATTCTTATTTCCAAGAAGAAATTCAGTGAATGGAAGCTCACAGGTCAGAGGTCACTTTCTTTTTAGACTGTTTTTGTTCCAACCTTTTATTTTTTTCAATTTCTGAATTGTAAAATGTATGATTCATATTTTCTGTTTTTCAGTTCCTGCCATGAAAGAAATAAAATCCTGTTATTTACCACATTCAAGAGATGGAAATTTCAGGATTAATATTTATTCCTATTGATTGTGTTTTGGGAGATTTACCACAGTGGATGAATAGAACATTAAGAGTAAAGTCAGGGTCACTCACTGACTTCTGCCAAGTAGTTAAATGTTCTATAAAGGCACTTCTTAGACTTTTCTATAATGGGAAAACTGAGTGTGCAGAGAGCGCCGGAGGAGCTGGTTCAGAGGATGGCAGTGGTAGTGGCCTTGATAAGAAGTTGTGTCATGGTTTACTCCCTTGGACCATTGCTTTCTGGGGGTTGGTGCAATGGAAATGTAGTTTGAAGATCAAGCCCAGAAGTGAACGTATAACAGTCTCCTTTTACTTAATGCAGTATATAACTTGTGGTACATCCAGCAGTAGTAAGTACAAAGTGCAGTTTTTGGTACCAGCTGAGGAGGTATGGTGGCAGATTGGATGGCTATTGATTGGCTCTAGCAGGCACTTGTGATTATAGGTTTCCAGTTCTCTGTACGATTCAGACTTGAGCTTTGTCTGACCTAGTAGTGGTTTAGGTGATGGGTGTCTGAGCTGTAGTCCCTTACCTTGCAGCATTGTCTGTAAAGCTGTATATTGTTGATCACTCTGCTGTCTTATCGCACTGATGCTTTCTGGAAGTGGTGTTCTTGAGTTTGCTGATCTCTCTAGAGTATTGGTCTCACAGGAGAATAATATCTGGTTTCAAGGAGTAGAAGCTCTCACACGTGCTTCCTCTCCCTGCTCTATCTCAACAGGAACCTCCTCTCCTGGCAGGAAGCAGGACCAGCCCACTCCTACCAAGATGGGAGGGACATGGTAGTTAGCCCTGTTCCTGCCAACCATTACCAACCATTCCTCCTCTGCTGGAATGAACAGCCAAAACATGAAAACACATAACGATAACATGGCATAACAATACATATAGAATATTTTCAGATACTGCAAATGACAACCTACAAAGCCAAAATTATAGCTCTACAGCTGTTGTCACCTAGTTTTCCTAAACCCCTGAAAGGACAATATATTCTACAAGAAAATACAGTATATGGCAAAAGTATTTGGACACACAAGTCCTATTGCTACAGGTGTATAAATTCCAGCCCCTAGCCATACAGTCTGTTTTACAGACATTTGTGAAAGAATAGCTCTTACTAGGGAATTCGAGCATCATCTAGGATGTCATCGGTGCAACAAGTCAGTTCTTGAACTTTCTTCCCTCCTAGATATTCTACCATCACCTGTGAGTCATATCATTGTTAATTGAAAGCATTTAGGAACCACAGCAGCTTAGCCACAAAGTTGCAGAGTACTGAATATATAGTACATAGAAGTCAAGAGTCATAAAAACTCTCTGATGACTCCATAACTACAAACCAAACCTTCTCTGGCTTTAACATCAGCACAAAAACTGTGCTGTGCCGGAAGCTTCATGGCATGGTTCCATGATTGAGCAACTGCACACAAGACCTAGATCACCAAGCTCAATGCCAAGCATCATATGGACTGTTATAAAGCGTGCCACCCTGGAATCTGGAGTAGTGGAAATGTGTTCTCTAGACTACTGATGAATCGCACTTCTCTATCTGGCAGTCTGATGAATAATATAATTTTTAAAAACAAAAAAAAAATCATATTTAGTGTCTCCATAGTCTGAGAGCCATAGTTTTATTTTTTTTTTTTTGGGCGATTGTCTTAGGTAGGATATTTTTTTTTTTTTGCGGTATGAGGTGACGGCACTATTTTGGGGTGCATATGACTTTTTGATCGCTTGCTATTACACTTTTTGTGATGTAAGGTGACAAAAAATGGCTTTTGACACCATTTGAATTTTTTTTTTTTACAGTGTTCATCTGAGGGGTTAGGTCATGTGGTATTTTTATAGAGCAGGTTGTTATGGATGCAGCGATAAATAATATGTCTACTTAAAAAAAATTACATTTAACACAATAACTGACAGTTGAGAGCTATAGTTTTTAATTTTTTAGGCAATTGTCTTGGGTAGGGACTAATTTTTTGCGGGATGAGGTGACGGATGGATTGGTACTATTTTGGGGGGGATACACCTTTTTGATCGCTTGGTGTTGCACTCTTAGTGATGTAAGGTGACAAAAAAATAGCTTTTTAGCAAAGATTTTTTTTTTTTTATGGTGTTCACCTGAGGTGTTAGTTCATGTGATATTTTTATAGAACTGGTTAAAATTACTTTATTTTGGGAAAAGGACACTTTTTTTTTTTTACTTTTTTTGCAAAACTTTTTTTTTTTTTTTACTTTTTTTTTTTACTTTATTATTTGACCCACTCTGGGACTTCAACATTACAGGGTCTAATCCCTGTTTCAATGCAGCACAATACATCTGTATTGTGCTGTATTGAACTGTAAGGCCCCTTTCACACGAGCGAGTTTTCCGCGCGGATGCGTTGCGGGAGGTGAACGCATTGCATCCGCACGGAATCCTGACCCATTCATTTCTATGGGGCTGTTCACATGAGTGGTGATTTTCACGCATCACTTGTGCGTTGCGTGAAAATCGCAGCATGCTCCTCTTTGTGCGTTTTTCACGTAACGCAAGCCCCATAGAAATGAATGGGGTTGCGTGAAAATCGCAAGCATCCGCAAGCAAGTGCGGATGCAGTGCGATTTTCACCCATGGTTGCTAGGAGACGATCGGGATGGAGACCCGATCATTATTATTTTCCCTTATAACATGGTTATAAGGGAAAATAATAGCATTCTGAATACAGAATGCAAAGTAAAACAGCGCTGGAGGGGTTAAAAAAAAAAAATCATTTAACTCACCTTAATCCACTTGATCGCGATGTCGGCATCTCCTTATGTCCCCTTTACTGAATAGGACCTGTGGTGAGCATTAATTATAGGTCAAGGACCTGTGGTGATGTCACTCCGGTCATCACATGGTACGTCACATGATCTTTTACCATGGTGAATCACCATGGTAAAAGATCATGTGACGTACCATGTGATGACCGGAATGACGTCATCAAAGGTCCTGTTGCTGCACAGAGATCAGATGAAGACAGAAGGAGATGCCGGGCCGCGAACAAGTGGATTAAGGTGAGTTAAATTATTATTATTATTTTTTTAACCCCTCCAGCGATGTTTTACTAAGCATTCTGTATTCAGAATGCTCTTATTTTCCCTTATAACCATGTTATAAGGGAAAATAATACAATCTACAGAACACTGATCCCAAGCCCGAACTTCTGTGAAGAGGTTCGGGTTTGGGTACCAAACACGCGCGATTTTTCTCACGCGAGTGCAAAATGCATTACAATGTTTTGCACTCGTGCGGAAAAATCGCTGGTGTTCCCGTTATCACCGATAGCTGGTGGATACAGCAGTAACAGCCCGATCTCTGCCGCTGATCGTGGCACCGCATGTTGGGGGGAGGAAGGACCGCAGGACGAGAATGCTCGTCCTGGGGGCACTAAGTACCGGCCCTTTAGGCCTCTTTCACATGGGCATCACGTGTGAGAGCCGGATAGGATGCGGATGTGGATAGGATGCAGGTGCGTCACGGGAAAATAGTGCGTTTTTGCCTGCGAGTGGGGTGAGTTTTGTGTGCGATTGTGTGGAGTTCTTCAGTTTTTTTCGCGCGAGTGCAATGCATTTTGCACGCGCGTGAGAAAAAACTAAATGTGGTACCCAGACCCAAACCCGTACTTCTTCACTGAAGTTAAGTATTCTGTAGATTTTAATATTTTCCCTTATAGCATGGTTATAACGGAGAATAATAGCATTCTTAATACAGAATGTTAAGTAAATAAGAAATGGAGGAGTTAAAAAATAAAAATAAATTATTAAACTTACCTCATCCACTTGTTCACGCAGCCCGGCTTGTCTTCTTTGTTCTTCTTTGAGGACCTGGGAGAAAAGGACCTTTGGTGACGTCACTGCACTCATCACATAGTCCATCACATGGTCCATCAGTGAGTTTAATAATTTTTTTTTATTTTTTAACCCCTCCATCCCTAATTTACTTAGCACTCATGTGCACAGCCCCATTAAAGTGAATGGGTCCGGATTCAGTGCAGGTGCAATGCGCTCACCTCACGCATTGCACCCGCGCAGAATTCTCGCCCGTGTGAAAGGGGCCTTATGATGAGCATTCTCGTCCTGGGTCCTTAACGTGTTAATGGGGCACTCTCATTTTGATTTTATTTCCACTAGTGCTTATTTCGAAGCCGTCAGATGCTCTATAAGTCCAGTATATTTTATGCACTGTTTTACCTCACAGATAATGAAGTAGCTTTACTATGTAAAAACAAGAATGGATTATAATATCACCATGAGCTGAGAGACATGAAAAACCCAGCACCGCTGCACTGACAAATCAGCTGTTCATCTAGTAAACTGAACTCTATCAAAACTTTGTAATCCTTTAATTAAGACCTACTTTTTATGCAGGTTTCTTGAATGAAGCAGCTACTCCCTCGCCAGAATAAAGTTCAGCTCAAAGGTAAAATGTTATTGCGATATTTATAGAAGATTATTAAAGAAATTCTTCTTTTACTCGAGTTCCTGGCTCCACGAAGTGCAGTCTCTCAGTGGAAGCTACTTCAAGGAGAATTTACTATAAGAAATCTATTTATTTGATAAGTAAGGCCTCATGCACACGACCGTATTTTTTCACGGTCCGCAAAACGGGGTTCCGTTGGTCCGTGATCCGTGACCGTTTTTTCATCCGTGGGTCTTCCTTGATTTTTGGAGGATCCACGGACATGAAAAAAAAGTCGTTTTGGTGTCCGTCTGGCCGTGCGGAGCCAAACGAATCCGTCCAGAATTACAATGCAAGTCAATAGGGACGGATCCGTTTGACGTTGACAGAATATGGTGCAATTTCAAACGGATCCGTCCCCCATTGACTTTCAATGTAAAGTCAGGAGTTAATATACCATAGGATCGGAGTTTTCTCCAATTCAATGGTATATTTTAACTTGAAGCATCCCCATCACCATGGGAACGCCTCTATGTTAGAATATACTGTCGGATATGAGTTAGATCGTGAAACTCATATCCTACAGTATATTCTAACACAGAGGCGTTCCCATAGTGATGGGGCAGCTTCTAGTTAGAATATACTACGAACTGTGTACATGACTGCCCCCTGCTGCCTGGCAGCACCCGATCTCTTACAGGGGGCTGTGATCCGCACAATTAACCCCTCAGGTGCTGCATCTGAGGGGTTAATTGTGCGTATCATAGCCCCCTGTAAGAGATCAGGGGCTGCCAGGCAGCAGGGGGCAGACCCCCCTCCCTCCCCAGTTTGAATATCATTGGTGGCCAGTGTGCAGCCCCCCGGCCCCCCCTCTATTGTAATATCATTGGTGGCCAGTGTGCGGCCTCCGTCGGCCCCCCCTCCCTCCCTTTATTGTAATATCATTGGTGGCCAGTGTGCGGCCTCCGTCGGCCCCCCTCCCTCCCTTTATTGTAATATCATTGGTGGCCAGTGTGCGGCCTCCGTCGGCCCCCCTCCCTCTATTGTAATATCATTGGTGGCCAGTGTGCGGCTCCGATCGGTAACCATGGCAACCAGGACACTATTGCAGGCCTGGTTGCCATGGTTACTTAGCAATATTACAATATTAGAAGCATCATACTTACCTGCTGCGCTGTCTGTGACCGGCCGGGAGCTCCTCCTACTGGTAAGTGACAGGTCTGTGCGGCGCATTGCTTAATGATCTGTCACTTACCAGTAGGAGGAGCTCCCGGCCGGTCACAGACAGCGCAGCAGGTAAGTATGATGCTTCTAATATTGTAATATTGCTAAGTAACCATGGCAACCAGGCCTGCAGTAGCGTCCTGGTTGCCATGGTTACCGATTGGAGCCCCAGCGATTAAACTGGGACTCCGATCGGAACTCTCCGCTGCCACCAATGATCGGGCAGGAAGGGGGAGAGGGGAGGCCGCACACTGGCCACCAATGATATTACAATAGAAGGAGGGGGGGGGGCGACGGAGGCCGCACACAGGCCACCAATGATATTACAATAGAGGGAGGGGGGGGGGGCGACGGAGGCCGCACACTGGCCACCAATGATATTACAATAAAGGGAGGGGGGGGGGGCGACGGAGTCCGCACACTGGCCACCAATGATATTACAATAGAGAGAGGGAGGGGGGGTCAGGGGAGGCCGCACACTGGCCACCAATGATATTCAAATTGGGGAGGGAATGGGGTCTGCCCCCTGCTGCCTGGCAGCCCCTGATCTCTTATAGGGGGCTATGATATGCAAAATTAACCCCTCAGGTGCGGCACCTGAGGGGTTAATTGTGCGGATCACAGCCCCCTGTAAGAGATCGGGTGCTGCCAGGCAGCAGGGGGCAGTCATGTACACAGTTCGTAGTATATTCTAACTAGAAGCGTCCCCATCACTATGGGAACGCCTCCGTGTTAGAATATACTGTCGGATATGAGTTTTCACGAAGTGAAAACTCATCTCTGAAAAAGCTTTTATGCAGACGGATCTTCGGATCCGTCTGTATGAAAGTAACCTACGGCCACGGATCATGGACGCGGATGCCAGTCTTGTGTGCATCCGTGTTCTTTCACGGACCCATTGACTTGAATGGGTCCGTGAACCGTTGTCCGTCAAAAAAATAGGACAGGTCTTATTTTTTTGACGGACAGGAAACACGGATCACGGATGCGGCTGCAAAACGGTGCATTTTCCGATTTTTCTACGGACCCATTGAAAGTCAATGGGTCCGCGAAAAAAAACGGAAAATGGCACGTTCGTGTGCATGAGGCCTTAGTCAGAATTTTATTACAGAATGATCGAAGAATCAACTGCAGACAGAAGAAGAAATATGGGAATCGACAAAGATGAGGATTGAAGACACCTTAGGCTACTTTCACACTAGCGTTCGGGGCTCCGCTTGTGAGCTCCGTTTGAAGGGTCTCACAAGCGGCCCCGAACGCATCCGTCCAGCCCTAGTGCATTCTGAGTGGATGCGGATCCGCTCAGAATGCATCAGTCTGGCAGCGTTCAGCCTCCGCTCAGTAAGCGGACACCTGAACGCTGCTTGCAGCGTTCGGGTGTCCGCCTGGCCGTGCGGAGGCAAACGGATCCGTCCAGACTTACAATGTAAGTCAATGGGAACGGATCCGTTTGAAGTTGACACAGTATGGCTCAATTTTCAAACGGATCCGTCCCCCATTGACTTTCAATGTAAAGTCTGGACGGATCCGTCTGAACTACTTTCACACTTAGAATTTTTTTTAAACTATAATGCAGACGGATCTGTTCTGAACGGATCTAAACGTCTGCATTATAGGAGCGGATCTGTCTGTGCAGACATCAGACGGATCCGCTCTGAACGCAAGTGTGAAAGTAGCCTTAAAGGGTATGTCCATCATTGAACAACAGTTTGAAATTTAAATGAATAATAAATGTTGAAACACTGTGTACATATATTATAATATATAATACTGATCCTGAGTTACATCCTGTATTATACTTCAGAGCTGCACTCACTATTCTGCTGGTGCAGTCACTGTGTACATACATTACATTACTTATCCTGTACTGATCCTAAATTAAATCCTGTATTATACTCCAGAGCTGCACTCACTATTCTGCTGGTGCAGTCACTGTGTACATACATTACATAACTTATCCTGTACTGATCCTGAGTTACATCCTGTATTATACTTCAGAGCTGCACTCACTATTCTGCTGGTGGAGTCACTATGTACATACATTACATTACTTATCCTGTACTGATCCTGAGTTACATCCTGTATTATACTCCATAGCTGCACTCACTATTCTGCAGGTCAAGTCACTGTGTACAGTAGTGGCCAAAAGTTTTGAGAATGACACAAATATTAGTTTTCACAAAGTTTGCTGCTAAACTGCTTTTAGATCTTTGTTTCAGTTGTTTCTGTGATGTAGTGAAATATAATTACACGCACTTCATACGTTTCAAAGGCTTTTATCGACAATTACATGACATTTATGCAAAGAGTCAGTATTTGCAGTGTTGGCCCTTCTTTTTCAGAACCTCTGCAATTCAACTGGGCATGCTCTCAATCAACTTCTGGGCCAATTCCTGACTGATAGCAACCCATTCTTTCATAATCACTTCTTGGAGTTTGTCAGAATTAGTGGGTTTTTGTTTGTCCACCCGCCTCTTGAGGATTGACCACAAGTTCTCAATGGGATTAAGATCTGGGGAGTTTCCAGGCCATGGACCCAAAATGTCAACGTTTTGGTCCCCGAGCCACTTAGTTATCACTTTTGCCTTATGGCACGGTGCTCCATCGTGCTGGAAAATGCATTGTTCTTCACCAAACTGTTGTTGGATTGTTGGAAGAAGTTGCTGTTGGAGGGTGTTTTGGTACCATTCTTTATTCATGGCTGTGTTTTTGGGCAAAATTGTGAGTGAGCCCACTCCCTTGAATGAGAAGCAACCCCACACATGAATGGTCTCAGGATGGTTTACTGTTGGCATGACACAGGACTGATGGTAGCGCTCACCTTTTCTTCTCTGGACAAGCCTTTTTCCAGATGCCCCAAACAATCGGAAAGAGGCTTTATCGGAGAATATGACTTTGCCCCAGTCCTCAGCAGTCCATTCACCATACTTTCTGCAGAAGATCAATCTGTCCCTGATGTTTTTTTGGAGAGAAGTGGCTTCTTTGCTGCCCTTCTTGACACCAGGCCATCTTCCAAAAGTCTTCGCCTCACTGTGCGTGCAGATGCGCTCACACCTGCCTGCTGCCATTCCTGAGCAAGCTCTGCACTGGTGGCACTCCGATCCCGTAGCTGAATCCTCTTTAGGAGACGATCCTGGCGCTTGCTGGACTTTCTTGGACGCCCTGAAGCCTTCTTAACAAGAATTGAACCTCTTTCCTTGAAGTTCTTGATGATCCTATAAATTGTTGATTGAGGTGCAATCTTAGTAGCCACAATATCCTTGCCTGTGAAGCCATTTTTATGCAACGCAATGATAGCTGCACGCGTTTCTTTGCAGGTCACCATGGTTAACAATGGAAGAACAATGATTTCAAGCATCACCCTCCTTTTAACATGTCAAGTCTGCCATTTTAACCCAATCAGCCTGACATAATGATCTCTAGCCTTGTGCTCGTCAACATTCTCACCTGAGTTAACAAGACGATTACTGAAATGATCTCAGCAGGTCCTTTAATGACAGCAATGAAATGCAGTGGAAAGTTTTTTTTTGGGATTAAGTTAATTTTCATGGCAAAGAAGGACTATGGAATTCATCTGATCACTCTTCATAACATTCTGGAGTAAATGCAAATTGCTATTATAAAAACTTAAGCAGCAACTTTTCCAATTTCCAATAGTTATGTAATTCTCAAGACTTTTGGCCACGACTGTACATAGAGCAGGGCTTGTGTACACGAATGTAAGGGCTCCATGCCCGTGCTGTGGACCACAAATTGCAGTCCGCAATGCACGGGCACCGACCGTGGGGCAGCCGCATGCGGATCGCAGACTGTAGTGCTTCCGTGGGGTTCCATTCTGTGCTTCTGTTCCGTTCCGCACCGCATCTCCGGATTTGCGGACCCATTCAAGTGAATTGATCCGCATCCGTGATGCGGAATACACACGGCTGGTGACCCGTGTTTTGCGGAACCGCTGTATGCGGCCCACAGCACGGGCACGGAGCCCTTACGTTCGTGTGAACAAGCCCTAAGAGGAATGAACTTATAATAATGTTGATTCTACTTTCTGACACTGACTTCCTCTTTATAAAGAGTAGGGGGTGGTTATTAAAGTGATCTAACATAAAGTTAATGGAATAGAATAAAAATATTCTCCTTTAGGAAGTGGTCTGTGTGATAAATATCTCCTTGCAGGAAGCATTTTGGGGGGAATTTGTCATTGTAGAAGTATTTGAGGTCAGTTTTTAGATAAGAGTTTGTGTGCGCACTTGTGACAAATTTATAAAAATTGGTCCACAATAATAATAAATTTGGCACCAGTGCAATGTGGTTTACCCTAGAGGATGCCTGGTGTGGAGGTGTGACTTTTTACACAGTCGCAAAAGATGAGAAATAAAAGTGATCTGCACAATAAACTTGGCAGGAGGCCAAAAGTGGCAACATTTTAAAGGCTATGCACGCCTTTGGAGGCTTTTATGATTGCATTATACTGACTTATTTAAGTCACATTCATATCAGTAAGATAAGAACTGAGCTATGAAGAGTGTTTAGGAGGTCAGAGAGCAGAGATAAGGAGTCTGTCAGCTCTTGGTCTGACTGAAAAGACAGACAATCCAAAGGCTGCTATTAGAGCATCTCAGCTCTGTACAGAAAAAAGAACTCCATATTTTTTATAAAGACCAATTAAAAAATATATTTTTAGCTCAAAATGAGTACAATTCAATAATAAAAAATTGCCCCCCCCCAAAGGTATACTTAGCTTTTAAGCTACTAAATAGTATGCCAACAGATATGACAATTTCACACATTTAATAAATGCCCCTCTTTGTTCTCAAGATCTACACCATATATTTCCCACAGGTTTCATACCTTGAAAACATGAAAAAGACTTAAAAGACCATTAAAACCTATAGTAGAAGATATTGTGTCTTTATGTCTTCCAGAGAAACAAACAGTAAAGGAAAAACCGTTTCCTTTTCGTTCTCCTTTGACCAGGGGCTATGTTCCTATGTTCGGTTGATCCCTGGAGGATCAATGTTTAGTTTGTTTCACAAGCCGCAAATTCTACTTACATTCCATGTAGAATAGTAATTTTTTCCCTCCCACATTCGGAACCTCACCTCGGCCATCTGTGCTACTTGACCTGTCCTGTGGATCCCCTTATACACACAGTCACACTTAGTGACTGCCTCAGGCTATCCTCTGCTTAAGAAATTGTTTTCAACATTCTTTCAGATGTTCTTTAACCCTAATACTCTTATTCCCTTGGGTGTAGAAGTTTATTTTCTTCCCTAAAGGTACATCATATTCTTCTACAGTATGTGATATTGCAGGTCACAAAGGCCTAAAAGAGAGTTAATGTTGGACAAATATAGTATTTAATAGTTTATCTGTGTGATGTCCCAGATTTATACTTAGGAGGTTGGTTGACACAGTGGTTCCACACCCACTGCCATAATATGTATTTGACATTCCATGGGACCTAGGTTACTGTTGCTGCCCCAGGTCCAGTGTTTGCCCCAAACTGGACGTACATTACAGATCTTATACTATTCCCATATATGTTCTTCAACCTGAACAAGGAAGCCGAAACAAGCTGGAGCATGCAAAAATTGCCACAAAACTCAGTTTTGCTCCTCTCCACGGAAATCTTTAGTAAAAAGCGAAAGATTTTGAGGCAGAGCCTAGCGGCGCATGGAGTAAGGCGCACATCGCATCAGCTCCGGCAAGCATCCTGTATTTTTCGCCTTCAGCGGTGGCGATTTGCGCTGTACTTACTCAGAGAGGCAGGGGACACACTCCGCAAGTGATCCGGCTAAGTGTTCAGAGAACATGCCGGCGAAAAGAGGCAAAACACTGAGCCGACAGGAGAAGTAGAGCCGCTTCCAAGATGGCGCTGATGAAGAGGACTGGCCTGACTTGCGGTCGGCGGTGAGTCAGGGAGCTGCAGCGCGGCTGGAGCGCTTTGCTCACAAACAACAGCAGTCCCCCAGGCATGACTGGGGTGCAAGAGATGGCACCCTGACACCATCAGATGAGGGCATAGGGGAGCAGGAAGGCCCCTGTGCTGATGATCAGCAGCTCCTCGGCCACCAAGATGAGGGGGCGGGCAGCAGCCCATGCAGCACTGAAGAAGGCCTGCCAGAGGTCACTACTCCTGAGCCCACTTTAAAAGATGTGATGGCAGCTATTGCTAACTGCAACGTCACCCTCAAATCTATGAATATAAATATTGGAAGCCTAAAGGCTGATATCTCCATTATTCGTCATGACCTTCATAAGGTGGCTGAACGCACCTCAGAGGTAGAGAGGAGGGTCTCGGACCTGGAAGATGGGGCTGCTACCCTACAGAAAGAGAGCCGTGACGCGTCAAAAGATATAGCGGCGCTTTATGCAAAAACTGATGATCTTGAAAACCGCTCTCGCCGCAATAATATTCGGCTGATGGGAGTACCAGAGAAGTCAGAAGGCCCAGATCCTACTGAATTTATTGAAAAGTGGTTTGCGGATAAATTCAGCGACTTTCTGCACTATATGCGGTTGAACGGGCTCATCGGGTCCCCACCAGACCTCTGACACCAGGGCGTCCACCACGCCCAATACTCCCTAAAATCCTGCACTATCGCGACAGGGACACTATACTGAGGGCCGCGAGGTCCCACCCTGATCTGAAAATAAATGGGGTACAGGTGTCACTATTCCCGGACTATTCGTCGGATGTACAGAAGAAAAGGGCTCGCTTTGTGGATATTAAAAGGAGGCTGAGGGATTTGCAAGTCCAGTATTCCATGATGTTCCCGGCCAGGCTCAGAGTGGTGGTGTTTGGATCCGCTGTGTTTTTTGAAGATTCGGATGCTGCGGTCAAGTAGCTAGATCAAAATGAGCGTCGCCTTAGGATCCCATCGACTGACACCTGAGACTGTTGGATATGTTTGATTTTGGATGGAGTTTCGATGTCCCCTGGACTATCTATTCACCGCTGTTGACATTTCTTTTCTGTCTTTACCGGGTGCTGGAGACACTTCGTGGGTAGAGCGTACGCCCTTGGTTGCTCCCCACTTTCTCATTGTGCCTGCGAGTGGTATCGTGTTGGATGCTGTGCTGCTCCAGGCGCTGTTGGGCCAGGTTCACACTATTGGCCCCAGGTTTACTAGCAAATCTGGTTATGCTACTTATGTTTATTGTGAGGATAGGGATAGGTGGGTGGGGGGAGGGGGGGGGAGGGTTTACTGAGGGTTATTAATGCCAAATGTGTCAAAGATAGTAATTCTAAGATGTTGAAATGTACAGTCCTTGTTCACCTAGAAGGGGGAAATGAGGAAGAGATGGGATACTATACTATGTTGATTAACATTGCTTTTTCTTGCAGCTTGTGGGACTTGGTGATGTATGTGGCCCTAGCCTACTTTTATTTTTGTATACACTCTTATGGGATCTGCTACAAGAATACTTAGCTGGAATGTGAGAGGAATGGCGGATGTTACGAAAAGACACGGTTTATTTCGCTACTTATCTAGATATCAGCCGGCAATAATATGCTTGCAAGAAACGCATATGACCAAACAATCTATACATGTTATGCAAAAACCGTGGTTGGGTTATTCGGTGCATTCCGTCTTCTCCTCACATTCCAGGGGGGTTAGTATCCTGATCCATAAAAATATTAAATTTGAATGCCTTAGGGAATGTGTGGATGAGGAGGGAAGGTTTATAGGGGTGCATTGTGTGGTCCAAGGGTTGAGAATGGTGTTGGCAACGATCTATATACCCCCACCATTTTCCTCGGTACCTTTGAGAAAGCTTCTGGGTTTTATGGCAGAGTTTTCCTAATAGTGGGAGACTTTAATAACGTGCTCAATAGCTCGCTTGATAGATGTCAGGTCACACCTAGTATGGTAGTACTAGTGAAACTCCGTTCGCGAGACTACTGAGGGAAGTAGGTCTGACAGACGTATGGAGGGAGACCCACCCCGTGGACAGAAAGTACTCGTGGTGCTCCTCGACTTATGGCTCCTTATCGCGTATAGATATGGGTTTAGTGAATGCTCCCATGTTTCCACTTGTACGGAACTCAGAGTATCTTGCCAGGACCTTATCGGACCACTCCATATTTAGCGTCGCCCTTGAAATTTCTGAGACAGCCAGACCGGGGGCAAAATACTGGCTTTTGAACGCTTTCTGGTTAACACTGATGGGTGATATGTCTGATACGCTTCAATCCCTTAGGGAATATTTCCGCATAAATGTGGGAACTGCATCTCCGATAGTTGTTTGGGAGGCGATGAAGGCCTTCCTCAGGGGCTCCCTAATTAAATCAGTCAGTCGGATTAAATCTAAATCTAGAGAGCTCGATCTACAAAAACATGTGAATATGAAGCTTGCAGAGGAAGCCTTTGTGCTGACCCCATCTAACCTAACAAGTAATGCTTTAAAGGCTAGGCAGGAGGAGCTGAGATGTCACCTCTTGGAGGTTGCGGAGAGGAAACGGCTCTTTACAAGCAAAAATTTTTTACAGAAGGGGAAAGTGTCGGTCATATGCTCTCGATTATAGCGAAAGCTCAGCAAGGTTCGCAATGTATTACTGGCCTGATAGATTCCAATGGCATCTTGAGGCGTGATACTGAGAACATCTTAAATATACTGAATAATTTTTATTCCTCTCTGTATACTTCTAAGGTGTCATGTTCAGATGAGGAGATTGACGCCTTTTTGAATACATTGGATCTTCCTAAGTTGTCAAGGGAGAATAGCACGCGATTAGAGGAGCTATCCTCTAATGGCTAATGACAAAGCGCCAGGATTAGATGGGCTTCCAGCGGAAGTATATAAAACTTTTGCGGAAGTAGTGCTCCCGGAACTTTTGAAGGTACTTAATTATTCTAAGGAAAGGGGGGTGTTGCCTCCGTCTATGCAGGAGGCGCTCATAGTCGTCATTTCTAAGCCGGACAAGGATCACTCTCTCCCTGACTCATATAGACCGATCTCTTTGCTCTCCACTGACGTTAAGTTGCTTGCGAAGGTATTGGCCACCCGTCTATCTAAAGTTATTTTGTCTCTCATACACTCTGACCAGACTGGCTTCATGCCTCAGAAATCTACATCAATCAATATAAGAAGAGTGTTTGCCAGTATTCAAGTCCCAGCTGAAAATGTTGGAGATAGAGCAATCCTTTCTTTAGATGCGGCCAAGGCCTTTGACAGCATGGAATGGCGCTTCTTGTGGAGTAGAGATGAGTACATATCCTGGGTCAGGGTGCTATACTCTAGTCCAAAAGCATGTATTAGGGCGAATGGTGGGGTATCCCCCAAGTTCTGTTTGGGCCGGGGCACTAGACAGGGGTGCCCGTTGTCGCTGCTGCTATTTGCAGTTGCGATTGAGCCTCTAGCTGCAGCGATTCGCAGGTCTTTAGACATTCGGGGGTTCCAATATGGGGCAGTTAACAATAAAGTGGCGATGTATGCAGACGACACGTTGCTCTTTTTAGGGGACACTGGCCCATCCCTGGCAGCGGCTATGACAATTATTGACCGCTTCGGTGCCCTGTCGGGTCTAACTATAAATTGGGGTAAGTCTGCAATTATGCTGCTTGACGGACAAGCGCAGTCGCAGATTGTGCGAGAGAGGAATATTCCGTGCGTAGTATCCTTTAAGTACTTGGGTATACATGTATCCCCCAGACTTCGGGACTTTGAGCGCCTTAACTTTGACCCGCTGGTTATTAAGTTTAGGAGTAAAGTTAGGGCGTGGTGTAAACTATATCTATCGGTGGCGGGAAGAGCAAATCTTATTAAAATGGTGTTGATGCCCCAGTTACTTTATATTTTGCATAATTCCCCGGTCTGGCTGTCTAAGTCTAAATTTGATCAGATAAATGCTATTTTCAGGGAGCTCATATGGCGCAAGGGGCAACCGAGAATTAAACTTAAAACACTGCAATATCCTAAAACGGAAGGGGGTCTTGCAATACCAAACCCTTGGGTTTATTTCCTAGCTGCACAATGCCAGCACTTTAAAGGGTGGACGGACCCGGAGCCGAGTGAGGTGACATGTCAGTTGTTTGCTCATTGCTTGTCATCTAGTGACCTAATGTTGCTCCTGGAGACTAAAGGTTCCGGGAAAGGTGGTCCGATGGGGGATCTGGGGTATTTGATGCAGTCTACATGAAATAGGGTTAAGCAGCTAAGGGGAATTGTTGGCAATAAGGATTTCCTTTCTTTGCCGGAGTTCCTTTCTTTGTCAGATTTTGGAGCATGGAAAAGGAAGGGAATCCTGAGATTAGGCCACCTTCTAGAAGATAAAAAGTTCATGTCCTTCTCCAGGCTGCAAGAAATGTATGAGCTACCTAGGACTCACTTCTATAAGTACCTTCAAGTGAGACACGCATACAACTCCACATTTAGGGGTCCAACTGTGATGGCTGGGAGGGATATCGCACTACATCAGATTCTGTCCAAAGGGGCGAAAAGAGGGATGATCTCCAGTGTATACAAGTTGCTACTAGATAAGTTTTTGTTATTACACTCGCTGGTGGCAAGGGGAAAGTGGGAAAAGGATGTAGGCGAACTAACGGATGATCAATGGTCTGACATACTAGAGGCAATACCTCTCTCTTCCTTGAGCGAGGGACGTAAACTCTCGCAGCTGTTTATAGTCCACAGGGTCTACAAGACACCGTTTTTTTTGTTCAGCATTGGTTATAGACCTACGGCTGAATGTCCAAGGTGCTTTGTAGAGTCTGCGGACTTAATGCATATGCTGTGGAAGTGCGAGAGGCTAGGGAGATACTGGAAAATGATAACTCAGACTATACATGACGTATACGAGGTACGGATACCGCTTGACCCTAGAGTGTGTGTGCTGGGTTATGTCTCTGAACTGGCCACTAGTCAGGTACATAAAATAGCAATAGGCAGAGTGCTATATGTAGCTAGGAAATTAATTGCCTTGCATTGGATACAGACAGCGCCGCTCACCTTAGGTGAATTCTTAGGTACAGTAGACACGATGTTAAGTTATGAACGGGTGGTATACCAGAAGCGTAGATGCCCATCAAAATTTGAGAAATTATGGGAACCCTGGCTGTCGTTTCGATGTCTGAATAACAACGTCTAATATTGTATTTTTGTACTTCTGTGCTACAGGGGGGCGGGAGGGGAAGGGTGGGGGGGAAGGGTGAAAATTAGAGTTTTGCTGATTGTTTGGTAGCCTGATTGATGTCAGCATTATAAAAGTTATGTCTGTATATCCTTTTTTTGTAAGATCTGTACAACAATGTATTTACATGGTAAACGCTCAATAAAAAAGATCTGATTTAAAAAAAAAAGGCGAAAGATTTATACGTTCTGAAGAGAAACCAGATATGGTCAAGCATGTCAGCAGGGGTGGACTGGCCATAGACCTTACAGAAAAATTTCCCCGTGGGCCAATGCCCAGGGGGCCACACAAGCCCTCCGCTCTGCCACTGGTCAGGTACATAATGAGCCAGCAGCTGCACATGTCTTTTTGAATTCAACGGCTGTGGCCCGCATCTCATGGTGGCATCTATTGATGGCCACCTCAGATGGACAGCTTTTGGGTCTGATGGAATGTGGCATGTGGTTCTGATGAAATGGTATTTTGCTCTATGGTATTGCTGACCCCACCTACTTATGGTATCCAGCCTTCTGGCAATTTGGGGCCACTTTTTCAGGGTCACTTTAAGTTCCGAGTCCGCCTCTGCATGGCAGCAATGTACCGTATATGCTACCATCAACAGCAAGCTGCTTTAGAGTTTCCCTACAGGATGCAGCCTCTTTATACATTTGTGGCAACCTTTATTTTGCTTGGCTTAGGCTAGCTTCACACTAGCGGCAAGGAACTCGGGCAGGCTGTCGGATCTGTGCTGCCGTTAGTGCACACATGCCCCCGCACTACCGCTTCGGCCCCTTTGGCTATGACATGTTATAGTTTTATTCCGGCCGCCTCTTGGCATGTTTGCCGTGCTGCCGCTGGAACTCCGGCCCGCCCCCATTATAGTCAATAAGGCTGGAGCGGTAGTCCGGCGGCACGCGTGCACTAGTGGCAGTACGGATCTGACAGGCTGTTCTCTCGCCTGGAACAGCTGCCTGTCGGAGTTCCTTGCCGCTAGCGTGAAAGTAACCTTAACACATAAATGCAACCAAAACATGCAACCTATGACAGTTGTACAACAAATCTCCTTAAAGTGACCATCCTCACACAGCTGATGTCAAAATAATGCTAGGCACTTCTGTAGCTTCCCTCTCGTGAGGTCCTCATTTAAAGGGTTTTTCTGAAAAATCCTATTTTTACATACAGGTGAAACTCGAACAATTAGAATATCGCGCAAAAATTAGAATGCAACTTAAAATTAGAATATTGTGAAATGGTTCAATATTCTAGGCTCAAAGTGTCACACTCTGGTCAGATGATTAGTCCATACCCCCTGAGCAAAGGGGACCTGAGATTGTGACTTTGGGGTTTCATAAGCTGTAAGCCATAATCATCCAAATTATAACAAATAAAGGCTTGAAATATCTTGCTTTGCCTGTAATGAGTCTATCTCATATGTTAGCTTCACCTTTTACGTTGCATTACTGAAATAAATGAACTTTGCACGATATTCTAATTTTTCGAGTTTCACCTGTATTGTAGTGTACCTTATTGGTGACTTCTAAGTGTGTTCTCACGTTAGGATCCTCATCTCTTAAAGTCTTAAAGTCCTATCCTGCACCACACAGATAACCCATGGATGTGAGTAGGCGATGTGTACACTTGTTGACAATTTTCCCCCAGTTTACAGCTGATTATTGGCGGTCTCGGCAGGATGTCACTTTGTGATCGGCTTATTGTCATGGGACCCTTCTAACAATGTCTCAAAAGGAGTTACCATTTAAATGTAGAAGCGAGGTGATCGCATGTACAAACCAGGGACATCTTTCATTCCACATGTGTGAACACCCAGCGATTTGTTAACAATTTGCGCACATTTACTCAGAGATTCCTAATAACTTACAAAATTAAATTCCATTTTTTTTTTAATACAATTCTGCCAAATCAAACAATGGATGCATTGTTGCAGTAAAACTTTGCTTTTAAGATGAATTTCAAATAAAGCGAGCACGTCGAGTTTACAGCAATCTCATCCATTCTGATGAGTGCATCGCAGCGAAAGACTGGAGCCGAAATGCGTTGGTTGTTTCTACGGGATTAGTAGACACTACTGCAGTAGAAGACAAATGTTTGCAGATCAGCAAAATGATAACATATGTGCTGATTCTATGATGATTTATATACGTGTGAGACGAACTAGCGTCTCAGACTGAAAATGGCTCTGAATGGGGTTGAAGAATGTTAAACAACTTTCCCAGAAATGCTATAAATCACCATTAGCTGTGTTTAATTGGATAACATATTTGTTATATATGTTGTGCCGAGAGATACATTGACTTCCTCCACTTGTTAAATCACTCATTGAGGCACAGGTGTTCTTAAAGGGGTCTTCCAAGATTTTTGAACAGATGACCTAACCTACGAATAGGAATCAGTATCTGATCTGTGGAGGCAAACCTGGGACTCCAGGCCGATCAGCTGTTGGAGAAGGCACCGGAGCTTGCAGTAGCACTGCAGCCTTCTTGCAGCTTTCCCTAGGTCATGTGACATCATGTTCATCGGTCACATTGCCTAGGCGCAGCTCAGCTCCATAGAGGTGAATGGGGTTGGGCTGCAATACCAAGCACAGCCACTATACAATGTACGGTGCTGTGCTTGGTGAGCTGAGAGAGGGCAGCGGCAATACTGCGAGCACCCGAAGGAACTCGACTAATCAGATACAAGAACATATACATCAGATACATCACTTTAGGAATGTTGCAATAGTGTTGCTCCCTTAGTTCCCCTCAAAATATGCTGCCCCCTTAGTATCACCTTACAATAGTGTGTCTCCATTATTGCCTCCCTTTACAATATTGTTACCTCCTTATTGCCCCTTCTTACATTAGTGTTGCCCCCTTATTACCCCCTTACAATAGTGTTGCCCTCTTTAGTGCTGCCTTACAGCAGGGTTGTCTGCTTAGTGCCCTTACAATAGTGTTGCTCACTTAGTGCCCCTATTATAATAGTATTGCCTGCCTTAGTGCCCCCTTACAATAATGTTGTCATCTTAGTGCCCCCTTATAATAGTGTTGCCCCCTTAGTGCTCCCTCACAATAGTGCTACCCCTTTAGTCCCCCCTTATAATAGTACTACCTTACCATAGTGTTGCCCCCTTAGTGCCCCCTCAACGATAGTGCTGACTCCTTAATGTCCTCTTTGCCCCCTTACAATAGCATTTCCCCCTTAACACCCTTCAGTGTTGACTTCTTAGTGCCCCCATACAATAGTGTTGCCCCCTTTTTTTTAATAGACTGTTTTTTTATTTTCCAAACAAAAAATAAGAGTAATAACATAAATCAGACTAGCAGGTCTCAAGACTTGTGCCGTCAGAGTTTCATAGACAGTACATTATTAAAGTGTTACAGGAGTCTACTTCATGACAGTGGAAAATATCAGAGTACTTCACCCCACATTGTATTGTTTCGCATGTGAAGCTCCAGGGTTAAGACCACATTCACACTCACAATCACACCCACCACAGCGCTGCAGATCCCCCCCTAGGGAAGGAAAGATTTGTCGGCCGAACCACCCATATGCATCACCATCTATGTAAGAGTACGGAGGAGACTGCCCCTTAGTGCCACCCTTCCAATAGTGTCAGACCTTAGTGACCCCTGTTGTACTTGTGGTACAACAGTGAGGCCCCCATTGTACCACAATTCCAATAGAGTTGCCCCTTTAGTGCCCCCTTGCAATAGTGTTGCCCCCTTAGTGCTCTCTCACAATAGTGCTGCCCCCTTAGTGCTACCTAACAGTAGTCTTGCCTCCTTAGTGCCCCCCTTACAGTAGTGTTTCCCTCTTACTGCTCCCTCACAATAGTGTTGGCCCCCTTAGTGCCATCTCAACGACAAGGTTGACTCCTTAGTGTCCCCTGTATAAAAGTTATACAAAACAATAATTTTGACTCCTTAGTGCCCCCATACAATAATATTGCTCCCTTAGTGCCTCCCTTACAATAGTGTCACCCCTTAGTGACCCCTTACAATAATGTTGTTCCCATAGAACCACCATTACAATATTGCTGCCTACTTAGTGCCCTCTTACAATCATGTTGCCCCCTTAGTGCCTTCCTTACAACATTGCTGCCCCCTTACAGTAGTGCTGAGATTTTAGTAACCCTCTTACAACAGTGTTTCTTGCTTACTGACCTATTATAATAGTGCTGCCCCTGTATTTTTAATACAATAAAAAGTAAGTAATAATAACTGACACAGCCCCGTTCCCCGGTGAATGGAGCACATCATCCCCCTGCTTGTGCTCTCTCCTGTTTAGTGCAGCAGGCATAATGTCATTAGTGTTTTGCGCCTGTTGCTGAGGAGAGCACAAACTAGTGAATGGTGAAGTGTGGAGCCATTGTATTCAACTATTTATGTGTTAGGATGCAGATACAGTTGAAATTGGGACATGCCCTAGCCCTCCTGGGATAGTGAGACAGCCACTGAAATCTGGGAGTGCCCCACTGGATCCAGTACTGTTGGGAGGAATCGTTAGAGTCATGTGACCTGCCGTTGGCGGGCTAGAACTCAATGCAGTTGTACTATTTACACTATGGTTAAAGCAGCCCAATTATTAAATAGTACAAGTGTCCGTTAGCTAGGGATTTGTCAACACTAGTTCCAACACATGCTATTTGGAAGAAGGGATGCAAATGAACTGTTTACAAGCTCTGCCTCTAACACTACCAGATGTAAGGCTGCCATCCTCTAAGTCAATGTTCCACCTTTTTAAAACGCCTTGAGACATGACTTGGATAATAATTAAGCTGAGAGGCCTAGGTCAGGGTTCGAGGGGTACTATATCTCCTTATGGAGAGCACCTTAAACGGTGTTAGGAGTCCTCATGCCGTTTAAGGTGCTCTCCATAAGGAGATATTGTACTTCCCAAAAACAAATAATATTATTACACAAGATCATCCACAGCAGACTCAGAGCTGTCGCTTACCGTATATAACTGATAGGGCTCTTTTTGCTAGAACTATAAAAGTATTTACATAAAACTGGACTACAGAGCGCAATCTATACATTATATGAACTACCTAAACTTATGCTGCATTACATGCACTCCTTAGTGCTGCTGCCTTTTAATAGTGTTGCTCCCTTAGTGCCCCCATTACAATAGTGTTGCCCACCTTAGTGCCCCCTTACAATAATGTTGTCCTCTTAGTGCCTTCTTAAAATAGTTTTGCCCCCTTAGTGCTTCCTCACAATAGTGTTATAGTGCTGCCCCCTTAGTGCCCCCCTTATAAAAGTGTTGCCTCCTTAGTGCTCCCTCACAATAGTGCTGCCCCTTTAGTACCCCTTACCATAGTGCTGCCTTACCATAGTATTGCCCCCTTAGTGCCCCTCAACAATAGTGCTGACTCCTTAGTGCCCTCCGTATAATAGTTTTGTCCCCTTAGTGCCCCCTTACAATAGTTTTGCCTCCATAGTGTCCTCACAATAGTGCTGCCTCCTTAGTTCCCCTGTTCAATACTGTTGCTCCGTTAGTGCCCCCCTTACAATAACATTGCCCCCTTAACGCCCTTCAAAATAGCGTTGACTTCTTATTGCCCCCCATACAATAGTGTTGCACCCTTATGCTGCATTTACATGCACTGATTGAGCACACAAATGTCAGGGGGGAAGTGTTCCTTCCCGACAATCGCCTGTTCGTTACTGGGAGTGAATTGCATGCAGCGATCCCCTCCACAGTATGAGGATGAACGATGGCTACTGCTAGCACTCATCCTCATACATCTGCATTGTTTCTGGGCAGTAGATTGATGTTTAGACAGCATGACCTGCTGCTCAGAAATGATAATTTAGGTGCCCGCATGAATGATTGTTTCACCCGATGAACAAGTGTAGGAACGTTTCCCCCCCCATAATCTGCCCATCAATCGGGCAGTGTAAACCCGCTTTTAGAAGTCCCTTCATCAGTCACATAATTAATTTACAGACATAAAGGACAGGATCGAGCAACAGGTGCCTATATTCTGTAGAGTGTAATGAAAGGGTTTGTTGATGCTAATGGATGCGAAATGCGTGGGAGTGAAAAGAGTCGGCTGGATACTCAGGATGCTGACATGCCATGATCATCAGAGCTCCTGTGTTACAGAAAGTGCCCATGGCATTTAATGCTGGTGGAGAAGGTTCAGCATTATTGCAGTAATAATGAATGTCAGTAGTTAACCAGGGAGAGTGTTAATAATGACTTTTGCTTGATTATTCTCATTATTATAATTATGCGGAAAATTCTCTCTTTCGGGTATTGTCTTGTTATGTCGTTTATGCTTCATGACTATGCAAAAACAATTCCTGTATAAATCTCAGTTCTTTCCAATACTCTCTATTGCTTTCAGCAAATACATAGACAGACAGACTGACAGATATAAGATAGAAAGACTGGCAAATAGATAAACAATAGCTAGATTTTTTCGCCCTATAAGACGCACCTAGGTTTTAGAGAAGGAAAATAAGAACAAAATATTTTTTAGCAGACCTCAGCTCAGACCTCCAATGGTCATCAGACCTCAGAAAAGACCTCCAATGTTAACAAGTCCCTCATTCAGATCTCAGATCAGACCTTAATAAGTAGAGATGAGCGAATCGAAGGTGACAAAGTCGAATTCGTTCCGAATTTCAGGAAAAATTTGATTCTGAACGCATGCGAATTTCCTCTCGCTTTGTGGGAACGAATCGCAATTTTTCCTAACATGGCAGCAACAATGGCGGATAAACGTGTGAGGACATGGGGCAAGGAATTATGGGAAGAGCGGGATGACCCATAATACCATGCATGCAGCCAATCAGCAGCCAGCCAGCCCGGTGATGTCACAGCCTTATAAATACAGCGGCCATCTCAGATTCTGCCATTCACCATCGTACTTTCTTCAGGGACACTTGGGAGAGTGAAAGAAAGCCTCATTGCGAAAAATAGAAAGCGTTTTCTAAGTGCACAATAAAGATCGGGAGGAATCATTTCACATCATCTAAGTGCAGGGACAGACGTGTCAGATGTTAGGGAGAGTGATAAAGAAAACATTGTGAAAAACAAATCCGTTTATAAGTGCTCGATAAGGATAGGGAGGAATCATTTCACAGCATCTTAGTGCAGGGACAGACGTTGCAGGGGCTAGGGAGAGTCATACAGAAAACATCACTGGGAAAAAAAGACGATTTACAGGGAAAGATTATTTGGGGATCCAAACAGCCATTAGACAGCTCTGTCATTCCAGCAATTTGTTGTAGGGGTGCAAGTGTTATGTTGAAAAACCTTCAGTGGCTGATATCCGTGGAAAAAGAGAAATATATACTCTGTTCACTTCTGCAGCTATATATGGTGAAAGCATTTACGCACAGTACAATACGAGAAAAATAGACGCTGTTCACATTTAGTGTTATTTGCACTAAAAGCATTTCGTGTCATACTTCTAGAGAAAAATACACGCCGTTCACATTTGGTGTTATTTGCGCTATAAGCTTTTCTTGTCATATTTCTAGAGAAAAAGAGAAAAATATATGCTGTACACATTTGGTGTTATTTGTGCCATGAGCGTTTCTTGTAATATTTCTAGAGAAAAAGAAAAAAATACACGCCGTTGACATTTGGTGTTATTTGCGCTATAAGCTTTTCTTGTCATATTTCTAGAGAATAAGAGAAAAAATACACGCCGTACACATTTGGTGTTATTTGCACAGAAATTATTTAGTGGCCAATTTCAGTACAAAAAGAACACTATATTCGTCGCTTTTAGGGGTGTTTTGATTTCCGTTTCATTTGTTTAGTTCAGCTACAAGTATGTCAGAGAAGTGCCAGGCCCTGCACAGAGGAGTGGCAGAGGCATGAATGTTTCTGGTGCAAGCAGAGGTTGCAGCAGAGTAAGGGGTCGTGGCAGTAGTCGTAGCGAGAGCCTTAGCTCCCGGTGTCACCTAGCGGTCGTGTCTTGACCAGCAACCCAGCAGTTCTTGATTGGTTAACTTGGTCATCCACGTCATCCCAAGTGACATCAGACACCCCCAGCCAACAGTCGGTAGGTTTGTCAGACACAACCCTTAGTTGGCATGGCCCGGTATCAGGCCCTGTGCCCTCACCTGTCCTCAAACTGCCTCTGTCCTTTACTGTTTCCTCGCGAGAAGTATTATATGCTGTAGGCTCAGCTTCACTTTTCAGCAAGGAACAGCTACCAGAGGACAGTCAGCAGATACTGCCCAGCCAAGATCTGGAGGAGACATCCACCGCTTTCTCCGCTAGGCGGGCAAGTAGTGATGAGGAGAGTGACACGGGAGCTTGTGCTGCGAGTGGTAAGGCTCCTGACCCAGAGGCCGTTGAGGAGGACGTTAGTGATGTGCAGACACTAATCGATGATGATGAAGCCGATCGCACTTGGGATCCAGGTGCAGAAGGGGCTTCATCATCATCATCAGGAGAAGAGGGTGGCAGATTGCCCGTGAGTCAGCAATGGAGCCAACAAGGTGGTAGAATGGCTGGAAGTCAGCAGGGTGGCAGCAGTTGGAGGTCGGGAGCCAAATGTGCCCAGGGTAGACCACCTTCTTCGCAGAAACCTACCTGCCCGAGAAGTAGTGGTGCAGGGGTTCATGGAGGCAGCGGCAGTAGCAATCAGCCAGTGCGGACTGTTGGGGCGAAAATCACCTACTCAGCGTTGTGGCAGTATTTTTTTCAAAGCAATGGAGGAGGTAACCGTGGCTATATGTCACATCTGTGGGCAGAAGGTGAAGCGTGGCCAGGGTGCCAATGTTTCCACTACGGCCCTGCGTCAACATATGCAGCATCGCCATACAGTGGCCTGGGAGAACCGTGGTTCTTATGTTGTGGTCCAGCCAGCTGCAGCAACCGCTACATCACCCAGTGGCACGTACCCAGTTTCGGCCAGTAAAGGCTCCACCACCTCAGCCGAAGGGAGCTGTCTATCAATCCCATCTTCTGCTGTTCCAGATGCTCCTGCTTCTACTCCTCGTCAGTCATTCCGTCAGCAATCGATCACCGAATCAATTGCCAAGAGACAACAGTATGCGTGCACCCATCCAACGGCGCAGAAGTTGAACGTGCTCCTGTCCTAGTTGCTGGTGCTTCAGTCCCTCCCTTTCCAAGTGGTGAACTCTGCACCTTTCAGGGAACTGATGGCTTGTGCCAAAATGAGGTGGAGAGTCCCAAGCCGTCATTTCTTTGCGAAAAAGGCAGTACCAGCCCTGCACACACATGTAGAACAGAAGGTGGGCCAGTCCTTGAGCCTGTCGGTGTCTGCCGACGTGTGGAGCTGTAACTACGGTCAGGGACAATACATGTCCTTTACGGCCCACTGGGTGAATGTGGTTCCTGCACAGCCACATCAACAACTTGGACAGGTCACACCGCTTCCTCCTCTACGTTGTCACGCCGTTGGTTCTGCGACAATCTCCGCCTCTGCCTCCTCATCCTCCACCATGTCCTGAACCTCCACTAAAGGGACAAGTCACAGTGCCCCTCCAGCATACCACATGTGTAGGGCACGGCGGTGTCACACTGTTCTGCACCTGGTTTGCCTTGGTGAACGAAGTCACACAGGGGAGGAACTGCCCTGTGTGATGCATCAAGAAATCGAATCCTGGCTTTCTCCCCGACAACTCAAAATAGGAACTATGGTGACCGACAACGGGAAGAACATTGTGTCGGCGCTACGTCAAGGAAGACCCTGCAAGGCACAGTTGTTCAATCTGGTTGTCAAGCGGTTCCTGAAGTCTTTAACCCATCTGCGAGACATCCTAAAAATGGTCAGGAAACTTTGCATGCACTTCAGCCACTCGTATACCGCAAAGCACATCCTCCTTGAGTTGCAGCGGCAGAACGGCATCCCCCAACATAAGCTGATCTGCGACGCTTCCACCCATTGGAATTCCACCCTCCATATGTTGGACCGACGATACGAACAGAGAAAGGCCATCAACGATTTCTTGATGATGCATGCGGATAGGAGTACTCCCCTGTGTAACTTCGATGTCAGCTACTGGCAGCTCATGCGTGACACCTGCTGTTTGCTCAGGCCCTTTGAGAACGCCACATTATTTGTCGGTCGCCAGGACTATGGGATGAACTTCGTCATTCCACTGCTTCATGTCCTGAAACAGATGGTGGCAACAATGGCTGGTCAGAGGACAGGAGACGTGGCGCCTCAAATTCACGGCCACATGAGCCCTGTGGGGGCTAAACTGGAGGAGGGGGAGGAGGACATTAGCGCACAGGCCAAATTGGTGTTTTTTCTACTCAGCTGACAGGACTGGAGGAGCAGGAGCAGCCAGAGGAGCTACAGGATGATGAGGAAGACGAGACAGAGAACCGGACACACCATGGCAGTATGCAGTGGAGATGGAGACAGGAAATCCCTCCGAGTCACTTGCACAAATGGCCCGCTGCATGCTCACTTGCTTGCGTAGTGACAGCTCAATTGTCACCATTCGGCAGAGGGATGACTTCTGGCTCTCCACCTTGTTGGACCCTCACTACTGGTCCAGAATGGGGGCCTTTCTTACACCCACAGAGAGGGAGGACAAACTAAACTACTACAGAGACATCCTATGTAGTCAGTAGGTCGCTGCCTATTGGCCCCATCGTCCATCCTCTTGCAGGTCTGACCGGAGGGGGGCCTTCTGCACTCACATTCCACTGACATGGCTGCTGGGGAGGGGTGGGGTGGCAGGAGCAGTACCTGCTCCATCAGCAGCAGCCTGAGTCTAGAGTCGCTGATGAGTATCTTTCTTCACCCGCATAGTGAAGAAACTTCTCACCAGCAGCAGCAGGTAGACCTGGAGCAGGAACTGAACCAGCAGGTGGTGGCATACTTGGACAGCACCCTGCCACCCCACATTGAAGATCCGCTGGACTGCTGGGAAGCCAAACTGGATTTGTGGCCGCAACTAGCAGAGTTTGCCCTGGAAAAGCTGTGCTGTCCTGCCAGTAGTGTGGCATCAGAGCGGTGTTTAGTGTGGCGGGGGCCATAGTTACCCCAAGGAGAACTCACCTGTTCATCCAAAATGTGGAGAGACTGACCTTTGTCAAGATGAATCAGGCATGGATCAGCCAGGATTTCAAACCACCAATTCCTGATGCATCAGACTAGATCATCCATGGTGCCAACCCAACACTTTGATACAAGAGACCGGTTTCTTCTGACTACCTGCCTCAGCTACTACTTTGATGCTGCAACCCGCCTGATGCCACACATCTGATGCCAAGTGCTCCTTATTTCACCCACCTTCATCAGCGGGTACTGGTATTGCCACCCACCTTCCCACTCTGTTACCGGGTCACTTTCTGGTCTCCTGATGCAGCTGCTGCTGCCCTCTCCAAACTATGTCACCTTGCTACTCTGTGGTCTAATCCTGCTGCTGCCATCTCCACACTATGTCACCTTGACACTCTGTGGTCTCCTCCTGCTGCTGCCATCTACACACTGTCAACTTGCCACTCTGTGATCTCCTCATGCTGCTGCTGCTGCTACTGCCATCTCCACACTATGTCACCTTGACACTTTGTGGGATCCTGCTGCTGCTGCCATCTCCACACTATGTCACCTTGCCACTCTGTGGTCTCCTCATGCTGCTGCCATATCCACACTATGTAACCTTGCCACTCGGTGGCCTCATTATACTGCTGCCATCTACAGACTCTGTCATTGTGCCACTTGGTGGCCTTCTCATGATGCTGCTGCTGCATCCGCCACCTCCAGACTCGGTCATTGTGCGACTCGGTGGCTTTCTCCTGACACCATATTATAAAAACCAAGATGGCTGCACACCAAACATGTGTCCGGCCCATCTACCAGGCATCAAGGTGGCTTCCGCAGATGCTTGACGCCTGGTAGATGGACCTGACACATGTTTGAGCAAATATGTGCGCTAAGAGCTTCCATTAACTCATTTATAGTCGGTATTGTACCACTTTTATTTAGAATGACCCCCATTTCTTAGCTCTATTGTTTGTATATATAACGGTGTGCAGCCATCTTGGTTTTTATAATTATGTTTGCTTCATGGATTTGCACCTGTGATTCTGAAGGTTCTAGTCTAAATTCTCTTGTGGTATACTATATATTGAGGGTAGCTCCTCTTTTAGACTGAACACGCCCATCTACCTGGGACTTCTGAGCAGAGTACGTTTGTAGCTGGTCTCTACACTGCCCTGAATATTGTAGGCTTAAATAAGTCCAAAGTGAGGCAGTATCTTTAGTGTTAGGGACCCATCTGCGGAAGCCACCTTGACGCCTGGTAGATGGGCCCGACACATGTTTGAGCAAATATGTGGGCTAAGAGCTTCCATTAACTCATTTATAGTCGGTATTGTACCACTTTTATTTAGAATGACCCCCATTTCTTAGCTCTATTGTTTGTATGTATAATGGTGTGCAGCTATCTTGGTTTTTATAATTATGTTTGCTTCATGGATTTGCACCTGCGATTCTGAAGGTTCTAGTCTAAATTCTCTTGTGGTTTCTCCTGATATCGCCACCTCCAGACTCAGTCATTGTGCCACTCGGTGGCCTCCTCATACTGTTTCCACCCCCAGACCCTGTCATTGGGCCACTCTGTAGTCTCCTTATGCTGCTTACACCTCACCACTATTTCATAGGTCCACTCTGTGCACTTTTCATGCTGTTCCCACCCTCCCCACTTCATGACTGGTCCCCTATTTTGGCTTTTGGCCTGGCTGACATCATCATTTATTTGACCTTTCTTCTGATCTGTCAGAAGGAAGGAAAAATGAGATGCACAATGGATCCTGTCTGTGTAGCAGCTGTAAGACCTCTATGGTCCCATCAGAATTGGCTTATGATTTGGTAGTCAAAAGCAGGAGTGGGTACAAAACACAGAAGACATATTTTGCATCTGTTTAATAATAAATGCACCAAACCTGTTACTTGACATTGTTGAAATAGACCTCATAATAAAATGTCTGGTAAATAACAGAGTTGAAAATGAGAGACCTGTAGTAGTACAAACAGTAGTGGTAAACAGTTCTCCCTGGCTTCCAGAAGGCACCAGATTATAATTGAGGACAGCGGATGACATTGTGGACTAGATGACTCACAGTCAAAGATGACCTCTCAGTCACAGCACAATGATGTCTATGTCACCTCTGAGTCTGACCTGCCTTGAAGCCAGTGGTCAGCACATTCTACCTGATTCTCCTCCTTGCGGCCCCAGAGACACCTTTCACTTGCAGCATCTCTATCTTCACTGACCCCTCCTAATGGGGCAAGTTCTTTTTTCCTAAGGAAAGGCAACACAACTCATGTGATATGAAGATATATAAGATAGTCTCCCTGTTAATGAGTTGTGTGAGAAGAGTCAGTAGTCCTGCCGTGAGGACAAGGTTCAGGCGAAAGCTGAGGGACCCCATGTGGAGCTGTGTTGGTGGTGGTAGTAGTAGTGGCACTTGTAGCCACTTGTGCAGCACGCCAGACCTGCAGGGTATAGCGACAGTGAGGTCACGGTATGGGCAATCGAGGGTTACTCACTTTTTGGAGGAGAACCCTGGGCAGGCATGCGGCAGTGAATGAGAGGTAGACACAAGTTCCTCTGGGGCACACTCTGTATAGAGAGACCTGGCCTGATGTTGGGTGAGGTGCCCTGGATGTTGCAGGTGTTTTGAGTGCCTGAGGCAAGGTCCCTTTAAGAATCGTGACGCCAGTGCCTGTGACAGTGGCACACCGATTTGCAGGAGGATTAATGGAGTACACAGGTGGTAAACCAAACGTTGCTTTAGTTTAGGATAGAGTCCAACTTTATACAGACAGTTGCAATAGATGATAATGCAGTCCTTTATAGTACAAATGCACAGCAGGTTTACTTCACAGCACAGCAGGTTTCAATCTTGCAAGATACTTGGAGGGTATACAGTTAATGCTTTGCAGTACAATGCTGCTCTATCCCCACAGCTATTCTAGCTGGCTGGATCCCAAGGCCCGGATGCCTAATTGCTGGCTTAAATCCTTGGTATATGAATTCCTTCCTCCAGTATTGGCACTTGCTTTAATTATTACATTACCTTTTGCTGATTAGCTGGATTCTCTGCTGAATTAAATAGATGACTGCAGGTTGCTCCCAGGAGGTGCACTCCTACTACTGGGGTATCTCTACTGAGCTAAGATTAGCCTCAGGAGCTTCAGGTTAACTAGGTGTCGCTTCTAGTTCCCTGGCATACACTAACACTCCCCTGTCTGGGCCTACCTATATATACTTAGGGCTCTCTAGCTCCCTCTAATGTCTAGGAGGCTAAACTACACCCTAACAGGCCTGACACCCAGATAACACAGGGGAAACATTGCATGTAAAAATACATAGAAAAATACATTAAAGTACACAGTTAAATGTAATTTTACTGTCCCTTGTGAGCAGGAGTAACACGTCACCCAATTGACCCTTGTGTAGTGCCCACGCCTACCTAGTGGGACACTACACTTGGTGGCAGTAGGGGCTGTGATAACCTTGGCGACAGTGGTACTAAGGAAAAATACAGAGGAGGGAATGGTGAGGTGGTGTCAAGGATCCTACAATAACTTATCACAGTCTGATAAAAGTGGAGTGAGGACTATGATGATAATTAGAGATGAGTGAATTGAAGTTGACGAAGTGGAATTTGATCCGAATTTCAGGAAAAATTTGATTCGCGCCGAATCCGAATTTCCTCACGGTTCGTGGGAATGAATCACATTTTTTCCTAAAATGGCTGCTGCACGTGTTAGGACATGGAGCAAAGAACGAGGGGAACGACCGATCACCCACAATGCCATGCATGCAGCCAATCAGCAGCCATCTTGGATTCAGCCATTTTCCAGTGTGCTTAGTGCAGAGAGAGACGTCAGCAGGCGCTAGGGACAGTGCTAGGAAAGACTTTATTGTGCTGAAAAATCGATTTAAAAGTTCAGAGAAAGATTAGGGAAAGGATAGGGAAGCATCATCTACACTATAAAAGGAGAACAGGGTGCAATATGAGAGTGTACAGCCTGGGTAATTGGAGCGATTCTATTACACTGCACGGATTGGAGTTCCAAATTGGTGTTTTACTGCTGTTTTTAGGTTGTTTGCACTATATAATCAGTAATTCCAGCAAACCTTGCTTGTGATTGGGGTGCAAGGTCTGTGTGATACAGCCATTTACAAGATGTATTATTAGGAAATATACGTACGTTTCAATAGCCGTTCTGCGGTGAAATGTGATATTTCTTTTTTTGGGGTGTAGAAATAGGGAAAAAAAGGAAAAATATATGTCATCATTGCCGTTCAGTGGTGAAGTAACATTGTACTACAGCCATTTACGAGGTGTATTAATAGAAAACATACTTACGTCCTATTAGCTGTCCTGCGTTGATTTCACATTGTCTTACTTTTTTTGGGGGGAGTATTAATAGGAAAAAAAGGCAAAAATATATGTCATAAGTGCTGTTCGGCGGTGAAGTTACATTGAACTACAACCATTTACGTGGTGTATGAAAAGGAAATATACGTATGTCCCATTAGCCGTTTTGCAGTGAATTGTGATTGTTATATTTCTTATTTTGGGGTGTAGAAATAGGAAAAAGAATATGTCTAAGGCTATTTTCACACTAGCGTTGTTTGAATCCGGCGTTCAATTCCGTCACTGAAACTGCCCCCCCGGATCCGGAAAAACGTGTGAAAACGGATTACATTTGAATCCTGATCAGGATTTTGATCACAATGAAAAAATGCATTAGAAAAAACGGATCCGCCATTTATGGACTTTAACTTTTTTTTCAAATTTTTCGGGTTTAACATGCAAAAGCCGGATCCGGTTTGACGGAACACACGGTGCCGGATCCGGCGTTAATGCAAGTCAGTTCAGTCAAAGTGTTCCGGATTTTTGGCCGGAGGTAAAAATACAACATGCTACGGTTTTCTGAAAAGCCTGATCAGTGAAAAAGACTGAACTGAAGACATCCTGATGCATCCTGAACGGAATACTCTCCATTCAGAATGCATGGGGATAAAACTGATCAGTTCTTTTCCGGATTTGAGCCCCTAGGACGGAACTCAGCGCCGGAAAAGAAAAACGCTAGTGTGAAAGTAGCCTTAATTGCCGTTCTGCAGTGAATTTTGATTATTATTATTTTTTGGGGGAGGGGAGTTTATTAATCAGAATTTTTTTTTTCTTAATTACCGTTTAGCGGTAAAGTAACATTGTACTACAGCCATTTACGTGGTGTAGAAAAAGGAAATATATGTACGTCCCATTAGCCATTCTGCGGTGAATTGTGATTGTTATATTTCTTTTTTTGGGGTGTAGAAATATTTTTAAAAAAGGAAAAAATATGTCATAATTGGCATTCAGCGGTGAAGTTACACTGTACTATTTTTGCAGATGACACTAAACTGTGTAAAGTAATTAACACTGAAGAGGACAGTATACTACTACAGATGGATCTGGATAGATTGCAGGCTTGGGCAGATAAGTGGCAGATGAGGTTTAACACTGACAAATGTAAAGTTATGCACATGGGAAGGAATAATGCAAGTCACCCGTACATACTAAATGGTAAGACACTCGGTAACACTGACATGGAAAAGGATCTAGGAATTTTAATAAACAGCAAACTAAGCTGCAAAAACCAGTGTCAGGCAGCTGCTGCCAAGGCCAATAAGATAATGGGTTGCATCAAAAGAGGCATAGATGCCCATGATGAGAACATAGTCCTACTACTTTACAAATCATTAGTCAGACCACACATGGAGTACTGTGTACAGTTCTGGGCTCCGGTAAACAAGGCAGACATAGCAGAGCTGGAGAGGGTTCAAAGGAGGGCAACTAAAGTAATAACTGGAATGGGGCAACTACAGTACCCTGAAAGATTATCAAAATTAGGGTTATTCACTTTAGAAAAAAGACGACTGAGGGGAGATCTAATTACTATGTATAAATATATCCGGGGTCAGTACAGAGATCTCTCCCATCATCTATTTATCCCCAGGACTGTGACTGTGACGAGGGGACATCCTCTGCGTCTGGAGGAAAGAAGGTTTGTACACAAACATAGAAGAGGATTCTTTACGGTAAGAGCAGTGAGACTATGGAACTCTCTGCCTGAGGAGGTGGTGATGGTGAGTACAATAAAGGAATTCAAGAGGAGCCTGGATGTATTTCTGGATGTAATAATATTACAGGCTATAGCTACTAGAGAGGGGTCGTTGATCCAGGGAGTTATTCTGATTGCCTGATTGGAGTCGGGAAGGAATCTTCCCGCCCTTAAGTCGGGAAAATTGGCTTCTACCTCACTTTTTTTTTTTTCCTTCCTCTGGATCAACTTGCAGGATGACAGGCCGAACTGGATGGACAAATGTCTTTTTTCAGCCTTATATACTGTTACTATGTTACTACATAAAAAGGAAATATACGTACGTCCCATTAGCCGTTCGGCGGTGAATTGTGATTGTTATATTTATTTATTTGGTGTGTAGAAATAGAAAAAAAAAAGAAAAAATATATGTCATATTTGGCATTCAGCGGTGAAGTTACATTGTACTACAGCCATTTATGTGCTGTAGAAAAAGGAAATATATGTACGTCCCATTAGCCGTTCTGCGTTGAATTGTGATTGTTATATTTATTTTTTTGTGGTGTAGAAATAGGAAAAAATATATGTCATAATTGGCTTTCAGCGGTGAAGTTACATTGTACTACAGCCATTTACATGGTGTATGAAAAGGAAATTTTTTTTTTTTTTGGGGGGGGGGGAGTTTATTAATCCGAAAAAATATATATATGTCTTAATTGCCGTTCAACGGTGAAGTAACATTGTACTACTGCCTTTTTTGGGGGGTATTATTTTACTTTTAATTTATTTCTTTAATCATACAGTGTGTCAGACACACAAATGACAGGTCCTTCAAAGGGAACGGATAGTGGCCAAAATGTTTCTGTCGCAGGCAGCTGAAGAAGGTGGGGTAGCAGCAGGAGTCACAGCGAGAGGCCTGAGCTCCTGGTGTCATCTAGCTGTCGTGCCTTGACTAGCAACCCAGCGGTGCTTGAATTGCTAACTCGGTCTTCAAATTTGTCGCAAATGACATCAGACACCTCCAGCCAAGAGTTGATGGGTTCCTCTGACACGACATTTAGTTGGCATTGCCCGGGAGCAGGCTGTGTGCCCCCACCTGTCCTGAACATTCCTCTGTCATTTTTAGTTCCCTTAGAGAGAGAAGTATTAAATGCCATAGGCTCGGCTCCACTTTTCAACGAGGACAAGCTACTAGAGGACAGTCAGCAGCTACTGCCTAGCCAAGATCTGGAGGAGACATCTGCCGCTTCCTCCGGTAGGCGGGCAAGTAGTGATGAGGAGAGTCGCGTGGGAGAAGGTGTTGCGAGTGGTCAGGCTCCTGACCCTGAGACCGTTGAGGGGGACATCAGTGACTTGCAAACAGTAGCGGATGATGAGGATGATGTAGTCAATCACACTTGAAAGCCGGGGGAAGAAGGGGCTTCATCATCAGGAGAAGAGGGTGGCAGCTTGTGCTTGAGGCAGCGGCTGAGCCAGCAGGGTGGCAGCGTGGCTTTGCGTGAGCAGGTTGGCAGCAGTGGGAGTTCGTGAGCCAAACGTGCCCCTTGTAGACCACCTGCTTTGCAGCAACCTACCGGCCTGAAAAGTAGAGGTGCAGGGGTTCACGGAGGCAGCGGTAGCAGGCAGTCAGCGCGGAGTGTTGGTGGGAAAATGCCATACTCAGCAGTGTGGCAAGTTTTTGTTAGACTGCTGGAGGAGGTGAACATGGCCATAATCCGGATTTGTGGGCAAAAAGGGAAGTGTGGTCAAGGTGCCAATGTTGGCACCACGGCCTTGCGTCAACACATGCAGCGTGTGACCTGGGAGAACCGTGGCTCCGATGTGGTGGTCCAGCCTGCCGCAACAACTGCTGCATCACCCAGTGGCACGCACCCGATTTCATGCAGTCAATGCTCCACCACCTCAGCCGAAGGGAGCTGTCTGTCCTTCCCATCATCTACTGGTCCTGATGTTCCTGCTCGTCCTACTCCTCGCCAGTCATTCCATCAGCAATCGATCACTGAAGCGATTGCGAAGAGACAACAGTATGCGGGCACTCATCCAACGGCGCAGAAGCTGAACGTGCTCTTGGCCAAGTTGCTGGTGCCGCAGTCCCTCCCTTTCCAAGTGGTGGACTCTGCACCTTTCAGAGAACTGATGGCTTGTGCCGAGCTGAGCTGAAGAGTCCCAAGCCGTCATTTCTTTGCTAAAAAGGCAGTACCAGCCCTGCCCACATATGTAGAACAGAAGGTGGGCCAGTCCTTGAGCCTGTCGGTGTCAAAAGTGCACGGCAGCGCTGACATGTTGAGCTATGATTATGGTCCTTTACCGCCCACAGCCACACCAGCAACTTGGCCAGGTGATGCCACTTACACCTCCACGTTCTAACGCTGTTGGTCGTTTGACAATGTCCGCCTCTGCCTCCTCATCCTCCACCGTGTCCTCAGCCTCCACTGCAGGGACAATTCACAGTGCCCCTATAGCATACCACATGTTCAGGGCACAGCGGTGTCACACTGTTCTGCAACTAGTTTGCCTGGGCGAACAGAGGGACACAGGGGAGGAACTGCTCTGCGTCCTTCATCAAGAAATCTAATCCTGGCTTTCTCCTCGACAATTTAAAATCGGAACCATGGTGACCGACAATGGGAAGAAGTGTTAATATAGTGGGACCGCGCTGCTCCTTGTTCACACAAGGCGTTTTTCCAGGAACGCAGGTAATCACTTTCTCTGGCTCAAGACAGACACCCTTCAGTTGGATAGTGGTGTGCTTCAACCCAGATTGAAGCTCAGCAAATCTATGCTGGATCGTTAAAAGCTTTTCTGCAAGATGTCATAAATCACACAATAGTGAGAGTACCTCCGGCACAGTTAAAACTTTTTGTTTTATTATACTGACAGAAGTAAAAATGTTATTCAGCATATCAATATGATATTATTCTTTCCGCACAGCCCGACCCGGGTTTCACATAAAGCTTTGTCAGGGGCGAGAATCTACCATGCCTAGGGTAGGTGGCTATTTAACCCCCTTCCCCCCACATGGCACACCTGATGATTGCATTACTAATCTAATTTCTCCAGGGATTTCTCCAAAGTGCTCATTTTCCAAATAAAATACATAAAGAATAAATAAATAAAATGCTAATAAAATACACTCTATCAAACATTAAACTTTCACAAAAAAATAAAATAAAATTGTAAACATTTTTTTCACAATTTTTTTTTTTTAATTTCTTTAAAAATGTTTTTTTTTCCCTTCTTTTTCACAAAAAAAATCCACAAAAATCGCAATGGTTTTTTCATGCTGACTCTCCCCTTTGGGAGTTATATTCTAAACATGGCTAGATCAACCAATGACTGACTACAAAAGTGCTTCATTCATGAATTCACTCGTCCAGGTGAGTGCCCTCCCCTTCTAGACAATTCCTTATTCCACTACTCCGGCGCAATACAATGTCAATACCCCAAATATACCTAAACCAGGCACGGCTTGAGATCAAATTCTATATTCATCCCTTTAGGTTGAAGGGTGCCTAATCTGTATATCCATTCGATCTCTCTTCTATTTATTCGCATGACTGGGTCACCACCGCGCCAATGAGGTTTAACTAATTCTACTCCCATGAACTTCAAACCTCTAGGGTTCTTCTCATGGTGCTCCTTAAAATGCATAGAGACACTATGGGTGGTTAGACCTTTTTTAATGTTACGGATATGTTCCTGTATTCTAACTTCCAGTTTTCTGAGGGTTCTTCCCACGTACTGGAGGCCACAAGGGCACTCCAGTACGTATATCACCCCTTCATTCTTACAGGACAGGCCCCCTTTCACTTTAAACTCTTGTCCATTTACTGTGGACTTTACTACCCCCACACAGTGGCGGATTACAATAGGGACGTTCGGGTCGGCAGCCCCGGGCCCAGCACCGCTGGGGGGCCCGACGCTGACCCGAACGCCCACATACTGCTGCGGGGCACGGGAGCGCATAGCTCCCTGTCCCGTCCGCGATCACCGCCATAGGCTTTAGGCCTTAAAGGCCTGAGGCCTATGCGGTAGAGAAATCCCGGCGCAGGCGTGCGTGATGACGTCATCGCGTGCCTGTGCCGGGACGCAGCACTTTTATTTCATGTGCCTACTCGGTGGGGGGCACACAGGAGGACATATTAGCGAAGTTAAATCGAGTACATTGGGGGGGGAATGTGGGGGCTGTATGGGGCCAAATTATTATGGGAGGGAATGCTATGTGGGGGCTAATTACTATGTGGGGGCAGTGTGGGGGCTAATTAGTATGTGGGGGCAGTGTGGGGGCTAATTACTATGTGGGGGCAGTGTGGGGGCTAATTACTATGTGGGGGCTAATTACCATGTGGGGGCAGTGTGGGGGCTAATTACTATGTGGGGGCAGTGTGGGGCTAATTACTATGTGGGGGCAGTGTGGGGCTAATTACTATGTGGGGGCAGTGTGGGGGCTAATTAATTACTATGTGGGGGCTAATTACTATGTGGGGGCAGTGTGGGGGCTAATTACTATGTTGGGGCTAATTACTATGTGGGGGCAGTGTGGGGGCTAATTACTATGTGGGGGCAGTGTGGGGACTAATTACTATGTGGGGGCAGTGTGGGGGCTGATTACTATGTGGGGGCTAATTACTATGTGGGGGCTAATTACTATGTGGGGGCAGTGTGGGGGCTAATTACTATGTGGGGGCAGTGTGGGGGCTAATTACTATGTGGGGGCAGTGTGGGGGCTAATTACTATGTGGGGGCTAATTACTATGTGGGGGCTAATTACTATGTGAGGGCAGTGTGGGGGCAAATTGCTGTGTGGGGGCTAATTGCTATTTGGGGGCAGTGTGGGGGCAAATTGCTATGAGGGCAGTGTGGGGGCAAATTGCTATGTGAGGGCAGTGTGGGGGCAAATTGCTATGAGGGCAGTGTGGGGGCAAATTGCTATGTGGGGGCAGTGTGGGGGAAATTGCCATGTGGGGGCAGTGTGGGGGAAATTGCCATATGGGGGCAAATTACTATGTGGGGCAAATTACTGTGTGGGGGCAGTGTGGGCAAATTACTGTGTGGGGGCAGTGTGGTGGAAATTACTATGTGGGGGCAGTGTAGAGCAAATTACTGTGTGGGGGGCAAACTACTATATGGGGGCAGTTTGGGGGCAAATTACTATGGGGGGATTACTATGTGGGGGCAGTGTGGTGGAAATTACTATATGGGGGTGTTGCTATTGGGGAGGCACTGCAGGGGCAATTATATTATTTCTGGGGACACTATACAGGGATTATTGCCTGGAGCACAATATAGGGTGTTATTATTACTCGGGGCACTCTAAGGGACATTATAGCTGCTATGGACACTATAGGAACTTTTGGGGTAATTTATCAAACTGGTGTAACGCAGAACTGGCTTAGTTGCCCATAGCAGCCAATCAGATTCCACCTTTCATATTTGACAGCTCTTTTGGAAATCCAGTTCTACTTTACACCAGTTTGATAAATTACCCCAATTATGTCTATTAGGGTCACTATTTTTTCAGCAGTATAGTTCCTGGGGCATTGGGAAGCACAACGGGCACAGTATTGGGGGTGGCAGGATGACGCTGTGGGGACACCAGGATGAGGAGGTGGATGGAAAAATTGAGAAATCTAACGTGTCTGTGTTACAAACTGTAGAGACGAGATGCGGCTGAAAGAATTTGCCATGGTGGTCTGGGTCAAATGGAGGAGAAGAGGAAAGAGAAGGTCTACATGACAGGAGATGTCACTGGATGTAAGAGGTATGTGGTGCTGTATTCTCCTCCATGTTTTTTTTATTACAATTATATGTATTTTAAATTTGCTGACTAAATTTTTCAGTTTAGGACCCAATTTGGGGTATTTTTTTTTAGTCTGAAGATGTCATATGGCCTAAGAAGAGACTGTGGCGCCCATGAAGCACCGCAGCCTCTTCATACAAAAAAAAAAAAATGGAGGAGGAGGAGGAGGGGGGGGGGGGGGCCAAGTTTGGTAGACAGCCCCGGGCCTATCATGCACTTAATCCGCCCCTGCCCCCACATGCTGCATTCTCTCTCTCAGGATTCTATTCTTGCAGCCTATACAAAACTTCAGTGCACTTCAGCCCCTCGTACACCGCAAAGCACACCCTCCTTGATCTGCAGCGGCACAACGGCGTCCCCCAACAAAGGCTGATATGCGATGTTTCCACCCGTTGGAATTCCACCCTCCATATGTTGGACTATACGAACAGAGAAAGGCCATAAACGATTTCTTGATGATCCAAGCAGAGAGGAGTACTCCCCTGTGTAACTTTGATGTCAGCCAGTGGCAACTCATGCGTGACACCTTCTCTTTGCTCAGGCCCTTTGAGGAGGCCACGTTGTTTGTCAGTCGCCAGGACTATGGGATGAACAACATCATTCCACTGCTTCATGTGCTGGAACAGATGCTGCTAAATCTGGCAGGCCAGGGGAAAGGAGACGTGGCGACTACATCTCACGGCCACATGAGCCCTGTGGGGGCTTAACTAGAGGAGGAGGAGGACATTCAAGCACAAGCAATGTGTAGAGAAATGGGTGGTTTTTCTACACAGGTGACAGGAGAGGAGGAGCAGGACCAGCCAGAGGAGCTACAGGGTTATGAGGGAGATGATGCAGAGGACCCAAACACACCGTAGCAGTATGCAGTATAGATGGAGGCAGGGAGTCCCTCCAAGTCACTTGTGCAAAAGGCCCAATGCATGCTCACTTGCTGGCGTAGTGACAGCTGAATTGTCACTGTTCAGCAGAGGGATGACTACTGGCTCTCCACCATGTTAGACCCTCATTACCGGTCTAAAATGGGGGCCTTTTTTACACCCGCTGAGAGGAAGCACAAAACTGAACTTCTATTCAGACATCCTATGTAGTCAGTTGGCTGCTGCCTATATGTGCCATCGCCCATCCTCCTGCAGATCTGACCGGAGGGGCCCTCTGTGCTCAAGTTCCGCTGCCATGGCTGCTGGGGGGTGTTGGGGGGCAGGAGCAGTACCAGCTTCATCAGCAGCAACTTAAGTCTAGATTCGCTGATGAGCAGTTTTCTTCACCCGCCTACTGAAGAAACTACTCACTAGCAGCAGCAGCTATACATAGAGCAGAACCTGTAAAACAAAACATGCAATGCAACAGCTCTCTGCAAACCAAATAAAGTACAAAAATGCATAATAATTGCTAGTGCTATACTTCATGCATGCTGGGCCTGCTTTAATTACTGTAATTTTTGACAGAAATTTAAGCAGGCCCAGCATGCATGTGGAACCTACACTCCCTGAATTGTATGGTAGCTGTCATGGCACATAACAGGTAGAATTTAGTGTTAGGAACCCGTCTTACAGAGATCGCCTTGACGTGCGGCAGACGGGCTCAAATAATTTGTACAAAATGATTTGCCAAGCATCTCCAAATTATAAGTATAGCACTAGAAATTATTATGCATTTTTGTACTTTATTTGGATTGCAGAGAGCTGTTGCATTGCATCTTTTGTTTTACAGTGTTGTTCTCAGCCATAGCAACGTGCCCCTGCGCATTGGAATGTGCTGACTGACCTCCTTTTTCTTTGCAGTTTATAGAGCAGAACCTAAATCAGCAAGTTGTGGCATACTTGGAGTGCACCCTGCCACCCCACATCAAAGATCCTCTGGACTACTGGGCAGCCAAACTCGATTTGTGGCCGCAACTGGCCGAGTTTGTCCTGGACAAGCTTTCCTGCTCGGCCAGCAGTGTGGCATCCGAGCAGGTGTTTAGTGCGGCGGGGGCCATAGTTACCCCAAGGATAACTTGCCTGTCCACCCAAAAGGTGGAGAGACTGACCTTTGTGAAGTTGATTCAGGTGTGAATCAGCCAGTATTTTCAAACACCAGGGCCTGATGAATCAAACTAAATAATCCATGGTGCCACACTAACACTTTGACAATAGAGACCTGTTTCTTCTGGCTACCTGCTTCGGCTACTATTATGATGCTGCCACTCACCTGATGCCACACCTGCTGCCAGATACTCCAACTGCCAGCCACCAACTTCAGCTCATGATGATATTGCCCCCCCACCTCCCTACTCTGTCACTGGGCCACTCTGTGGTCCCCTTATGCTACTGCCACATCACCACTCTGTGGTCTCCTCATGCTGCTGCTACCTCAACACTGTCACTGGGCCACTTTGTGGTCGCCTCATGCTACTGCTACGCCACCACTCTGTGGTCTTTTCATGCTGCTGCCATTTCAACACTATGTCACTGGGCCACTTTGTGGTCTCCTCATGCTGCTGCTACTTCATCACTCTGTGGTATCTTCATGCTACTGCCACATCACTACTCTGTGGTCTCCTCATGCTGATGCCACCTCAACACTATGTCACTGTGCCACTTTGTGGTCTCCTCATGCTGCTGCCACTTCACCACTCTGTGGTCTCCTAAAGCTGCTGCCTCATCACTACTCTGTGGTCTCCTTATGCTGCTGCTACTTCACCACTCTGTGGTCTCTTCATGCTACTGCCACATCACTATTCTGTAGTCTCCTCATGCTGATGTCAACTGAACACTATGTCACTGGGCCACTTTGTGGTCTCCTCATGTTGCTGCCACTTCACCACTGTGGTCTCCTAAAGCTGCTGCCTCATCACTACTCTGTGGTCTCCTCATGCTGCTGCCTTATCACTACTCTGTGGTCTCCTAATGCTGCTGCTAACTCAACACTATGTCACTGGGCCACTTTGTGGTCTTCTCATGCTGTTGCCACTTCACCACTTTGTGGTCTCTTCATGCTGCTGCCACATCACTACTCTGTGGTCTCCTCATGCTACTTCTACCTCAACACCATGTCACTGAGCTACTCTGTGGTCTCCTCATGCTGCTGCCACCTCACCACTATGTCACTGGGCCACTCTGTGGTCTCCTCATGCTGCTGCCACCTCACCACTATGTCACTGGGCCATTCTGTGATCTCCTTATGCTGCTGCCACCTTAACACTATATCACTTGGTAACTCTGTGGTCTCCTAATGCTGCTGACACCTCACCACTCCTTATGCTGCTGCCACCTCATCACTCCTTATGCTGCTGCCACCACCACTCCTTATGCTGCTGCCACCTTAACACTATGTCACAGGGCCACTCTGTGGTCTCCTCATGCTGCTGCCACCTCACTAGTCTGTCATTCAGCCACTCTGTGGACTTCTCATGCTGTTCCCACCCTCCCCACTCCATGACTGGGCCACTATTTTTCCTTTTTGGCCTGTTTGACATTATCATTTATTTGACCCTTCTTCTAATCTGTCAGAAGGAATGAAAAAAAAAAAAAAAACACACATCGGATCCTGTCTATGTAGCAGCTGTAAGGCCTGTATGACATTGTCCCTATTTTGCATCAGAATTGGCTTATATTAGTGTTGATCGCGAATATTCTAATCACAAATTTTCATCGTGAATATCGGCACTTCGAGAATTTGCGAAGATGTAGAATATAGTGCTATATATTCGTAATCGCGAATATTCTGGATTTTTTTTCCATCAGTAACCTCCCTTCTTGCTTGTGGGCCAATGAGTAGGCTGCAATATCTTTGTCAGAGCTTAGCAACATCCCTAGCAACCAATAGGAAAGTTGCCTACCCCTTACTATATAAGAAACTCCCCAGCAGCCATTTTCTGCAGTTTTTTTTTGCAGTTCTGGGAGAGAGAGCAGGGACATTACTGTGCTCTGTGCTTTCATCTGGATCCTATTGCTTAACCAATTACATTAGATAGTTAATTAGCTCATATATATAATACAGATAGTTAGTAGGAGATAGTCAGTGTAGGTTAGATAGTGATATAGTATAGCTGATAGGTTCCAGTGCAGGGTGTTAGGTAGTGTGATAGGTTCTGCTGTCTATACATACATGCTACAGACATATTGCTGTAATGTCACAACAATATTTGCACCAATCAGTAATATCTACTCAGACCTGATAGAATGTGAAGTTGCATGTATTACGCAAAAAATATGCGCATCATTAGTGCCGATTTGCGCAATCGCTAAAATAATGACGAGATCACAAATTGTAGAGTTCGCAAATTTATTGCAAATATTATGCGAAAAAGTCACGAAATATCACGAAAACGAATATTGCCTATGCCGCTCGTCACTACTTATGATTTGGTAGCCAAAAGCAGGAGTGGGTACAAAACATAAGACATGCAAATATTCCATTCACGTGTCATCTCTGTTTTGGATCCACTCCTGTTTTTTTGGGCTTTAGCAATACTGATGGAATACTAACCAAATGCTGACCGAGTGAAGGCGGATACTCAACAGACAGGATCCGTTTTTTGGGGGTTATTGTTCTGACGGATCAGAAGAAGGGCAAAATAATCAGTGACGTTAACAAAAACTTACTGCTGGCACCCTTTCCACTCTGTCGGGGGGTTTAATAGAACAGGTTCTGTAGACATCTATGTGGAATCAGCTGACGATGGTGTAAAAGGAGTGCGCTTCTTCTTGACGCTAACATCGACCTGTAAGGCTGAGTTTACACTTGAGTTATTTGGTCAGTTTTGGCCCCATAACAGTCCAAATAATTGAAGTGTGCAGTGATTCTAAGAGCGATGCCTGTCATCTAAATGTCATACTGACTCACAGTATTGTTTCTTTACCACAGCAGACTCCCTATGTGTGTTACTGCAAGGCACAGTGTTCTACACCCCTATAGAGTCTCTCTATAGCCAGGAAATAGCTGTTTTTTTATGCGATTCGCCACAAATCAATTCGGATCAAATTAAATGTTTTCGGAAAATTCGACGAACCGGCCGAATAGAATTTTTGAGAAATTCGCTCATCTCTAATAATGATATGTTGGACAGGACCTGGGAGCCAGATTGGGGTGCTGAGGAGGAGGTGACATCAGAGGGGAGGATGGCATCAACTGCTTCTTCTACTCAGAGTCCTCCTCCTCCTTGTCTTCCACTCCATGGTAAGACATCCAACGGAATGTGTGACCATGAGAAAACTGTTTGCAACCAGAAATTAGCTTGTCAACAAACTGAAATCCCACATAGCAAAGTTTCTGGTGGCACAGTTTTATAGCTTAACCCAAATTAAATTATGTTCTAAAGTATTGACCAGCTGTCCTTAAAAATTCTCTTTTAAAAAAAGTCATGCAGTTCACCAGATCTAGTGTCACCAGATCCAGTGTTAAAATTGAACTGGCCAGCAATGAGAACAAGATATTCCTCCTTCTTATGGTCTTCTTTGTGCCATCCAGGTTGCATCCACAACAACCATTACAGTGTTATCGTCATTAGTGTTGATCACGAATATTCGAATTGCGAATTTTAATTGCGAATATTGGCACTTCGAGAATTCGTGAATATTTAGAATATCGCAAAATATATTCGTAATCACGAATATATTAAATACCAGTTCATGTGAATTTTTATGCGAATTCTTTAGGCGAATTTTATGCGAATTTTCAAAATCAAGAAAATAATGCTTAGAGATCATGAATTCGCGGATTCTCGAATATATGGCGAATATCGCAAATTCGAATATTGCCCCTGCTGCTCATCACTAGTCGTCATCATCAGTTACTTGTTTTCCTGCTCAAATTCCTCCTCTTCTATTTTCTCAATCATTCATAATGGAATGTGGGGCCAGAAAACAACTCTACCAGATCAGCCATCTTGTTGAACTCCCAACTGTCCAAGTTGCAGTTGGTGCAGTTGCTGCCATACAAGTTAGCTATGGTAATGCTAGTGCAATTACACACCTTCACCAAAATTTAAATCAGCAAGCATTATTATTTTTTGTCATCTGTCCATAAAATGTGTCTCATCGTTCTCCAAAGGAGGCACAGTTCCAAGCCTTCACCCAAAAGTTATTATTCTCTATGACATTCATACTTCTGGCCAGATGAATGTAAAATCTGTCTTGTTCTCCAAATGTGGCTCAGTTCCACACATTCACCGAAAATTAAATCACTACTCTGAGCTACAGCAGCCAGTTCAGGTTGCTACATGGTTTAACTGTTTTTTTCACTGACACCCCAAGCTGACACAAATGAACAAACAGATACTGTATGTACCTGAACAAACAGATACTGTATGTACCTGAACAAACAGATACTGTATGTACCTGAACAAACAGATACTGTATGTACCTGAACAAACAGATTCAGTCCTTCTTGGACTGTGACCTTTCTCTGGCACATACCATGTTCCCTGACTCCAATGACTTTAGGCAGTTAGATTGCAGCAGTGACCAGAACTGGACCAGGTTGCTCTCACTGTCTTGTCCATCCTACAGTGTCATCTCAGCGAGGGCTTTCAGCATGGCAGGTGGTGTTGTCAAAACCTAAACAGAAAAAAGTGTCCTCTACAAGTGTACAAAAGATCACATTTGTCAAAATGAATAAGCCATAAATGCTTGAGGATTTTCACACACCAGTGGACGGCTGAGGCCGATTAATAGATCTGCCATTTATCGTTGGCATAATCAGGCCACTGTTGCCGTGTGCCTGCCTACCATCAAGTTCCATACTGTATGTTTACTGCCGATGGAACTGCAGCTTACCCCCTTCCACATTCACAGTATACTGCTGATGATCCCCCACAAAAAATAGGATAATTTTTTGAGGCTTCTTGAGAACAAGGCACTGTTTTTTCTGACATTAACATTTGCATGTGTATAAACAGGGGCAGGGATCATTTTTGGTTGCTTATTCAGAACAGAAGAAGCCACTGTTTATTTTGACAGTAGCGTGTGTTTAAACAGTGGTAGACATGTGTCCCTGTTAAGGCATCATTTTTGGATACTTGTTTAGAACAAGCGACTGCTTATTCTGACACTACTATGTGTGTGCATAAACACAAGCAAGTATCTGCTCCTATTCGGGCATAATTGTTAGAATGCTTGTTCAGAACAAGCCACAGTTTTTTCTCCCTATAACATCGTTTGTATTCAAACATCATCTGCTCCTGATAAGGGACAATTTTTTAAAGCTTTCTAATATGAAATATCATAACACATTCAACGGTGCGATGTGTTTATAAACACTCTGTTAATTAACACTGTGAAACGTGTGTTTACCCATAGCTATACTGTATATGTCAGTGTCACTCTGACATTATTTACTATTGCTGTCATTATGTTCAAAAGCTTAAAGGGAGAGGGGGAGCAAAATTTGAAAAAAAGAGAGCTAGGAAATTGTAAATCCTAGGAGACCTCAGAGAGTGATATGCCAATTTTCAGGCCAAATGAAACACTTTCCACTTGGGTAGAATCAACTCAATTTGAACTTGAATCAAATTTATTGACCAATTAGTTAGAATCGGACCAGAAACTAATTTCAAGAGGTTCGCTCATTTCTTTTTCTTTTCTTTTTTTTATATAAGTATTAAGCAAATATATTGCTGCATTTGTGGGAGGGGAGGCTGATTACAAGGCTAATTACACGCACCTGTGGGCCCAGGCTGGCTGATTACTAAGCTGATTATACGCACCTGTGGGCCCAGGCTGGCTGATTACTAGGCTATTTATAGGCACCTGTGGGCTCAGGCTGACGATGATTCAGCTGATTTCACTACCTCTGGCTCAGCTCTAGAATAAAGCAGCATGGTGTGGAGGCTCCTTACGGCTGGGCGATGGCAAAAGGTCTCAGGAGGGCGCTGGTATTCATGGTAGGATCGGAGTTGTTTGTACGGGACCCACGTTGGGGTCCACGACATGTAGCGCTCTGGGATGAAGCAGAGTTTGGGCACTAATGGTCGAACAATGGTTGTTTGTATTGTCTGTCTGGCTATTCAGAGGCCTGGTGAGGCCATTGCATACAGTTATTGGGGTAGCATGTGCTTAGAGTGGGCATGGTTGTATGTTTTCTGATACCTGGTTTACATGCGGGGCGCGTGTCTGCAGTTGGCTCAAGCTACGCTTGCTGGGTTTAAGTGATGGTAAATGTGGATCAATGGTAGATTAAAAGAAAAAAAAAAAAACTCCTGCAGCATCATGTGGAGGTTCGGTTGCGTCTGGGCAATGGCAGAAGGTGCCAGGCGAGTGCTTGCATTCACGGTAGGATCGGACTTGGTTACACGGTCCGTGACTTGTAGCGCTCTGGGGGCGTAGGGGGTTGGGCTCCAATGGTCAAATGATCGTGGTTAGGATTGTTACCGTGTGTCCGTGTGTCTACATTTACATTTTGTCCTATACGCCATTCACTACTAGAGCAGCGTTCGCTGTTGCATTACATTAATACTCTGCTCACTTTCAGATTGCATTCATACGGCTGCTTTATACCATGCTCCTCATACTCATACTCAGAGCTGTGCCCATACCATGTTTTTAGGCACCACTCGCATCCAGAGCTGCATTCACCCACTTGTTCTTACATCATGTGTTATACTCTGCTTCCACTTAAAGCTGCATTTCTTTTCATTGCTACATAATGGTTACTCCGTATTCTTACTAGGGCTATCAGCACACCGCTCTGATACTGCTCTTCCAATAAACATAGCTGCTTTATTTTCAGGCTTACGTTTCTTTCCTCGGTGGTTTGTTACATTCCTTAGGCCTACCTTTTTCTGTTTACTTGGGGGGAAGAGAGAGGAGAAAATGAAAAAAAAGGGTGGTGTTCTTTAATCCTGGTTTGCATTCACTCAGACTGGTCTCCTTTACTTCTGGTCCGCATTCACTCAGATTGATCTCCAGCCCCAGTTAACCAAATAGCTCCCTAGCGGACAGTTGGCCAATAGGAGTAAGTTCCTACTCTGTTTTCACAGTTGTTCATTCGTTTGTCACGACGAGGGTCTTTTCTTAGCGAACTGCAATGCCTCTGGCTCTTGTTTTTCTCCCATCTTCTTCAATTTCGCGGTTGGTTAATGTTTCATTCATGCAAGTGGTTCGGATCACTAATGTCTATGCATTTTCCATTAGGTCTGGCTCACGTTTTAATTACTTATCGTCACTGTAAGGTCATCCAGGTCAGTCTCTTGGCTTCAGGGGGCCTCATGGCTTCGGGGGCCCGATGACCGTTCTTCATGTTCGTTAGGGGTACAATATGGTTGTAGGCTGGTTAGCGTCCTAGGTTTATTGTCGGAGAGGGTCATAGTTATGCGAGTCCCCAAGTCATACTGGTGCTGCATAAGTGGTTTATAAATAAATAAATAAATAAAAATATATAAATCCGCCATTAGAGTCTCTCACGCATGGCTTCTCCGTTTTTAGGTTTACACATATGACCCCGCCATTAGAGTCTCTCACGCATGGCTCCGCCATTAGAGTCTCTCACGCATGGCTCCGCCATTAGTCTCTCACGCATGGCTCCGCCATTAGTCTCTCACGCATGGCTCCGCCATTAGAGTCTCTCACGCATGGCTCCGCCATTAGAGTCTCTCACGCATGGCTTCTCCGTTTTTAGGTTTACACATATGACCCCGCCATTAGAGTCTCTCACGCATGGCTCCGCCATTAGAGTCTCTCACGCATGGCTCCGCCATTAGAGTCTCTCACGCATGGCTCCGCCATTAGAGTCTCTCACGCATGGCTCCGCCATTAGAGTCTCTCACGCATGGCTCCGCCATTAGAGTCTCTCACGCATGGCTCCGCCATTAGAGTCTCTCACGCATGGCTCCGCCATTAGAGTCTCTCACGCATGGCTTCTCCGTTTTTAGGTTTACACATATGACCCCGCCATTAGAGTCTCTCACGCATGGCTCCGCCATTAGAGTCTCTCACGCATGGCTTCTCCGTTTTTAGGTTTACACATATGACCCCGCCATTAGAGTCTCTCACGCATGGCTCCGCCATTAGAGTCTCTCACGCATGGCTTCTCCGTTTTAGTTTCACACACATGACTCCGGCATTAGTCTCTCATGTATGGCTTCTCCGTTTTAGTTTTACACACATGACTCCGCCATTAGAGCCTCTCACGCATGGCTCCGCCATTAGTCTCTCACGCATGGCTTCTCCGTTTTAGTTGTACACATATGACTCCGCCATTAGTCTCTCACGCACGGCTTCTCCGTTTTAGTGTTACACATATGGCTTTGCCATTAGAGTCTCTCAAGCATGGCTTTGCCATTAGAGTCTCTCACGCATGGCTTCTCCCTTTTAGTGTCACATATGGCTCCGCCATTAGAGTCTCACGCATGGCTCCGCCATTAGTCTCTCACGTATGGCTTCTCCCTTTTAGTGTCACATATGACTCCGCCATTAGAGTCTCTCACGCATGGCTTAGCCATTAGAGTCTCTCACGCATGGCTTAGCCATTAGAGTCTCTCACGCATGGCTTAGCCATTAGAGTCTCTCACGCATGGCTTCTCCCTTTTAGTGTTACATATGACTCCGCCATTAGAGTCTCGCACGCATGGCTTAGCCATTAGAGTCTCTCACGCATGGCTTCTCCCTTTTAGTGTTACATATGACTCCGCCATTAGAGTCTCTCATGCATGGCTTTGCCATTAGAGTCTCTCACGCATGGCTTCTCCCTTTTAGTGTCACATATGACTCCGCCATTAGAGTCTCTCACGCATGGCTCCGCCATTAGAGTCTCTCACGCATGGCTTCTCCCTTTTAGTGTTACATATGACTCCGCCATTAGAGTCTCTCACGCATGGCTCCGCCATTAGAGTCTCTCACGCATGGCTCCGCCATTAGAGTCTCTCACGCATGGCTCCGCCATTAGAGTCTCTCACGCATGGCTCCGCCATTAGAGTCTCTCACGCATGGCTTCTCCGTTTTTAGGTTTACACATATGACCCCGCCATTAGAGTCTCTCACGCATGGCTCCGCCATTAGAGTCTCTCACGCATGGCTTCTCCGTTTTTAGGTTTACACATATGACCCCGCCATTAGAGTCTCTCACGCATGGCTCCGCCATTAGAGTCTCTCACGCATGGCTTCTCCGTTTTAGTTTCACACACATGACTCCGGCATTAGTCTCTCATGTATGGCTTCTCCGTTTTAGTTTTACACACATGACTCCGCCATTAGAGCCTCTCACGCATGGCTCCGCCATTAGTCTCTCACGCATGGCTTCTCCGTTTTAGTTGTACACATATGACTCCGCCATTAGTCTCTCACGCACGGCTTCTCCGTTTTAGTGTTACACATATGGCTTTGCCATTAGAGTCTCTCAAGCATGGCTTTGCCATTAGAGTCTCTCACGCATGGCTTCTCCCTTTTAGTGTCACATATGGCTCCGCCATTAGAGTCTCACGCATGGCTCCGCCATTAGTCTCTCACGTATGGCTTCTCCCTTTTAGTGTCACATATGACTCCGCCATTAGAGTCTCTCACGCATGGCTTAGCCATTAGAGTCTCTCACGCATGGCTTAGCCATTAGAGTCTCTCACGCATGGCTTCTCCCTTTTAGTGTTACATATGACTCCGCCATTAGAGTCTCGCACGCATGGCTTAGCCATTAGAGTCTCTCACGCATGGCTTCTCCCTTTTAGTGTTACATATGACTCCGCCATTAGAGTCTCTCATGCATGGCTTTGCCATTAGAGTCTCTCACGCATGGCTTCTCCCTTTTAGTGTCACATATGACTCCGCCATTAGAGTCTCTCACGCATGGCTCCGCCATTAGAGTCTCTCACGTATGGCTTCTCCCTTTGTGTCACATATGACTCCGCCATTAGAGTCTCTCACGCATGGCTTCTCCCTTTTAGTGTTACATATGACTCTGCCATTAGAGTCTCTCACGCATGGCTTCTCCGTTTTAGTGTTGCACATATGACTCCGCCATTAGTCTCTCACGCACGGCTTCTCCCCTTTTAGTGTTACACATATGAATCCGCCATTAGAGTCTCTCACGCATGGATTCTCCGTTTTAGTCTTACATGTATGACTCCGCCATTAGTCTCTCATGCATGGCTTCTCCGTTTTAGTGTTGCACATATGACTCCGCCATTAGTCTCTCACGCACGGCTTCTCCCCTTTTAGTGTTACACATATGAATCCGCCATTAGAGTCTCTCACGCATGGATTCTCCGTTTTAGTCTTACATGTATGACTCCGCCATTAGTCTCTCATGCATGGCTTCTCCGTTTTAGTGTTACACATATGTCTCCGCCATTAGTCTCTCTCGCATGGCTTCTCCGTTTTAGTTTTACACATATGACTCGGCCATTAGTCTCTCACGCATGGCTTCTCTCTTTTAGTGTTACACATGTCACTGCCATTAGAGTCTCTCACGCATGGCTCCGCTATTAGAGTCTCTCACGTATGGCTTCTCCGTTTAAATTTTACACACAACAACGTCAGTCAAGGCCGGCTGCGTGGTCCCACAACAAGTAAGTTCCATGTCTTTTTCTGCCTTCAGACCCGCTCGCATGGCTCTGTCATCTGTGGCTCGCAATACAATTTTCTTGTGGTGCCTCGCACGTGTGACTTGTGCCAATAGAGTCTCACTCACGTTATTGTTTTCCCTGACTTTTATTTTCTAGGTTGTTGGGTTTTCATTGTTTTCTTTATAAGCAATCATCCCAAGCCTGCCTTTGCGGACATCATCTTCTCCCAGGCATGCTTACTTCATCTACAAACTCGGGCTGAGGGTGTTGGTGTCCGGCCTAAGTCTTGGGTATCGGTCCATCTTCCAGTAGGAGGTACAGTAATAAGGCGCAGTTTACGAAGTCTGTCATGTCTTCTGACACGACAAGTCCTATCACGACTACAGGCGCAGCATACATAGTTTATCACGACCTTAAGCATTTTCTGTCACAACTGCAGGTATTGTGTACGTTCTGTCCTTATTACAGGCAACATTAGCTCGTTAATAGAAATAGCCATGTATTCCTGTGGATGGTTCCCCAGGCCTGGTGGGTTTACACATTTCACTTAATTTACTACTACAGTAAGACGGCAGACACCATGTTCTGACTTTTGGGCCCTTAATAGGAAGTGTGGCCTGGGGAATAAGTAGAGGTAAAGTATTTTGCCACCAGGAACAGTTGGTGCCCGATCAGGGCCCTTGGCGGATGGTTGGAGTTCATTTAGGCCCTTCCAACAGATTCACCATTGTTTGTTTCAGTCTGCAGCTCTCAGGATTCAGACCTTCTCGTAATATGGTCATATGTTAGTCAACATAGGAGTAAATCGTTTCTGGTTACCGGCCACTCTTTCAATTGCATCAGCATTAACCATCTCCAAGAACGATGTGGCGGTACACATGACAAAGAGGTAAGGTAGATGGAAGTCACTGTGATATATACGGTATATTCCGCACCTTCATCGTGAAAGGTCTTTTCCGTTCAAAATCGGGTGTCGTAACGGTATGTATATATTTACTCTAAACAAGGTCTGCTCTTTTTGGCCCCTTTAGGCTGCCCTACAACGGCAGTAATGGCATAACTCCACTGCTTGTTGTAGATAGGGGTTAGATAGGTTAGGTTCACCTTTCTGATAGCCTATCCGACCACAAATTAATTTTTATTTTCAAAATACATTTTTTACAGAGATACAAAAAAAAAAAGGTAAAAGCACATATGAACAATATACATATCAGAACCCAAGGAGACATCATATATATATTCAGCCTCTACCCTCCTTTGTACCTTCCAAAAGAAACCATATATACTCTATACCCCCCATTCCCTACCCCCCTTCCCCAAACCACCCACACCCCTTCCCGGCTGGCCGAGCTGGGACTTCCGAGACCCCCACCTACACCTGGTAAACCTTTCAGGGATCCTGATTATAAATGTTCAGCCCAGTTAGCCCAAACTGACTCACATTGATGCCTCTGCTTAATCCCAAGACATCTATACTGTTTATAATGCTTTATTCTAACCATGTAGTTTTATCATTCAGTGTATGTTGGGGCATTTTCGGATCCCCATTTCTGAATAATCAATACCTTCGCAATCATCAACCCCTTCATCCATAGTTGTAGTAAGGAAGATGGTATTTTAAAGTTAATATCAATTGGTACAAGCCCAAAAACCACAAACTCAAATAAAGGGTCTACTGTTAATTTACTAATTATTCCCAAACTTTCAAAAATGGGTTGCCAATATTTCTGAATATTGGGACAGCTCCATAACAAATGTAAGAACCCGGCATTCTCACTCTTACACTTCCTGCAATAAAATATTTCCCCGTGTCATGATATAGTTTGGCCAAGAAATTAGGGGTATAATATAACCTGTGTACAATTTTAAATTGATTTAGCCTATGTTGATTAGCCACTGAAACTGCTTGAATGTTTTTATATACCCTTGCCCAATTACTAACAGTGTCCCCAAGTTCTTTATTCCATTTTCTTTCACTCTTAAACTTTGTGCATCGACCTATCTCTTACCTCACATAAATTTGTGATATTTTAATATTCATACCCAAAGAAGAAATACAAAAATATAAAAAAGTTTGGTCTTGCACCAATAATAAATTCTTATTATTCTTGAATAGGGCAGCATGTACCACTTGTGCATATCTAAACTGAGCCATAAAAGTGATATCCTCTTCCAACTAAATTTCGGCCAAGGCTTTTAATTTCCCCACCTGAAATAGGTGAGCAACTACTGTAATCCCTCTATTGACCCAAAAGTGAATGTCCCTTAACTTATAAAACTCCCCTAAACATAAATTGTTCAACAAAGGGGAAAAGTGTAGTGCGTGCGTAATATTAAGAATAGTCTTAGTTTTATTCCAAACTTTCTGTAGCATATAAGAAATCGGACAATCAAGACCCTTAACCCCCAATTGACCGGTCTCGTGAATAGAGAACAAATCAACCCATGGACCATTATATTTTCCATGGAGATATCTCAGCAAACCATTTCCTGTGCATTTAAGCACCACTGAATTTGTGCACTGAGGTAATATCTCTGGAAAAAAGGAAAGGACAATCCCCCATCCCTATAAGCAATATAAAGGAATTTCAACTTAATCCGAACCCTTTTTCTGCCCCACACCTCCCTACCCCTGAGTGCGCACGCACAAATCATCAGGAGCAGTTCATCCTTACCGCAGAGCTGAGTGCTGGATATTGGGGTCACCACATAAGCGGTGTCCCCCAATATCCAGCACTCAGCTATGCTATGTGGAGACCTCGATATTCTGCACTCAGCTCTGCTGTAAGGATGAGCTGCTCCTGATTATTTGTGCGTGCGCACTCAGGGGTAGGAAGATCTGATGGAACATTTTGCGCTGGAAAAACTACCTACCCCTAAGTGCGCACGCGTGGTGTACGGTTTGGTGCATGCGCATGAAGTCCTTCCACCAAGGCGCTGCAATGATTTTTTGCTAATCCAGTGGATGTGCGCTTGCGCAGCGCCGCATACACCCTTCTACAGCTGATTTCTGTGCGGCCGCGTCACTTCCGGTACAGCGTTTTCGGAAGGTATAGAAATCTGGCAGAACACCGGCTGAAGCTGTGGACGACTTGCGGAAATGGGCACACACGCGGCGCGCCTTCACTAGTAGCTCTGGAAAATTGGGGTAGGTTTTGATTCACTGCTGAACTACTAAGTTTAAGACAAGGGCTAGGCATGGGATGTGTGTCAGGTTGCTGAGCTCCAAATCTGCCACCAAGTTAAGGCCATTGTCAGACACAAATCAATCATTTGAAACATACACTTTATAAAACATATAAAACCAAGGTGGTAGTATCGTAAGATACAACAATGACACTGATGGATAATAATGTTAGCTGATTGTAGCAGGTTTTTCTAGGAAACTATTCAGGTACGCAGGTCTATTGCGCAATGTCTCTCTTGTTACTAAAAGTTCAGGCTAAGCCGATATTTGCAAGTACATGTAGAGTCTTTGTGGTGTTAAATCTTCACAGCATATAACAAAGAATCTGCTGTTAATGGACACGCTACTCACAGTTTCGGTGTAATGAGGCGGCCGATCACTTGTGCTTGGCGTGGCGTCCCACGTGGTACAGCACCGATGGTCTGATTTTGGATCCGCTTATTTGTACTGATGAGTAGATCTCCAGGACAATGCAAACAATAGGTATAGGCGCCGGGGTCAAGTGTTTGTCAAGACCCAATAAGTTATTCGGCGTTGCTGTGTGTCTTTTATCCAAACACAAGAAATCCTATGTTTTCTTCCTGTGCGCTGTGTGGAAGCGCTTCTGAAGATTCAAAGACGGTGCGCAGATGATAGCCTGCGGTTTCTTTCTTTCCTCGAGACTGTGTACACCAGACGCGTTTCGGAGTTAACAGTGACTCCTTCCTCAGTGGTGCCACTGAGGAAGGAGTCACTGTTAACTCCGAAACGCGTCTGGTGTACACAGTCTCGAGGAAAGAAAGAAACCGCAGGCTATCATCTGCGCACCGTCTTTGAATCTTCAGAAGCGCTTCCACACAGCGCACAGGAAGAAAACATAGGATTTCTTGTGTTTGGATAAAAGACACACAGCAACGCCGAATAACTTATTGGGTCTTGACAAACACTTGACCCCGGCGCCTATACCTATTGTTTGCATTGTCCTGGAGATCTACTCATCAGTACAAATAAGCGGATCCAAAATCAGACCATCGGTGCTGTACCACGTGGGACGCCACGCCAAGCACAAGTGATCGGCCGCCTCATTACACCGAAACTGTGAGTAGTGTGTCCATTAACAGCAGATTCTTTGTTATATGCTGTGAAGATTTAACACCACAAAGACTCTACATGTACTTGCAAATATCGGCTTAGCCTGAACTTTTAGTAACAAGAGAGACATTGCGCAATAGACCTGCGTACCTGAATCGTTTCCTAGAAAAACCTGCTACAATCAGCTAACATTATTATCCATCAGTGTCATTGTTGTATCTTACGATACTACCACCTTGGTTTTATATGTTTTATAAAGTGTATGTTTCAAATGATTGATTTTTGAGGATCCTCATTTTATTTTATTTTATTGAGTTGCTAATAAATAGCTTATTCACATACTGGCTGGTCTGCATTGTGATTCTAGTTGTCGGTGTGCCCCTCTCATCCATCCATTTTAACAATCAAACCATTTTAAAAGATTGGGGATATCTTTTTTAGGGGGAGCACCCATTCCATGCTAATAGAGGGTGAGCCAATCCAATCAACCAAATCCATTGTCAGACACAACCATGCCTGGTTGTAGGTTGAGTGGCGAGAGCCACAGCTCGGTCTGGTCCCTTATACTCTGACACAGCTTGTCCCCTAAGCAGTTCAACTTCAGCACGGCCTGTTGACGCTTACCCACAGCAATGCTACACTGCTTCCAGCTAGCAACTGATGGCTGACTGCTGCTGGAGGTGGAAGTGGAGGAGGAGGCGGCAGAGGAGGAGAAGTAAGGGTTGGAGCCAGTAACATAGCTGCTGGCGGAGACCCTGATGGATGTAGGGCCCGCAATTCTGGGCGTGGGTAGCACCTTTGGCATCCCAGGGTACGACTCACTCCCGGCCTCCACAACATTCACCCAGTGTGCAGTCAGGGAAATGTAGCGTCCCTGGCCACCAGCACTTGTCGAAGTGTCCGTGGTTAAGTAGACCTTCCCAGTAAGTGCGTTGGTCAGGGCACGGGTGATGTTCTGGGACACATGCTGGTGTAAGGCGGGCACGGTACACCGTGAAAAATAGTGGCGGCTGGGGACTGCGTACCGAGGGATGGCTGCCGACATCAGGCTGCGGCAGGCCTCAGTGTCCACAAACCTAAATGCCAACATTTCAAGGGCCAGTAATTTCGAAAGTTGCACATTTAGGGCTATGGCCTGTGGATTGGTGGGTGTGTATCTGCGCTTGTGTTCAAATGACTGTGTTATGGACATTTGGACACTGAGCTGGGACAGGGAAGTGGATGTTATTGCTAATGGTTCATGCAAAGATCAAGGTGCAGGGCGAGGGGCATCTGGGCCTGCGCCTTCTACAGTGGATTGGCCAGCAGTGCGTACCACAGGGGAAGAGGAGGCAGTGGTGTGACCCACAGACCCAGATTGTGGACCCAGGCGTTCGGCCCACTTATTTGGGTGCTTGGATCCTATGTGGCGGATCATGCTGGTGGTGGTGAGGTTGCTAGTGTTCACGCCCAGCTCATTTTGGTACAGCATAGGTTGCAAACTACCACTCTTTTGTCGTCTGCACTTTCCTCAAAAAAGCTCCATACTGCGGAACACCTACCCCCTGGCAAGTTAAATTTACGCATGGGGTGATTGGTGTAAAGGGTGCGGGCCTGTTTGGTGTGGGCCGACTTCTGCCTTTTGCAACCCCACTGCCTCTTCCAGCCTGTTGCGGTGCTGCGGATTCCTCCCCCTCTGTACTGCTGTCCTCGCTCGGCTTTTCACCTTCCCATGTTGGGTCAGTGACCTCATCGTCCACCACCTCCTCTTCCACTTCCTCACTCTGCTCATCCTCCTGAATTGCCTAACCACAACCTCAGTGTTTGACAACTGTGTTTCATCATCATCCACCTTGTGAACGAATGATTGCCGTTCACCACTGTTATCTTTTTAAGACTGTGAAGGCTCAAGCGGTTGGGAATCAGGGCACAATATCTCAGGTCCCTCTTCAAGCATGCTGGGCGCGAGGACCAAATGTAATAGTGGCGCTGGAAAGAGCTCCTCGGAATATCCGAGTGTGGGATCACTCGTTTGGCAAGTCTCTCCATGGTGGGAGGAAGGATGATCAGAGTGAGGATTTGGTTGACCAGACTCTTGGCTACAGAGACTGGACTTGGTGGAAGAGAAGGTGGTGCTTAACCGACTGGAAGCATTATCTTCAGCAATCCAACCGACCAACTGTTTGCACTGGTCCGACTTGGACAGTGTTGTCCTGCGCCGCCCAGCTAAGTTGGACATGAAGCTGGGTACGGTGGATGTTTTTTTTTTCTGGTGCACTGGCAGCAGGCACAGTTTCATTGCGCCCAGGGCCACGGCCTCTGCGTGCACCATCAGCATCATGCCCTCTTCCACGTCCCTTACTGCTCGCCTTCTGCATATTAATGGTTTTGTCACTAGATGTGGTGCAGATTATTTTACTGTCCGCTAAAGACACAGTTTTCGGATGCAGGACAGTATATGTCACAGAAACACACAGAATATGAACACTATATTAGGCCCAGATTATTGGAATTTGCAATACAGACACAGTTTGCTGATGTAGTACAGTATTGGTTACAGAACACCACAGATTATGGACACTATATTAGGCCCAGATTATTGGAATTTGATGGGTAGGGTAGTGATAGTTTATGCATTTTTGGCAGGTTACAGTATAGGGCTGTATCTAATACTCACAAGGGTCGCGATCTCTGTCCAGCCAATTAGATACTTAGTGTATGTCCAATCCAGCTCTGGTTTATCTGTGTGTTAGATGGTGTGAATGAATGATGGATGTCTGATATATAGGGATATACGAACATACCTTATCCATTTGTAATAGGAACCTGTAATATATAAGGGCCCAGTGAGTCACCATCAATTCATCATCAGCGATCACACCACAGTGCAGCACACTTAGTGAGCTGTGGCACTATTATACAACCTTTTTAGGAGTAGTGCCATCATCCTTCCAGTGGATCCACAGTATCGTGCACTTGATACCTAACAGATTGCTAGCAATAGTTACAGAGTATTTTTGAGGTTATAGACCTCTCAAATTGAGTGACAGCGACCATATCAAGATATATAGTGACTTCACTCAAGCCCGTAACTGTCGCCTGATATTTTAAAAAACCACCCTTTAGTAATGTTTTAAAAAGTAAATAATAAATTTTGTAGTTTTATTACATATATATAGAACCCCTAAAAGGATTGGTTGGTCAGCTGACCGTATATTGATTTTTTGCTAAAGCATCCTGAGGGACTTATAGGGACAAAACCTTTTTTTTTCAGGACAGAATATGTCACAAAAACACACAGAATATGGACACTAGATTAGGCCCAGATTATTGGAATTTGTAATACAGACACTGTTTGCAGATGTAGTTCAGATGTAGCCTCAGAAGTTAAGTGTTCCGTTTGTTGTATTTTGTATTACCCCCCACCTTTGTCGTTTACTAGGCCTCAGCGAGACGCTGGTTCCTTCACCAGCGACGGAGCAGGTAGTCTCTGCTCTGTCATTTACATTAGGGCATCCAAGGGCCACCAGGGTTTTCTAGGTTCCTGTGTATGGGCATCTCTACCATCGATAGGTGCCCATACGGATAGGAGTTAGGGCAAGGAGCAGGGTTTTATAGGTGTGACCCTTTTCCTTCCCTAGCGGTGAGGCCTAGTGTCTTTTCCCTTCCTTCTTGTGGTCTTTTGGTGTTCTCCCCTACTACATCCGTGACACTGAGACTGCAGGTAAATAGATGGCTGCTCTAAAACACACACACAGTAGTCCTTAAAAGGACTTTTGGGTCTTGGAAAAGCTTTCTCAGAATAAAAACTGTGACATTCGCTCGCTACTCTGTCTTTCCCTTCCTACGCTCTGCTCTCCCTTTCTACGTCTGAGCCGAACATGCGCCATCGGGTGCTATATAGCACCTGATGACACGTTCCGGCCAGCCAATCACAGTAGCCAACATGGCTACTGGCATTACAGTACTTACCTGCACCTTTAATGGCTGCTTAAAACCTGCGAAACGTGCGGGGAGGAGACTCGAGCATTGCGCTACTCGCTCGAGTACCGAGCATAGATCGCCATAATCTCGCGATGCGCGAGCTCTCGCATGTGCAGTGACGGCATAGTGCTCCTTCCCTGTGCTGGCATGCGCGAGCTCGTGCATCGCGAGATTACGGCGATCTGACTGTGAGCAAGGAGGAGATTCAGAGGACGCAGGCGGTGCTGGGCTCTTTCACAGGGGGGCGTGGCTGGGCACGAAGAAGGTTCGTACAGCCCCTTGGGCTCCTTACCAGGGTCATTTACATATCTATAAAATCATTTTTTAAACACAATAAAAGCACACAGCTTTATGGGACAGGCATATTGCGGACATGCTAGCGGCGATCTAGCTGTGCATGTCCGCAGCTCTATAAGTTAAAACAAGGTGACAGAATCCCTTTAAATACAAGACTGGTTTTATTTATGGAGAAAAATGTATATAATATGATACATGTTGTGTTTTTCTATCATCTGTCTTCTATTCTTTAAATACTTCTCCCAAGTTTAGCCCAGACGTGACATATGGAATTAAACGGAGAGATTTTGGCTTTTTGACTTTTCTACTTACACATCTAGATTCTAGGATCCAGGAAAGATTTCTTTAAAAAAATATCCTGACATCGCTGATTGCATGGCTCTTGTTTTCATTACTTGCATTCTTTTATTTCAGCAGAAAATCAGGATCTTGGTATCATTTATTTTGCTTCTTATTCTTGTGGAGCCTCATCTCAGTCCCTTTCTTCAGTCATTAGGAGTGTGGTCTGGTAACTCAATCTTTGGATTGGCCACATCGTTTTCCAAAAATGGAGATGTTTCTGTACTATTTTTGAGAAGACCGTTTATTTTTTATTTCGGGGATTCAGTGACAAGCGCTCTAATTAGAACACGATGTAGCAGGGCTGAAATTGTCATTTGAGGACTTGTTAACATGGTACGACCACAGTCTAGCAAATATTCATGCAAAGCCATTCTGGAGTCTTCAATAAACACATTTGGCTATATTAGAGGCTCTGCAGGTTCATTCATATTGGGGTATTTTTTAAAAACACTAGGCACTTTAGTAGAACCTGATATACCGCATTATAAGTCAGTGAGGTCTGTCAGGTGGTGCTGGTTTCATGGGACAGATCAGACACTGTCATTTTTTATGGAAACCATGATGCAGACATGAATGAATCATAAGCTATAAAGAAGGTATTGTAATTTGTGTAAAACCAAAATTTTGATTTCTGCATGTACCAATGTAACCAATGTTTCCCATAGTGCTACATTTATAAAGTCAGGTTCTAAGTTTGGATGGGGTTGGGTTCACAATTGGCATTCTCAGCCATCCCCAAAAATTTTAAAGGCAGGGTTCTTCACAACCTCTCAAGTTCTTCCACCCTGAACAAATCATTTCATATCTTCATGGACCTTGGTTTGTCCGCAAGGTTGCAGTCATGCTGGAACCAGATATGGCCTTCATCAAACTGTGTGTAAAATTTCTTGGCATGCTGCAGCATTGGCATTACCCTTCCCTACAGAAAAGGAACAAACTCTGAATAACAGGCTCATTCCATCACTCCTCTTCCACCACATTTTACAATAGGCATACATATGCGGGTAGGTAGCATTCTCCAGGCATCTACAAGGTCCAGATTCATCCATCAGATTGCCAGATAGTGAGAGGTGATCCATCAGTCTAAGGCCTCATGCACACAGCCGCTGTGAGGCCGTTCCGTGCATTGGGGACTGCAATTTGCGGTCCCCAATGCATGGGCAACATTCGTGCGGCGGCCACTGTTCGCACCGTAAAAAATAGAACATGCTCTAGTTTTTTTGCGGTGCAGAGGCACGGACAGAAACACCACGGAAGCACTCCGTATTTCTTCCATGGGCTTCCGATCCGTGCTTCCCTTCCGCACCACATCTCCCGGTTTCCGAACCCATTCAAGTGAATTGTTCCGCATCCGTGATGTGGGGTGCACATGGCCGGTGCCCGCCGTATGCGGGCTGCAATACGGCCACAGCCGGTCAACGGCCATGTGCATGAGGCCTTAGGAACACATTTTCACAGCTCCAATAAAGATGGGCTTTACATCACCCCAGAAATCAACTGGCATTGTGCATGGTTGTGCATGTTGTGTGCAGCTGCTCCCCCATGGAAACTCATTTCATGAAGTTCCTGACACATAAATCTTATGCTAATTTCATTTCCGGAGACAATATGAAGTTCTATAGTGAATGATACAACGGAGAATAGACTATTTTCTCTGTTTACATGGTGTGCCCACAAAACCTCCAAACGTCTGAGGTGCCAGAGAAGGGCTTAGCCAATCTTAAAGGGGTATTATACCACCATGTTATTAGATTAGGAAATACTTTAAGCATGTCTGTACATAATATTGCTCTGAAGGGACATTTGAAGGTCTTAGCCCATTGGTTGTTAAAGAATGAGTTCTCTAGGTCTTCCTCCCAATTAGGTAAATTGAGTCTTCTGGAGATCTCTTTATCTAGTAGCAATACTTCATTTGTGGGAGGAGCTGTGCGAGAAACAGAATAGGCATGCCTATGGACTGTCCCCACCCGACTGGCTGGAGTGTGCCCGATGCCAGTGACGAGGTAAGGCCTGAATAAGTGGGCAAAAGAGAACCGGCAAGTTGCAGGGTGTAAAATATTTATTGCAGTATGGTGTGACCTACAATGCCAATGAACAGAAGGCTCGGGATACTTCCGCCCGTGGATTCGGGATGTACCTTGAGAAGCAGGATGATCTCCCCTGACCCATCTTGCGAATGATGTGCGCTGGTACCTGGTGACTGGAAGCTGCAGACGCGGCCCCTATCCGAAATGAATGCCCGGATATTGTGCTAGGGTTGTAACCCAAACCTGCGGCCAGGGTGCGGATATTGGTGATGAACGCGGTAGAAGACAGGGGTTTCCCTTTAACCGGGAGCAACGGGCCGTCTAAAGCGGGAGATTGAAGGGAGGCCAGGAGCTCCTGGAGCACCTTGACAGGACACCAACAGTTAGTCGTAGGGTAAAATTCCACCTCCGTGGGGGGACCGGTTTGACTGGTCTTGGAGAACGGAATGGACAAAATAAAGTGGTCGGAGTGCCATGCGAGATGACGCCTTAGCAGGGTTATTCGGGAGATGGTGCTGCAGGTGAATTCCCCGGGCCTGAGGAACCCATAGAACCCGAGATACATGGCCGCCTTCGTGACGATGCTTGCAAATTGGCCAAAAGGAAGACCATCCAGGGCTAAGGATAACCTACGGAAAAGCTCACCTGAGACCGGCTGCCTGCGCACCTGGACTGCCGTGCTGACCCTCTGAACGCCCCTGAGGGTGGCTTTGATGGCCTGATTTGAAAAGATGGATCCGGCAGAGGGGTCGCTGAGCATCCGGTGGTGCTGGATGCCTGCCAAATACAGCTTGATGGTATTGTATGAGAGGTGGCGGTGGGAGTGGCAATGGGCTATGAATGCCATGATGAAAGTGACCTCGTCTACGTCCCCCTGCGGATGAGTGTCAGCAAAACGTCTAAACATGCTGAACCCGGTGTCATAATTCCTGGCGGTGTTGGTGGCTAGCGACCGCCGGACCAATGACTGCGCGGTTGCAATCAGGGGCTCTAGTCCAGCAGGAGGACGCTGTAAGGTGGAGCTGGAACGCCGATGGGATCTGCCTCTGGGAGTTCCTGGAAGAAAAAATATTGAGGTTAAAGCGGGACAGGGCGTCAGCCGCCACATTCTGCGCTCCCTGGATGTGGACCGCAAAGACGTGGAAGTTAAACTCCAAGGACAGCCAGACAAGCCTACATAACATAGACATCATCCTGAGATTTTTAGCCTTCCCCTTGGATATCACTTCCACCAGAGCCTGACTGTCTGTCCTCAGGACGACTGATTTGTTCGCCCAGAGCGGACCCCAGACGCGGGCCGCCGCCACAATGGGGTATAATTCCAACAGCGGCGAGGACCTCATAGCCCCTGCCTCGGACAGGAGCTCCACCGGCCAACTGCCGACCAACCAGTGCGGATAGAAGATTGCCGCGAACCCGCAGGAGCCCGCGGCGTCGGTGTAAACCGCGGGGGAAGCCGCATCCGGGGATGGCACGAACAAAGAAATGCCATTCCACCCGGTCAGGAAGGTTTGCCACATCTGAAGATCCGCCATGGCGGGACCATCCAGCCGGACGGTGGAGTCCTGATCCGGAGCAGTCGGGAGGAGATTGAGAAGCCGCGAGATGAAGGACCTCCCCTGTGGCATGATCTTGAAGGTACATGTAAGGAATCCTAACAGGGACAGGAGCTCCTGCCTGGACAAAACTCCAGAAGAGGCCGCGGAGGAAACAGCGGACTTGACTTTGGCCAGCTTGGCCGCGGGGAGGCTGGCCTCCATGAGGACCGAGTCCAGAGTAATGCCCAAGAAGGTAACCCCAGTGCCTGGACCCTCTGTCTTGGCGGATGCCACCGGGACCTCAAGCCTGGCGAACAGTTGGAGCAAGTTCTTCAAACCTGATGGGGGCCCCTGGGGCCTCTCGATGATTAGGAAGTCATCCAAGTAATGAATGACCATGTCCATCCACCCATGATGGGCCAGGATCCAGTGTAGGGCACAGGCGAACTTGTCGAACAACCACGGGCTGCTTTTAGATCCAAATGTGAGGCGGTTGGCAAAATAAAACCCGTCTGCCCAATGCAACCCATAATACTGCCATAACTGAGGAAGGATGGGGAGTAGCTTGAAGGCGTCCGCGATGTCGGCCTTGGCCAACCAAGCCCCTTCCCCAGCCAGCAGGATGAACTGAATGGCCTCGTCAATGGAAGAATAGGACATCGAGAACTCCCCTGATGGGATCAGGGAGTTGAGACTGGGGATCGGCGACATGTGTGGAGCAGACAAGTCGTATATCAGACGCTTTTTATTTGATGCTTGTTTGGAGACTAGACCGATGGGATTGATCCTCCACTCGGCAAAGGGAATGGTTTCAAACGGGCCTAGCAGGAACCCTTTGCGGACCTCGTCCCGCAACAGAGTGGCCACCGCTTCCGGATCCTGCATGGCCGACTGAAGGTTCCTCCCCTCCCAGGAAACCTGAGGGAGGGCAATGAATCCTGTATTGAAACCCTTCTCGAAACCGGTGATGAGGAACTCCACCGACCGGCGATCGGGGTGATCCCGCAACAGGATGCCTAAGAGCTCGACGTTGATGTCGGTCAGTCATAGAGCCTTCCGTTGCCTCTTTGGGCAGCTGGAGCGGGGGTGGGCCCTGAAGCAGAGGGAACACACATGCAAAGCTCTACAACTGTTGAAACCACAGCCCCCAGCATTAAAGTTGTTGCAGACCTGACTCTGGCCTAAGAAAGTAATGGGCCTGCCCAGCTTGTCGGTGGAACTCTGGGACCGTTGCGTGCCAGAGGGGCCTGGCTGGGAGCCTTCTCGGGCCGGGGTGGGAAGATTGGGGCACCAGTCGGCCGTGTGCTGGATAGACTGGCATGGAGCGCACGTGGGGGCCTGCAGCCCGGCAAAATGGCGGCAGAACAGCTCCATGTCCAAGTTCGCCCAGTCCGTGATGAACTGGAACTGAGCGAGGGCGGCTGCCGCTTTGGCTGACAAAGACCTGTGGTAGTCATAGAAGTTCTTACCCCCGTACTTGTAACCTAAGTCGGTGACTTGGTATAGGTAGGAGTCCAGCTCCTCACGTCTGTGTGGCTGGACGCCGCAGATGGTATGTATCCCGGTAGAGGCTGAATGCCAGGACAAATTCGGGGACCGACAGCTTTCGGTTCAGGCGGGTATCCTTGGCCCGTAGGACCACCGAGACCTCCCCGCAGTTGATGACCTTATTTTCTGATACGTCTTGGGACGCAATGAGAATGGACGCCAGGTTGACGTCCCTCCCCGCCAGGATGTCCCTTTTAAGGTTTTCTGGAATGTAGTGCGAGGGGGCAATCTTGGGTCTGACATGGACCGTACCTGGCGCCAAATCCTGGGACGTAGATGGCAAGACCGGAAGGGCTGGAGAAGGCAGGGCCGGAGGAGGCCGGGACTCCCACTCCCCCATCCTAGTCTGGATATCCGCGACCGAACCTGCCAGACTGGCGATGGTGGCCTGCAACTGCAGGAGGGTCAGCTGGATCGAAGAGGGAGAAGGCTCCTCACTTGAACCTGCTGGTGCCGTCATCAGGAGCCGGTACAGCTCCGCTTTTCTCGTGGTGGCAGGATGGTGAATCCCTCTTCGTCTGAGCTCTGCTATCAGTTTTGGAATAGTCCAGCTTCTCAGAGAGGGGTTGCTGGCGCGGCCTGACACTGAGGTTCCGGGCAAGGACAGATTATCCTCCGACTCAGGGACCTGCGACATCTTCAAGCTGCATGGAGGAGGTATGAAGGTGACAGATGAGACTTCCTTCCCCCTCCCCCGGGTGCCCGACCGAGAGCTACAGGGGAAATAGTTTCTCTTGACCGAAAGGCGTTGACCGCTACTTACCTTAAACAAAAGGGACCACGCTACCGACTTCTGTACTGAGGCAGAGACCTATGAACGGGAGCTCATGATAACGAATAGCTAATGCAGTGACAGGTTGTAGCACAGCCTTGTGGCTGTATCTTACCTGAACCGAGAAAATAGGCGCAACGACCGTGGTTTGCTTGTAGCTCTGTTGGACGCGGACCTGCTTACGAAAAAGATAAGCCGTGTTTTACCGATGCATGACGAGAGCCGTGACCTGCTGGTCCCTTAGACAGTGAACACAAACACCTGAGCGATTCAGGGAGGTATCGCCCTGAGTGGTTCGAGGCGACACTGTCACGGGCGATACCAGGAGACCTTGTCCCTGAGTGATTCAGGGAACCATAGCACCCGAGCGATTCAGGGAACCATAGCACCTGAGCGATTCAGGGAACCAATGCACCTGAGCGATTCAGGGAACCATTGCACCTGAGCGATTCAGGGAATCGTTTGCGCCTGAGCGATTCAGGGAACCATCTGCGCCTGATGGAATCATGAACCATAGCACCAGAGCGACTTACGGACACTTGCCTGGGTGAACCAGAAAATATTGCCCGTGAGTAAAACAGGAAACATTGCACAAGAGTGAATCAGGAAACATTGCACATGAGTGAACTGAGGGACATCCCTGGGTGATACCTGGATGAATTGTGACTGAGCGATTCAGGGAAGACAATTGCGCCTGAGCGATTCAGGGAAGACATTGCGCTGGAGCGAATCAGGGAAGACATTGCGCCGGAGCGATCCAGGAAAGACATTTTGCGCCTGAGCGATTCAGGGACGACACTTGCGCCTGAGCGATTCAGGGAAGACATTTGCGCCTGAGCGATTCAGGGAAGACATTTGCGCCTGAGCGATTCAGGGAAGACATTTGCGCTTGAGCGATTCAGGGAAGACATTTGCGCCTGAGCGAATCAGGGAAGACATTGCGCAGGAGCGATCCAGGAAAGACATTTTGCGCCTGAGCGATTCAGGGAAGACATTTGCGCCTGAGCGATTCAGGGAAGACATTTGCGCCTGAGCGATTCAGGGAAGACATTTGCGCCTGAGCGAATCAGGGAACCATTGCGCCTGAGCGATTTTTAGGGAAACAATTGTGCCTGGGCGATTCAGGGAAGACAGATGCGGGGAAACTACCAACAGGGTGGCCGGGGACCCCACACATAGAGTGGCCCGGGTAGGGAAATGCTGTTGCTTCTGGTGCCCAGCCTTTCAGAGGATCAAAGGTTCCCCTTTAAATTATTATTATTATTTTTTTTTTTTTCAGGCCCCCCCCCCAGCCGGCACTTGGCAACAATTCAGTGTTTAAGCGGCAATTTATGAATTGTATTCTGACATGGAATGTAACTCCCCTTGTTGCTGGCAGCAACCTTAGACAGGTATAACTATGGCTTGTGTGTATTAGCGACACCATAACAATCAAATGCAATCCCTGGAAGCCGTTTCTATGTCTTTATAGGAACCTGGTGTGCTGAATACTGTCAACCTGTAGAGTGCACATTACAGCGCCGGGCATCACAGACACTGGGAACCGGGCAGGCAGTCTCCCCTCCCCCCCACACACAACATTATGACCGCAGCATCCCCTGTCACATGGGCGCACCGAGCCGCGTGGAGCCCATGTGCATTGCCGCGTGTATTGCGGCGCCGCCGCAGCTGCAGAGCGGGAACCGGCAGCCGCCGCGCTGTCCGCTCACCGCCCTGATGCGACGGATCTGCCGGTAGGTTGAGGGTGGTACGAGGTGCAGGTGGCAAAGCGCGTCTGGCCGGGCCGCAGAGCGGTGATACTTACGACAGGCGACGCTGCTGGAGACACGAACGGAATGAAGCACGAACGGAGACGCGACCGGAAGTGACGTCAGGCGCTGGATGCTGCTGAAGCAAGAACCGGGCGCCCTTCTGCTTGTGGGAGGGGGTTTAAATAGGGTAAGTGCGCCCCTCCCACAATTACAGGCTGCAAGCAGCCTTCAATACATATGTGTCTTGTGGACTTAATGTCTGTGTTACAAGAATTTTGTATTATGTTGTATACCTGCTGAGATCATATAGCATCTACCTTGGGGGATTCATTTATGAAGTGTTTACCTTTAACAGCCATCTTCTGAAGGGTAATATGCTGCTTTAAGATCTGAAACCTCACTAATATTTGAGCTTGAGAGAAGGTTTGAAATAAAGCCAATACTTTTATGGATCCATTCCTTTATGGTTATAATAGCAATAAAAAATTCTAAAGCATCTAAGGGAAGAGAAATGGATTTCTGTAAGCTGTAAGGCTTGTACCGAGGCTTAGGGGGTGGGAATAGAAGATAAAGGTCTTCCAGGATTACAAGTGTGGACTAGCAGAAGAGATAGCAGTAGAAGACACCATTTGAAGTATTGTATGGATGTACAACTTGATCCCTGAAATGGAGTACACCAAGGACACAGCTGATTAAGAATTAGGGATTTGTGATATTGAGCTACACTAGATTGTGAACTCCCATGCCACCTCTACTCTGGCGATAGTATAAGAAGCTGCTGCTTGTGGGCCCCCCCCCCCTTTCCCCCCATATTTACTATAATAATTATCTTTGTAACTTTAGGAGGAACTTGGGATAGGTATGATTAAAGTGTGAAAGTAATATAAGATTTCATCATTTTGTAAAGCACTATTCTCCCAAGCTACGATGACTCTAATTTTGAAATATTGTTTAATTCCTTCCTACGGTGAAGAGTAGGTTTGAAATTACTTATTTTGGAAATTGGAGTACACAGCTTAATTCCTACAGTAGATAGATAATTGACCTATATTCCCATTGAAAAAGTAACTATTTTTGAATAGTACAGTTTTAAATTATTGTGGATGTCCTGTATCTGGGTCTTATTGTAACAAGCCATGGAGGTGGACCCATTAAGCCAGCTAACCGGTTTTACTTTGGGCTAGACCTAAGGGCATTTTCCTGCTGAGCCCCTGTTTTTCACCCTTTCACCCCTATACAAGGATCTATCCTTCGCTGCAGGGGAACCAAAACGCTGCTACCTCTTTGAATAGCCCAGTGTAGTTGGCAGCTGACCCTCTGGGGTCCGATACACAGGTGCAAACCCATCGGGCAATACTTGTAGTCAGGAAACAGTCCAAGGTCAGGGCAGCCAGAACTTGGGCATGTTCGTGAAACAAGTCTGAGGATGGGGCAGGCAGCTGAAGGTTGATACAACAAGCAGGCAGTAGTGAGGATGTTCAGAGGAGGATCAAGTACACAAGCAGTCAGACAGAATTAAGCTCACCTTCACTAGGACTAGCAAGACTAGAATACCTAAACCTTTGGCACCTTCCTCCTAGTGAAGGCACCTTAAATACACGTATTTAGCCAGCCGCAGTGTAGAACAGCTTTAAGTGTGCATGCTGGCTCTCTATTAGTCAGCAGGAGGGCACACATGTGCCTTAGGAACAAAGAGAGGGGCCAAGGAAGCAGAGAAGGCCCAGGAAAGTTCAAAGGGAAAAGTTCAAACTGCCAGGAAAGTACATGGGACACCAGCACCCAAGCCTACTATTGGTAGCAAGTGAAAGAGGAGTGGGTTCAGACCACCGGGAAGAAGAGGGACCAGCAAAAGAAATTGAAACCACATGAGGCACCACCACCTTGTAAAGCAGGCCAAAGCCACCATTGACTTTACTGGAGAAGAGGGATGGTATAGGACCTGAGCAGGGGGTTATTTTTTTCTGCTGGGATGAACAATTAAAGGTCATTTTGCAACTAAAAAGCAAACACAGCCTTTTTAAAAGAACCCAAGAGACCCCAGAAGCAAAACAGATTTTAAATTGGTGAGAGAGATAATTACCTTATAACGCAAATGTTCCCTGACTTGTAAAATATTCATGTAGAAAAGTGGATGCTGAATTAAAATATTTATAGACATTACATAAGATAAAAAAAATTCAGCTTTTTTTTTCAGACTTCTTTTTTTCTTTACCCCAATTCATCCATTTTCTCCAAGGACCTGGGGCATACAATTACAGCGCTCCAGGACAGTGGCTGTAATGCAAAGGCACTGCCCAAACTAACAGCAAAGTTCAGAGGAACCACTGTTTTCTGCCGTTTAACCCCATTTATGCCATAATCACAGCTGATTATATCACGTAATAAAAATCTATAACATAATGTAAGGTGGTTGGCGTCAAAAACAAAACATTTAACATCAAAACTGTATAAGCCCACTTGTTGCCTCTCAGACACGACCTAAGGTGAGCTCTAACACTAAGGCCATGCCAAGATGGCTGGAACTCTGGCATCCACCATGCCCACACCCTAAACACCATCACTCAGCAACACCTGGATTCCAAATGACCCACCAGAACAGGAGCCAGGGCACCATAGAAGTTCAAATTGCCCAGATACTGTCCCAGGTGACACACTCCAGCAATACGTGAATAGAAAAGCATAACAGCCACCCAAAAATAAAACACAAAGCTATGTGTAGGACTTAACAGCGACCACTGCCACCAGAACACAGAACCAGCAAGGGGAGCAACCCAAAAGTTCAACAGTACCCCAGAACCTGACTAAGACCTGATGATTTTGGGACACAACCCCTCACAAGCAACACCTCACAGTGACAGAGATTGCCACACAGAAAAATACACAAGTGGATAGATGTAAAAACAGGTTCTCTTCACCAGAGCCCAGTTTCAGTTGCACTTGCATTAGATGAGTTAAATACCTCACATAGCAGTCACCATTTGCCATCTAGCTGGGCAATGATCAATTTCTCATTGGGTGACAGTGTGGATGCCCAAAATTTTCTCTTTACTGCTTGCTGAACTTGGAAATGTGTAGGCCCCGTCCAACTGGAGGAGATTGCGATAGTGGACATCCACAGAAGGTGACATGGGATTCCTAGACAACCCTAGACCTAAGTGAGTAGAGATTAGGACATATTCCCACAACCATCTAGACTAAGGCCTCTTTGACACGGGCGTCCCGCGTGAGGGCCAGACAAGATGCGGGTGCGTTGCGGGAAAATGCAGGATTTTTCCGCGCGAGTGCAAAACGTTTTAATGCGTTTTGCACGCGCGTGAGAAAAATTGGCATGTTTGGTACCCAGACCCGAACCCGGACTTCTTCACAGAAGTTCAGGTTTGGGTTAGGTGATCTGTAGATTTTTCTTATTTTCCCTTATAACATGATTATAAGGGAAAATAATAGCATTCTGAATACAGAATGCTTACTAAAATGTGGCTTTAGGGGTTAAAAATAATAAACAAATTTAACTCACCCCATCCGCTTGATTGCGTAGCTGATCTCTTCTTTCTTCAGGACCTGGCTAAAGGACTTTTGATGACGTCACAGCGCTCATCACATGGTCCATCACATGGTCTGTCACCATGGTGGTGGACCATGTAATAGACCACGTGATGAGCGCAGTGACGTTACCACGGGTCCTTTTCATCAAAAAAGAAAGAAGACATGCCAGGCTAAGCGGTCAAGTGGATTAAGGTGAGGTTAATAATAGTTTTTTATTTTTTAATCCCTCCATCACTATTTTACTAAACATTCTGTATTAAGAATGCTATTATTTTCCATTATAACCATGTTATAAGTCAAAATAATAAAGATCGGGTCCCCATCCCGATCGTCTCCTAGCAACCATTCGTGAAATCGCACCGCATCCGCATTTGCTTGCGGATGCTATGCGATTTTCACGCAACCCCATTCATTTCTATGGGGCCTGCGTTGCGTGAAAAACGCACAATATATAGCTTGCTGCGATTTTCATGCAATGCACAAGTGATACGTGAAAATCACCGCTCATGTACACAGCCCTATTGAAGTGAAAGGGTCCGGATTCAGTGCGGATGCAATGCGTTCACCTCACGCATTGCACCCGCGGGGAATTCTCGCCCATGTGAAAGGGGCCTAAGTGTCTCATCAACACCCTGGTTAGGACATTGGAAAGGAATTTCCTGCACATGGTTATTGTAGAGTTGTAGACTTAGGACGAGAACATATTTGTTGTGACTAAAGTTTGTTTTTTTCCATGAGTTTATGTTGTGACACAGTGAAGGGTTGTGTCTGGCAAGGCAGGTATTTTCCTCCCAGCATGTGCGGCTGGGCTGGTTTCCAGCCAGGTGAGGTCAAATATCGGACTGGAGTTGCCGGTCCAGGTTTTGCCAGCACCTGGCTGTCCTTAAATAGGCAGCTGGGCTCAGCAGAGATGTCTCTATTATTGGGATCTGAGGCTTTGTGCCGTGCTGGAGGGCTGAGAGCCGCATGCCGGGGAAACAGGTCCCCTAAAGCCTGCTGTGGACTACTGGAGGCAGAACTGCCAGCAAGGTGACTTGTGTTATATGAACTTTCCATTCTGTGTGAATTAACACCAATACTGCAAAGTTACGTGCTGTTTTGTGCAATTGCCTCAAGTGTGAATAAACACTGACGTTTTGAGTTAAGAACTTGTATTTTGCCTCTGTACTACGCCTACTTACCAGAGCAAACCCCACAATTGGTGGTGGATGCGGGCAAGAGCAGTGAGGCTGGCGTGAACGCCGATATTTTTGGTTTCTGCATTTTTCAGCCATGGTTGTATGTCGTACATTAAACCATCTGTATTACAACCAGTGCCCGACGAGAAAATGGAGGCTGTTGTGAAGGCCCTCATGGAGTCTAATCTTCAGCAGCGAGAGACAAACCTGCAGCAACGCGAGGCTAATAAGCAACAGCAGGAGACTAACCAGTTGCTGCTACAACACGTGATGGCTTTGCAGACAGCAGGAGCAACCCCGAGCGTCCACGATGCCAGAAAAGTCAGTGCCGTGTTTCCTAAGATGACCCCCGCAGACGGCATCGAAACCTACCTGGCAATGTACGAGAAAGTGGCCATCAGGGAAAAGTTACCCCGTGACCAGTGGGCTGAGGACGTCGCTCCATTCCTGGAATCCAATTCCCAGAGGGTGTATTTCGACTTGTCGGACGATCAAGTGGCCATCTACCAAAAAGTAAAGGGTAAGATTTTGGCAAGACTAGGGCTGAATGTGTTGGTCCGGGCCCAGCAGCTACATCAGTAGGGGTTTAAGCCGGCTGAGCCTGCGAGGACCCAGTATTATGACTTACTCCACCTCTTGCAAAAGTGGCTACAGCCTGATGTGCCGAGTCCCCCGGCTATGCTGGATAGACTATTGGCTGTTATGTTCTGGAGGGCTCTGCCATCCCCTCTCCAGCACTGGATCAGCCAGGTGTCTCCTGGCAATACACTAGAAATGGTGGACGTGGTGTAGCGCTACGAGGCTACTAAGACTGTTACAATGGGTTCTTTTGGGAGCGGGGCAGTCAAACCCCGTAAATCTCCATCCCAGACCCGGCGACTTGTACCAAGCAAACCCACCCGGGGTGTACCCTCTACGGACCTGGTTACGATAGTCTGCTGGCGGTGTCAGGAGCCGGACCATGTAAGAACTGACTGTCCCCATCAGGTGGTTCATCAGGATATGCTGTATCGGGTAAACCAACTACGGGGTAAGCCTATTGAACAGTTGGTCTCGAAGGCATATCGCAAGCTTGTGTTAGATCTAGCCCACCAACACGTTCTCAGGGGTCACCTGGGGCTGCAAAAATCTCAGGATTGTATTCTACAGCAGTTTTAATGGCCCAGCATATTCAAAAAAATTGAAGAGTTTTATAAGTCTTGCCCGACCTGCCAGATAACTAGCCCCCAGCCACATTTCCGTAGTCCCCTAGTACCTCTCCCGATTATCAAATTACCGTTTGATCGAATAGCTATGGACCTCATAGGCCCAGTACTGAAGTTCGCCAGGGGGCATCAACCCATCTTAGTCATTCTAGACTACGCCACTCAGTACCCGGAGGCGGTGCCACTGCAACATACCTCGGCCAAACTCATAGCTAAGTAGTTAAGATAGAAGTTTTCCCGAGTAGGACTACCTAAAGAGGTTCTGACTGACCAAGGGACCCCTTTTATGACCAAGGTGATGAGGGAACTCTGTAAGTTGCTGCACATAAAACAACTACGGACGACCGTTTACCATCCGCAAATGGATGGTCTGGTAGAAAGGTTTAACCAAACATTAAAAATGTGTTGAAAAAGGTAGTGTCTAAAGATGGGAAGGATTGGGACCTCATTCTGCCCTATCTCATGTTCGCAGTGCGAGAGGTACCCCTCTACTGGGTTCTCGCCCTTCGAACTGCTATATGGCAGACACCCTCGCGGTCTCTTGGACGTGGCCAAAGAGGCATGGGAACAACAACCCACTCCACATAAAAGTGTAATTTAGTACGTTACGCAGATGCAAGATCGTATAGAGTCAGTGTTGCCTGTTAGGGAGCATATGGAGGCAGCTCAGCGAGCCCAGAGTCGGGTCTATAATCGGCAGGCTCGGTTCGGATCTTTAACCCGTGTGATCGGGTTTTGGTTCTGCTGCCGACCCTGCACAGTAAGTTCCTGGCTAGGTGGCAGGGGCCCTACAAGGTACTCGAGAAAATTGGAGATATAAACTACAAGGTACACCAGCCAGGGCGACAAAAGTCGGAGCAGGTTTACCATATGAATTTACTCAAACCGTGGAAAGATAGGGAAACATTTACAGAAGACAGCCCGTGGCTGGGTTTTCTAGAAGAAGAGGTTCCGGCCCCTCTGTCTGATGCAAGAGAAGCGGCTGCCACAGTAAAAATTGCTGACAGCCTCTCCTATAAACAGACTCAGGAGGCCAGGGAGTTTGTTAGTTGGAACATGGAGGTGTTCTCGGACCCCCCTGGACGCACTTCCATAATCCAGCATGACATTGTCATACCGGGTACCCGATGCTCGGCGACAAGCCATATCAGAGGAGGTACAGCTAATGTTGCAGCTAGACGTCATTGAGGAGTCAAAAAGTGAGTTGGACAGTCCTATAGTATTGATACCCAAGCCGGACGGGACGTTGCGGTTTTGTAACGACTTTCGAAAACTTAACGAGGTTTCCAAATTCGATGCGTATCCCATGCCCCGGGTGGATGAGCTCATCTAGAGGTTAGGACAAGCCTGGTATTTTTCTGTTTTGGACCTCATGAAAGGGTACTGGCAGGTTCCCTTAACGGAGGCTGCCAAAGAGAAAACTGCCTTCATCACGCCTAAGGGGCTGTATCAATATAAGGTCTTACCCTTTGATCTGCATGCTGCCCCCGCCACTTTTCAGCGACTAAAGGACATTGTGCTTCGTCCACATCGTCGGGACGCTTCGGCTTACCTGGAAGATATTGTCATCCACAGTACCGACTGGGAAAGTCACCTACCCAAAGTGCAGGCTGTAGTGGACTCTCTTCAGAAAGCTGGCCTAACCGCTAACCCAAAAAAATGTGCAATAGGGTTAGAAGAGACTAAGTACCTGGGGTATGTCACTAGGCGCGTAGCCATCAAACCCCAAGTGAACAAAATAGAGGCGATAAGAAATTGGCCCGACCTGTCACCACTAGGCAAATAAAGTCATTCCTGGGAATGGTGGGCTATTACATAAGGTTTGTTCCCCACTTTGCTAGTCTATCCGCGCCCTTGACAGGGCCCTTGAAGGGACGAAAATCAGTGATGGTTCGCTGGGATGATCGGGTGGAAGAGGCTTTTGCTGCTTTGAATTTGGCCCTGTGTGGGTCACCGGTTTTGGTGACGCCCGACTTCAAGAGGGAGTTTGTGGTACAAGCAGATGCCTCCAAAGTAGAACTCGGTGCTGTACTGTCTCAGGAAGTCAAAGGGGAGGAGCATCCCGTTGTCTTCCTAAGACGCAAGCTCACCCCAGCCGAAACCAGGTACAGTATAGTGGAGAGAGAGTGCCTGGCTATCAAGTGGGCACTCGAGTCTCTCCGCTACTATTTGTTGGGGAAAAAGTTCCGCCTGGTGACCGACTACTCCCCTCTCAAGTGGATGAGCCAGGCCAAAGACAGGAATGCCTGGTCACCAGATGTTTTTTGTTTCTGCAAAACTTTAAGTTCTCGGTAGAACACAGCGCAGGCCAGTTGCAGGGAAATGCAGATGCCCTGTCCCGGGTGCATTGTCTGGCATGTGTCCACCCCCTCAGGGTTGAACAAAGGGGGGGTATGTGACACAGTGAGGGGTTGTGTCTGGAGTTTAAGTGCCGGTCCGGGTTTTGCCAGCACCTGGCTGTCCTTAAATAGGCAGCTGGGCTCAGCAGAGATGTCTCTATTTTTGTGATCTGAGGCTTTGTGCCGTGCTGGAGGGCTGAGAGCCGCATTCTGTTGAAACAGGTCCCCTAAAGCCTGCTGTGGACTACTGGAGGCAGAACTGCCAGCAAGGTGACTTGTGTTATATGGACTTTCCACTCTGTGTGAATTAACACCAAGACTGCAAAGTTGCGTGCTCTTTTGTGCAATTGCCTTAAGTATGAATAAACACTGACGTTTTGAGTTAAGAACTTGTATTTTGCTTCTGTACTGCGCTCGCTTGCCCTATCTACCACAGCTAAACCTCACAAATGTCAAGAAGCAGGGTTTCAATTATGAAAGCATATTGGTCAAATGTGAGATAATCATTAATACTACAGATCCCTGTTTTTACCTTCATTGCTTTAATATTGTAAATATACGATACCATAAATGATACATAGTCAGTGGCATCTTTTACCCGTTTTGTGGTCCAAGACCTTCAAGATACACTTATGGACTTATAAGACAATGTTTTACATCATGCTATAGAGCTGTGATGGCTAACCTTTGGCACTCCAGTTGTGGTAAAACTATAACTCCCAAGATGCACACTTGCTTGGCTGTTTTTCAGAACTTCATAGAAATTAATCGAACATCCTGGAAGTCGTAGTCTTACCACAGCTGGAGTGCCGAAGGTTAGCCATCACTGCTATAGAGGCATCCCATGCAGCTGCTATGGGGCTCTTAGAATGGAAGCTAAGCTATAGTAATTCTGCTCTCATTGCTCCTAGGAACTGTAAAGGACACCCCTCTCCAGAGGAAGGATCAACATTCTTAAAAGATAAAGTGGTGGGAGATTGTCCCAAAGACCACTGAAAGGGATTCATAAGTGTCAAAAATAAGAATGGAATTTTTAATTATATATTTCTCACAGGACATGTAGATTCTCTAAGCCACAATCTGTTGGTTGGATTGGGGTTCAGAGTCTAAAGAATCTCCATCTTCCAAGAATTTTCATCCTTATACCTGACTATCCCTGTTCCAGATTCCCAGGTTGTAGTCTGAAAGTAGCTACTGATTGGTAGTAGAAGCACTCATGAAGCAATAGTAACATAGTACATAAGTAACATAGTACATAAGGCCGAAAAAAGACATCTGTCCATCCAGTTTGGCCTGTTATCCTGCAAGTTGATCCAGAGGAAGGCAAAAAAAAAAACTGTGAGGTAGAAGCCAATTTTGCTCACTTTAGGGGAATAAGAAATTCCTTCCCGACTCCAATCAGGCAATCAGAATAACTCCCTGGATCAACGACCCCTCTCTAGTAGCTATAGCCTGTAATATTATTACACTCCAGAAATACATCCAGGCCCCTCTTGAATTCCTTTATTGTACTCACCATCACCACCTCCTCAGGCAGAGAGTTCCATAGTCTCACTGCTCTTACCGTAAAGAATCCTCTTCTATGTTTGTGTACAAACCTTCTTTCCTCCAAACGCAGATGATGTCCCCTCGTCATAGTCACAGTCCTGGGGATAAATAGATGATAGGATAGATCTCTGTACTGACCCCTGATATATTTATACATAGTAACTAGATCTCCCCTCAGTCGTCTTTTTTCTAAACTGAATAACCCTAATTTTGATAATCCTTCAGGGTACTGTAGTTGCCCCATTCCAGTTATTACTTTAGTTGCCCTCCTCTGGACCCTCTCCAGCTCTGCTATGTCTGCCTTGTTCACAGGAGCCCAGAACTGTACACAGTACTCCATGTGTGGTCTGACTAACGATTTGTAAAGTGTCAGGACTATGTTCTTATCACGGGCATCTATGCCCCTTCTGATGCATCCCATTATCTAATTGGCCTTGGCAGCAGCTGCCTGACACTGGATTTTACGGCTTAGTTTGCTGTTTATTAAAATTCCTAGATCCTTTTCCATTTCAGTGTTACCCAGTGTTTTACCATTTAGTATGTACGGGTGACTTGCATTATTCCTTCCCATGTGCATAACCTTACATTTGTCAGTGTTAAACCTCATCTGCCACTTATCTGCCCAAGCCTCCAATCTATCCAGATCCCTCTGTAGTAGTATACTGTCCTCTTCAGTGTTAATTACTTTACACAGTTTAGTGTCATCTGCAAAAATTTATACTTTACTATGCAAGCCTTCTACAAGATCATTAATAAATATATTGAAGAGAATAGGGCCCAATACTGACCCCTGAGGTACCCCACTAGTGACAGTGACCCAATCTGAGTATGTACCGTTAATAACCACCCTCTGTTTTCTATCCCTCAGCCAGTTACTTACCCACTTACAGACGTTTTCTCCCAGTCCGAGCATTCTCATTTTATATACTAACCTTTTATGCGGTACAGTGTCCAATGCTTTGGAGAAGTCCAGATATACGACATCCATTGATTCGCGGCTGTCAAGTCTAGAACTTACCTCCTCATAGAAGCTGATTAAATTAGTTTGGCATGACCGATGCCTCACGAAGCCATGCTGATATGGCGTTATTTGCCTATTTCCGTTAAGATGCTCTAAGATAGCATCTCTCAGAAAACCTTCAAACAGTTTACCCACAACAGATGTTAAACTTACCGGCCTATAGTTTCCAGGCTCCGTTTTTGGACCCTTTTTGAATATTGGCACCACATTTGCCATGCGCCAATCCTGTGGGACATTCCCTGTCAGTATAGAATCTGCAAATATCAGAAATAAGGGTCTGGCTATGACATTACCTAATTCCCTTAGGATACGGGGGTGTATGCCATCCGGTCCTGGCGATTTGTCTATTTTAATCTTTTTAAGTCGCTGTTGTACTTCTTCCTGGGTCAGACCGGACACTTTTAATGGGGAATTTATTTTCACATTCTGCATTTCATCTGAGAGTTTATTTTCCTCAGTGAATACACTGGAGAAAAAAATATTTAACAGCTTTGCTTTCTCCTCGTCGCTCTCTGCGACTCCCCCCTCATTACTCTTTAAAGGGCCGACACCTTCAGATTTATACCTTTTAACATTTATATAATAGCAAAGATTAGAAGATGAGATAGGAACGTAGTCAAAAACAGAGTGAAGGGTCAGACACAGGAGTATAATTCCAAGTGGAAGGCAGAAAGAATAAAGTATAGATCAAGGTCAAAGTAAATCAGGCATCAACATAGATGAACAGTAGCTAGAAAAAGCAGGTTAAGTGGTGTTGCTAAAGTCCTTTAAATAAGCGACCAGGTCCTAAAATCATCTTTGGGCAACAGGTGTTTTGGCAACCCAACACTGGTGTGCAGACAGAGATGAAAAGTCAAGGCCCGATCAGGTTGTGACTGGAAACAGAGGTAATTTCTAGAACAGAGTGTATGGTTGTCTACCAACCAGGTGTGGCCATCAGCAGGTGCCACAGATGCCAGCTAGGAACGGCAACAATAACCAGGTGAGGTAACAATGGGGAAGGGGTCATATTTATTGTTATTATGGGGGCTCTTCTTTTTTATATACTCCATAGGACCATGATGTTCTGTATTTTATTAGTCAGTCTAATTATTAATATGCGTTACTTTACAACAGTGATGTAAACTAACTGGTGAAGCTATTTTTATGGACAAAGTCAAGATTAAAATTGGACATTATTGCATTATGGATCATATCCAAATGGAGGATGTTCAAAAGTCACACTATATATAGCCCACGCAGGCACAATTTATATATTGCGGCATAAAACACATTCGAGTGCTGAAAGTAAGAATCTGGAATGGGACATCAATGGCTCCTCTACCAGGAGAAGATAGTTATAAATGGTATCTAGGGACTCAAGTTCAATCAGATGATAATTTTATAATTGGTCTCCTGAGATTTACTGCGCAAGTAATAGAGAGAAACAGGCCTGGGGTCAATTACAAACCAGAAATAATGGATCACACTGTATTCATTACATGAAAGGACAACTACACGTACATGAACTATATAAGGAACGCCATTTACATCATTATTTTTTAATTTGGCCATATTTCATTTCTTTTTGCAAAAGTTAATAGAAGTAAAGTGGTTTATGTTTAGTAGCGTGAAGCAACACGAAAACAGAGCTTTAAAATGCATTGATCGATACAGGGGCGAACCTAGAGGTGACCAAACTTGGACCCCTCTTCTGATGTTGATTGACACTACTGCACACACACCACTTACCACTGTAGCTGGCCAGCGAAGACCTGTCCTAGGTTGCTAATATAGCTTATATGTTTATGCAGCTAAATAACCTTAATACAGTTCCTATGTTTGTGTGTTAAAGACAAGGGCAGAGATATTTACAGTGACTTCTAGTTTTGAGCGCGAATATTCGAATAGCGAATTTTTATCGCGAATATCGGCACTTCGAGAATTCGCGAATATTTAGAATATAGTGCTGTTTATTCGTACTGACGAATATTCGGCATTTTCTTCCATCTGAACACATGATTCCTCCCTGCTGCTTGCTTGTGGGCCAATGATGTCATTGGCCCACAAGCAAGAAGCAGGGAGGAATCATGTGTTCACTTCAGATGGAAGAAAATGACGAATATTCTAAAAAACTAATATATAGCACCATATTGAATATAGTGCTATTTAGTAGTTTTTTAGAATATTCGTAAATTATTTCCATCTAAAGTCATGATTCCTGCCCTGCTTAAGTTGCTTGTGGGCCAATGACGTCATTGGCCCACAAGCAAGAAGCAGGGAGGAATCATGTGTTCAGATGGAAAAAATGATGAATATTCTAAAAACAAATATATAGCACTGTATTCTATAGTGCTATATATTCGTTTTTGACCCACGTCTGTATTGAGCGTGCAATATTCGGATATTACGCGATCATTACCTTGCCGATTTTCACGTAAAAAAAATAATAATGTAGAATATAACGAATATACGAATTCGAGAATATATGACAAATATTCTACAAAATATTTGCAAAATATCCAGAATTCAAATATAACCCCTGCCGCTCATCACTAGTGACTTCATGTTTGGATGCCATATAACTGCTATATATTGTGTTCACAGAAGCAGAAAAAATAATATGCCTTTAAGATCCATTATATGGATGTGAGGTAAGCTCAATGACACAGCAGAAACAACAGAAAGCATAGAGTTAAACTGTTGTTGCTGGGCAGGAGTCTTGACCAATCACAGCCAGTCTCACACACAGCAAGAGTTTTGACCAATCACAGCCAGTCTCACAGACAGCTAGTGATGTCGCGAACATAAAATTTTCCGTTCGCGAACGGCGAACACGAATTTTCGCAAATGTTCGCGAACGGGCGAACGGCCATAGACTTCAATAGGCAGGCGAATTTTAAGACCCACAGGGACTCTTTCTGGCCACAATAGTGATGGAAAAGTTGTTTTAAAGGGGACTAACACCTGGACTGTGGCATGCTGGAGGGGGATCCTCGGCAAAACTCCCATGGAAAATTACGTAGTTGACGCAGAGTCGGGTTTTAATCCATAAAGGGCATAAATCACCTAACATTCCTAAATTGTTTGGAATAACGTGCTTTAAAACATCAGGTATGATGTTGTATCGATCAGGTAGTGTAAGGGTTACACCCGCTTCACAGTGACAGACCAAACTCCCCGTTTAACGCACCGCAAACAGTCCATTTGCACAACCGCAAACTCCCCATTTGCACAAGGTTGGATACCAAGCTAGCCATGTCCCGTTCCTTGTCCTCACTGACGTCATTGAAGGTCTCTTCCTCCACCCAGCCACGTACAACACCAAGGGTCCCCGAAAGGTGACAACAAGCCCCCTGGGACGCATGCTGTGTTTGGTCTTCCACCTCCTCAAAGCCACCTTCCTCCTCTGACTCCTCTTCTTCAGACTCCTCTCTCTGCGTTTCCTCTCTCTGCGTTATTATAAGGTGTGTTAAGTAGTACTATTCCTATCAGTTTAATCCCTGTTACGTCCACTAGTATCATTATTATTATTATTATAAGGTGTGTTAAGTAGTACTATTCCGATCAGTTTAATCCCTGGAACAGGGAGATGGAAAAAGATGCTTGGTCGGTCCTCATACTTCAAATTTGGGGCACTGCGCGTGCAATCTAATGTGCCACCAGATAGTTGTGGTGTGTTAAGTAGTTCTATTCTTATCAGTTTAATCCCTGTTACGTCCCCTATCAGGGGACGTGTATATATGGCATCGATTTTAAGAACGGGGAGATGGAAAAAGATGCTTGGTCGGTCCTCCTACTTCAAATTTGGGGCACTGCGCGTGCAATCTAATGTGCCACCAGATAGGAGTGGTGTGTTAAGTAGTTCTATTCTTATCAGTTTAATCCCTGTTATGTCCCCTATCAGGGGACGTGTATGGAATAGATTTTAGACAACCGCAAAGAGTTGTCAATAGATGACACACTCATGACATAAATTTTATACCTCTATGCGTCAATCTTGGTGTAGTGATGACTGTGCTCGTGCGCACGTTTGGGAGATTGCAGGCGATGGGGGTTTTACAAAGCCTATGGTCGTGCTGAGGTAGTTCAGTGTCAGTTAAGTGACCCAGAAAACAATGATTCTGCAGTGTGGGCCCATTGTTGGCCTCGTAGGCTTTAATGATCACCTTAGATGATCACAAAGAAAATTAAAGTTTTTTCTATGCAAAATTATCCAGCCGATCGCTTTTGGTCTGTTCACAATGAAGCAACGACCTTATCATCTGGGGTGTGCCAACATTGCCATTGCCAACACACTCATAGAGGTGGTCGCATCATTGTGATACCTGCCCTGACCGTGTTTTGCAGACCAGGTATCAGTGGTCAGATGGACCCTTGCCCCAACACTGTGTGCCAGACATGCCATTACTTCCTTTTGCACAATCGAGCACTTCATAGTGCTGCGCCTGCCACAAGGACTTGTTTCTTGTTTACCTCTTCTTTCAAAATGCTATTCAGCTTATCCACCCAAGTCCCACGATGGGCACCGATTTTGCTAGGGAAAGCTGCAGGCTAAATGGTGGTCATTCAGATGAATGGCTGGCCATGTAATACAAGTATGACTTACATGAACCAGCTGCCCATGAAGAACAGGGGTCACCCCTCCTCTATGATGTTAATATGCCCTAATAGGTAAGCCCTTAAAAATAGGGAATTAGGTCAGCCTGGGCTGGACCTCCTCACTCCATGCATGGTCTGCTTCCATTGGACTTGGTGCCCCTGCAGACATTCATCTTCTATAGTTAGTTTAACACCCAATAGTGTAGCTTGCATATTAAATAAATGTACAAACGGGCCATTAACTTATCACCTACCATAAATAATCGGTGGTAGCAAAGAGGTCTTCAGATCTCAGGTAGTATGGCCAGGGTCAGAGAGGTCTTCAGATCTCAGGTAGTTTGACGAGGGTCAGAGAGGTCTTCAGATCTCAGGCAGTATGGCCAGGGTCAGACCATGACTCTCCCCCCCAAAATCACCTACATTTCTTGCTAGTCAAGAAGGACCAGGTAGGAAAGACTGGTAAGGGACCCAGGAAGTCTTGGAACGGTAGCAGTGGGGAATGAGGTAAGTATGGCTTCTTTTATATTTTTATGCATTCTGAGCATGTTTAGAGGGGATGTATCACTTACCTGTGTAAATATTTTTATTTTTTTATTAATTAAAACCAGATTGTACCACACATCATTTTTCAATTTTTTATTTTTTTTATTTCTAGTTGTAGATTTCTTTATTCTATTTTCTGTACACGATTATGGGGGTGGGCATCTTGTCAACAGCATTAAATGATATTCCTTATGGAGATGAACTTTAGAAACTTGTAATCTGGAGATAAGCATTAACTTCTATTGGAGAGTGTCATGGACATGCTCTGTGATCTGTGCAGAAGTCATTGTGATTGTCATAGGGAGGGTATGAGGTGAGCTGCGACATCACCTATTATAAATGATGAGTCCTGTAATATCTATACAGTATATAGGTGATATCTGTTATTAGAATCTTGTGTTGATGATAATGAGATGACTGCTGAGAGATGATCGCTGCAGAACAGGAAGAGTCAGCCTATTATTAGGCTTAGTAGCTAGAATGAAAACTGAAATATTTCATTTGATTTTAACCCTTCCAGGCTTTTTTTTTTTTCTTTGCGTTTTCGTTTTGTGCACCCTGCCTTCCTAGAGCCATGAATTTTTTATTTTTCTGTTCACATAGCCATATGAAGGCCTGATTTCTGCGGGACAAGTTGTGCTTTCCAACGCAACAATTTAATATTGCATATGATGTAGTGGGAAGCGGGGAAAAAGTTCCAAATGGGGTGAAATTACAAAAAAAAGCTATTCCACCACAGTTTTACGTTTTTTTAAATTTATTTACGACGTTTTATGTACGATAAAACTGACCAGTTACTTTTAGGCCTCATGCACACGACCGTTGTTTGGGCTGCATTTACTTCAATGGGGACGCAAAAGATGAGGACAGCACTTCGTGTGCTGTCCGCATCCGTGGCTCCGTTCCGCGGCCCCGTTAAAAAAATATAACATGTTCTATTCTTGTCCACGCTTTGCGGACAAGAATAGGCATTTATATTGCCGTGCCCATTCCGTTCCGCAAAATGCGGAAGGCAACACAGGCGGCTTCTGTTGTTTGCGGATCCGCGGTTTGCGGACCGCAAAAAATGGCATGGCCGTGTGCATGAGGCCTTTTTGTACAGGTCAGTATGAATCCGGCGATACCTTAAAAGTAGGGTTGAGCGAACCCGAACTGTAAAGTTCGGGTTCGTATCGAACTTTAGGATTTTTGGACCCCGGACCCGAACATTTCCGTAAAAGTTCGGGTTCGGTGTTTGGCGCTTTCTTGGCGCTTTTTGAAAGGCTGCAGAGCAGCCCATCAACAAGTGGTTAACTGTCTGACCTTAGACGCCATCACAGGCATGCCTACTAATGGCATGGCTGTGATTGGCCAGTGCAGCATGTGACCCAGGCCCTATATAAGCTGGAGTCACGTAGCGCCGCCCGTCACTCTGCTGTTACTAGTGTAGGGAGAGGATTCTGCTGGACTGGTGATTTCAGGGAGAGAATAGGAGAGAATCTAACTTAGCGATCTACATAGAAATAGTTGTGTGGGTGCAGGGCACAATCGTTTTACCCTGCCCTGAGGCCATTGACCAAAAAAAAAAAAACTTTTATAATTCTGTTAGTTAAGTGGGCGGCGGCGTCGGCCATTTTATGCAAGCTCAGTGCACCAGCATTGCATCTGAGCTTTTGGGACATTGCAAATCACCATTTTTTTGGCAATATACCTGTATTAGTCAGTGTGCAATTTAAAGGGAACCTGTCACCGGAATTTTGTGTATAGAGCTGAGGACATGGGTTGCTAGATGGCCACTAGCACATCTGCAAGTCCCAGTCCCCATAGCTCTGTGTGCTTTTATTGTGTAAAACAAAAATGATTTTATACATATGCAAATTACCCTGAGGTGAGTCTTGTATGTGAGATGAGTCAGGGACAGGACTCATCTTAGGTCAATTTGCATATGTATCAAATCGTGTTTTTTACACAATAAAAGCACACAGAGCTATGGGGACTGGGTATTGTGGATGTGCTAGCGGCCATCTAGTAACCCATGTCCTCAGCTCTATACCCAAAATCCCGGTGACAGGTTCCCTTTAAGCTAGAAATACAGCCATCGTTTTCTGGGGTTTGAAAAACACACTTTTTTTTTCTTCAAAAAACTGTATTTTCCTGATCTGCAAGTGTTAAATTCAAGTTTAATATACAAACCGGATTCCAAAAAAGTTGGGACACTAAACAAATTGTGAATAAAAACTGAATGCAATGATGGGGAGATGGCAAATGTCAATATTTTATTTGTAATAGAACGTAGATGACAGATCAAACGTTTAATCCGAGTAAATGTATCATTTTAAAGGAAAAATACGTTGATTCCAATTTTCACGGTGTCAACAAATCCCAAACAAGTTGTGACAAGTAGCAATAAGAGGCTGGAAAAAGTAAATTTGAGCATAACGAAGAGCTGGAAGACCAATTAACACTAATTAGGTCAATTGGCAACATGATTGGGTATAAAAAGAGCTTCTCAGAGTGGCAGTGTCTCTCAGAAGCCAAGATGGGTAGAGGATCACCAATTCCCACAATGTTGCGCAGAAAGATAGTGGAGCAATATCAGAAAGGTGTTACCCAGCGAAAAATTGCAAAGACTTTGCATCTAGCATCATCAACTGTGCATAACATCATCCGAAGATTCAGAGAATCTGGAACAATCTCTGTGCGTAAGGGTCAAGGCCGTAAAACCATACTGGATGCCCGTGATCTCCGGACCCTTAAACGACACTGCACCACAAACAGGAATGCTACTGTAAAGGAAATCACAGAATGGGCTCAGGAATACTTCCAGAAACCATTGTCAGTGAACACAATCCACCGTCCCATCCGCCGTTGCCAGCTGAAACTCTACAGTGCAAAGAAGAAGCCATTTCTAAGCAAGATCCACAAGCTCAGGCATTTTCACTGGGCCAGAGATCATTTAAAATGGAGTGTGGCAAAATGGAAGACTGTTCTGTGGTCAGACGAGTCACTATTCGAAGTTCTTTTTGGAAATCTGGGATGCCATGTCATCCGGACCAAAGAGGACAAGGACAACCCAAGTTGTTATCAACGCTCAGTTCAGAAGCCTGCATCTCTGATGGTATGGGGTTGCATGAGTGCGTGTGGCATGGGCAGCTTGCATGTCTGGAAAGGCACCATCAATGCAGAAAAATATATTCAGGTTCTAGAACAACATATGCTCCCATCCAGACGTCATCTCTTTCAGGGAAGACCCTGCATTTTTCAACAAGATAATGCCAGACCACATTCTGCATCAATCACAACATCATGGCTGCGTAGGAGAAGGATCCGGGTACTGAAATGGCCAGTCTGCAGTCCAGATCTTTCACCTATAGAGAACATTTGGCGCATCATAAAGAGGAAGGTGCAACAAAGAAGGCCCAAGACGATTGAACAGTTAGAGGCCTGTATTAGACAAGAATGGGAGAGCATTCCTATTTCTAAACTTGAGAAACTGGTCTCCTCGGTCCCCAGACGTCTGTTGAGTGTTGTAAGAAGAAGGGAAGATGCCACACAGTGGTGAAAATGGCCTTGTCCCAACTTTTTGGGGATTTGTTGACACCATGAAATTCTGATTCAACATATTTTTCCCTTAAAATGGTACATTTTCTCAGTTTAAACTTTTGTTCCGTGATTTATGTTCTATTCTGAATAAAATATTAGAAGTTGGCACCTCCACATCATTGCATTCAGTTTTTATTCACGATTTGTATAGTGTCCCAACTTTTTTGGAATCCGGTTTGTATAGAGCTTTCATATACTGTTACCAAAAAAACACTTTTTTGGCAATCTACAACATCTGGATTAGTCAGTGTGCAATTTAAGCTAGAAATACACCCATCATTTTCTGGGGTTTGAAAAACACACTTTTTGAACAAAAAACACTATTTTCAGGCCTTTCAGCATCAGCACGTGTAAAATTACAGGCCTATATACTGCCGTCAAATTCAGTTGTTAAACAAACACTCGTTTGGGACTAAAACATTTAGTTGGCAGCCTTTGATGCAGATGTCATTGTGAGATACACCCTTAATACATTTTGCTTATATTCAGATATTTGAAATACCGCCATTTGGTGCACCAATATTGATTTCAGGCCTGCACTGGTTCAGGCCGTGTAAGTAAGGTGGCCACTTGCTTTACCCTAGAAAGCCGGACCGGCCCAAACCACACCCACAACGCCCAAAACCACGCCTCCAAACCACAAAGCCACGCCCCCATGCCAATGAAGCCACGCCCCCATCATCGGCTGGAAAAACAGCTCTAGTGACTGACTGGGGGTGAGAGAAGCCTCGGTCAGTTGCTGCAGCTTACGCTCAGACAGCACAATGCTGCTGTCTGAGACATGAGCTACTGAAAAGGAGGACATCCCTGCGTCCGTCCAGGCACTGTGCCGGACGGAGGACAGGGAGCCTGAAAACCAGACTGTCCGGCCTAAAACCGGACGTCTGGCCACCCTACGTGTGAGATACACCCTCTACATACAGGGGTTTGATTCAGGCATTGAAATACAGCAATTTTGGGCAAAGAAATATTTAATATAGGCCTACACTGGTTCATGCCTTGTGAGATACACCCTCTACATACAGAGGTTTGATTCAGGCATTTGAAATACAGCCATTTTGGGCAAAGAAATATAAAATTCAGGCCTACACTGGTTCATGCCTTGTGAGATACACCCTCTACATATAGGGGTTTGATTCAGGCATTTGAAATAAAGCCATTTGAAATACAGCCATTTTGTGCAAAGAAATATTTAATATTTAGGCCTACACTGGTTCATGCCCTGTGAGATACACCCTCTACATACAGGGGTTTGATTCAGGCATTGGAAATACAGCCATTTGAAACACAGACATTTTGGGCAAATAAATATTTAATTTAAGCCTACACTGGTTTATGCCGTGTGAGATACTCCCTCTACATACAGGGGTTTGATTCATGCATTTGAAATACAGCCATTCGAAATACAGCAATTTTGGGCAAAGAAATATTTAATTTAGGCCTACACTGGTTCATGCCCTGTGAGATACACCCTCTACATACAGGGGTTTGATTCAGGCATTTGAAATACAGCCATTTGAAATACAGCCGTTTGAAATACAGCCATTTTGGGCAAATAAATATTTCATTCAGGCCTACACTGGTTCAGACAGTGTGAGATACACCCTCTACATACAGGGGTTTGAATCAGGCATTTGAAATACAGCCATTTGAAATACAGCCATTTTGGGGAAAGAAATCTTTAATTTAGGCCTACACTGGTTCAGGCCATGTGAGATACACCCTCTACATACAGGGGTTTGATTCAGGGATTTGAAATACAGCCATTTGAAATACAGCCATTTTGGGCAAAGAAATATTTCATTCCGGCCTACACTGGTTCAAACCGTGTGAGATACACCCTCTACATACAGGGGTTTGAATCAGGCATTTGAAATACAGCCATTTGAAATACAGCCATTTTGGGGAAAGAAATCTTTAATTTAGGCCTACACTGGTTCAGGCCCTGTGAGATACACCCTCTACATACAGGGGTTTGATTCAGGCATTTGAAATACAGCCATTTGAAATACAGCCATTTTGGGGAAAGAAATCTTTAATTTAGGCCTACACTGGTTCAGGCCCTGTGAGATACACCCTCTACATACAGGGGTTTGATTCAGGCATTTGAAATACAGCCATTTTGGGCAAAAAAATCTTTAATTGAGGCCTAGTCTGGGACCCATCTGTTCTGGGACCCATCTGTTCTGGGACCCATCTGTTCTGGGACCCATATTGTTTAATATCTTTATCAGCGAAATTGCAGATGGCCTCGATGGTAAGGTTTGTCTTTTTGCTGATGACACAAAGATTTGTAACAGGGTTCATGTTCCTGGAGGGAAACGCCAAATGGAAAAGGATTTAGGAAAACTAGAAGAATGGTCAGAACTCTGGCAACTGAAATTTAATGTTGATAAGTGCAAGATAATGCACCTGGGGTGTAAAAACCCAAGAGCAGAATATAAAATCAGTGATATTATTTCAGAAGACTTAAAGGTAGGCAGACAATGTCATAGAGCAGCAGGAAATGCTAGCAGAATGCTTGGGTGTATAGGGAGAGGCATTACCAGTAGAAAGAGGGAGGGCATTTCCCCTTCCCCCCCTGCGCTGCCCACAAATCACTTCTACACATTCCCCTGCTGCCCAGCGCCTGCCGAGCGGCATTCACGGACATCACAACCCCGCCCCCAGCACACCAGCTGATCGGCGCCGCCAGCGATAGTTATCGTTCCCGCCTGACGTCGCTACCACGCCCCCGCCTGACGTCACAACCCCGCCCCCGCCACCCGTACTTCAAATAGCGCGCGCTCAGGCACATGGAGAGCGGCGCTCCCAGCTAAACCAGACGCTCCAGGTAAGAGGCACACAACAACAGCGCTTTGATGTCCACATCCCCCACTGCACCCTCAACAGCCAGGTCACCAGCCCTAACTAACCACCATGTGGGGCCACATTTTAACCTTATAGATGATCACCCCCATCACAACATAGGTCATCTATTCTCCCTCCTCTCCCACAGCAGCGCTACAATAATACCATAATATTATAATACACTGCACCTACCTTTCTCATTATCACCGGCCACCTGCCCCCCACTCCATCAGAATACCCCCACGGCCAAGTTTTAATATAACATATTACATTGCAGTGCACCCACCACAGGCAGTTTATCTTGCTCCGCCTTATTTTAATTGCCATACACACAGACATTATCATGCCTCATTGTACAGTCTCCGCTTTTTCAATTGTTGTGTCTTTTCCCACAGCCATCTGGCCAGTCTTTTTGCTGACGCCCCATAAGGTAAACCTCCCTCTATCCTACACACTTCCCCACAACTACATTCCAACAAATACCATCAATATATACACACCACCATCCCAATACCACACTAGGGACACCAGTTTTTTTCCTACATGCCGTATACATTCACTCATCCCATAACCACAGTTCTCCTGAGACACATTTGAGCACACAATTTTTATGCTAGCAAATAGTAGACACCACTGGGTCCAAAAGTGGCCTTATACGCGGACCATTGAACACCTATCGACTTTCTTTGCTTTTCACCAACTGCTGTTGAAACTGACATTTGCATTTTATTTCTCTCTGCAAAGTACAGTTCTTCTTCTTATTATTATTATTAGTATTATTATTTTTCATGTATATAATTATACACCTTTTAATGCTTAATGCACGCGCATAACTCTCTAAATATTCTACTGTATAATGCATGTCCACACCCATCTAACCAGGTGGGGATACGTTTTGCCTCCGGCACTTATATTTTTTATAATATTTGTTTTAGACTTGATAAAGGAGTTATAAACTCCGAAACGCGTTGTCTACTGAACAATAAAAATAGCTATTTCATCAAAAGTCCGCTGACTGAGGTCGTCTTTTGTGCGCCAAACAAATACCCTACTGTGTGCATCCGCACACAAACCAGCAACCTCTTCCTTCACAGTCCCTAGGAGTCCTTGGCAACTCCACCCTAAGGGACCGAACGGGTATTGGCAGCACCGACCATCCAAACCCCCCCCCCCCTTTTCTCCACGTGTACCTGCCTTCACGGACGTTGTGCTCCAACCCGCACAACACCAAAAGGTGAGCACACTTCAACCACTTCAATAAACCACATAACTGCTACCCACCACCCTATGAGCGCCTCTCCCTTCTACTTTTTCTCTCGCCGAATTGCAGGAAAGATTAAAGGACCTTAACATGTATAGCTTGGAAGAAAGACGAGACAGAGGGGATATGATCGAAACTTTTAAATACATAAAGGGAATCAACAAGGTAAAAGAGGAGATAATATTTAAAAGAAGAAAAACTGCTACAAGAGGACATAGTTTTAAATTAGAGGGGCAAAGGTTTAAAAGTAATATCAGGAAGTATTACTTTACTGAGAGAGTAGTGGATGCATGGAATAGCCTTCCTGCAGAAGTGGCAGCTGCAAATACAGTGGAGGAGTTTAAGCATGCATGGGATAGGCATAAGGCCATCCTTCATATAAGATAGGGCCGGGGGCTATTCATAGTATTCAGTATATTGGGCAGACTAGATGGGCCAAATGGTTCTTATCTGCCGACACATTCTATGTTTCTATGTTTCTATGTTTTTAGTCTGGTTCAGGCCGTGTGAGATACACCCTTTACATACTGTCGTTCTATTCTACTATTAATTAAACACCCATTTAGGGCAAGATCCTAAATTTTAAAAATATTAGAGCGTCAAATAAGGGACGTGGCCCCGGTCGTGGTGCTGCTGGTGGAGCTCCTGTTGCAGGGAGAGGAGGTGGTCGATCTGTGCCAGCTACACGCACAAGTGAAACCCCTTCCTCAGGTGCGAGTAGGCGGTATTTAGTCGAGCCTAATGCTGGTTTACGAATGGTGAGGATAGAACAAGTAGAGGTGGTAGTAGATTGGGTGGCTGACAGTGCCTCCAGTTCCTTCACATTGTCTTCCACCCAGTCTCCTGTTGAAAGATCAGAGTTGGCACCTGCAGCCGATTTCCATCAGTCTTTCACCTCACCCCCTTGCAAATCAGCCAAGCAGTCTGAGCCCCAAGTCATGCAGCAGTCTCTTCTGCTTTTTGATGACTCTGTTAGCAGGGTTTCCCAGGGCCATCCACCTAGCCCTGCCCCAGAAGTGGAAGAGATTGAGTGCACCGATGCCCAACCACTTATCTTTCAAGTTGAGTACATGGGAGGACCATCGCAGCACGTCTCGGATGATGACGAAACACAGGTGCCAACTGCTGGGGCTTTCGAAGTATGCAGACCGACAAGGAAGGCTGGATGAAGACTGGGTGGAAGATGATGTGGAGGACGATGAGGTCCTCGACGCCACATGGAATCAAGGTCATGCGAGTGACCTATGTAGTTCGGAGGAAGAGGCGGTGGTCGCACAGAGCCACCAGCACAGCAGAAGAGGGAGCAGGGTGCAAAAGCGGAGCGGCCGTCCTCTAGACATTACGCCTCCTACTGCCCACCGCAGCAAGGGACCGAGCACACCAAAGCCAGCTCCAAGGAGTTCCCTGGCTGGCAGTTCTTCAGACAATGTGCTGACGACAAGACACGAGTGGTTTGCACGCTGTGCAATCAGAGCCTGAAGCGAGGCATAAACGTTCTCAACCTGAGCACAACCTGCATGACCAGGCATTTAAGTGCAAAGCACGAGCTGCAGTGGAGTAGACACCTCAAAAACCAGGCTCCTCCTGCTTCCTCTTCTGCTGCAGTCGCGGCCTCTTCATCCACCTCTGGAGTGACAGTGCCACCTGCCACCCCGCAAACAGAGGATCTGCCAGCAACACTAACACCTGGGTCACCAAGCATCTCCACAATGTCCCACGGAAGCGTTCAGCTCTCCATCTCCCAAACGCTGGAGAGGAAGAGGAAGTACCCCCCTACCCACCCGCGATCCCTAGCCCTAAATGCCAGCATTTCTAAATTACTGGCCTTTGAAATGCTGTCATTCCGTCTGGTGGAGACGGATAGTTTTAAAGGCCTTATGGCTGTGGCTGTCCCACAGTACGTCGTGCCCAGCCGCCACTACTTTTCAAGGCGAGCCATCCCTTCCCCGCACAACCAAGTAGGGGACAAAATCAGGTGTTCACTGCGCAACGCCATCTGTGGCAAGGTGCACCTGACTACGGATACGTGGACCAGTAAGCACGGTCAGGGACGTTATATCTCCATAACAGCACACTGGGTAAAAGCAGTGGTGGCTGGGCCTGAGGTGGATAGCAGTTTGGCGCATGTCCTTCCACCACCGAGGATTGCAGGGCACTTCAGTTTGCCTCCTGTTGCTTCCTCCTCCTACTCTGCTTCCTTATCCTCTACCAGCTCCTCATCCGGTCAGCGTAACACCTTCACCACCAACTTCAGCACAGCCAGGGGTAAACGAAATCAGGCAGTTTTAAAGCTTATCTGTTTGGGGGACAAACCCCACACCGTGCAGGAGCTGTGGACGGGCCTTGAACTACAGACCGATGAGTGGTTTTTGCCAGTCAGCCTCAAGCCCGGCCTGGTGGTGTGCGATAATGGGCGAAATCTCGTAGCAGCTCTGGGACTAGCCGTTTTGACGCACATCCCTTGCCTGGAGCATGTGCTGAATTTGGTGGTGCAGAGATTCCTTAAAAATTACCCCAATATGTCAGAGCTGCTGCATAAACTGCGGGCCGTCTGTGCGCGCTTTCGGCGTTCTCACCCTGCTGCTGCTCGCCTGTCAGCGCAGTAGCGTAACTTCAGCCTTCCCGCTCACCGCCTCATATGCGACGTGCCCACAATGTGGAACTCCACCTTGCACATGCTGGCCAGACTGTGCGAGCAGCAGCAGGCGATAGTGGAGTTTCAGCTGCAGCACGCACGGGTGAGTCGCTCGGCGGAACAGCACCACTTCACCACCAATGACTGGGCCTCCATGCGAGACCTGTGTTCCTTGTTGCGCTGTTTCGAGTACTCCACCAACATGGCCAGTGCCGATAACGCCGTTCTCAGCATTACTATCCCACTTCTATGCCTTCTTGAAAAAACGCTCCTGGCGATGATGGATGAGGATGTGGCACAGGAGGAGGAGGAGGAAGAGGGATCATTTCGTAGGGTTTCCAGCCAGTCATTCCCAAGTGGCTCCGAGGGTGGGTTCCTGCACCCACAAACCCAAGGTACACAATTGTCCAGCCAGGGCACAGTTCTGGAGGATAAGGAGGATAATGAGGAGGAGATGGAGTAGGAGGAACCATGCTCACAGCAGGGTGGCACCCAGACCAGCTCATGGCCATCACTGGTGCGTGGTTGGGGGGATACAAAGGACACAGATGATACACCTCCCACAGAGGACAGCTTTTTGTTGCCTCTGGGCAGCCTGGCACACATGAACGATTACATGCTGCAGTGTCTCCGCAACGACCGCCGAGTTGCCCACATTCTAACTTGTGCTGATTACTGGGTGGCCACGCTGCTGGATCCCCGTTACAAGGACAACGTACCGTCCTTAATTCCGTCACTGGAGCGTGATCGTAAGATGCGTGAGTAAAAGCGCACGCTGGTAGACGCGCTGCTGGTGAAATTAACCCATTTTTGGGTGTATAGTATCACTGCTATACCTAGTATGCCGGATAAAAAATAAAAATAAATTGTCAGTTACATTTTCTGGTGAAATTAACCAATTTCTGGGTGTATAGTACCACTGCTATACCTAGTATGCCGGATAAAAAATAAAAATAAATTGTCAGTTACATTTTCTGGTGAAATTCAGCAATTTTTTGGTGTGAAGTACCACTGCTTTACCTAGTAGACCGGTAAAAAAAAATAAAAAAAAATTGGCAGTTACATTTTCTGGTGAAATTCAGCAATTTTTTGGTGTGATGTACCACTGCTATACCTATTAGATCGGTAAAAAAAAAAAAACATTTGTCAGTTTCAATTTATGGTCAAATTCACCAATTTTTGGGTGTAATATACCCCTCTTCTACCTAGTTGACAGCTTAATAAATTTTAATAATTTTTATTTTACATTTTCGGGTGACAATAAACAATTGTTTTCTGTCATAGACCCCTGCTCTACCAAGTAGACAGGTTAATTAATTTCTGTAATTTTTCTGTTACATTTCTGGGTTGACAATTTTAGATGTGAATAAACCCCTGCTCTGCATAGGTGACAGGGAATAAAATTTCTGAAATGCTTCTTTAATTAATGCGTGCCACCTCCTTTGATTCAATGCTTAAACTTAAACAAGTTGTACCACATTTAGGTTCAATACTTTGTCCCCCATTTCCGCTATACTCTTTTGGCTAACATTTGCGCCTCAATAGCTTTTCCCACAATTCCGCTTGACTCTTTGGCCCACATTTGGGCTTCTGTAATTTGTCCCATATTTGCGCCTCAATAGCTTTCCCACATTTCTGCTCGATCCCAATTTTTTAAAATAAATGTATCTCCCTTAAATTTGGTCTCTCTTTCTCACGCTCCCTCTCCGGCCTGGAACCCTGATTCCCCGCCACCCGTAATTACCATGATAGGCGCATAAAAGAACATCGAAAGTTGATAGAGCAGATATCAAATTAAATCGTGAACATCACGGGGACGTGCGACATGGTGGGGCAGTAAGTATGCACAAGCCTACACGAACTGACTGACAGGGGTCAGCCCCTGCAACTTCTGGGTCTCCAAATTGGGCACATGGCCTGAGCTTGCCCTTTACGCCTTGGAGGTGCTGGCCTGCCCTGCAGCCAGTGTATTATCTGAACGTGTATTTAGCACGACTGGAGGGTTATATTTCCCAATGTTTTGGGGTGTATCCTAATTTAAAAATATAAAAATAAATTTTAAACCAAAAAGCAGTGTAGGCTACCTCCTCCTCCTCCACCGCCACTTCCACCTACACCGCCACATCCACTGCCTCCTCAACCTCCTACTCCATATGGACCTGGTCCTCCTAGATCAAGATTATTATTTTTTATTTTTATGTATTTTATGTTATTTTAAGTCATTTCCCTATCCACATTTGTTTGCAGAGCACTTGCCATGCTCTTAACCACATTTTGACAACATTTGCAGCCCTCTAGCCCTTTCCATTACATTTTTACAGCCATTTTAGTGCTCGAAAGTTCGGGTCCCCATTGACTTCAATGGGGTTGGGGTTCGGGGTCAAGTACGGGTGCCGAACTTAAACTTTTTTCCGAAGTTCGGCTGAACTCGTCGAACCCGAACATCCAGGTGTCCGCTCAACTCTACTTATAAGTATAGTTTTTCTTGCGTTTTGATAGTGATAAAAAAATGTAAAAGTTATTTTTTTGTTGCCATATTTTGACCCCTATAACTTTTTTTAATTATGTGTACGGAGCTGTATGGGGGCAAATTTTTTGTGCAGCGATTTTAACTTTTCATTGATAACATTCTCGGTGTGTATGACTTTTATATGACTTACTTACTTTTTTGTAGAAAATGAAGCGACCAAAAACGGCATATCGGACGTTTTTTTCTGTTTTGCTGTTTGCCGTATGGGGAATATATTTTTATACTATGGGCGTTTTTGCACATCGCAACACCCATGATATTTTTTTTTTATTTTTTAGTTCTTTAATTTTTATTTTGAGAAAAGGGGGGTGATTAGAATTTATTATTTTTTTTTTTAAACTTTTATTTTTTACACTTTTTTATAGTTCCCATAGGGAACTATAACATGCAATCATTAGATTTCTATTCTCATAGACTCCAATGTACTTTTATTTAAATCTATGATGATTTTACTACTTTCCTATGGGGCCCTATTACAGGCAAGGGCTCCATGCAGGATTGACCACGGCATCTGAGAGGTTAAATGTCCGCGATCGGCATTACTGCCGGTTGCGGACATCAGCTGCGGGTGTCTGCTACAAGAAGCAGGAAAAATTAGATTCGCACCGTATCCGTATTTCATTAGCCATTCTGCAGTAATTTGTGATTGTTATGTTTCTTTTTTGGGGGTGTAGAAAAAGAATATGTTTTAATTGCCATTCTGCGATGATTTTTTATTTTTTTTTGGGGGGGAGTTTATTAATAAACTCCCCCCCAAATAAATAAATATATATATATATATATCTTAATTGCCATTTAACAGTGAAGTAACATTGTACTACAGCCTTTTTTGGGGGGTAATACAGTTTGTCAGACAGATAGGTGACAGGCCTTTTAAAGGGAATGGGTAGTGGCCAAAATGTTTCTGTCGCAGGCGGCAGCAGCAGAAGAAGGGGGGGGGGTGGCTGCAGGAGTCACAGCAAGAGGCCTGAGCTCCCGGTGTCATCCAGTGTTTGTGTCTTGACCAGCAACCCATCGGTTCTTGAATGGTTGACTTGGTCTTCGAGTTTGTCGCAATAGAAATCAGACACCCCAGCCAGGAGTCGGTGGGTTCCTCTGACACAGCGCTTAGTTGGCATGGGCCTGTGCCCCCACCTGTCCTGAACCTTCCATTTTCAGTTCCCTCAGCGTGACAAGTATTATATTCCGTAGGCTCGGCTCCACTTTATAGCGAGGACGAGTTACTAGATGTGGGGATTCGATCTGGTAGACAGGACAAGTGGGTGCAGTATAGAGGCAAAGACAGATTTGTAACTCAAAAACTGCAGTGTTTATTCACACTAGTTGCAGGTTCACAGTAGGACAGTCCATTTTCAGTATTGGTGTTAGTTCACACCTAAAACTGTTCATGCAGAAAAACATTCACCTTTGATCCTGGGTGTTTAATCCACACCCGGCTGAATGCTCAGCCTCAGAAAGTCCACCTGCAGGCTTTAGGCGGCCTGCTCGCCCGGCACACACTGTCTTCAGCTTTCAGCCCACACACAGGCCTCAGATCTCAGCAGAGTTTCACACAGCTCCAGTGTCAGAGAGGAGTAATCCAGCCACCTGACACTGCTGGCTGTTTTTTTTAGGCCTGATAAAACCCAGCCTGGACCATGGGGAGTAGTCACCCACCCAGCACTTTGATTACTCCCAGTAAGAGCCGTCCCGGATCAGCTATTTACAGCCATACTAGATTGCAAGGTGTCACACAGCAACTGCTGCTGACACATGAAAACTGGCTCTTACTCCACCGAGGCCAGGAACCTCGGTGACACATACCTATCATCCACGATGATTCCTTGTATCTTCTTACATAGTGGACAGTCAGCATCTACTGCCCAGCCAAGATCTGGAGGAGACATCCGCCACTCCAGCATACCACATGTGCAGGGCACGGCGGTGTCACACTGTTCTGCACCTAGTTTGCCTGGGCGAACAGAGTCACACAGGGGAGGAACTGCTACGCGTCCTCCTCCTTGACTTTGTCCTCGACAACTTAAAATTGGAACCATGGTGACCGACAATGAGAAGAGCATGTTGTCTGCGCCAAGGAGGGCTGAGCCATGTGCCCTGCATGGCGCATGTGTTCAATCTCATTGTAAAACAGTTTCTAAAGTCTTCATCTGCAAGACATCCTGAAAATAGCCATGAAACTTTGCATGCAGTTCAGCCACTCGTACACCGCAAAGCACACCCTTCTTGAGCTGCAGCGGCAGAACGGCATCCCCCAACATAGGCTGATATGCGACGTTTCCACCTGTTGGAATTCCACCCTCCGACTATATGAACAGAGAAAGGCCATGAACTATTTCTTGATGATACAGGTGTACTGCCCTGTGTTACTTCGATGTTAGCCAGCGGCAGCTCATGCGTGACACCTGCTGTTTGCTCGGGCCCTTCGCGGAGGCCACGTTATTTGTCAGTCGCCAGGACTACGGGAGGAACAACGTCATTCCACTGCTTCATGTCCTGGAACAGATACTGCTAAATCTGGCTGGTCAGGGGACTGGAGACGTGGTCACTACATCTCACGGCCACATGAGCCCTGTGGGGGCTAAACTAGAGGAGGAGAAGGAGGACATTCAAGCACAAACAATGCGTAGAGAAATGGGTGGTTTTTCTACACATGTGACAGAAGAGGAGGAGCAGGAGCAGCCAGAGGAGCTACAGGGCGATGAGGAAGACGAGGCAGAGGACCCAGACACACCTGTGAAGTATGCAGTGGAGATGGAGGCAGGGAGTAGGGTTGTTGCGATATCAAAATTTTGATTCAATTTTGATACCATAAAAAAGTATTGCAATACTTGATACCATTCGATACCATGCGAAAAAAATAAAACACCAAAAAAGCTGCGTGCATTCCGCATTAAAAAAAATGGCGAATCGCACAGTTTAAAAAAAAAAATTCTGTTCCAGCGTTCACCGCATAGGAGATTTTTTTTAATAGTTTGGACTTTTCGGACATGGCGATATGTGATATGTTTATTTATTTATTTTTTATGTAAAATTGTGAAAGGGGGTGATTTATACTTAATAATTTTTTTAACTTTTCTTTTTTTAACTTTTTATTTAATAACTTTTAACCCCTTTAGGGGCTAGAACCTGGGATCTTTTTATCCCTTGTCCTATTCACCCTGATAGAGCTCTGTTCTGTAGACATCTATGTGGAATCAGCTGACGACGGTGTAAGAGGAGTGCACTTCTTCTTGACGCTAACATCGACCTGTAAGGCTGAGTTCATACTTGAGTTATTTGGTCAGTTTTGGCACCGTGACTGCCCAAATAAGTGAAGTGTGCAGTGATTCTAAGAGCGACGCCTGTCATCTGCATGTCATACTGACTCACAGTATTGTTCCACTACCACAGCAGACTCCCCATGCATGTTACTGCAAGACACCGTGTTCTGCATCATTATACAGACTGTCTGCAGCCAGGAAATAAATGTTTTTTAACGTGATTCGCCACAAATAAATTCAGATTGTATCGAATCTTTTCAGAAAATTTGGCGGACTGACCGAATCAAACTTTTGAGAAATTCGCTCATCTCTAGCGGAAAACACTTTCCCTTTAAATATTGGCCAGACAAACCCTACAAAAATGCACCTATGCTGCAACTAATGCCAGCAAAAGTTATATGCTTGAAAATCTGAAAGTTCAAAGGTCTAGGAATATTAGTTGACATTCAAAGCATGAGGCAGGAACATTACCGACAAAGTCATGTTTACTCGAAAAACTCTCTGTTTCTTATTGCTTGCAGACCGGAACCGTTCTGCCAATTGTCAAGTTAATTCAGAGCACCTGAACTATGCCCAACTTTAACAAAAAAACAAGGATGTTTCCAGACTTGGAATGAAGAAACAGTTTGGCGAGTTCTAGAAAGTCATTAGAGAAGTTAGGGAAATCAGAGGACCCCAAAATGTGCAACACGTGGGTCAACCCCTCAACCAATTCAGACAGGGCTGGTCTAGAACCCTTCTTTCTTTCACTGATGACCCAGACAGAGCTAGTCTAGAATCCTTCTTTCTTTAACTGATGATCCTGCTAGGCTTGCTCTATAATCCTTCTTTCTCTCACTTATGATCCTGCCAGGGCTGGTTTAGAATCCTTCTTTCTTTCACTGATGATCCAGCCAGGGTTGGTCTAGAATTCTTCTTTCTTTCACTGATGATCCTGCCAGGGCTGGTCTAGATCTTTCTTTCACAGATGATCCTGCCAGGGCTAGTCTAGAATCCTTCTTTCTTTCACTGATGATCCTGCCAGGCTTGGTCTAGAATCCTTCTTTCTCTCACTGATGATCCTGCCAGGGCTGGTCTAGAATCCTTCTTTCTCTCACTGATGATCCTACCAGGCTTGGTCTAGAATCCTTCTTTCTTTCACTGATGATCCTGCCAGGGTTGGTCTAGAATTCTTCTTTCTTTCAATGATGATCCTGCCAGGGCTGGTCTAGAATTCTTCTTTCTTTCAATGATGATCCTGCCAGGGTTGGTCTAGAATTCTTCTTTCTTTCAATGATGATCCTGCCAGGGCTGGTCTAGAATTATTCTTTCTTTCACAGATGATCCAGACAGGGCTGGTCTAGAATCCCTCTTTTTTTCACTGATGATCCAGACAGGGCTAGTCTAGAATCTTTCTCTCTTTCATCGATGATCCTTACAGACAAACAAGAGTAGGAAGAGGAAGCCAACGTTGCATCGGTCCTTCTTCAAAGGTAGTTAGATTTCAATGTGAGTTGTATCAAATTGTATCAAGTAATCCCTTCATTAAAGGGGTTATCCAGAAATTTGATATTTATGACCTATCATCAAGGTAGGTAATAAATATCAGATTGGCAGGGTCCTACTCCAGGCACCTCCTCCAATCAGCTGTTTGAAGAGGCTGCTGCACTGACTGGTGCACTGTGGTCTCTTCCCAGCTTACCAAGCTTACTGCCATACATTGTATAGCAGCTGTGCTTGGTATTGCAGCTCAGGCCCATTTACTTGAGCTGCGCCTAGGCCACGTGACCGATACAATACAATGTCACTGGTCTAGGAAAATGCCTAGGCGCTCAAGGAGTGCTGAAGTCTCTTAAAACAGCTGATCAGTGGGGGTTCCTGTGAGTCGAACCCCTGCCAATCTGAGATGTGATAAAAAAAAAGAGCTGCAGCAGAAAGGACACCCCCTAAAAAAGGGACATGCCCCCTGAGAAAGTTAGTCTTACGTTGTATACTCTGTTACACAGTTACAGCAGCTCTGATTGCAATCCAGCCCTATATTCTGTTAGAAGCTGTGTCAGTTACAGGGAGAGAGCTGCATCAGAGAGGACATGCCCCTTTGAGCTGCCAGGCTGAATATAATCTATCAGATCAATTGGAGCAATAAATGGGGAGATCTTTGGATCCATGTGAGGTACAGGGCTGGTTCTAGCTTTCTTAGAAAGGTATTGTCATGTACTTTATGATGCATGATTTTTATTTTTTACATCAATCATGGCATCACCCCTTTAAGAAATCACCACCCTAAAGCTGGGGAGGGAAGAGAGTGTTGGTTGAAAGAATGACTATATTGCATCAATCAGGGACATGCACACATAGGGCTCAAAGGGGGCTTAAGCCCCTGCCCCCTTCTGCCCCTGCCACTTTAATGCCCTTTTTTTTTTCATGTTGTCTCAAGCTCAGGGCCGCGGGGGAGGGGGCCGTCCGCCCCACGTGTCAGGTTGTCAGCTACAGGGGTATAGTATTCTGACAGAACACCGGCACTCCAGAGCGAACTGTGAAAGAGTGAGTGCTGTTGGAGAAAGGACCTTACTTGACATCATCAACATGTGACCAGTAACATAGCGATATTACTGGTCACATGGCTATGAGGTAATCAAAGGTCCTTTCTTTCTTCCAGGACTGCAGCCTGCAGGAGAAGGGTAGGTCATGTGGGTCGGCAGCGCTCTGCTATCACAGGCACTGGCCGACTGTCTGCTGGCAAGCGCCCGACTGTATAGGGAGAGTGCTTAGGGACTGAGGGTCCTCCCCATTCCCCCCTTTTCCCCCTAGGGCGTTTAGGGAGCCTGGCCCCGCACATTAATGGTTAAGTAGGTGTCAGATTAGGGAAATTAAGGGTTAATTCTCTGGGGATCCTCCTTAGACAGGATGGGGGCGGTGCAGGAATCCTGAAGGTTACATATACCTCCTCTCTGTTCCGGTCACTTTCTCTTGAAAGTGGAAGCAGATTGGCCCTCCCTCCCTTTGCGGTTATTCTTGGAGGCGGGTCAAGGCGCAAGGTTATGATCAGTTGTGGATACTTGGTTATTCTGTTTTGTTTTTTCTATTCTTCAGAGCCCCCGCTGGGAGTCAAGCGGTTTGGATATCGCTCCGATGATTTTGGCTTATGAGTAGAGTTGAGCGAACACCTGGATGTTCGGGTTCGAGAAGTCCGGCCGAACTTCCCGGAAATGTTCAGGTTCGGGATCCGAACTCGACCCGAACTTCGCCCCGAACCCCATTGAAGTCAATGGGGACCCGAACTTTTCGGCACTAAAAAGGCTGTAAAACAGCCCAGGAAAGGGCTAGAGGGCTGCAAAAGGCAGCAAAATGTAGGTAAATCCCCTGCAAACAAATGTGGATAGGGAAATGAATTAAAATAAAAATAAAATAAATTAAAATTAACCAATATCAATTGGAGAGAGGTCTCATTGCAGCGTACTCAAGTTAGGTGTAGAAATGTTCCTGGGTGTTGTAGTGCAATTGTGACACTAACCTGAGACAGCTGACTCTCTGCAAGGGCAGGTGATGATAAGTAATGTTCGTGACGCCAGTGCCAATTAAACGGTGGCACGCCGTTTGCTGATAGCAGGAATAACTGAGGAACCACGTGATGTTAAAACAGAACTCAAACTTTAGTAGTCATCATACATGGACATAGATGGAAGCGCAGTTCCTTTGCAGACAGTTGGTTGCAGTACATTTGATGCAGGCAATATATATAGCAAGGTGACTTCAGAGTGTTAAAAACAGGACTTGCAGTACAGGCAGCTTGCACTCTATTCCTGACTGATCCTGAAACATAGAAACTCTTCTCCAAGGCCCGATGCCCTAGCTCTGGCGTATATCCTTAGTTTTATAATTATCAAGTACCTCCGCTGTTGTCTTGAGTACCTCTTGCTTTTCTGAGCTTGCCTCTGTCTCTCCCAGCACTGACTCTAGAAACTTCTGAACTCCCAGGCTGTTTAACAGTGGTCTTCCTGCTTCTGAGTATATAAATTCAGGAGGGGAACCTTCTCCTTGGATCTGGAACCCGGTTACAGGGACTGCAATACCCTCTCCTGGTCCGCAGGCTTCAGGCCTGGACTGGACTCTGAAATGGTCTAGTCTCCAACTCCAGACTCCAACTACAACTCTAGACTCCCACTTTTAGACTGACTTTCCTTTCCCTGACTGGGCCTTATATAAACTAGGGCTCCCTAGCTCCCTCTAGTGACTAAGAGCTGAAATGACACCCCTAGCAGGCCTGTACATGCAAGTTTCACAGTAACAGGGAAATACATAGCATTACATTTTATAAAGATGACTTATACCAACTTCCCCATAAATAAGGGGAAACGACAGCACACAAGTGACCCTTCTGTAGTGACGGGCATTACAGTCCCCGTACACTACATCATGGCAGAGAATCTGGCTTCAAGTCATAGCAGAGAATCAGGCTTCACGTCACCCAACACTGGAACAGGCCACTGTCAGATATTTTTAGGCCCCGGCACCCAGACAGAGAAGAAGTTCATTCAACTTTGGGTTGCCCCGCAATATAATGGTAAAATGAAAATAAAAATAGGATTGAATGAGGAAGTGCCCTGGAGTACAATAATATATGGTTAAGGGGAGGTTGTTAATGTCTAATCTGCACAAGGGATGGACAGGTCCTGTGGGATCCATGCCTGGTTCATTTTTATGAACGTCAGCTTGTCCACATTGGCTGTAGACAGGCGGCTGCGTTTGTCTGTAATGACGCCCCCTGCCGTGCTGAATACACGTTCAGACAAAACGCTGGCCGCCGGGCAGGCCAGCACCTCCAAGGCATAAAAGGCTAGCTCTGGCCACGTGGACAATTTGGAGACCCAGAAGTTGAATGGGGCCGAACCATCAGTCAGTACGTGGAGGGGTGTGCACAGGTACTGTTCCACCATGTTAGGGAAATGTTGCCTCCTGCTAACACGTTCCGTATCAGGTGGTGGTGCAGTTAGCTGTGGCGTGGTGACAAAACTTTTCCACATCTCTGCCATGCTAACCCTGCCCTCAGAGGAGCTGGCCGTGACACAGCTGCGTTGGCGACCTCTTGCTTCTCCTCTGCCTTCGCCTTGGGCTTCCACTTGTTCCCCTGTGACATTTGGGAATGCTCTCAGTAGCGCGTCTACCAACGTGCGCTTGTACTCGCGCATCTTCCTATCACGCTCCAGTGTAGGAAGTAAGGTGGGCACATTGTCTTTGTACCGTGGATCCAGCAGGGTGGCAACCCAGTAGTCCGCACACGTTAAAATGTGGGCAACTCTGCTGTCGTTGCGCAGGCACTGCAGCATGTAGTCGCTCATGTGTGCCAGGCTGCCCAGAGGTAAGGACAAGCTGTCCTCAGTGGGAGGCGTATCGTCATAGTCCTGCGTTTCCCCCCAGCCACGCACCAGTGATGGGCCCGAGCTGCGTTGGGTGCCACCCCGCTGTGAACATGCTTCATCCTCATCCTCCTCCACCTCCTCCTCATCCTCGTCCTCCTCGTCCTCCAGTAGTGGGCCCTGTCTGGCCACATTTGTACCTGGCCTCTGCTGTTGCGAAAAAACTCCCTCTGAGTCACTTCGAAGAGACTGGCCTGAAAGTGCTAAAAATGACCCCTCCTCCTCCTCCTCCTCCTGGGCCACCTCCTCTTCCATCATCGCCCTAAGTGTTTTCTCAAGGAGACATAGAAGTGGTATTGTAACGCTGATAACGGCGTCATCGCCACTGGCCATGTTGGTGGAGTACTCGAAACAGCGCAACAGGTCTCGCATGGAGGCCCAGTCATTGGTGGTGAAGTGGTGCTGTTCCGCAGTGCGACTGACCCGTGCGTGCTGCAGCTGAAACTCCACTATGGCCTGCTGCTGCTCGCACAGTCTGTCCAGCATGTGCAAGGTGGAGTTCCACCTGGTGGGCACGTCACATATGAGGCGGTGAGCGGGAAGGCCGAAGTTACGCTGTAGCGCAGACAGGCGAGCAGAGGCAGGATGTGAACGCCGGAAGCGCGCACAGACGGCCCGCACTTTATGCAGCAGCTCTGACATGTCGGGGTAGTTGCGAATGAACTTCTGCACCACCAAATTCAGCACATGCGCCAGTCAAGGGATGTGCGTCAAACCGGCTAGTCCCAGAGCTGCAACGAGATTTCGCCCATTATCGCACACCACCAGGCCGGGCTTGAGGCTCACCGGCAGCAACCTCTCGTCGGTCTGTTGTTCTATACCCCGCCACAACTCCTGTGCGGTGTGGGGCCTGTCCCCCAAACATATGAGTTTCAGAACGGCCTGCTGACGTTTACCCCTGGCTGTGCTGAAGTTGGTGGTGAAGGTGTGTGGCTGACTGGATGAGCAGGTGGAAGAAGAGGAGGAGGAAGCTGAGTAGGAGGAGGAGGCAACAGGAGGCAAAGAATGTTGCCCTGCGATCCTTGGCGGCGGAAGGACATGCGCCAAACAGCTCTCCGCCTGGGGCCCAGCCGCCACTACATTTACCCAGTGTGCAGTTAGGGAGATATAGCGTCCCTGGCCGTGCTTACTGGTCCACGTATCTGTGGTTAGCTGGACCTTGCCACAGATGGTGTTGCGCAGTGCACACTTGATTTTATCGGACACTTGTTTGTGCAGGGAAGGCACGGCTCTCTTGGAGAAGTAGTGGCGGCTGGGAACAACATACTGTGGGACAGCAAGTGACATGAGCTGTTTGAAGCTGTCTGTGTCCACCAGCCTAAATGACAGCATTTCATAGGCCAGTAGTTTAGAAATGCTGGCATTCAGGGCCAGGGATCGAGGGTGGCTAGGTGGGAATTTACGCTTTCTCTCAAATGTTTGTGAGATGGAGAGTTGAACGCTGCCGTGTGACATGGTTGAGATGCTTGGTGACGCAGGTGGTGGTGTTGGTGGTACATCCCATGTTTGCTGGGCGGCAGGTGCCAACGTCCCTCCAGAGGCGGAGGAAGAGGCCGAGGCGGCAGCAGCAGAAGAGGCCGACGCGGCAGCAGCAGAAGAGGTAGCAGGGGGAGCCTGAGTGACTTCCTTGTTTTTAAGGGCTCTTTCTGTAGTGTCCCACTAGGTAGGCGTGGGCACTACACAAGGGTCAATTGGTTAGCGTGTTACTTCTACTCACAAGGGACAGTGATCTTATATTTGATTATGCATTTAATGTATTTTTCTATGTGTTTTTGCATGCAATGTTTCCCCTGTATTATGCATAGCAGGCCTATTAGGGTGTAGTTAGGCATCCTAGACGCTAGAGGGAGATAGTGAGCCCCTAGTATAAATGTCCAGGCCCAGACAGGGAGGAGTTAGATCATAGTCAGGAGCAGTGGTCGCAATAACGCCTGTGTCATAGACTCCTGTTCAGGCCATTTTACTCCCTGGAAAAAGTCTAAGGCGTACTGATACGCCTTAGACTTTTCTCTGCCATTCAACAGCGCAGTATATGCTGTGAACGGCGCAGGCAGCGCAGCGATGCTGCTGCTGCCTGAAACAACCAATAACAAGGCTCCTTACAGTAAGGAGCTTTGTTATTGGTCAGTTTGAGCGGCTGCCGGAGCTTATGGCACACCGCTCTGAAGGGATGAAGGACGCGCGCGATCCTCACTGGCGGGGTAAGTGGTGGTCTGTGAGATTTTGTGGGATCTGAGCCCCTTGTTTTTCCCCTAGAATGATGAGTCTGAAGCGCTCAGCCGAGCGCGGTCTCTCCTCCCTGCTGAGTGCGGTAGTGAAGACGGCCTCAATAGAAGGTCTAGGGGACCGTCTTCACTACCGCGCTCAGCAGTGAGGACAAGTGGCTGAGCGCTTCAGACTCCTGCTTATAGAAGTCAGCGGGGGTCCTAGCGCTGGACACGTCAACAAGAGACCTCCATTACAACAGACCTGTCAACTTTCTTATGAATCTATCAAGGATTCATTGCAGCATGTTCCACCAGACGCTGCTATAAGGATTTCTTCTGTAATGCGGCGCCGCATGGCGGCACATGGTGCTACAAGGACTGCATGTGGCCATTTGCAGCCTCCAGGACATGCCAAGCGCATGAAGTCTTTGCTGTAAGACTGTATAATGCAATAACCACAGCGGTGGTGGCACTTTTGTGGCATGAGATGGGGCAACAGGGTCATGGAAGACAAACTCCCCTTTATAGCGAGATCAAGCATAAGACAAAATGACAGCCTCTAGATCAGGGATCAGCAACCTCCGGAACTCCAGCTGTGCTGAAACTACAACTCCCAGTATCCTCCTTTAACTTCTTTGGGAGTTACAAGAACAGCTGAGCAAGTGTACATGCTGGGAGTTGTAGTTTCACAGCAGTGCTGGAGTGCCAAAGGTTGCTGCACCCTAGATCAGTGGTTATCACTGCGTGATGACATCATCCAGATCCACAACATGTGACTGTGGCGGTGCAAGGTGTGTGCCCGGGTCTTTCGCTTGTGCCCTTGGCACCAGCATGCACCACCATCCATTGTGCCTGTGTCCTGCTCCGCCAGTGCCTCAGGTCTCTTCAGAGTCTACCAACAGCCCCGGTGGCACCGACCTACCCACCTGAGAGCTCATCTACAAGGACGTAACTTTGGTGGGCAGCAATGGCCACATGATGGATGGCAAACCCCAGTCACCAGCGGCACAGGAACAGCAGCAAAAATTAAAGGGATTGTCCCAAGATCAACACTATTTACCTCTCCATACTTGAACCAGAGAACACTAGACCATGGTAACCAAGGTGGGACCCCCAGCGATCATGTACTTGAAGGGGACATGTCTGTTTTAGTAACGACTTGCATTTCCCATGCAATAACAATTCTGGGGAATCAATTCTTGTGACTCTATATATTGTACCATTCCTCTATTATTCCCACTAGAACTTATGAACGAGTTGCTAGTAGTCTGCAATAAGGGTCCAGCTGGATGTTACCAGTTGACAGCACTGATTGAATAATGTCAGACTGTGCAGGGACACCCCCATCTGGACTTTCACTGCAAACTGCCAGCAAGTCTTTCATAACTAATAACAGGAATAACAGAGGAATTGTGCAACATAAGGTCATAAGAATAGATGCTACAGGATTGTTATTACATGGAGTGGTGCAAGTTGTTACCAAAACAGACAAGTCAGGAGAGGTGAGGGGTCCTCTTTAACGACATGTGATAAATATTGATGGTAGGACAAACCCATTAAACCTCATAAAATCACTGCAACAGTGACCTCAGTGGTACCGACCCTCCAGAGCAACAGTGACCTCAGTGGTACCGACCCTCCAGAGCAACAGTGACCTCAGCTAAATTAAAAATTGTCTAAATTTGCTATTTATGCATGGAAGACAGTTCTAGAATACTAGTAATGGTTTCCCTACATAAATATAAACCCCTTAATGTTATACAGGCCTTCGTATTAACTATCTGAATTACTGTAACTTTCGTACTCCTCATCAGCTGAAAATACTCCTCAAAAATGGTAAGAGGAGTATTTTTACTCTTCCAGAAAAAATGTAGCGCGACCTCTGGTCAGGAGTCTGTGGAGACAGAAGTGAGAAGGCACCAGCCCGAGATATGCTGAGGGCCTCCTCCTGACATGCAGCTTGATAGCCCTGGCTGCTAGCTATGACCAGGAGGCTAGTGAGGAACTCCAGCCTGCCTGTAGACAAAGTTAGCTCAGAAGATTACCCCAGTAGTAGGAATGGACCTCCTGGGAGAAATCTGCAGCTTCCCTACCAAGCAAGGATAATACAAGTCAGATAAGTAACCTGATGGGCAGAGGATCTATAAAGTAAAGAGCAAGGGTCTATACTGGAGGAAGGATTTATATACCAAGGATTAAAGCCAGCACTTAGGCATCCGGGCCTTGGGATCCAGCCAGCTAGAATAGCTGAAGGGGATAGAGCAGCATTGTACTGCAAAGCATTAACTGTATACCCTCCAAGTATCTTGCATGATTAATACCTGCCATTATGGAAAGTCAACCTGCTTGTGGAGTATTGTTCAAGGGACTGCATTATCATCATTATCAACTGTAACTGTCTGTACAAAGTTGGACTGTTTTTCCACCAAGTAAAGCAACGTTTAGTTCACCAACTGTGTACTCTATTAATCCTCCTACAAATCGGTGTGCCACCGTTACAGGCACTGGCGTCACGAATCTTAAAGGGACCTTACCTAAGGCACTCAAAACACCTACAACATCCAGGGCACCTCACACACCATCAGGCCTGGTCCCTATCTACAGAGTGTGCCCCAGAGGAACTAGTGTCTGCCTCTCCTTTCACTGCCGCATGCCTGCCCAGGGTTCTCCTCAGAAAAGTGAGTAACCCTCGATTGCCCATACCGTGACCTCACTGTCGCTATACCCTGCAGGTCTGGCGTGCTGCATAAATTGGCGTCACGAACAGGATACGATCATTCCTGCGCCATTGTGAATACAAAAACTGTGTGCCGTTATTTGCCTTAAAGTGACCAAGCCCTAATTGTTTTATTGAAAATTGCTGGGCCAAAGAGAACTGTAATAATTTGCGGTGTGAAGATTATATTGTATGGACTGTTTGCCGTTTTCTTAAGCCACCGCTTGCTGTCAGTGAATAGACAGCGATTTTGCTTAAAGATGGCCGCTTAAACTGATTGGATTTATTTGCTGCGTCATCTTCATACTAAATTGGCGGTAAAAATTGGCGCCTTCTGCTGAAAAGTGCGGGAAAGGCTACATGTCCGTGCCACCCCCCTGTCTGGACATTTGTATGTCTGCAGAAATGGACTCCGCCTCCCCATACTGGAGTACCCGGGGGGCGCCTCCCGGAGCAGTGGGAGGTCTTGACTGAATTAATGTGTGCCGCCCTGTCGCTCTCCAGAGAAGGATCGAGTGTGTTGGAAAAATGGGCGAGTCCGTGGCCCTCACCTTAGCTGCCTCGCAGAGAAAAGACCATCCGAGAATTAGAAGATGTGGAAAGATTCCATGCTGCCCTGGACAACATCCGAAAAGGAAAGAGAGCGGACGTCTCACCTGAACCTGCAGCGGCTGCGCAGGATGCGCCCTCTACTTCACAAGTGCCGGCGGCGACATCGGAGGACAGCGATCCCGAATCCGAAAGCCTGGACGACCAGATCGTGCGGCTGGAGAAGCAGTTACGTGAGCTGCGCCAGATTGCCTCCGCCAGGATCCAGACTCCACCTAACCAGAAGGAAAGTGGACTTAAGGACTCGGACGTCTCCGGGTCTGAGGTGAGAGTACCTGTCCCTGCCAGCCGGCCACCTTTAGTATCAGCACCCGCGGTGAGGCCCTCCTATGCTGTGCACCGACGCACAGAGCCAGTTGTCCCGGAACCCACCGGACCGCTTGCAGCAGCGGTACCCAGACCAGTGCAGCAGCCCACAATTGTCATGCCTGCACCGGTGCGGTCAGCAACCGTTATCACCCCTAGGCCTATGGGGCCAATACCTATTAGGGGTCCCTTTATGCTGCAGTTGCCCCCCAATACTGTGTTGTGGGCACATCCGCCTGTTGATGCTTACTACAGGCCCCATCTGCAAGCGTAGCCAGGGAGCACCACTGTGATGCCAAGTGGATTTAATACGCCCCTGTGAATTGGCCTGCTAGGCCATTGATTTATTTGATTGCTTTCATCAAGGGACCTTACTTAAAGAGGGTTCAACCCTTTCAGGACAGGAGTCCTTTGTTTTGGTCCTTTGTTGCTGCTGCCAGTTACCCACGGCTCAGTGGTAGTGTCGCCCACTGAAATACCAAATGCATCAAGGCCATGTTGTTTCCAGGACCTCCTGCCTGCTTCTTCGATATTTGAGCCAAGTTGTGCCTATTTTTTTATGTTGCACCTTTAACCCTTTTTAACCCCCTTTTCAGGTTGATTAAGGGTATTGCAGCACTTATTTTTATATATGCCATTGGAATAATGTGGGCTATTTTTATGTGCTGTCATTTTATTGTGCAACCTAAGTCCAAGGAAATGCGCCCAGGGATAGACTCAAATGCACATGAGCCTCTGAGATTTTGCTACTTTTAAAGAAATGTGCCCAGAGATGGACTCCACTGTATGCGAGCCTCTGTGATCTCGTACTTCTGCCCTTGCTGTGAATAAGAAAGGAACCTGGGTACGGACTCATGTTTGTTCTTTGAGCCTCCAAGAACTTTTAATTGTTTTGCATTTTTTCTGCTGTTTTATTATGGACAATTTGCACTTAAAGGGACACTGACAGGCGAAATCAGCATATATAGTTAGATATATCACATTACAGGTCTTATAGAGTCTTTTAAAAGCATATAACTATCCCCCCTGTCCACCTTATAAAGAGCGAAATATAAAGTTTTATAACCTGCTTCTCCAGTCAGCAATCTGCCCAAGGGGCGGCGTTTCATGTGAAAATGCGCCCAGCCAGCCTTCCCAACTGCCGTTCTTAAGCCCCGCCCAGCTCATCATTATTCACTTCGCTGGGCGGGGCTAGAACTCTCCCCAGTCCCGATCCTGCGCCTGCGCAATTCAATCCTCCGGGCATCGTTCATGCCCAATCTTCTGCGCCTGCGCCCCGCCGTGCCGTCGGACGCACTATAATTAACCCCTTATATGATGTGAGTGAGCAGCGCTCTGAAGCGCTGCTCTGAACAGTGCATGGCTGAGGCAGCCTCAGCCTCAGCCATGCACTGTTCAGAGCAGCGAGTCTGTGGAGACAGAAGTGAGAAGGCACCAGCCAGAGATATGCTGAGGGCCTCCTCCTGACATGCAGCTTGATAGCCCTGGCTGTTAGCTACAACCAGGAGGCTAGTGAAGAACTCTAGCCTGCCTGTAGACAAAGTGAGCCTCAGTTAGCTCAGAAGATTACCCCAGTAGTAGGAATGGACCTCCTGGGAGAAACCTGCAGCTTCCCTACCAAGCAAGGATAATACAAGTCAGATAAGTAACCTGATGGGCAGAGGATCTATAAAGTAAAGAGCAAGGGTCTATACTGGAGGAAGGATTTATATACCAAGGATTAAAGCCAGCACTTAGGCATCCGGGCCTTGGGATCCAGCCAGCTAGAATAGCTGAAGGGGATAGAGCAGCATTGTACTGCAAAGCATTAACTGTATACCCGCCAAGTATCTTGCATGATTAATACCTGCCATTATGGAAAGTCAACCTGCTTGTGGAGTATTGTTCAAGGGACTGCATTATCATTATCAACTGTAACTGTCTGTACAAAGTTGGACTGTTTTTCCACCAAGTAAAGCAACGTTTAGTTCACTAACTGTGTACTCATTTAATGCTCCTACAAATCGGTGTGCCACCGTTACAGGCACTTGCGTCACGAATCTTAAAGGGATCTTACCTAAGGCACTCAAAACACCTGCAACACCCAGGGAACCTCACATACCATCAGGCCTGGTCCCTATCTACAGAGTGTGCCCCAGGGGAACTAGTGTCTGCCTCTCCTTTCACTGCCACATGCCTGCCCAGGGTTCTCCTCAGAAAAGTGAGTAACCCTCGATTTCCCATACCGTGACCTCACTGTCGCTATACCCTGCAGGTCTGGCGTGCTGCATTTCACACTTGCGTTGTTGTGTTCCGGGATATAGAGTTCCGTCGTCGGGGCTCTATGCCGGAAGAATACTGATCAGGATTATCCCCATACATTCTGAATGGAGAGAAATCCGTTCAGGATGCATCAGGATGTCTTCAGTTCCGGACCGGAACGTTTTTTGGCCGGAGAAAATACCGCAGCATGCTGCGCTTTTTGCTCCGGCCAAAAATCCTGAACACTTGCCGCAAGGCCGGATCCGGAATTAATGCCCATTAAAGCTAAACGTCGTTTCGGCGCATTACCGGATCCGACGTTTAGCTTTTTCTGAATGGTTACCATGGCTCCCAGGACACTAAAGTCCTGTTTGCCATGGTAAAGTGTAGTGGGGAGTGGGGGAGCAGTATACTTACCGTCCGTGCGGCTCCCAGGGCGCTTCAGAGTGACGTCAGGGCGCCCCACGCGCATGGATGACGTGATCACATGGATCACGTCATCCATGCGCATAGGGCACTCTGACGTCATTCTGGAGCGCCCCGGGAGCCGCACAGACTGTAAGTATACTGCTCCTCCGCTCCCCACTACTACTACGGCAACCAGGACTTTAATAGCGTCCTGGCTGCCATAGTAACACTGAACGCATTTTGAAGACGGATCCGTCTTCAAATGCTTTCAGTTCACTTGCGGTGATCCGGCGGGCATCTCCGGCAAATGGAGTGCACGACGGATCCGGACAACGCAAGTGTGAAAGAGGCCTAAGGTGTTTACTCCACTGCAGTTCATGCTTTGCATGCAGGTGCCTGGTCATGCAGGTTGTGCTAAGGTTCAGAATGTTAATGCCTCGCTTCAGGCTCTGATGGCACAGCGTGCAAACCACTCGGGTCTTGTCATCAGCACATTGTTTGAAGAACTGCCACGCCAGGGAACTCCTTGAAGCTGCCTTTGGGGTGCTCGGTCCCAGATGGCGGTGGCCAGTAGCAGACGGACTCTCTTGGCGGCGGGTGTTCTGCTTTTGCCCACTGCTCCCTCTTTTGCTACGCTGTTGGCTCGGTCTCACCACTGCCTCGTCCTCCGAATTCTGAAAGTCAGTGGCATGACCTTCATTCCATGTGGGGTCTAGGACCTCATCGTCCCCTGCATCGTCTTCCACCCAGTCTTGATCCCTGACCTCCTGTTCAGTCTGCACACTGCAGAAAGACGCAGCAGTTGGCACCTGTGTTTTGTCATCATCAGAGAGGTGCTGAGGTGGTATTCCCATGTCCTCATCATCAGGAAACATAAGTGGTTGTGCGTCAGTGCATTCTATGTCTTCCACCGCTGGGGAAGGGCTAGGTGGATGCCCTTGGGAAACCCTGCCAGCAGAGTCTTCAAACAGCATAAGAGACTGCTGCATAACTTGAGGCTCAGACAGTTTCCCTGATATGCATGGGGGTGATGTGACAGACTGATGGGCTTGGTTCTCATGCGCCATCTGTGCGCTTTCTGCAGAAGACTGGGTGGGAGATAATGTGAACGTGCTGGATCCACTGTCGGCCACCCAATTGACTAATGCCTGTACCTGCTCAGGCCTTACCATCCTTAGAACGGCATTGGGCCCCACCAAATATCGCTGTAAATTCTGGTGGCTACTGGGACCTGAGGTAGTTGGTTCACTAGGACGTGTGGCTATGGCAGAACGGCCACGTCCTCTCCCAGCACCAGAGGGTCCACTAACACCACCACAACCATGTCCACGTCCGCATCCCTTACTAGATGTTTTTCTCATTGTTACCGTTCACCACAATAAGAAAAAAATTATTTGGCCCAATGTATTGAAGTCAAATTCAGGCCTTTTTTTACAGGCACCTAACACTGTCTGGCTATCTATTTAGGTACCGTATTACACTAATACAGGCACAGCAGTAACGACAGATTTAGCTGAATATAAATTGTAGGCCTAGTATTTAGGCCCTGGATGACAGGTATCCCTTTTACGGACAGAATTAGACTTGGAAATGCAAAATAGCGTGTGAAGTTATTGAGGATGACCCTATCAGCACCTTCAATCTCTGATGATTACGGTTTAACTTGCCCGCTGGGAGTCCAGCGTTTGGCATACCGCTCCGATATTATGGTTTATTAAGGTTTGCCGCTTTAATAAAGAGGCTGCGGCCGATCACCATCTAGCAAAAAAAGTGACACAGTTGTCGGTGTTTTTGTTATGGGTCAAGGTTGGGTAAAGGGGCCAAGGGTGAGTTAAAGGTGGTACCCCTCCCATGTTTCCCTGAATACCAGCAGTCTGAGTAGGAAGATCAGGAATGGCTGCTCAGCAGCGCCTGTAGAGGAGAGAGAGTCTGTCAGCGCTGGAGAGGTGGATGTGACTACTGGGAAGGGTCTGAGAATTGTATGCTGTGGGAGGCTGTGTGGGATTATATACTGGGGGGTCTGCTGTGTGGGATTATATACTGGGGGTCTGCTGTGTGTGATTATATACTGGGGGTCTGCTGTATGAGATTATATACTGGGGCCGGGGGAAGGGGCGCTGTATGAGATTATATACTGGGGGGGGGGGGCTGCTGTGTGGGATTATATACTGGGGGGGGGCTTCTGTGTGGGATTATATACTAGGGGGGCTGCTGTATGAGATTATATACTGGGGGGTGCTATACTGCTCTACTGTATACTGTGGGGTGCTGTATACTGGGTGCTATACTGCTCTACTGTATACTGTGGGGTGCTGTATACTGGGTGCTATACCGCTCTACTGTATATTGTGGAGTGCTATACTGCTCTACTGTACACTGTGGGATGCTATACTGTATGCTATAGGATGCTATACTGCATACTGTGGGGAGTTATACTATGTATTGCATACTGTGGGGGGTTGTATACTATAGTGTGCTATACTGCATACTGTGGGGGGCTGTATACTATAGGGTGCTATACTGCATACTGTGGGGGGCTGTATACTATAGGGTGCTATACTGCATACTGTGGGTGCTATATACTATAGGGTGCTATACTGCATACTGTGGGGTGTTATATACTAAAGGGTGCTATACTGCATACTGTGGGTGCTATATACTATAGAGTGCTATACTGCATACTGTGGGGGACTGTATACTATAGGGTGCTATACTGCATACTGTGGGGGACTGTATACTATAGGGTGCTATACTGCATACTGTGGGGGACTGTATACTATAGGGTGCTATACTGCATACTGTGGGTGCTATATACTATAGGGTGCTATACTGCATACTGTGGGGTGCTATATACTATAGGGTGCTATACTGCATACTGTGTGGTGCTGTATACTATAGGGTGCTATACTGCATACTGTGTGGTGCTGTATACTATAGGGTGCTATACTGCATACTGTGTGGTGCTGTATACTATAGGGTGCTATACTGCATACTGTGGGGTGCTATATACTATAGGGTGCTATACTGCATACTGTGGGGTGCTGGGGTGCACTGTAACGCTAGGGTGAGCCGAGCCCCAGTCTCCTTCCTGAACTGCAGAGCGGTGCCCACTTCAAGCCCAGAGCACTGATCCTGAGCGTTCTGGGGTCTTCAGAACTTTAAGTATTTACAGTCATTCACTGTAAGCTATATTATATATAGTGGTGGAGGGCGTGATTGCATGCTAGGGTGTGGGAAGGCGAATCCACGGGGCCCAAGTAAATTCTCGCCCAGGGACCAATCAAAATTAAAGACGGCCCTGCCCAAGCCGACTCACTACAAGCGCGCTGCGAGTCCACTGGCACCCCCCCCATCCTGCTGGCGGCAGCGCAATTTATTTACCGATACAATTTATTCACCAGTCTGCCCGCTCACCAGTGCAGGGTCAGGGTGACAGGGTCCTTTAAGGCAAGCGCAGGGGCTGCCTGGGTAGCAGACGTGCGCGACGCTAGCGGGATTAATGCAGGGGAGCCAGCCTGTGTGACTCCGTCTGCTGCCTAAGTTCCTTTAGTGCCTGTCTGCCCTCAGTGCCCGCACTGGTAATATATTGTATGTAATTTAAAGTCCAGGAACAAAACAAGTATGCAAAGGAACAATAGTTGTAGTGCTTTGTCCCTTTTCATACTAGGGGTTGTAGTGCGTTGTCCTTTTGCATACTGGGGATTGTAGTGCTTTGTCTCTTTGCATATTAGAGTCTGTAGAGTCTTGTAATAGTAACATAGTACATAAGGCCGAAAAAAGACATTTCTCCATCCAGTTCGGCCTGTTATCCTGCAAGTTGATCCAGAGGAAGGCAAAAAAAAACTGTGAGGTAGAAGCCAATTTTCCTCACTTTAGGGGAATAAAAAATTCCTTTCCGACTCCAATCAGGCAATCAGAATAACTCCCTGGATCAACGACCCCTCTCTAGTAGCCATAGCCTGTAATATTATTACGCTCCAGAAATACATCCAGGCCCCTCTTGAATTCCTTTATTGTACTCACCATCACCACCTCCTCAGGCAGAGAGTTCCATAGTCTCACTGCTCTTACCGTAAAGAATCCTCTTCTATGATTGTGTACAAACCTTCTTTCCTCCAGACGCAGAGGATGTCCCCTTGTCACAGTCACAGTCATGGGGATAAATAGATGATGGGATAGATCTCTGTACTGACCCCTGATATATTTATACATAGTAATTAGATCTCCCCTCAGTCGTCTTTTTTCTAAAGTGAATAACCCTAATTTTGATAATCTTTCAGGGTACTGTAGTTGCCCCATTCCAGTTATTACTTTAGTTGCCCTCCTCTGAACCCTCTCCAGCTCTGCTATGTCTGCCTTGTTCACTGGAGCCCAGAACTGTACACAGTACTCCATGTGTGGTCTGACCAGTGATTTGTAAAGTGGTAGGACTATGTTCTCATCACAGGCATCTATGCCCCTTTTGATGCAACCCATTATCTTATTGGCCTTGGCAGCAGCTGCCTGACACTGGTTTTTGCAGCTTAGTTTGCTGTTTATTAAAATTCCTAGATCCTTTTCCATGTCAGTGTTACCGAGTGTTTTACCATTTAGTATGTACAGGTGACTTGCATTTTTCCTTCCCATGTGCATAACCTTACATTTGTCAGTGTTAAACCTCATCTGCCACTTATCTGCCCAAGCCTCCAATCTATCCAGATCCCTCTGTAGTAGTATACTGTCCTCTTCAGTGTTAATTACTTTACACAGTTTAGTGTCATCTGCGAAAATTGATACTTTACTATGCAAGCCTTCTACAAGATCATTAATAAATATATTGAAGAGAATAGGGCCTAATACTGACCCCTGAGGTACCCCACTAGTGACAGTGACCCAATCTGAGTATGTACCACTAATAACCACCCTCTGTTTTCTATCACTCAGCCAGTTACTTACCCACTTACAGACGTTTTCTCCCAGTCCGAGCATTCTCATTTTATATACTAACCTTTTATGTGGTATAGTGTCAAATGCTTTGGCGAAGTCCAGATATACGACATCCATTGATTCGCCGCTGTCAAGTCTAGAACTTACCTCCTCATAGAAACTGATTAAATTAGTCTGACATGACCGATCCCTCACGAAGCCATGCTGATATGGCGTTATTTGCTTATTTCCGTTAAGATGCTCTAACATAGCATCTCTCGGGAAAACCTTCAAACTGTTTACCCACAACAGATGTTAAACTTACCGGCCTATAGTTTCCAGGCTCTGTTTTTGGACCCTTTTTGAATATTGGCACCACATTTGCCATGCGCCAATCCTGTGGGACATTCCCTGTCAGTATAGAGTCCGCAAATATCAGAAATAAGGGTCTGGCTATGACATTACTTAATTCCCTTAGGATACGGAGGTTTATGCCATCTGGTCCTGGCGATTTGTCTATTTTAATCTTTTTAAGTCACTGTTGTACTTCTTCCTGGGTCAGACAGGGCACTTTTAATGACATCATTTTACCATAATATGTACGGAGAAACCAAAAAACTAATATTTGTGGATTCTGTTCTGTTTCCAATTATAGTATCAAAAAATTTATAGAGAACAAGGTAGGACTTCTAGAAAAGTCAACTTTGTGGTACAAACATTTTTTGAAATTCGGACAAGTGCCCTTTTTTTTTTTTTTTACTTAAGCCCCTGCCCTTCAAAATGTCTGTGCACGTCCCTGGCATCAATACATTCCAAGACTGTGGAGACCCAGAGGCGCCACCCTATGGCCACATCCTGCATTGCTAAACAATGGCTCTATTGGCTTTGGATTAAAGCTCTGCTTTTCCCGAAACAACACCACATCTTGGAATATGTCTGACATTGCAGCTCTGTTCTAGAGCATGAAACTGAGCTGTAACCAGACACAGTGAAAGAAAAAAAGTCCTTTTTATCTAAATCTGGACTTCCCCTTTAAGACAGTGACTTATATTGCGTTATACCATGGTGTGATAGACTTTTCCTTGCCTAATTCATATGTTTCACCGATTATGTAACTTTTAGCGTTTTCTTGTGATAAGACGTCGTCTTATTCTCACTTTATATCATAGTCTATTTTTACGTGTGCCGGTAGTTTGCGCGCAGTAGTATTTTATAGTCACCAACTGAATGGAGGTTTTATTTTGGGAGATAATTGCAGCAGTTACAAGAAGCAATTGAGATTGTTGCTCAAGTAATTTACAGGGATGACTGGGGGTTGATAATATAATCCTAAGCATGAACACTTCTTATCTCGTGGACAGACATAATTTGGATAAAAAATGATAAAAAATCATTGCCAGCAAATCTGAACAAGAAAAGCTGCAGTGTAAAGAATGTATTGACAACGCAGAGCAGCGGTATGAGCCACTGGTGAATTGCAGACAAATTCTAACTCCAACCGATGATGTACCTTCTCTGGAGTCGAAAATCATACCTGAATGCAGGTTCATAACTCGTGGTTCTCTGGTTGCAAGAGCACGCTGAGATTCCTGTCTCCTGACAGTCACCACTAGAGGGAGCTGACGTACAGTATGTCTGCATAAATCTCTATGCAGTGAGCTCCCTCTAGTGTAGGGGTGCACAACATTTTGTGGTCTGAGGTCCACATTGTGACATCGCTCTATTTCAAGGGGCCGCAAATAAAAAAAAATAGTCGGTCGATGCTCATTTGCATCGGTCAATGCAAAGTGATTTGGGAGGAATGATCACTACCACAGTCATTCCGCCTTCATTTAGCCATATTGGTTATCGGTAGGCGGTAGCCGATCCCTGATTACACAGAGAGATGTGTTGCCGATAATTGTAAACCTTTAATCCTGATAAAATATGCAAATCAGCCGTCAAATGAGCGTTTCCTTGTTTATCGACTGATCAGCGGCATGATTATACCGGACAGATATACAGTTGTGTTCAAAATTATTCAACCCCCACTGAAATTGAGTGTTTTGGCCAGTTTGACAGTGATTTTGATCATTTCAGTCATCTTGTTTACAATTAAATCAAAGAGGCCCTTGTAAGTCAGACCAATATAACATAACATTTATAATGAAATAACCACAAATGTCTTTTCTGTGCTCACATCATTATCAGTTTTATTTAACCCCCAAGTGACATTCAATCTTAGTACTTAGTACAACATCCTTTTCCAGTTATAACAGCTTTTAAACGTGAAGCATAGCTTGACACAAGTGTCTTGCAGCGATCTACGGGTATCTTCGCCCATTCTTCATGGGCAAAAGCCTCCAGTTCAGTCACATTCTTAGGCTTGTGCGCTGCAACTGCTTTCTTTAAGTCCCACCAGAGGTTCTCAATCGGATTTAAGTCTGGTGCCTGCGATGGCCACTTCAAAATGTTCCCGCCTTTAATCTGCAACCATGCTCTAGTGGACTTGGAGGTATGCTTGGGATCATTGTCCTGTTGAAAGGTCCAACGTCTCCCAAGCCTCAGGTTTGTGACGGACTGCATCACATTTTCATCCAATATCTCCTGGTACTGAAGAGAATTCATGGTACCTTGCACACGCTGAAGCTTCCCTGTACCTGTAGAAGCAAAACAGCCCCAAAGCATGATTGACCCCCCGCCATGCTTCACAGTAGGCAAGGTGTTCTTTTCTTCATAGGCCGTGTTCTTCCTCCTCCAAACATAGCGTTGATCCATGGGCCCAAACAGTTCTAATTTTGTTTCATCAGTCCACAGAACACTATCCCAAAACTTTTGTGGTTTGTCCACATGACTTTTGGCATACTGCAGTCGACTCTTCTTATTCTTTGGAGACAGCAAGGGGGTGCGCCTGGAAGTTCTGGCATGGAGGCCTTCATTACGCAGTGTGCGCCTTATTGTCTGAGATGAAACTTCAGTACCCACATCTGACAAATCTTTTTTCAGTTCTTCAGCAGTCACACGGGGACTTTTCTCCACTTTGCGCTTCAGGTAGCGCACAGCAGTCGAAGTCAGCATCTTCTTTCTGCCACGACCAGGTAGCGTTTCAACAGTGCCCTTTGCCTTGAATTTGCAAATGATGCTTCCTATGGTGTCTCTTGGTATGTTTAACATCTTTGCAATCTTCTTATAGCCATTGCCCTTCCTCTGAAGAGAAATCACCTCTTCTCTTGTCTTCCTGGACCATTCTCTTGACTTCACCATGTTTGTGAACACACCAGTAAATGTCTATAAGGAGCTGAGTATCACAGTCCTTTTACATCTGCCTAACTGGTGCTTATTATGCTTGATTGCTGCTCCTTGACATCCACAGGTGTTTTCAATACCTGATCGAAAACACTTGAATGAACCTCTGTTCTTAAGAGTGGTAGTCTTTAAGGGGTTGAATAAAGTTAGACCGCCATGACAAATTCTTTTAGACGCATCTCGTCTCTACAGAGCTTGTAACACAGACACTTTTTTCCATCAACCTCCCCATCCAGTTATCCCCACAGTGTCATCCTGCTGCCGCCCCCAATACTGTGCCCGTGGTGCTGTTCAATGCCCCAGGTACTATACTGCTGAAAAAATAGTGACCCCAGTAGACATAATTGGGGTCATTTATCAAACTGGTGTAAAGTAGAACTGGATTTCCAAAAGAGCTGTCAAATATGAAAGGTGGAATCTGATTGGCTACTATGGGCAACTAAGTGTCATGCCCTGCTCTGACTATGTGCGGAGGTCAACCAGAATAGCAGCTTGTGTTTAGTTTTTTGTTTTGTTTTGGAGTCGTGCTGGATCCGCCTCCCTTCAGGTGCACTGGGTGGGGTCATTGGTTTAAATCTTACTCAATGTGTTCTGTGCGGGTTATAGAAATCAGTCTGGCCTTGGAAGCAAGGAAGGAAGGATTTTCTGCTCCAGCTCAGATCAGATAAGTTTGGTTTCTGTTTTTGTTGTTTGCTGTCTAGGTTGTTTGTGTGTCTTCTGTCCCCTCCATGTTCTGAGGGAGCAGGCTGCTCCTATTCCCCTTTTCCCCATCTCAGGGATCCTAGGGTATTTTAGCCTAGGCACGAGGACACATTATTCCTACCATCAAGGTCTGAATGTGGGCTTAGCAGGGTAGGGAGAGAAGTCAGGGATTTGCTAGGAGGTGACCCTTCCCCTGCTTCTCGCCTAGAATCTGGTTTGTTGGTTTATCTGTGTATCTGTGATCCCATCCGCCGTGACACTAAGCCAGTTCTACTTTACACCAGTTTGATAAATTACCCCAAATGTCCCTATAGTGTCCACAGCAGCTATAATGTCCCCTGGAGTTCCCCCAGTAATAATAACACTCTATGTTGTGCTCCAGGCAATAATCCCTGTATAGTGTCCCCAAAAATAATAGAATTGCTCCTACAGTGCCTCTCCAATAGCAAGGCCCCCATATAACAATTTCCTCCACACTACCCCCACACAGTAATTTCCCCCACACTGCCCCATACAGTAATCTCCCCCACACTGCCCCCATACAGTAATTTCCCCCACACTGCCCCCACAGTAATTTCCCCCACACTGCCCCATACAGTAATCTCCCCCACACTGCCCCCACACAGTAATTTCCCCCACACTGCTCCCATACAGTAATTTGCCCCACACTGCTTCCACACAGCAATTTCCCCCACACTACCCAAACATAGTAATTTCCCCCACACTGCCCCCATACAGTAATTTGCCCCACACAGTAATTTCCGGCACACTTCCCCACACAGTAATTTGCCCCACACAGTAATTTCCACCACACTGCCCCATACAGTAATTCCCCCCACACTGCCCCCATACAGTAATCTCCCCCACACTGCCCCTATACAGAAATTTACCCCACACTGCCCCCCATACAGTAATTTCCCCCACACTGCCCCCATACAGTAATTTGCCCCACACAGTAATTTCCGCCACACTTCCCCACACAGTAATTTGCCCCACACAGTAATCTCCCCCACACTGCCCCCACACAGTAATTTCCCCCACACTGCCCCTATACAGAAATTTACCCACACTGCCCCCCATACAGTAATTCCCCCCACACTGCCCCCACACAGTAATTTCCCCCACACTGCCCCTATACAGAAATTTGCCCCACACTGCCCCCATACAGTAATTTCCCCCACACTGACCCATACAGTAATTTTCCCCACACTAATCCCAACAAAGTAATTTCCCCACACTGCCCCCATACAGTAATTTTCCCCACACAGTAATTTCCGCCACACTTCCCCATACAGTAAGTTGCCCCACACAGTAATTTCCACCACACTGCCCCATACAGTAATTCCCCCACACTGCCCCTATACAGAAATTTTCCCCACACTGCCCCCATATAGTAATTTCCTCCACACTACCCCCATATAGTAATTTCCCCCACACTACCCCCATATAGTAATTTCCCCCACACTGCCCCCATACAGTAATTTCCCCCACACTGCCCCCATACAGTAATTTTCCCCACACTGCCCCATACAGTAATTTCCCCCACACTGCCCCATATAGTAATTTCCCCCACACTACCCCATATAGTAATTCCCCCACACTGCCCCCATACAGTAATTTTCCCCACACTGCCCCATACAGTAATTTCCCCCACACTGCCCCATATAGTAATTTCCCCCACACTACCCCATATAGTAATTCCCCCCACACTGCCTCATATAGTAATTTCTCCCCATACAGTAATTTCACCCACACTCCCCCATACAGTAATTTCACCCACACTGCCCCTATACAGTAATTTCTCCCACACTGCCCCATACAGTAATTTTCCCCACACTGCCCCTATATAGTAATTTCTTTCACACTGCCCCATATAGTAATTTCCCCCACACTGCCCCCATACAGTAATTTCCCCACACAGTTATTTCCCCCATACAGTAATTTCCCCCACACTGCTCCCATACAGTAATTTGCCCCATACAGTAATTTCCCCCACACTGCCCCATACAGTAATTTCCCCCACACTGCCCCATACAGTAATTTCCCCCACACTGCCCCATACAGTAATTTCCCCTACACTGCCCCTATACAGAAATTTGCCCCACACTGCCCCCATACAGTAATTTCCCCCACACTGACCCATACAGTAATTTTCCCCACACAGTAATTTCCGCCACACTTCCCCATACAGTAATTTGCCCCACACAGTAATTTCCACCACACTGCCCCATACAGTAATTCCCCCTACACTGCCCCTATACAGAAATTTTCCCCACACTGCCCCTATACAGTAATTTCCCCCACACTGCCCCCATACAGTAATTTTCCCCACACTGCCCCTATACAGAAATTTTCCCCACACTGCCCCCCATACAGTAATTTCCCCCACACTGCCCCCATACAGTAATTTTCCCCACACTGCCCCCATACAGTAATTTCCCCCATACAGTAATTTCCCCCACACTGCCCCATACAGTAATTTCCCCCACACTGCCCCCATACAGTAATTTTCCCCACACTGCTCCCATACAGTAATTTGCCCCATACAGTAATTTCCCCCACACTGCCCCATACAGTAATTTCCCCCACACTGCCCCATACAGTAATTTCCCCCACACTGCCCCATACAGTAATTTCCCCTACACTGCCCCTATACAGAAATTTGCCCCACACTGCCCCCATACAGTAATTTCCCCCACACTGACCCATACAGTAATTTTCCCCACACAGTAATTTCCGCCACACTTCCCCATACAGTAATTTGCCCCACACAGTAATTTCCACCACACTGCCCCATACAGTAATTCCCCCTACACTGCCCCTATACAGAAATTTTCCCCACACTGCCCCTATACAGTAATTTCCCCCACACTGCCCCCATACAGTAATTTTCCCCACACTGCCCCTATACAGAAATTTTCCCCACACTGCCCCCCATACAGTAATTTCCCCCACACTGCCCCCATACAGTAATTTTCCCCACACTGCCCCCATACAGTAATTTCCCCCACACTGCCCCATATAGTAATCTCCCCTACACTGCCCCATATAGTAATTTCCCCCACACTGCCCCATATAATAATTTCCCCTACACTGCCCCATATAGTAATTTCCCCCACACTACCCCATATAGTAATTCCCCCCACACTACCCCATATAGTAATTCCCCCCACACTGCCCTCATATAGTAATTTCCCCCCATACAGTAATTTCACCCACACTGCCCCATACAGTAATTTCCCCCACACTGCCCCTATACAGTAATTTCCCCCACACTGCCCCATACAGTAATTTTCCCCACACTGCCCCTATATAGTAATTTCTTTCACACTGCCCCATATAGTAATTTCCCCTACACTGCCCCATATAGTAATTTCCCCCACACTGCCCCCATATAGTAATTTCCCCCACACAGTTATTTCCCCCACACTGCCCCATACAGTAATTTCCCCCACACTGCTCCCATACAGTAATTTGCCCCATACAGTAATTTCCCCCACACTGCCCCATACAGTAATTTCCCCCACACTGCCCCTTTACAGTAATTTGCCCCACACTGCCCCCATACAGTAATTTCCCCCACACTGCCCCATACAGTAATTTCCCCCACACTGCCCCTATACAGTAATTTGCCCCACACTGCCCCCATACAGTAATTTCCCCCACACTGCTCCATACAGTAATTTCCCCCACACTGCCCCCATACAGTAATTTCCCCCACACTGCTCCATACAGTAATTCCCCCCACACTGCCCCATACAGTAATTTCCCCCACACTGCCCCATACAGTAATTTCCCCCACACTGCCCCTATACAGTAATTTGCCCCACACTGCCCCATACAGTAATTTCCCCCACACTGCCCCTATACAGTAATTTGCCCCACACTGCCCCATACAGTAATTTCCCCCACACCGTAATTTCCCCCCACACTGCCACCATACAGTAGTGTCCCCCACACTGTAATTTCCCCCACACTGCCCCATACAGTAATTTCCCCCACACTGCCCCATACAGTAATTTCCCCCACACTGCCCCTATACAGTAATTTGCCCCACACTGCCCCATACAGTAATTTCCCCCACACTGCCCCTATACAGTAATTTGCCCCACACTGCCCCTATACAGTAATTTCCCCCACACAGTAATTTCCCCCCACACTGCCCCCACACAGTAGTTTCCCCCACATTGCCCATATAGTAATTTGCCCCCCACATAGTAATCCCTCCCATAATTATTTGCCCCCACACAGTATCCCACCATATTTTACCTCCACATGTCCTCGTGTGTGCACCCCCCTTATGTCCCACAAAGTTGGCACATAAAAAAAAAAAAAAAGCTAAATACTCATCTGCGCCTAGGCCTGAAGCTCCGCTCCCGTGCCCACCGCAGTATGTGGGTGTCAGCGCTTCAGCAATGAGCGCTTCCACCTGTATTGATGGAAGCGCTCATTGCTTCTGGGCCTGGAAGTGGCACTCCCGTGAGAGCCGGCAGTATTTTGTCTGAGAGACGCTAATGAGTGTTCGCATGAATGCTCATTAGCGATCATCTTGCAGTTTAATACTGACACCGAATGCCAAATGAACGAAGCAATTCTAATTTTTGGGCATGCTCAAATCAAATTAAATTGTGTGAAAGTGCAGTGACTCTTCAAGGGGGCTCAACAATGGCATTTTAATGAAGGCCTTATAATAGTATGGTTAGAACACTGTTTATTACTTCTGCTCTGTATAGTGGTATTGTTTATGTGCACTGTATGGCAGTGCTATGTGCGCAGTGGAGTTATTTGTACAGTGTGGCAGCAGTTTTTACACTGTGTGGAGACAATACTTGTGTATACAGTGTGACATCATTATCCATGTACTCTGAACATCATATTTATTCACTTTATAATGACTTTATCAATATATTTCCCCAGCCATGAAGTGACAACATCCTGCAGACGCCTCTGCTTCCATACCAAGTGTTCTGGCTTTTATTGTATGATAATCATCATCTGTATTAGTGTTGCTCTCGAATATTCTAATGGAGAATTTTTATCACGAATATCGGCACTTCGAGAATTTGCGAAGATATAACATATAGTGCTATATAATCGTAATTGCGAATATTCTAGATTTTTTTTTTCATCAGTAACCTCCCTTCTTTCTTGTGGGCCAATGAGAAGGCTGCAATATTTTTGTCTGAGCTTAGCAACACCCCTAGCAACCAATAGGAAAGTTGCCTATCCCTTACTATATAAGAACCTCCCCAGCAGCCATTGTCTGCAGTATTTTGCAGATCTGAGAGAGAGAGCAGGGACATTGCTGTGCTCTGTGCTTTCATCCGGATCCTATTCCTTATCCAATTACATTAGATCAGGCATCATCAAACTGCGGCCCTCCATCTGTTGCAAAACTACAACTCCCAACATGCCTGAACAGCCTACAGGTATCGGCCTACAGCAGGGCATTGTGGGAGTTGTAGTTTTACAACAGCTGGAGGGCCGCAGTTTGATGATGCCTGCATTAGATAGTTAGTTAGCTCATATATATACACTCACCTAAAGAATTATTAGGAACACCTGTTCTATTTCTCATTAATGCAATTATCTAGTCAACCAATCACATGGCAGTTGCTTCAATGCATTTAGGGGGGTGGTCCTGGTCAAGACAATCTCCTGAACTCCAAACTAAATGTCAGAATGGGAAAGAAAGGTGATTTAAGCAATTTTGAGCGTGGCATGGTTGTTGGTGCCAGACGGGCCGGTCTCAGTATTTCACAATTTGCTCAGTTACTGGGATTTTCACGCACAACCATTTCTAGGGTTTACAAAGAATGGTGCGAAAAGGGAAAAACATCCAGTATGCGGCAGTCCTGTGGGCAAAAATGCCTTGTGGATGCTAGAGGTCAGAGGAGAATGGGCCGACTGATTCAAGCTGATAGAAGAGCAACGTTGACTGAAATAACCACTCGTTACAACCGAGGTATGCAGCAAAGCATTTGTGAAGCCACAACATGCACAACCTTGAGGCGGATGGGCTACAACAGCAGAAGACCCCACCGGGTACCTCTCATCTCCACTACAAATAGGAAAAAGAGGCTACAATTTGCACGAGCTCACCAAAATTGGACTGTTGAAGACTGGAAAAATGTTGCCTGGTCTGATGAGTCTCGATTTCTGTTGAGACATTCAAATGGTAGAGTCCGAATTTGGCGTAAACAGAATGAGAACATGTATCCATCCTCTGATGGCTACTTCCAGCAGGATAATGCACCATGTCACAAAGCTCGAATCATTTCAAATTGGTTTCTTGAACATGACAATGAGTTCACTGTACTAAAATGGCCCCCACAATCACCAGATCTCAACCCAATAGAGCATCTTTGGGATGTGGTGGAACGGGAGCTTCGTGCCCTGGATGTGCATCCCTCAAATCTCCATCAACTGCAAGATGCTATCCTATCAATAGGGGCCAACATTTCTAAAGAATGCTATCAGCACCTTGTTGGATCAATGCCACGTAGAATTAAGGGAGTTCTGAAGGCAAAAGGGGTTCCAACACCGTATTAGTATGGTGTTCCTAATAATTCTTTAGGTGAGTGTATAATACAGATAGTTAGTGGGAGATAGTAATATAGTGTAGCTGATAGGTTCCAGTGCAGGGTGTTAGGTAGTGTGATAGGGATTACTGTTTCTCTGCTGTCCATACATACATGCTACAGACATAGTGCTGTGATGTCACAGCAATACTTAGTGCACCAATCAGTAATATGTAGACAGACATGATAAAATGTGAAGTTGCATGTATTGCGCAAAAAATATGTGCATCATTAGTGCCGATTTGCGCAATTGCTAAAATAATGACTGGAGATCACAAATTCTAGAATTCGCTAATTAATTGCGAATATTATTCGAAAAATTCGCGAAATATCGCAAAAATTTATATTTCTTATGCCGCTCATCACTAATCTGTATATTATTACTGCTCTTATGACTTTGTATTTAAACAGTAGGGGGTAATTACTAAATCTGCCCATTTGTGTGAGATTTATAAGCTTTAGATGGAAGCATTGAGACATTGAAATGAGAGATTTGTCATTAATCCTTGGGTACAATGAAGCCGCGCGGCTCTTTTATCTTTTATATATATTTATATCCCTTCTTTGTTGAAGTATTATATACATGGAGAAGTGGTAGTAATTCATAGATTTGATGGTACGTGAGTCTAAACTGTTTTTCTGCAGGTAGACCTGCCATTATAGGGCTGTATTTCCCACTAGGAGGTCCAGTGCCTAGGGGGGCGCCTTGCAGTGGGCAGCATCAGTGAATATCTATCTCCTATCTATCTCCTATCTATCTATCTATCTATTATCTATCTATTATCTATTATCTATCTATCTATTATCTATTATCTATCTATCTATCTATCTATCTATCTATCTATCTATCTATCTATTATCTATCTATCTATCTATCTATCTATCTATCTATTATCTATTATCTATCTATTATCTATTATCTATCTATTATCTATCTATTATCTATCTATTATCTATTATCTATCTATCATCTATTATCTATCTATTATCTATTATCTATCTATCTATCTATCTATCTATTATCTATCTATCTATCTATCTATCTATCTATCTATCTATCTATCTATCTATCTATCTCCTCTCTATTATCTATCTATCTATTATCTATCTATTATCTATCTATCTATCTATCTATCTATCTATCTATTATCTATCTATCTATCATCTATTATCTATCTATTATCTATCTATCTATCTATTATCTATCTATCTATCTATCTATCTATCTATCTACCTATCTATCCATCAGCTGAGACTGACTGTATATAGTACACCTAGGGCTTTCACACACCTGGTTGGTACGATATCATTTTACCAGAATTTGGTGCCTCCTATACATATCAATTGGAAGCATCACTGAGGATCATGAAGGATCATGGAGCGATGGGTTAAAGTTGTCGCCGCGCCAAGGATGGACATTCCCTTCTCGGCGCGACAGCGGCTTTAAGTCACCGCTCCACGATCGTCAGTGCTGCCTCCCTTTGAACTGTATGGGAGGCAGAAATAACGTGACCGCTGGAGGGTTTTCAGCGAACTTTCGCTGCGGCTGTCTGCAACAAAATTTCATGTTAAAACCCGCTGTGTGAACAGGCCTTACTATGTTTTCTTCTGTACCTAAAAAACTCATTGTCCCAATGAAGGGGGGGGGGGGGGGGGGGGTGGCAAGTTTCATCCAGTCACTGTATTGTAGTATTATCCATGACAATGTCATGAGTAAGGGCTCACATTCTAAGTAACCCGAAACATGTAGACTAAGGCTAGTTTCACACTTGCGGCAGGACGGATCCGACATGCTGTTCACCATGTCGGATCCGTCCTGCAGCTATTTCGCCGTGCCCCCGGGCCGCCGCTCCGTCCCCATTGACTATAATGGGGACGGGGTCGGAGCTCCGGCGCAGCGCGGCGGTGCACATCGAAAGCCGCCGGACTAAAAAATCTGACATGCAGTAATTTTAGTCCGGCGGCCTTTCATTATAGTCAATAGGGATGGAGCGGCGGCCCGGGGGCACGGCGAAATAGCCGCAGGACGGATCCGACATGGTGAACAGCATGTCGGATCCGTCCTGCCGCAAGTGTGAAAGTAGCCTAAGATTGTTTTTCCTGGATGTATTTTTATACTGCATCAATAAAGTATCGATTTTACCTCTGCGAGACTGAGCTGGATTCTGCTTTTCATTTGGACTTCAAGTTACCCGCATCCAGGTGCGTTTCTTTCCGTGCTCACAGCAGAGAAGGAGCAGGTGAGAGCAGCTTTTTCTCAATTGTTACATAGACTGCAATAGTATTCTATTGCAATCTATGGTACAAACGTCCAGGAGATCATATATTATAGTAAAAAACAAAATAAAAAAATGTTTAAAAAAACACTAAATATAAGAAATATTCTAATCACCCATTTCCAGTTTTACATATGAAAAATAAACAATAATAAAATAAACTTAATAGGTATCGCCGTTTCCAAATATATCGAATCTATTAATATATAAAATGTTTTTCTGGCATCGTGTATGCCGTAATCCAAATAAATAAAAATGCGCTGTTTGCCATTTTTATTCTCTTTTCCCTCCCAAAAAATTGAATACCAAGTGTTTAAAATGACGCAGCGCAGACACCATGTTCTTCCCGTTGTCAGTCACCATGGTTCCGATTTTGAGTTGTCACAGAGAAAGACAGGATTCGATTTCTTGTTGAAGGACACGGAGCAGTTCGTCCCCTGTGTGACTCCGTTCTCCCAGGCAAACGAGGTGCAGAACAGCGTGACACCGCCATGCCCTGCACATATGGTATGCTGGAGGGGCACTATAAATTGTCTAAGCAGTGGAGGCTGAGGACACGCTGGAGGATGAGGAGGACCAACGGCGTGAGAACGTGGAGGCGGAAGCAGCGTCACCTGGCCAAGTTGCTGGTGTGGCTGTGCAGGAACCACATTCACCCAGTGGGCCGTAAAGGACATGTATTGTCCCTGACTGTAGCTACAGCTCCACACGTCGGCGCTGCCGTGCATTTTGGCAGACACTGACAGGCTCAAGGACTGGCCCACCTTCTGTTCTACATACATGTGCAGGGCTGGTACTTCCTTTATGGCAAAGAAATGACGACTTGGGACTCTCCACCTCAGCTCGGCACAAGCCATCAGTTCTCTGAAAGGTGCAGAGTCCACCACTTGGAAAGGGAGGGACTGCAGCACCAGCAACTTGGCCAGGAGCACATTCAGCTTCTGCGTCGTTGGATGAGTGCACGCATACTATTGTCTCTTGGCAATCGCTTTGGTGATCGATTGGTGATGGAATGACTGACGAGGAGTAGGAGGAGGAGCAGAAGCATCAGGACCAGTAGATGATGAAAGGACAGACAGCTCCCTTCGGCTGAGGTTGTGAAGCCTTGACTGCCTGAAATCGGGTGTGTGCCACTGGGTGATGCAGCAGTTGCTGCGGCAGGCTGGGCCACCACATCAGAGCCACAGTTCTCCCATGGTGATGCTGCATATGTTGAAGCAGGGCCGTGGTTGCAACATTGGCACACTGGCCACGCTTCACCTTCTGCCCACAGATTCTACAAATGGCCATGTTCACCTCCTCCGGGGGCTTAGCAAATAACTGCCACACCGTCGAGTAGGTGATTGTACCCCCAACACTCCGCACTGACAGACTGCTACCGCCGCTGCTTCCGTGAACCCCTGCATCACTATTTTCCGGGCAGGTAGGCTCCTGCGAAGTGGGTAGTCTACCCCAGGCACGTTTGGCTCCTGACCTCCCACTGATGCCATCCTGCTGATTCCCGGGCTCGCTAGCGACTTGTTGGCTCAGCAGCTGCCTCACGGGCAAGCTGCCACCATCTTTTCCCGATGATGATGAAGCCCCTAATTCACCCAGCTCCCAAGTGTGATCAGCTACATTATCATCATTGAGTACCTTCTGCACGTCACTGATGTCCTCCTTAACGGTCTCTGGGTCAGAAGCCTGACCACTCGCAACACCAGATCCCACACCACTCACCTCATTACTACTTGCCCACCTACCGGAGGAAGCAACGGATGTCTCCTCCACATCTTGGCTGGGCAGTAGCTGCTGACTGTCTTCTAGGAGATCGTCCTTGCTGTATAGTGGAGCTGAGGCCACAGCATATAATACTTCTCTGGCTGAGGGAACAGAAAAGGACAGAGGCAGGTTGAGGACAGGTGAGGGCACAGGGCCTGCTCCCGGGCCATGCCAACTAAGGGTTGTGTCTAACAAACCCACCGACTCTTGGCTGGGGGTGTCTGATGTCACTTGGGACGAAGTGGATAAATGAGTCAACCATTCAAGAACCGCTGGATTGCTGGTCAAGAAACGAGCGCTAGATGACACCGGGAGCTCAGGCCTCTCGCTGGGACTCCTGCTACCACGACCCCTTACTCTGCTGCAACCTGTGCCTGCGCCAGAAACATTTAGGCCTCTGCCACTCCCCTGTGCAGGGCCTGGCACTTCTCTGTCTGACATACTGTTGGATCAAATAAGTAAATAATAAGGAAATTAAAACGTCTGTAATTTTCTCACTTCACCACACAACGGCTAATAAGCCAGTTTTTTCCACTAATAAATGCCAAAAAGGGCTTTAGAACAGATAACTGCTCCGCTGAACAACAAATATATATATTTTTTGCCACTAATACACGACAAAAACGTCTGTAATTTTCTCACTTCACCACACAACGGCTAATAAGCCCTTTTTTCCACACTAATACAAGCCAAAAAATGCTTTAGAACATATAACTGCACCGCACAAGGGCAAATAAGACATAGAAATATTTCCTTGTAATAAACCCTATTAATGGCTGTATCAAACAGAACTTGCACCTCAATAGCAAGAACGGTTTGCTGGAATTACAGAGCTGTATAATGGCAATTTGGGTCCGCAGTCAGTGCAGCAAGGTGTAATAGGATTGTTCCTATTACCCAGGCTGTAAACTCCCCTACTGAACCCTGTTCTGCTTCAATGCCGTGGAATGATTCCTCCCTATCCTTTCCCTGAACTTCTATACAGCAAAATAAAAGTTTTAAAGTCTTTTCTACCACTTTCCCTAGCACCTGCTGACGTCTCTTCCTGCACTAAGTACACTGGAAAATGGCTGAATCCAAGATGGCTGGGGGTATTTATAGGGCTGTGACATCACAGGGCTGGCTGGCTGCTGATTGGCTGCATGCATGGCATTGTCGGTGATCCCTCGTTCCCAGAGTTCTTTGCTCCATGTCCTAACATGTGCAGCAGCCATTTTAGGAACATGAGGAAATTCGGATTCGGTGCGAATTGAATTTTTCCTGAAATTCTGATCAAATTCCACTTCGTCAACTTCGATTCGCTCATCTCTAGTGATTTCAGCAAATATGATTAATCATGTAGAGGAAGTTAATACCAGACACTTGCAAATGTATTTTGATTGTCCATATTGGCTTGTTCGCTGTCTGAATTCATTTTTATATCAGTCCCACGGTCCCGGCCACCAGAGAGGCTGGCATTTTTTATTATAGTGTGCAAGCACGACCACCGCAGATGGATTGCAGGGTGGTCATAACCATGAAAAAAAGCAGTGTATAATGTGATGGAAAAATTCATCCAACCAGTAAAGGAGGCAACATGGACAATCACAATACATTAGTAGGTGTCTTGTATTTACTTTCTATACATTAAATATTTCCCCAAATGGTATACTTAATGACAACATCTCACCCCACATAAAATACCTGCTTATGGGGGTAAAATTTAAGTCTGGTCTTATTTGGCCGTATGATTTGATTCGGGTCCATAAAAATTTTACCCAAAGGGTAAGTGCTCTAAATACCTGGAAATCTCTCTCTCTCTCTCTTACTTTCTTAGAATTTTAGAATCAGTTTTCTTATCTCTAGCCATGGTATGGTGTCAGGGGCAGACTGGGAACAAACAAATACTAAAAGTGGCCCATTTTGTAGTCGGGTCCAAATTGATGGAAGGCAGGGCCAACACAAGTAGGCAGGGTCAGCAATACCATATTGTGGCACATCATACCACCCCAACAGAGCCAAATACCACAGTCCATCACAAAATACTGCCAGCAGTGCAAAATACATCCCCAAAAACTTCCAGTGGCCAGCCATGAGGACGGCCCAGGGCGGCCCCTGGGCATCGGCCTACCAGGAAATTTCCCTGTAAGGTCTATGGCCAATCCGTGGTGTTATCCAGGCACGGTGTGGTGTTATCCAGTCTTGATATGGTGGTATTATCCAGTAAGGGTATTGGTGATATTATCCAATCTTGATATAGTGGTATTATTCAGTCAGGATATGGTGGTATTATCTAGTCGTGGTGTGGTAATCTTATTTAGGGTTAGGGTCAAAATATGTTGGTGTTATACAGACACGGTATGGTGTTATTATCTAGTCATTATATGGTGGTAGTATTCCGTTAGGGTATGGTGATGTTATCCTGTCAGGTTATGGTAATGTTATCTTGTTAAGGTATGGCGGTGGTATCCAGTCATGGTGTGTTGATATGGTGTGTTACTTATGGCAAGTTGATAATTAGTGTTGAGCGAATCACTTTGTGCACTTCAATCCGAATTTCAAGGAAAATTCGATTCGCAGAGAAGCCGAATTTCCTCATGCTTCGTGGTAGTAACTAATCGATTTTTCATCTGCCGGCCGACTTGATGATGTCATCACGGGGCACATGGGATTTTACGCTGGATCATCAATCAAGATGGCGCGGGCAGGCTCTTTACGATCAAATGAATGAGGTAAGTATGATTTTATTATTATTTTTTAATTATAGACTTAAATATTAAAGTAAGATGCTGCAATCAGCGATGAATGCGGCATCTGAGGGGTACATTGACGGAGAGTGGCGCAATCGCTGTTCCCTGTCATTGCACTTGCTGTTTACCAAGAAAAGCACAAAATGCGCAAAGATTTTTTCCGCAGAAACGTCTGAATACATTTTTAGAGAACTTTGCTCACCACTAGTTATATTATCTGGTGACAATGTGGTGGTATTATTTATTCACTGTATTTCACAATAGCGTTTCGAAGAGCTCAGTCTGCACCGCTGGACACCACCAGGACCTGGCAGTGCGCTAGGCAGAAAAGCCTTTTGTAAATGTCATTTATCAGTTGTCTATGTACCAACTTTTTTGCTGGCCCTTGGCACATGTACAGGCTCCTCTTGTATATTTGGTCTCTTATCCCCGCGAGAGACTACGTCCCCTGACATGCGTAGGGGGCATGGGCTTGAGGTTTGATGACTAAGTCCAAGTTCATGCGCAGGAGCCTATAGAGGGAGGGGGGCCGTACACAGAGCGACCTTCAGGTAAACAGAGGAGGGCAAAGGGCTTTCTCAAATTAGAGCCCTTGTAACTCATGCTTAATTCCCACATGGGAACATGCAGACTAGCGATACGCTAGCGATATCGGTGATGTCATTAGCAGAAGGTTTATAGGGCCATCCCCTCCCTGCCCTCTAGGCTAGTGAAAATGAACTGTGAGTAAAACAGTATTTAGAAGAGATAAGGATACAAAGCAACTACGTGACACAGCTGATAGCTTTAAACAACTTTATGTAATTCATTGATATTTTAAGTAATTAATAATTAAGTTTGAATAATTGGCGCATGAAATAAAAAGGCGTTATTGGTCTTATGGACTATTTGTAAATATACAATTTATAAGTTGTGTCACAGATAAATAATTTTTCCGCCATGACAGCTGAGGATAAATGATGGTTTTATTATTGATCTTCTGCCAGGTGAACACAGATCAATTATCATTACGATTTCTCAGAAACAACCAAATCATGTAGATAATTAGCGAGTGTAAATGGACCTTAAATGGGAAGTAATGAGATCCTGATAACAGATAATCGTTAGTCTAATCTGCTGCTGTAAATGGACGCTCCTGTCTGTGATGTGTATATCGAGTCTTTAGTAATACCGTAAGTGAATCGTCTAAACAATAAATAACCCGTCACACCTCCGCAAACGTCAATGACACCGTCATCTTCTGTATGACCTCACTTTGAGGACACTGGAGGGAATGAGTTTGGTATAGAAAGACCAGGTTCACATCAGGGAATATGCTCCATCAACAATGGCGTTTAGACTGGGGTAACATTTCTAGGGGTAGTCCGGGTTTTTAAGAAATTGCGTATAGACATTCTACAATTCTACAACATAAAGACCATCACTTACCAGTGGTCCTCTCTAACCCTAAAGCGATGACATCATTCACGTGACCACTGCGGCCCATCCATGGCCAGAACCATGACAGTCCCAGGTTTCTGCAACCTTTCTCCTCTGGCCCTGTCAAACAGGAAGGAGATGGAGGGACTGGCAGAGGAAGCAGGAGGAGCAAAGGTGCACAGAAATGCCTGAGCCCGCTGTCACGGACATACCGAGACATACGGACGTCCCTGCGACAGTGAGTGGCAGGAGATCTTTGAGACTGCCAACACGTGGTTTGGTTTGACATGTTTACCTTGTGGATCAATAGTCGTCTGTGTTGTTTCTGGTACTGGCCACACCCTTAACCTCCAGGTGTTGCTATTGTGGTAATTTAACTTTCCGTATTTATAGTTGTCTCTCCCACAATGCTGTGCGGTTTATAGCTTCAGTTGGACCTGTGGATAGCTGGTGTTTGGATCTCGGCTGAGTTCCTGATGCTGCCATAGCTTCTTGGAAGTTAACCCCTTCCCGACCTATGACGTACTACTACTTCATGGGAACCACTGCGTTCCTGCAATTTGACGTAATAGTACGTCACAGTGATCGCGTGGGCATCTGACTGCTGAGGTGGCGCTAAAGTCAAAAACTGTGGGGACTGAGGGGTGTATGGAAACCTGATTGATGCTCAGTTCGTCCGTATGCACGGGTTGTCACCGAGTGCATTACATAAAAATATTTCCATTTTTGCTATTGATTCTGCACCTCTAGCTCAGAAGTGTTTATTGCAAGTGTTGTATCATATCATATTAACAATGGGTGACTTTCATCAGGAATTTATCTCGTGTTTTGCGTTGGAGGGTCTTCCTGCTCTGGTGGTTCTGGGTTAGCCATGGCTGAGCAAGCACAATCCAACCATCGATTGGCAAGCTAGATTCTGGATTGGGGTGATTATTGAGTTGACAATTGTCTTAATACATCTTTTTCTGTTTTAACTACTAAGACAATACCCTCTTTTATATCCGATTTTGTCGACGTATTTTCTGAGAGTGGATGGCAGGATTTACCTCCACATCAGGAATATAATTGTCCTATCAACCTTATTCCCGGAGCTAAGTTGCCCAAATCTAGGTTGTATAACCTTTCTGGACCTGAAAGAATGGCCATGAGAGAGTACAAACCGGATTCCAAAAAAGTTGTTACACTAAACAAATTGTGAATAAAAACTGAATGCAATGATGTGGAGATGGCAAATGTCAATATTTTATTTGTAATAGAACGTAGATGACAGATCAAACGTTTAATCCGAGTAAATGTATAATTTTAAAGGAAAAATATGTTGATTCCAATTTTCACGGTGTCAACAAATCCCAAAAAGTTGGGACAAGTAGCAATAAGAGGCTGGAAAAAGTAAATTTGAGCATAACGAAGAGCTGGAAGACCAATTAACACTAATTAGGTTAATTGGCAACATGATTGGGTATAAAAAGAGCTTCTCAGAGTGGCAGTGTCTCTCAGAAGCCAAGATAGGTAGAGGATCACCAATTCCCACAATGTTGCGCAGAAAGATAGTGGAGCAATATCAGAAAGGTGTTACCCATCGAAAAATTGCAAAGACTTTGCATCTATCATCATCAACTGTGCATAACATCATCCGAAGATTCAGAGAATCTGGAACAATCTCTGTGCATAAGGGTCAAGGCCGTAAAACCATACTGGATGCCCGTGATCTCCGGGCCCTTAAACGACACTGCACCACAAACAGGAATGCTACTGTAAAGGAAATCACAGAATGGGCTCAGGAATACTTCCAGAAACCATTGTCAGTGAACACAATCCACCGTGCCATCCGCCGTTGCCAGCTGAAACTCTACAGTGCAAAGAAGAAGCCATTTCTAAGCAAGATCCACAAGCTCAGGCGTTTTCACTGGGCCAGGGATCATTTAAAATGGAGTGTGGCAAAATGGAAGACTGTTCTGTGGTCAGACAAGTCACGATTCAAAGTTCTTTTTGGAAATCTGGGACGCCATGTCATTCGGACCAAAGAGGACAAGAACAACCCAAGTTGTTATCAATGCTCAGTTCAGAAGCCTGCATCTCTGATGGTATGGGGTTGCATGAGTGCGTGTGGCATGGGCAGCTTGCATGTCTGGAAAGGCACCATCAATGCAAAAAAATATATTCAGGTTCTAGAACAACATATGCTCCCATCCAGACGTCATCTCTTTCAGGGAAGACCCTGCATTTTTCAACAAGATAATGCCAGACCACATTCTACATCAATCACAACATCATGGCTGCGTAGGAGAAGGATCCGGGTACTGAAATGGCCAGTCTGCAGTCCAGATCTTTCACCTATAGAGAACATTTGGCGCATCATAAAGAGGAAGGTGCAACAAAGAAGGCCCAAGACGATTGAACAGTTAGAGGCCTGTATTAGACAAGAATGGGAGGGCATTCCTATTTCTAAACTTGAGAAACTGGTCTCCTCGGTCCCCAGACGTCTGTTGAGTGTTGTAAGAAGAAGGGGAGATGCCACACAGTGGTGAAAATGGCCTTGTCCCAACTTTTTGGGGATTTGTTGACACCGTAAAATTCTGATTCAACATATTTTTCCCTTAAAATGGTACATTTTCTCAGTTTAAACTTTTGTTCTGTGATTTATGTTCTATTCTGAATAAAATATTAGAAGTTGGCACCTTCACATCATTGCATTCAGTTTTTATTCACGATTTGTATAGTGTCCCAACTTTTTTGGAATCCGGTTTGTATATTACCGAGAGTTTGGCGGCTAAAGGACACATAAGACCTTCCAAATCTCAGAGACGGAGGTCTTCGGCCATGTCTGGATTTCCGTGAACTCAATTGGATTACTGTCCGTGATCCTTACCACCTTCCTTTGATTCCTGATTAGTTTTACCAGATTGTTGGTGCCAAGGTAATCTCTAAATTGGACTTAAGGGGGGCATATAATCTGGTCAGGATCAAGGAAGAGGATGAATGGAAGATTGCTTACAATACTCCTGAGGGTCACTTTGAGAACCTGTTCATGCCTTTTGGGTTGACCAATGCTCCTGCGGTTTAACAGCATTTTGTGAATAACATTTTTCATCACCTGGTGGGGAGGTTTGTAGTCCTGTATTTGGATGACATACTAATTTATTCTCCAGACGTGGAGATACATCAGGATCACGTTAGACAGGTGTTGCAGATCCTAAGGGATAATAAATTGTACGCAAAATTAGAGAAGTGTGTTTTTGCTGTACACGAGGTGCAATTTTTGGTATACCTGTTGTCGCCTTCGGGTTTTCGAATGGATTCAGAGAAAGTCCGTGCTGTATTGGACTGGGATTGACCTGAAAATCTGAAGGCTCTTATGCGGTTTTTGGGGTTCGCCAATTATTATGGAAAATTTATTCAGAACTATTCGACAGTGGTGAGACCCCACTGTTTTATCGCAGGGCTCATCACCTGGTAAATGGCGTCCATGTGCTTTTTTCTCTAAAAAACTCTCTTCCGCAGAAGGAAATTACGATGTGGGTAACATAGAGTTACTGGGTATTAAGTTGGCTTTCGAGGAATGGCGTCATTGGTTGGAAGGGGCGATTTATACAATCACGGTGTTCACAGATCACAAAAACCTGGCTTGCCTGGAGTCGGCTAAACAACTGAACCTGAGGCAGGCCATAAGGTCTTTGGTTTTCACCAGATTGAATATCACTGTCACTTATCGTCCTAGTTGTAGTTTTCCTGGAGGTGGTAATTTTGAAAATCTGAGTCCTATTCTATCGGAAGGAGTTGTGATATCTGCCCTATACCCTGACCTAGAGGTGAAGGTGATAGAGGCCCAGAGAGACGCACCGGATTCTTGACCCTCTGGGAAATTGTGCCATCGGAATTGTGTTACAAGGTGTTTGAGGAACATCACTGTACAGTGCTTACGGGACACCCTGGGAGCAAATCTACCCCGTAGAGTGGGTGATTTGGTGTGGCTGTCCACAAGAAACATTAAGTTGAAGGTACCTTCTTAGAAGTTGGGTCCAAGGCTTATTGGTCCATATAAGATCAAGGCCATTATTACTCCTGTAGCTTCTCATCTTGAACTTTCTCAGGTTCTGAAAATACATAATGTGTTTCATAAATCGTTATTGAAGAGATATGTTAAACCTTTGGAGCCGTCTTCCTTGCCATCCGCTCCTGTCATGGTGGACGGTAGTTTGCAATTCCAGATCGCCAAAATAATTGACTCTCAAGCTCTCAGTAGATCTCTTCAGTATATTGTTCACTGGAAGGGTTATGGACCTGAGGAAAGGATGTGGGTACTAGCATCTGAAGTGAATGCCAGTCGTTTGGTAAAAGCTTTTCACAGGTCTCACCCGGATAAGGTCGGTCCTGGGTGCCTGGAAGTCACTCGTAGAAAGGGGGGTACCGTCACGGACGTACCGAGACATATGGACGCCCCCGCGACAGTGAGTGGCAGGAGATCTTTGAGACTGCCAATACGTGGTTTGGTTTGACATGTTTACCTTGTGGATCAATAGGCGTCTGTGTTGTTTCTGGTAATGGCCACAATCTTAACCTCTAGGTGTTGCTATTGTGGTAATTTAACTTTCCCTATTTATAGTTATTTCTCCCACAATGCTGTGCGGTTTATAGCTTCAGTTGGACCTGTGGGTAGCTGGTGTTTGGATCTCGGCTGAGCTCCTGGTGCTGCAATAGCTTCATGGAAGTTAAGTGTTACCTTCCCTTTGTATTTTGGCTTTTCTGTGTGTTGCATTTCTTTGTTGTTTTGTATTAGGCCTTAGGGAGACTCCCGTTCATCTTTCCTTTTGGAGGAACAGGATGTCTCATTCTGGTCATTAGAACCAGGGTCCTTTAGGGTTAGGGTCCTTTCACACTTGCATTTTGAAGATCCGGCAAGCAGTTCCATCGCCGAAACTGCCTGCCCGATCCGGTTATCCGTGTGCAAACAGATAACATTTATAGACGGATCCGGATGCGGATTCATCTAACAAATGTATTGAAGCACCGAATCCGTCTCTCCGGTGTCATCTGGAAAAACGGATCTGGTATTTTTATTTTTTTGCATTTTTAAAGGTCTGCACATGCGCAGACCGGAAAACCGGATCCGTTTGCCGAAACACTTTGTGCCGGATCCGGCATTAATGCATTTCAATAGAAATTAATGCTGGATCCGGCATTCCAGCAAGTGTTCCAGAATTCTGGTCTGAGAAAATACCTGAACTGAAGACATCCTGATGCATACTGAACGGATTGCTCTCTATTCAGAATGCATTAGGATAAAAATTATCAGGCTTTTTTCCGGTATTGAGCCCCTAGGATGGAACTTAATACTGGAAAACTTTAACGCAAGTGTGAAAGTACCCTTAGATAGGACTTTAGGTATTCTTGTGTATGAACTTACCTACCTCTAGGGCAGGGATCTCAAACTGCGGCCCTCCAGCTGTTGCAAAACTACAACTCCCACAATGCCCGGACAGCCTACAGGTATCAGCCTACAGCAGGGCGTTGTGGGAGTTGTAGTTTTGCAACAGCTGGAGGGCCGCAGTTTGAGGATGCCTGGACTAGGGTATGTTCATACTGGTAGTCTATCAGGGCTTTGATTAGGGTTTTCACTAGGAGGTGTCCTTCTTTCCCTAGTTTTCAGGCCTTATTTCCTTTTCCCTTTCCCTCCTATGTTCGGTGTGGGATTTCCCTCCCACACTAGAGCGTGACACCCGCCCTCCGTGCATTTAACTGCTTATTAGCATATGTATTAAAAGGAACTTTTCTTCAGAATGAAGCAACTAAGGTTATTACACTGCTGTGGAGATTGGTGTCCTTTACTTTCCAGATACAGTGCTGCCCATAATTATTCATACCCCTGACAAATTTTGACTTAAAGTAACTTTTATTCAACCAGCAAGTAATAAGGCACACAAAAGCTTGCTTGGTCTTTGCAAAAGTTCATCTGGACAAAGAAGAAAGCTTCTGGTCTTCTGTGTTATGGTCAGATAAAACAAAAATTTAATTGTTTGGTCACAATGATGTTTTCTTCATTTGGCGTAAAAAAGGAGAAGTCTTCAACCCAAAGAACACCATCCGCACTGTCAAACATGGTGGTGGGAACCTAATGCTTTGGGGGTGTTTTTCAGCCAATGGACCAGGGAACCTAATCACAGTAAACGGCACCATGAAAAAAGAGCAATACATGAGGATTCTCACCGACAACATCAGGCAGTCTGCAGAGAAACGTGGCCTTGGGAACCAGTGGACATTTAAGCATGACAATGACCCAAAACACACAGCAAAAGTGGTGAAGGAATGGTTACCAGACAACAACATGTAACGTTTTGGAGCGGCCCAGCCAGAGTCCAGACTTGGATCCAACTGAGAATCTGTGGAGGGAGCTAAAGATCAGGGTGATGGCAAGAAGACCCTCCAACCTGAAAGATTTGGAGCTCATTGCTAAAGATGAATGGGCAAAAATACCTGTGGAGAAAAAAAGCTGGTCTGCAATTATAGGAAGCGTTTGATTGCTGTAATAGCCAATAAAGGCTTTTCTATTGATTATGGAGAAGGGTATGAATAATTTTGGACTGGACACTTTTTGCTCAAATGTAAATAAAAGCTGAGAAATATTTTTTTTCCACAATAATGCCTCTTGTACATCGTCTTATTATCTTTTGGGAGACACCTATGTCATTTCCCGTCAAAAAATTACTTGCTGGTTGAATAAATGTAACTTTAAGTCAAAATTTGCCAGGGGTATGAATAATTATGGGCAGCACTGTAGGTGTTTAGAAACACTCCCGTTTCTATTCAGCGGTGGTAATCCTGAACATACTATATCTAGCCCTGCAATCAGTGGATACAATTGCATCTGGTCTAGACAATGCTCTGTGTGTGTGTGGACTCCAGACTGATACATTGTAGCAAACTACCTGAGAGAACTGTGTAGTTGGTGATGTCTTTACTTAGCTCTTGGAGCATTGTAAATAAACCCTATTTGAAGGTTGTAGTGCCCTGGAACAAGGGCAACTTTCGACTATGGCCATTTGAGAACATTTGCCCCTATTGCTACTACACAAAGCCATCAACTCACTACTTCACTACATTTGAAAGGATTATTTGCACTATGATTTATGGTATTGTGTGCAGTGTGCACTTATTATTTTTTTTCAATGTTGAACTGCAGATTTTGTGTTTATTGTAACATATCCTGTTCATTTTACACTGTTAATGCAATATATCTGCACTGTGGAAAGCGTTAATGTACAGCCAGGTAATACTGAGGGGACTTTCTGTCTGTGCACTGAGAAGTTAGAAACTTTCCATGGTTACTATAAGGGACTATGCAAAGTTATTGAGGGGTCAGACTACCTCCAAGCTCTCACTGTGTGCACACCACACACTCAGGCAGCAGAGTGAGCGTATATCAACCCCAAACACGCCCAGACCCAACACACCAAACACCAGCTGCCACCACTGACTTTGACATAAGCCGGAAACGCTGCAAAAGGCACATATGAACTCTCTGCTCACAAGCGATCACACGTTCAGGTTATGGTTTCTTTAGAGCAACAAGGCGGACTCATAAAGTGAATACTTTATACAAAAAAAAATTGTGCAGTGCTTACAAAAACAGATATAAAATGAGACGAAGTAAAAATAACCTACACAAACAGCAAGAGTAAAATAATAGTAGAAAATACAGTAATAAGAACTTACTGTCCCTGAAGAAGGAGAAGAAATGGATACCCGTCAGCTCGGCTGGGACTCCCACACGGTGTAACAAATAAAATATGTCCATGCAACATTTTTATAGCACCAGGATTGGTTTCCAGTTTCCGGTTGGCTCAGTCATTGACTGTCCAAATCCCAGTTCTTCCATTGGGAGGGGGGAATTAATAAAAGGAATGGGGAATGGAATATTGAAATGTCTTTGTTTGAAACGTTTCAAATCTCACGCCATAATAAGACCCCTTCCTCCAGTATCCGGTTTAGCAGGGGAAAGCAGATGCTTTTTTGAAGTTTGTACATGGCAGCCAGAAGTGTTAGATTAGACAGGATAATGAGGAGAATTGTCCCTTTGCACCTTTTGTAGCTGCTGGCATAGAATGGAGGCTTCAGAGCAGTCAGACATTTGGTGAATGACCTTTCTCTTCCGCAGAAATCACACCTTATAAATCAGTTACACAACACATATTATTCTATAATGGTTGATACAAGTATGCACCCAGGGATCATATTTATGACAAAGGGGAAAAAAAGACACAATAAGCTTTTATCTGTCTATCTTGTAACTGTCTGAATCTGTTGTTTACATCAGAAGGCTTGTGTACAGTCGTGGCCAAAAGTTTTGAGAATGACACAAATATTAGTTTTCACAAAGTTTGCTGCTAAACTGCTTTTAGATCTTTGTTTCAGTTGTTTCTGTGATGTAGTGAAATATAATTACACGCACTTCATACGTTTCAAAGGCTTTTATCGACAATTACATGACATTTATGCAAAGAGTCAGTATTTGCAGTGTTGGCCCTTCTTTTTCAGGACCTCTGCAATCCGACTGGGCATGCTCTCAATCAACATCTGGGCCAATTCCTGACTGATAGCAACCCATTCTTTCATAATCACTTCTTGGAGTTTGTCAGAATTTGTGGGTTTTTGTTTGTCCACCCGCCTCTTGAGGATTGACCACAAGTTCTCAATGGGATTAAGATCTGGGGAGTTTCCAGGCCATGGACCCAAAATGTCAACGTTTTGGTCCCCGAGCCACTTAGTTATCACTTTTGCCTTATGGCACAGTGCTCCATCGTGCTGGAAAATGCATTGTTCTTCACCAAACTGTTGTTGGATTGTTGGAAGAAGTTGCTGTTGGAGGGTGTTTTGGTGCCATTCTTTATTCATGGCTGTGTTTTGGGCAAAATTGTGAGTGAGTCCACTCCCTTGGATGAGAAGCAACCCCACACATGAATGGTCTCAGGATGCTTTACTGTTGGCATGACACAGGACTGATGGTAGCGCTCACCTTTTCTTCTCCGGACAAGCCTTTTTCCAGATGCCCCAAACAATTGGAAAGAGGCTTCATCGGAGAATATGACTTTGCCCCAGTCCTTAGCAGTCCATTCACCATACTTTCTGCAGAAGATCAATCTGTCCCTGATGTTTTTTTTGGAGAGAAGTGGCTTCTTTGCTGCCCTTCTTGACACCAGGCCATCTTCCAAAAGTCTTCGCCTCACTGTGCTTGCAGATGCGCTCACACCTGCCTGCTGCCATTCCTGAGCAAGCTCTGCACTGGTGGCACTCCGATCCCACAGCTGAATCCTCTTTAGGAGACGATCCTGGCGCTTGCTGGACTTTCTTGGACGCCCTGAAGCCTTCTTAACAAGAATTGAACCTCTTTCCTTGAAGTTCTTGATGATCCTATAAATTGTTGATTGAGGTGCAATCTTAGTAGCCACAATATCCTTGCCTGTGAAGCCATTTTTATGCAACGCAATGATGGCTGCACGCATTTCTTTGCAGGTCACCATGGTTAACAATGGAAGAACAATGATTTCAAGCATCACCCTTCTTTTAACATGTCAAGTCTGCCATTTTAACCCAATCAGCCTGACATAATGATCTCCAGCCTTGTGCTCGTCAACATTCTCACCTGAGTTAACAAGACGATTACTGAAATGATCTCAGCAGGTCCTTTAATGACAGCAATAAAATTCAGTGGAAAGTTTTTTTTGGGATTAAGTTAATTTTCATGGCAAAGAAGGACTATGCAATTCATCTGATCACTCTTCATAACATTCTGGAGTATATGCAAATTGCTATTATAAAAACTTAAGCAGCAACTTTTCCAATTTCCAATATTTATGTAATTCTCAAAACTTTTGGCCACGACTGTATGTCTGGAAAAAACTGTTTAGTCATTCCCATAGACTTGTATTAAAACTATATACAAGTCCATGGCAGACTGAAATTGTAACAATGTTTCTGTTTAAGCTGTACTTCTCCATAAACACCCCCCCCCCCCCACACACACACTAGAAGGTTCTAGTTAAGCTGGAAACTCTATATAAAAGAAAGCAGTCAGAGCCTCTAGCTGTCTGCAGATAGGGACCAGTGTTTAGTAGAACCCATTGCCAGACTGCATGAATGATCAGAAGAAGACATTGAGACAGAGATACTCTGCCACAGAACCTGTGTCACCAGTCCTTCAACAATGGCGCCAGCCAGTAGCACGACCAAGCCAACAGCCCTTTGGCCAGGATACCAGACTTCTGAGAGAGAGGGACAGCTAGCTCAGGCCATTCTTCAGGATAGAACATTCTTCTTCCAGGGAGGAGACTGGAGAAGCCAGCTTTGTGCCTTTCCTGTATTGGACACTTGAGTGAAGAAGCACACTGGTTTACTGCAGACCCTGACTCTCTGGACTTATTTCTCATTGAGGTGCACCACGCCTTACCATCCTCTCAGGACAGCAGCAATATGTGGTGAAACCTCAACTGTGTCAGTGGGACCCAGAGTAGCAGTGGGACCACCCCAAACCTGGCCAATGCATTATTTTTGTGAGGGTAGATGATTTGTCTTTAACTCCTTCAAGCCAACATTCTCTCCCCCTCTTTTGCTTCTTTTCCAGCCAAGCTCAAGCTTACTAAACATAATCAGTTAGGCAATTTGTAACTCATCCATTATGAGTGGCTAACCTGCTTGTTGATGTATCTTTTTATCTAAAGACCAAACACCAACTCATTTCTTTACATACTGTTGTAATAATCACCTACTCACAGTCAGGGCCGGTTTTAGGTGAAATGGGGCCCTGGGCCGGAAAACAATAAGCCCCCCCCCCCCCCCCCCCACATGACACTTGCTGACTTTAACGTCCCGTATTGTAAACAAATGCGAGTGGCAAAGCAACATGTACAAGTAAAAATTTTAAGTAGTACCAGTAACTGCTCCCCCCCCCCAAATGCACATTTCTCCAGTCCAACTGACTCCAAACACAAACAGAACCAGGGCCGCAGGGCGGGCTAGTAGTGCACTGGGACAGCCCGGATAGGTGAGATGGTGCCTGGGACTAAGTCAGTGAGTGGGAAACTGGGAATGGATGGATGGATCATGGATCCGATCCAGTTTAATTAACAACCAAACAATATAACCAATGAACCTACCAGACAGAGACAGTAACTGGTCTGTGAAGACACTTCTGTAGACTGGACTTGGATTCTTGGAAGAAGTTGGAACTTCAGTGGAAGTTTGGAACTTGGCTGGGGGCTGGCTGCCTTCTGTCTGTGGGCGGCGGGCCTTCCTTGGCGCTGCTGGCAGAGTCAGACTGGGCTGTGGCTGGCTGGCTGCCAATGGCGCTTGTTTTGCTTGCTCCTTCAATCCAAGTTCTCTGCTCTGGGCGGGGGGGCAGAGCCTGTGGCAACGTACGTCAGCCAGACGCTAGACGTGCCTGCCTTGCCTGTGCTGTGCATGCCGCTGCTCCAGTCTCGAATCTCTTAGAGACAAGCAGCGCAGTGCAGGCACAGCGGCCGCCGGCGCCTGGCGGGGGGCCCCTCCACTTCAGACTCTAGCCCAGTTTTAATTACATTACTGCGGCGCGGCGCCGTCTCCAGACAGGACCGCCGGGGCCACCTGGCGCCACACAGGCACACAATAGAATTATAGATATAGTAGTAGTTGCGGCCGGGCCGGCGCTGAGGGCCCCTAAGGAGTTGGGGGCCCGGGGGCAATTGCCCCCCTTGCCTCTATGGTAGCGCCGGCCCTGCTCACAGTAGTAGTCTTTTACAAAGATAGGCATCTTTGATTCCCCCTGCGCTGCTGAATGATTCACCTAATTTATGAAGAGGCCTTTTTCCAGGCGTAAATGTTAGTAAATTTGTTGGGGATGATTTTCTGGCCCCAACCTAGCCCCCATCATGTGCTGCCACTCCCAAGAGCACAGTGTAAAAACACTTGTATGACAAAAAATAGTAAAAAAAAATGCATAAACTGGTGTAAAAATGTAAGTAGATGACTTCCAGTGACTTTCTCTAAGAATCATGCCTTCTATTGTTGTGACTGTTGTTGTGAGTAAGAACACTGTTTTCAGTTTTTATAATAATATATTATAGGGTAAGAAGAATGTGACACATAGCCACACAATGAGAACGCCTGGCCTTTGTAAATAAAAGCGTCTGTGTTTAAGTATTCATTGCACTGGCAGCCCATGTCCTCTGCTGTCCCACTTTCCTGGGCAGGTCACGGTTGCTGCTCCACTCACCCTGTGTCTGTCAAAGTTCCAGTACTCTAGCAGCAGGCCAGGGTGTCATTGTCCTGTGTGTATTAGGACTGCAAGGGCTAATCTTCTGTCTGTGACCTGCTGCATGGCTGTGTCCAGTTGCTAATCAGCCGCTCCTATATATACCTGGCTGTTTTCTTCAGTGGTTGCCTGAGCAATAGGTTCACACAGATCCAGCCAGGTCCTCTGTTCTGCTAGACCCTGTAAAAGAGCTATATTTGTCGGTTTGTGGTGAAATCTGGTTGACTCCTGCAGTCTGATTTTCTGCCACCTGACCTGACCCATTACTGTTCACCGTGCTGACCCTGAGCTGCCTGCCTTGATGTATGGGCAATATTCAGAATTGTACGTACTCCTTGGTGTGTTTCCTGACTACGAGTATAGTCTGATACCTCGGTGCCACACACCAGTGTCTCTGACTCCCATGTGTCAGCTGCCAATTACACCGGGACTATTCCAAGAGGTAGCAGCCTGATGGCTTCCCTGCAGCAAAGACCAGTGTCCTGCATAGGGTTTAAAGGGGTTGATCAGCCATTAAAATTGTTATAGTCAGTAAAGGTCATCAAATTGACTTCCCAATGGGTAAATCACTGTTAGGTTGGTATGATCCAATTTATCTAAACCTTTAGCTTTCTCTCAAACAGCGGTGCAGTGACACACCTCAGAGGGCGATTGGCTCAGCTGTCATTTCTTGTATGTCAAGAGGAAACAGGAGGTGGAGGACAGCAGAATAAGAGCGGTGGGGGATCGGGGAGATATGTATCACTTCTTTTTCTTCCTTTTTTTTTATGCCATGAGTGAGAGAGAGACAGAGTAAAAAGATTTTCTGTCACATGTGAAGGAACCCTAACAGAGGCGTACCCAGATGTCATAGGGCCCAATAGCAATAGTTAGTACACAGTTTCTGAGTATGTGTGCATCAGTCTCTCCCAGGTACCCCAGATTTTTGTCAAATTATTATTATTTTTTTTATGAAGTTGTCTTTTACCTAGGTAAGTCAGTTCTCTCTGCCCTGCACTGATGAGGGGCAATGACCCCAAAAATAGCTGACTGCAGATAAGATGCAAGTTATGCTTTAAGGCATGTTTAAAAGATTGAGGACTCTTTTGGAAGAAAACCTAATTTGTATATCTTTTTCCAAGAAGACGAGAGGAACATATCCTGGACTATAAGACTCCTCACACCTACAAAGCAGAATATTCCACCAGAAAATCTGCAACATAAAGACTTCCCCCGTGTTATTCTATGGGACTGAAAATGATCAATCCCTGCGTAGTGTTCCACCGTGGAATTATCATTCTGCACTGTAAATAAGAATGTGGCAGATTTTCTGAAGCTGAATGTCTCCATTCATTCTAATGAGGGTTGTAACCTGCACAGAAACAAATCAATCATAATCTGCACTTTTGTAAAAATCTGCACCTACGTATTTTCTGGCAGATTTTCTGTCACTTTTAAACACCCCCTAAAGGGGTTATCTGAAACTATAAACTGTCCCCCCATATGCCAGGCCCCTCACACGGAATATACTTACCCAGCTCCTTGCGCCTCCCCTGGTCCCCGCACCATCGCTGCTACTTCTACTGGGACGGACCTCCCTAGCGTCACCCGCGATACTAGGGAGGCTAGACCTCATTCCAACATGCCATTGGCTTCTCCCCCCGGCACCGGATGTTTTTATCGGCGCAGGGGGAGAAGCAGCAGTGGCGGTGCGGGTGTCAGGTGGCTCCAAGACACAGACGGTGCGGTGACTTCAACATGCCCATCTGAATCCAAAAGCCTGCAACTTGGACCTCCGGCGGTGGGAAGTCAGGTGAGTATTTTTGTATATCTTGTCCACAGTGGGGGCTTTGTGAATGCTATGGGCACTGAATGTTGACATTATACCTGCTGGAGCCACTGGGAGTTCGGTTATAACTACAGGGGCCTTTGCAAGTAGTGGGGACACTGAAGAGGTCAATTTACATGGGGAAACTATGTGGGGGGCCATTATAACTGTTGGGGGGCACTATAAGTATTGCTGGAACTACAGGAGGCATTATACATTCTGGGGCACTATAGAAGGGTATTATAACTATAGCGGGAACCACAGGGGGGCCTTATAACACGTAGAAACTGTAGTACCAATATTGCCTTCCAGACTGAATGTCAACTAATGTGGGGTCGTTTGAGACACAGAGGGTATGCTAATTGGATGTTATCCAGAGCCCTGCATAAAGACAGAATAGATCTTTTATTCAAATCTGAAAATAAAAATTTGGCTCGGAAGGAAATAGGGAGTGCTGAGAAACCTACACTTGTTCTTACATATAGTCGGCAATTTTCCTTAATAGAACAAGCGATATGGAAATGCCTCCCAAATCTATATGAAGATAACATCGTGTATAATGTTCTAAAGAAAGGATGCAGGATCGTGTCCAGAGCCTATCCCCTTCAGTGTTTACATGGCCCCATAGTACACCTATAAATACCTGGTTAAAATACCTGGGCTTTACTAAATGAGGGAGGCATCCTTGTAAAACATGCAGATTTGATCATCCAACCACGACAAGATATACAAAAATACTCACCTGACTTCCCACCGCCGGAGGTCCAAGTTGCAGGCTTTTGGATTCAGATGGGCATGTGGAAGTCACCACGCCGTCTGTGTCTTGGAGCCACCTGACACCCGCACCGCCACTGCTGCTTCTCCCCCTGCGCCGATAAAAACATCCGGTGCCGGGGGGAGAAGTCAATGGCATTTTGGAATGAGGTCTAGCCTCCCTAGTATCGCCCCCCAACAGGTATAATGGCCCCTCCAAGACTTGTTTTCCCTTCCCCCATTTTTCCCATTGGAGGGCGGGGTCTATTTTATCCCTGAAACCGGACACCACATGAGGTTATGAGTAAGAACGCTTGAGTTCGAAACATGTTAACCTGACAGTGGAGGGTGGTGTTGTCTACAAGATGTATTTTTAACCATAAATGAAATAAAGACGAACCAACAATCAAAACTTCGGATGCTGGAACACTGTTTGTTTTACGTTAAATTTAGCTGCCTCGGCATCCTCCTGTTTCCGGGGCGGTTTAGCTCTGCCCTGTAGTTTATTTAACCCCCTTTCTCCTTCTAACCGGTCTCTTGGCTGGAGAAATGTTGTCCTGCCCTTCCTTCCTTTATTTAGACGTACGGTCGCTCTGCGTTGAGTCGGCTTCCATTTTGGATGTTTTTCTTGTTGACTGTTCGTTTACCTTTCTAATTCAAGTTCGGAGTCGGTTTCCTTGTTCCTTAAAGTCACAGCTGGCGGTTTGGAGACAATGAGAATACATGGTGAAGTTTAAAGGGCAGACATGCCCACTGGGAGTCCGGCGGCCTGCATACCGCGCCATGGTTTGGAGCAGTTTTAAAGCTCGTGGTTTATGATGTTACGAAGGAAAGAATAAAAACAACTGTGGCCGATCACCACCCAAAATGAAGGTGTTATGTGTGGTTCTTTGGGGAAGTATGGGGTGTTGTGCCTTTTCATAGGTAAATGCATTCATATCCAATTCATTATTGTCAAGATGGATGTTCATTGCCTTTAAGAGCCATGCTCGACTATAGTTGCAATTTTGTATGTCTTGAGTAGGCCAAATTAAGGTCACACAAAGCTTAATGTTATTCTTCTCATGAATGTACCAGTCTGAGAAGAGGCCTCCTTGTTTACTTTTAAATTTATGACGGGCGATAAAGATAAGCTCTATGCAGCTGGTGATAATTACCTATACAATTAGATATTTATTAATGAAGCAAAATATATAATATGTATGTATTCATTTAATGAGCCTTAGTTAGTCCTTAGCATAAGACAATCAGTAGGACATATATATATATATATATATATATATTTGTTTATATTATATTGTTATATGTTACGAAGACAACATGTATCCAGTATATTGTATATATTTCTCATTAGAAGAGTGTCTGTGAAGATGTGTGTTTTGTAACCGTTAATCACATCTTTGGTATGACAGAGGAGGTACTGATATCTCTGTAAGAAAACAAGTTATTTATGATCCATAAATCAACAGTGTGAGAAACATTAAGTGAGACGCCTAGAGGTCTGTCTCTAATTGCTACAAGTGTCAGAATTAATCCCTATGGCTTTGAATTAAAGCTTCTAAGGTCAAAATGTATATTCAGACTTACATAAGTTAACCCTTTATACTATGATGCAGATAGCTTATACAGCAGTGCCACCTAGGTATGAGTAGGTGACATTACAACAGTAGCAAAAATGCATTCTGGGTAAGGTTATGATGTCACATTTTATTAATGGTCACGCCCATCCGACAATGATTGGAAAGTTCCAAACTAGGAAGGTGTGTCTAACTGATAAGTTTGAGATCATAAGCCATACACAGAAGGTAGAAGAGAAGGAGAAATGAAAGAGAGGGGAAGAGAAGTTGAGCTCTCTAGAGGGGTCTATCAAGATGAAAGCCATGGTGAGATGCGCTATGATGGACCACCCAGCTTTCCTAGGAGAAGAAGTGAGATTCCTACTAGGACTTGGTAAGAGACACAGAAAATGATATTTCATTTTATTAAGACTAATTTGATAGTGTGGGTGAAATTATACCATCTAGATTAGCAAATAAATAAATAATTAAATTAATTGATCATCTCCATATTGAGATGTAGCCTTAGGATATTGTGAGGCTTCATTCTACCTGCAGAAGAATCTAGACTCATAATCTAGCAAAGCATTAAATAATTGCTTATATATATATATTTGATAGAACATTCTTCGCCAAGCTAAGTGATGGATTCCCACAGGAAAGATTTATTTCAAATCCTTTCCGTTTAAGATCCTAGATCCCTGTTATTTGTCTTAATAGTCTTACCAAAGTTATATATGTGAAAATAGTCCAGGATGGGGCGTAAGGATACAGTTATCTCTTCTAAGTTATATCCTTGGATGGATTTGCCCATCTTGAAGTCATGTGATGTGTAGTTGGTTAGGGGGGGGGGGGGCAGAATGTATTTAGCATTCTATATTGATATCTAGGATTAGACATGCCCATCCTGATATCATGAGGTTTTCTCTGAACAGAAGTAATGTATATAACTTATGTTCATATTTTGATATCCTAACCTAATAATAGCTTGGTTATAATGTGACAAGTTATTTCCACTCACATGTATTGTTAAGCTTGTAATGCTTTATATTAACGCTATATATATTCATTTGCATGTATCATTGTGTTTATTTACTTATATATGTTTATAATCTTGTAACCAATAAATCTGCATATTTTTATAATACCTGTGTATTATTGTATAATGCAGAACTACATTTTATCATTAATGTCATCTCACGTCAAAAAGAACTTATTTATCTGAGGAAATAGTCGGACTCAGATGTGAATTGTATCAATTAGGTTGTCTACAATTCACCAGGTCATGATTTTAAGAATTTATGACAAATTTCATGATTTTTTTATTTTTTATGGTTAATTATTTTTATGACCATAATTAATAATTCTTAATTGAATTATTACCCACCCGACAGGGGGATTTAGATAAAAGGGGAGGGTAGAGGGGCTTATGGTGGCTCCTCGGCCTACCGGCAGCCCATTCGATTTGGGTAGAGTTGATTTGTACCTGAGTCAAATTTCTTTGTCGATAAGCATGAATCAGAACACAACCAACCGCGGATGGGTCTTTAAATAAAGTGACTTTAAATTTCAGGAAGTGCCTATCTTATTTTACTTTACAAATAATGATAATAATAATAATAATAATAATAATAATAATAATAATAATAATAATAAAAATGAAAGATTATTCATTCTAGAATCGCCATTCTGAATTTTACAGCCTGTGAAAAGTGATAACTTCAAATCCTTCGACTCCAAATAATGAAAATGAAATCTCAGTTCTGCATCTCGCCTCTTGCTGCGCGGAATTCTGGGAGACTCTGCACACTGTGTTATATTAATGGGAAGAATTAACATTTGCTACTAATTTCTCTAATTCTATTACGAAGTCAATCTCCCGAGCAGTGAATCAATAGTAATGCGGTTTATTTTCCTCAAAGCTGCTTGTATTTGGATGAGCTCACTAATGATTATTCTGGAGGCATCTTGCAGTTTATAATTATTTTCACAAGTTTAAATAATGGGTAAAGTTACTGCGAATTGTTTACTGATATCTGCTGCTCGAATGCGGATGCTCACATAGATTTGGCTAGAGATGCAAAGTTGTAACCTGAAACTCTTTTTACTGTCTTCTTATGTTGTCTTTAATGTTTATAATGCAAGCAGCTGAGTGTAGATGGGGCCACTGCAGGGTGGCCTCTTGCACACGACCGTGTGTCCCCTGTGGCCGTATTGCGGCCCGCATGCGGCGGGTCTGCAATACACAGGACACCGGCCGGAATGGGTCCACAAATCCTGAGATGCGGTGCAGAACAGAACGGCACCACAGAACGGAAGCGCTACGGAGTGTTTTTGTGGGGTTCTGTTCTGTGCTTGCGTTCCGCAAAAAGATAGAACTTGTCCTATCTTTTTGCTGAACGGACGGATTGCGGACCCTATTCAAGTGAATGGGTCCCCGATCCGCATGCGGCTGGCCCACGGTCGGTGCACGTGCATTGCGGATTTGCGGTTCGCAGCATGGCCACGGGTGACACACTTTTAATGATCTTGTAGAAGGCTTGCATAGTAAAATAGCAATTTTTGCAGATGACACTAAACTGTGTAAAGTAATTTACACTGAAGAGGACAGTATACTACTACAGAGGGATCTGGATAGATTGGAGGCTTGGGCAGATAAGGGGAAGATGAGGTTTAACACTGACAAATGTAAAGTTATGCACATAGGAAGGAATAATGCAAGTCACCCGTACATACTAAATGGTAAAACACTTGGTAACACTGACATGGAAAAGGATCTAGGAATTTTAATAAACAGCAAACTATAAGCTGTATAAACCAGTGTCAGGCAGCTGCTGCCAAGGCCAATAAGATAATGGGTTGCATCAAAAGGGGCATAGATGCCCGTGATGAGAACATATTCCTACCACTTTACAAATCACTAGTCAGACCACACATGGAGTACTGTGTACAGTTCTGGGCTCCTGTAAAAAAGGCAGACATAGCAGAGCTGGAGAGGGTCCAGAGGAGGGCAACTAAAGTAATAACTGGAATGGGGCAACTACAGTACCCTGAAAGATTATCAACATTAGGGTTATTCACTTTAGAAAAAAGACGACTGAGGGGAGATCTAATTACTATGTATAAATATATCAGGGGTCAGTACAGAGATCTCTCCCATCATCTATTTATCCCCAGGACTGTGACTGTGACGAGGGGACATCCTCTGCGTCTGGAGGAAAGAAGGTTTGTACACAAACATAGAAGAGGATTCTTCACGATAAGAGCAGTGAGACTATGGAACTCTCTGCCTGAGGAGGTGGTGATGGGGAGTACAATAAAGGAATTCAAGAGGGGCCTGGATGTATTTCTGGAGTGTAATAATATTACAGGCTATAGCTACTAGAGAGGGGTCGTTGATCCAGGGAGTTATTCCGATTGCCTGATTGGAGTCGGGAAGGAATTTTTTATTCCCCTAAAGTGGGGAAAATTGGCTTCTACCTCACAAAGTTTTTTTTTACTTCCTCTGGATCAACTTGCAGGATAACAGGCCGAACTGGATGGACAGATGTCTTTTTTCGGCCTTATGTACTATGTTACTATGTTAGTATGTTACGTTCGTGTGAAAGAGGCCTAATACTGCCACAGATTGCCCGACGAACGAGCAAATGCTCATTGATCGGGCAATTGGTATTTTTAAGCACGTTTAAAAATCATTGTTTGCTGGCGGCAATTCATGCCTTTTTAATTACGATTTGCCGTCGTCAAACCACTAGACAGCATACGGGCGAGTGATGGCATAGCGATCGCTGCTCCCCATGCTGCAGAGGAGATCGCTGCATGTAATACCAGCAGTCTCCTCCACTAGCGAGCAGGTGATTCCCGGGAGGGGATGCTTCCCTCCCGACATTCGCTTGCTCAATTGGCCTGTGTAATAATGATGATGATGTATAGTCTTGTGTACACGCAGTCTTACCCTTAGGGCCTCGATGCGCTTAGCTGGCTGAGAAGAAGGCATGCCACTTTGCCATGGGCCACAAAGGCCTAGGGAATAAGGCACCTATTCCAGATATTCAAATGGAAAATCAAGAAAAAGGGAAGATAGGGAAGGGAGGGAAGGTAGGGGGATCTCAAGGTTCAAAGGGTTCGGACGAGATATAGAAAATGTGAAAAGAAAAAAATTAATAAACGTGAGGAAAAAGTATCTTTAAAATAGAAGGGACATTACCAACTGTGAATTTATAGACTAAGATTTAGGAAAACCCCCAAAATTATATGAACCAAAAATAAGTGTTATATAGGAAGATCAAACGCCTGTTTGAAAAGTAAGGTTTTCAGTGCACGTCTGAATGAGAGAAGACTGGGAATCATTTTCAGGGCCAGAGGTAGGTCGTTCCAAAATATTGCCCCTTGAGCTGAAAAGGATCTACCTCCACGCCTGATCTTATTAACTTGTGGGATGTTAAAATTCGCAGAGTTACTAGACCTCAATGTCCTCAACGGGGCGTACCTGGTGAATTTACGTCACAGGTACAAGGGCCCCACACCATGGAATACCCTATGCATGAAGCATCCAATCTTGAACATCACCTGTTGTTGGACGGGGAGCCAGTGCAAGGCATTAAGAGAGGGAGTGATATGCTCTCGGCGGGCAACACCCGTTAGGAGCCTTGCTGCGGCATTCTGCACAAGTTGAAGTCTATGCAAGTTCTTCTTAGGGAGTCCCATGTACAAGGCATTACAATAGTCCAAACGACTGCTGATCGCTGCTCCGACCAAGGCTTTCCAGAGAGGGGATTCAATGTATTTTAATATCCTCCTCAGAAGTTTCAGCTGGTAGTGGCAGGTACTAACCACCTGATTTATCTGAGGAGCCAGGGTTAATCTGGAGTCCAAGACCACTCCCAAGTCCCTGACCTGGATGGCTGTCTCAGGGACAGGTCCAAAAGACAATGGCCATTGGGGTGCTGAGGGTGTAATTTTCTGGTCACTGAATGTAATACATTCAGTTTTGGTGCCATTAAGCTTTAGATAATTGCCAGTCATCCAGTGATCGATCTCCAAGAGACATCCAGCCAGATCGACTTGATCCACTGTTCCTTTGGCAAGCCCAAGACCTAATACAGCCTTATGGTCGTGTGTAGAGGTGTAGCTATAGGGGAAGTGGCTGCTTTGGAGCCCAAACTCAGAAGGGGCCCCCTCTGGAGGCGGACTAAAAGATTTTATTGTCGGGGCCCCTCAACAGTATTATATAATGACATTATATACAGAGACACTGTAGGAAACGGACAGCGCTGCTGTCAGGCCTGGTATGAGAGAGTGATATTGACTAACTACAGGAGTGGGGGTTGCACAGGATGAGGGGGTTGTGAAGAAGTTGTTTTGGGGGGGCATTCAAAAATTTGCTGTGGGACCCAGTCATTTCTAGTTATGCCACTAGTCTTGCGCTTTAAATGCTTGTGGAACTCAATGGAAATTCTGTAAGAGGGCCTCACATCCATCATTTACAGTATAATACTGGTGTCTTCTTATAAGGCAGAGGGGCCTTTTTGTCTTTCTGAGCCCCAAGGCCCAGGTGCAACTGCCTCTATAGCTCCGCCCTGTAAAAGGCGGATGTCACATTCATTCCTTTTTATCCATCAAGTTGTTTAACTTGTTCAGGTTCCAGGTATTTTGAACTTTTGGGGACCTGACACAATTTAACTGTTTATGTAGTATAGTTTTATGCATCTTTTTTATTTGTTAGGCTATCAATGTGATCTTTGCCACATTGTTTACGTGTATGATTTTGTATGTGGTTATAATTTTTACAGTCATTTTAAAATTGTAAAATAAAAATTGTAAAAAAAAATCATTTTTTTAAGTGATTTTTTTTTAGAAATTAAATAGTATTACCCTAAAGTAGTCTTAGTAGTTTTCATCATTGTATACTATGAATTTTGATGTATTACTCTCCAATTTAGTTGGGACTATTGGTACCACAGCAGCTTAGAATTAGAGTATGTTTTTGTGCATTTATATAAATTATTTTTAATGTATTTATTTACTTTTTACTTTTTTTATTTTATTCTTGTCACAAACCTACCTGTTTGGGCTCCAGTTCCAAGATCTCCTGCTTCGGCGCGGTCATGCCGTCAGAGACCTGCTGCTAAGCGACGCCCCCTGGTGACGCAACAGCATCCTTAGCACCAGGATGCAATGCTCTTCCCACAGAGGTCGGGTACTGGAGGAGACTAGCAGTTGGATGACTGCTCAGCTGCTCTATTCCTGTGCGCTAGTGTTCTGACTAATGGAGCGCCGAGTCATGAGTTATCAGGTTCTAATCCTGGGACTCAGTGCTCTATTTAAACCCCTTCCTAGCCATATACCAGTGCCAGTGATAATCTTGTTTGGGCACACTAACTAGGTTCTTGGTTCTAATATTAATTTGGATTTGTTTGTGCTTTTGACCTTGGCTTGTCTTTTTGACCACTCTCTGTCTATTGCCCTTTGTGTTTTTTTTGTCTCTTGGTGTTTGTCTGTCTCTGGACCTTAGTAGCATAGGCCCCGTCGACCAATTTGGACTCCCCTGATCTGTTTTCACCATGTAAACCCATTATTCTGGTTTGTTTCAATTCTGTATGTTGCACTTCCTGTTCCTGTATCCAACCAAACCCATGATGCAATTCTCCTTCTTCTGTCACAGCTCCAGCACCGCCCCTAAAATTTCCCAACTAGTTTATAGCTCCTCCCACCCAGATAGTTACATAAACACACCCCTATAACTGCCCCGCCCATGGACATAACATCGCAGGAAATAAGAAAGAGTTGCATGGACGTGGTCATATGAAAATATAAAAAAAAAACATTGGGGGACTTTATTATTTTATTTTTTACATTAGACTTTTTTACTGTAGTATGGCCAGTCAATAACTGATGGGAGAAGACCTACCTACATGAGCCCCGTGTGTCCAAGACCATTGTTACTCCATCCTGGTCTTGGACACACGGGGCTCGTGTAGGTAGGTCTTCTCCCATCAGTTATTGACACAAGTTGTTACAGGCTCTGGGTTTTCCAGAGTATTGCTGGGAACACTTTGCATGCTTTGTGATTTAAATATACAGCTATGTAATGTATGAGACCCACCTTTATTTACTACGTACTGATAAGTAGCTTGTTATATTATAATATGAATACGTAGCCGGTGTCCTACCAGGGTGGTGTTCCTTTCTGCTACCTTGTTTTTAATAGCAACGTTGTTTATACATGTATTGTTATGACTTCAATAAAGTATTTATATTTTTGTACTGGTACGTGGTGAGCTCCATTTTTTTGTAGGTTTTTGTGAGAAAACTTGGTAGATTAGCAAGTGTTCGATTTCCCTGCAGCACCACCGCAGGGGGAAATTAAAGGGGTTGTCCGGGATTGAGGACTTTTTTCCATTAGTACAAGACAGACATACATATAACATACATCCATGTCCTACCTTTTCCACATGTTTCTGAAGCCCCGTTTACTTATAGGAAATTTTTCGCCGGAAGTGACGTTTTCTGAGACTCGGTGACATACTGGGTCCCTTGCAGGAGCGCTGAAGCCTCTTATTCCAGCTGCTCAGGGAGCCCGGTGACGTCACCGGAACTGATGGGCGGGCTTTAGCGCTGCTCTAGCCAGTAAAAAAGCTAGGGCAGTGCTAAAGCCCGCCCATCAGAGCCGGTGACGTCACCGAACACACTGCTGGGCGGAAGCTTCCGCCCGGCAGTGTGTTATTGTAAACAAAAGAGCCTTTGCCCTGCGCGATTTAGCGCAGGGCAAAGGAGAGCATCGGAGCATTAACTGCTCCGATGCTCAAGTCAGGGGGGCTGTCGGGGTGAAAATGGAGGTATGTCTGGGTTCAGCTCTGAACCCGGACAACCCCTTTAAGTATTACACAGTGTCCATGCAAAGGAGTAGGTTGTCAACGCAATGCAAGACAGGAAATGTCTGTCAGAGAGAGATGCTCTTCTAGTCTGGCCAAGAGATGAGAATCAAATTGAGTACCACTTCTATTAACCAAGAATTCTGTAATAGGGTTTTTATTTTTATTTGAGAACCTTTTTAGTTATGATCACTATGAAATGAGATGTTAAAGGGCATCTGTCAGCAGTTTTGTACCTATGACACTGGCTGACCTGTTACAGGTGCGCTTGGCAGCTGAAGACATCTGTGTTGGTCCCATTTTCATATGTGTCCGCACTGCTGAGAAAAATGATATTTTACTATATGCAAATGAGCTTCTAGGAGCAACGGGGGCCTTGCTGTTACACCTAGAGGCTCTGCACTCTCTGCAGCTGCCATGCCAACTGGACTTTGGTTGACAAGGCCAGCAGTGATGACTTTTACACTGCCTGGTACTGTCAATAAAAGTGGAGATGGTGCGGCAGTTGGAGAAGGAGCTGAGCTTCTAGGAGTAACAGCAACATCTTGTTGCTCCTAGAAGCTCATTTGTATATATTAAAATAAGGGACCAACGGAGATGCCTTCAGCTGCCAAGTGCATATTCAACAGGATTGTTCCTATTACCCAGGCTGTAACCTCCCCTACTAAACCCTGTTCTACATAAATGCAGTGGAATGATTCCTTCCTATCCTTTCCCTACACTTTGAATAATCTTGCCCTGCACTGGAAAATCGTTTTTTTTTGCACAATGAAGTCTTTTCTAACACTGTCCCTAACGCCAGCAGACGTTTCTCCCTGCACTAAGTACACTAGAAAATGGCAGAATCCAAAATGGCTGAGGCTGACAGATGCCCTTCAAAGGGGTTGGCCACTTTCTGGGTACTTGTCACCAATGTATTTGTAAGATGACTATATTACACTTACTAATATAGCCTTTGGAGAAACTCTGTGCCATTTGCTATCTTTCATTACTCATGTCCCCTTGTTAGGCAACTATTCTGAGCTGTCTGCATAGAGATCCTGGCCACAAGATGGCTGCTGATGGAGGGCAGCCTCCTCCGTTCTAATACACTGCACTAAACTCCCAGCAGTGAAGTGCAGACGGCAGGTGCCGTGTATTTGAATGGAGGAGACATCACATGGAGGGGATTTGCCTGGTCACATGACCCTCCATCAGCAGCCATTTTATGGACAGGACCTCACTGTGGACAGCAGAAAAGACTTGGAAAACAAGGAGCATACCTTATGAAATATAGAAAATGGCACAGAATTTCTACATAGCCCACATTAGTAAGTGCCGCATAATCATGTTACAAACACATTGATCAACAGTAACCACAAAGCGGTCAACCCCCTTTAAAGTGGTTGTCCAGGTTCAGAGCTGAACCCAGACATATCCCCATTTTCACCCGGGCAACCCATCTGACATGGGCATCAGAGCATTTCCCTTGCCCTGCGCTATATAACTTTCTGTTGACAATAGCACACTGCTAGGTGGAGGCTTCTGCCTAGCAATGTTCCCGGTGACGTCACCGGCACTGATGGGTGGGCTTTAGCGCTTTGATAGCAATTTTACAGGCTAGGGCAGCCTATTAGTGCCAATGTCATCACCGGGCTCACTGCTAGGCAGAAGCTTCCACCTAGCAGTCCCTATAGACAGCCCGGTATGTCACCAGATATCCAAAAATAGCCCTTGTCCTGCGCTATTCAGCGCAGGGCAAATTAAAGCATCGGAGCATAAAATGCTCCAATGCTCGTGTCAGAGGGGCTGCCTGGGTGAAAATGGGGATATTTTCAGGTTCAGCTATGACCCCGGACAACCCCTTTAAGCAATCAAAAATAACCTCTAAAATGTTTAAGTCATATTATTTTTGATCTGCCATCGGTGATCTATTATATCCCATTTTTTTGTACCACTATACAACCCCTTCATAGTGACCTTGTGATTATGACTGTAGGAAGAGAAAATCTACAGTATGTGATGCTATAGCTGATTATCAGCCAATAATTATGTTCTTTTGCAGAAGTGACTGATTAGTGGCAGATAATCTACTAAAATGTTGATCTGCCATGTTCAGTTTCACTCGCCTTTGATCAGCCGTTGCTGAGTGATCTTCCAAGAGCTGGTCGAGTGTTCACATGGATGATATTATAAATAATGAACAGGCTGTAGTGTTCTGTAGAGCATCAATACTGTGGGTGTGCTGCTTAGAGAAGGGGCTGGTCGCCACATCTTTACTCATATGGATCTACTGTATCCATCTATCTATGCTTATTTTCAACATACAATGGTCATCCTGGAACCAATTAATATTGTAACTAGAGATGAGCGAATAGAAGCCGACGAAGTGGAATTCTATCTGAATTTCAGGAAAAATTCGATTTGCACCTAAGCCAAATTTCCTCGAGCTTCGTGGTAACGAATCACATTTTTTCCTAAAATGGCTGCTGCACGTGTGAGTACATGGAGAAAGGAACTCTGGGAAGGAGGGATCACCCACAATGCCATGCATCCAGCCAATCAGCAGCCAGCCATCCCTGTGATGTCACAGCCCTATAAATAACCTCTTGGATTCTGCCATTTTCCAGTGTACTTAGTGCAGGGAGAGACGTCAGCAGGCGCTAGGGACAGTGCTAGGAAAGACTTCATTGTGCTAAAAAAACGATTTACAAGTGCAGGGAAAGATTATTTAAGGTGTAGGGAAAGGATAGGGAGGAATTATTCCACAGCATTTATGTAGAACAGGTTCAGTAGGGGAGGTTACAGCCTGGGTAATAGGAACAATCCTATTACACCTTGCAGCACTGACTGGGGACCCAAATTGCCATTATACAGCTCTGTAATTCCAGCAAATCGTTCTTGTTATTGTGGTGCAAGTGCTGTGTGATACAGCCATTACCAGAGGTTATTACAAGGAAATATTTCTACGTCTTATTTGCCCTTGTGCGCTGCAGTTATCTGTTCTAAAGCATTTTTTGGCTTGTATTAGTGGGAAAAAAGGGCTTATTAGCTGTTGTGTGGTGAAGTGCGAAAAATTACAGCCCTTTTTGTTGTGTATTAGTGGCAAAAGAAAAATATATTTGCCGTTCAGCGGTGCATTTATATGTACTAAAGCCTTCTGTGGCGTGTATAGCGTAATTGGCAAAAGTAAAATATATTAGCCTTTCTGCAGTGAATTTACATTGTCATTCAGTGGTGAAATTTGTTTCTGATACAGTCTTTTTTGGGAAAATTGGTTGGTAGCTATAACTATGGTCAAGGACAATATATGTCCTTTACGGCCCACTGGGTAAATGGGGTTCCGGTCCAGCCACACCAGCAACTTGGCCAGGTGACGCCGCTTCCGCCTTCACGTTCTTACGCCGTTGATCCTGCGACAATGTCCGCCTCTGTCTCCTCATCCTCCACCGTGTCCTTAGCCTCCACTGCAGGGACAAATGGCTATGGTTCTGACAGATGAGAGGAAGGGCAAAATAATCAGTGACATCAACACAAGCTTACTGCTGACACCCTCTCCACTCTGTCAGGGGCTCTACTTGTATGAGCCTTTAATAGAACAGGTTCTGTAGACATCTATGTGAAATCAGCTGCCGACAGTGTAAAAGGAGTGCGCTTCTTCTTGACGCTAACATCGACCTGTAAGGCTGAGTTCACACTTGAGTTATTTGGTCAGTTTTGGCCCCGTAACTGCCCAAATAAATGAAGTGTGCAGTGATTCTAAGACCGACGCCTGTCATCTGCTTGTCATACTGACTCACAGTATTGTTTCACTATCACAGCAGACTCCCTATGTGCGTTACTGCAAGGCACAGTGTTCTACACCACTATACAGGCTCTCTGAAGCTAGGAAATAGACGTTTTTTAACACGATTCACCGCAAATAAATTCGGATCGAAGCTAATTATTTTTTTTTATTCGGCGAACTGGCCAAATCGAATTTTTGGGAAATTTGCTCATCTCTAATTATAACTTGAGGGATCACTGTATAGGGAAACCTAAACATTACACCTACAGGAGCTTTTATGACATCCGATTCTAAATCCATATTTTTGTACACAGTCACATTCACATTTGCTGGCACACTAAATGCCTTTGAATATTACAATGCTATCTATCTACCTATCTATCTAATCTATTTATAGCTTCCATGTAGTCATTTAAAGCGTACCAGAGTCTTAAAAAAAAAAATTCCATAATGGCTGTGCCTCTTTTGACTATCATATGTTTGTGCTTCCATAAAGTCTCAGCCATACTATTCCCTGTTTCAACTACACAGCTAGATGCATTTCTCTCAGAAGCAGTGGGTGTCCCTTGTGCCAGTCCTGTATGCAGTAACTTAATTTCCCTTACTTCCCACTTTGTTTGTTTATTTTTCAAGGGAGCTCAGAAAGCTGATAAGGAGTGAGAAATGAACCTTACAAAAAGGCAGGAGGCTCCTATGATGTGCAGAAGCAGTGTAAAAGTAGTCCTTTTTTTCAGAATTAGGATCTCAGCTACCTCCCACTTCCTCTCAGCTGTTTTCTAAATCTCTGTTACCAGGGATAGATCTTGCCTGACAACAGGCAGTGGACTGCAACTTTTATGGAACTGAGACCCCTAGTGGCCATGACTTTACAGCTTTTTTTTTTTCAGAAGGATGCAGGCATTTTTTTTAATGAAGTGAATTAGAAATTTGCTAGTTCCAACATTCTCTACTAAATGAAATGACATTTTGTGAAAGTACAGGGCTAAGCACCCTGTCCAACCCATCTTGGTAGGAGTAGGGATCCCGTAGATTTACATAGGAGAGGAAGTATACTGCAGAGCTCCTGCTCCTTGAAAAGATTCTACAATTCAATTCAGTCTCAAGGAAGCACTTGAGAGACAAGACAGCAGAGTGAATAGCGAAAAAACTGCATTACAGACACTGCTGCAAGGTGTGGGACTACAGCTCAGACACCATTCACCAAAAACTACCACTAGGCCAGATAAATTTCAAGTCTGAACCTGACAGTGGACACCTATATCAACAAGATACCATTTGCAGCCTTTCAACCTGCCTCCATACCTCCTTAATTGGTACCAGAAACTGCATTTTGATTTGCTGCTATTGGATGTATAACAAGTTATATTTTGCACTTAATAAAAGGAGACTGTTATATGTTCAATTCTGGCCTCATTCTTCAAATTACATTTCCACTGCACCGATCCCAAGGGAGCAACGACCTGAGGGAGTGGACCATAAAACATAATAACATAGTTTATAAGGCATCTTTCAATCCAGTTCAGCCTGTTATCCTGCAACAACTTATCAGGGCCACTACCGCTTCCATCCTCACCGGCTCCTCAGTAGTGTTGGGCGCAAATATTCGAATTGCGAATTTTAATTTGCGAAGATTTAGAATATAGTGATATATATTCGTATTCGCAAATATTCAAGTTTTTTTTCATCTGAACCCATGATCTTTCCCTGCTTCTTGCTTGTGGGGCCAATCCGAAGGCTGCAATGTCTTTGTCTGAGCTTAGCAACATCCCTAGCAACCAATAGGAAAGTTTCCTACCCCTTACTATATAAGAACCTCCCCAGCAGCCATTGTCTGCAGTTTTTTGCAGTTCTGAGAGAGAGAGCAGGGACATTGCTGTGTTCTGTGCTTTACTGTGTCATTACATTAGTTAGTTAGTTAGTTAGTTAGTTTATATACAGTACAGACCAAAAGTTTGGACACACCTTCTCATTCAAAGAGTTTTCTTTATTTTTATGACTATGAAGGCATCAAAACTATGAATTAACACATGTGGAATTATATACATAACAAACGAGTGTGAAACAACTGAAAATATGTCATATTCTAGGTTCTTCAAAGTAGCCACCTTTTGCTTTGATTACTGCTTTGCACACTCTTGGCATTCTCTTGATGAGCTTCAAGAGGTAGTCGCCTGAAATGGTCTTCCAAAAGTCTTGAAGGAGTTCCCAGAGATGCTTAGCACTTGTTGGCCCTTTTGCCTTCACTCTGCGGTCCAGCTCATCCCCAAACCATCTCGATTGGGTTCAGGTCCGGTGACTGTGGAGGCCAGGTCATCTGGCGCAGCACCCCATCACTCTCCTTCATGGTCAAATAGCCCTTACTTTCAAAGTTTTCCCAATTTTTCGGCTGACTGACTGACCTTCATTTCTTAAAGTAATGATGGCCACTCGTTTTTCTTTACTTAGCTGCTTTTTTCTTGCCATAATACAAATTCTAACAGTCTATTCAGTGTGAATCTACAATTTTCATAGTCATGGAAATAAAGAAAACTCTTTGAATGAGAAGGTGTGTCCAAACTTTTGGTCTGTACTGTATATACTACAGATAGTTAGTGGGAGATAGTCAGTATAGGTTAGATAGTTATATAGTGTAGCTGGTTCTAGTGCAGGGTGTTAGGTAGTGTGATAGGTTCTGCTGTCCATACATACATGCTACAGACATAGTGCTGTGATGTCACAACAATACTTAGTGCACCAATCAGTAATATGTAGTCAGACCTGCTAAAATGTGAAGTTGCACGTATTGCGCCAAAATATGCGCATCATTATTGCCGATTTGCACAATCACGAATACATTGGCGCACTCTATCTGCATATAAAGCTATTGTAATGTTCTGCCGTGCCAACCATTTTCTCCAATCTCAGGAAACTTCTAGCAGCTTGAAAAATGTAGCAAAAGTGACCCACGCCTGTATTCTCGAATTCACAAATTTATGACAAATATTTGTCTCGAATTCGAATATTGCCCCAGCCGCTCATCACTACTCCTCAGGGGCTCGCCGCATGAAATGAGACAATGTCAGCTCTCAGAGTCAGCTTCTCTAGATCTCCTTGTGTCTTGAGGTCTCTCATATTATAATACCTGCTGGTGTTTAATAAAGGAGAGATGCATGAGAATAGTGAGCACTGATTACAGCCCCTCACCATGAGCCCCATGTACTGTACATCACTCATTGATCACGGCTGTTGGAGGCTAAAAGAATAACTAATGTCTAACTAGAAAAACATAAGGAGCCGGACATCTACTGTATGGGGTTTTCTTCAATACTAATTGTTATTCTCCATTCCAGATAGTCAAGAACCTAATTATCAGAGGAGATCTGACTGGTAGCAGATGCTCATTGTGATACTCAATGTCATAGATGAATCAGGTTATTCTCATGGAAAACTAATGCCCAATGATAAGGCATGGCTTGCATGGCTTGCCACTAATGAGCCCACATAGGGACGCTTCTATGTAATTAATCAATTGTCCTAATGATCTTTTAATCAGTAGTTTCTCTCCTTATTGAACAGTAATTACACTTGAAGTGGATGGATTAAGATGACACAATAATTGGAGGTCTTTCACAAGACAAGTGTGAGTTTAATCATCAGATCAACCCTACCAGGCATTACACCTGGTTTACTAAGGTCGATCCTGCTAATATGCTCTTTAAGGGTAAATGAGGCAAGGAATAATAATGACTGCCATCCTTTCAGCAGAACTTTTTTACACCACAGTACAACACAAATAAGATTACTGGTCTTCAAAATTTTGGCTAACCTAAGCTTTATAGTTAAGGAAACAATCGCAATACTTAAGAAAATAAAAGAATATAGAAAAACTTAATGACTAGGACATTGTAGATTCACTGGAGCATGGTGATGTCAACGCTAGAAGATACCCCTTACCACCAAATAACTGAAGACTCTTAATGCTACAGTACATGACGATGGAAAATAAGGGCCACAGCAGCCCCCAACTTAAAATAGAATATAACTTAGTATAAAATATCAACTAGTGACACCAAACATCATGAGCAGAAATAAAGTGAGAAGGACTGTCACGTAGGTGGTCATGGCTGGTCCTATGCAGGGCACTGTAGTTGTATGGGTCGACTGGAAACTAAAAGTGGCCCTATGGTGTAGATGGGTCCAAACTGTAGAAGGCTGGGCAACACAAGTAGGCATGGAGAACAGAAATAGGCAGAGCCAGAAATACCTTAGTGCAGCAGAAAATACTGTCCTAGTAAAATAATATACCACAGTGAAACGCAAAATACTGCCTCAGCAGAACCAAATACCACAGTGTAGCAAAAAATACTACCCCAGATGTGAAATCTTAATTCACTGAAAGCATATGTTTTAGTAATATAGGATAAACCTAAACATTTCCATAATTAAAATGTTTTATGTAACAAGAATATATGGTATTGTGTATGTGCAGTACTCCAAACCTGGGGGTATCTGCAAATGTACTGCATATAGTTATATATTGTAATGTATTGTAATTTTATGTTTTTGGTAGTGCATTCCAGCAGAGGAGTGGTGGATGGCAATGGTTGTCAGGAACAGGGCTAACCACCCTGTCCCTCCCATTTTGGTATAAGTGGGCTGTTCCTGCCAAGAGGGGGAGTTCCCGTGTAGACTTACACTGGAGAGGATGCAGACTGCAGAGCTCCTTGCTCCTTGGAAAGATTCTCCAGAGAGACTAAATCAATTCAGTCTCAAGGAAGCACTTGAGATATGACAGCAGAGTGAATAGCAAAAAACTGTGTTACAGACACTGCTGCAAGGTGAGGGCCTAGGGCTCAGACACCCATCACCCAAAATTATCACTAGGCCAGATTAAGTTCAAGTCAGAACCTGACAGTGGACACCTATATCCAAAAAGGTACCATTTGAAGCCTTCCAACCTGCCTCCATATCTCCTCAATTGGTACCAGAAACTGCATTTTGAATTAGCTGCTATTGAATGTATCACAAGTTATATTTTTCACTTAGTAAAAAGAGACCAGGGAGCAATGACCTGAGGGAGAACACCGGAACATAACTCATCAGGGCCACTACCACTCCCATCCTCCTCACCAGCTCCTCAGGGGCTCACCGCATGAAATTAGATAATGGCAGCTCTCAATGTCAGCTTCTCTAGATCTCCTCGTGTCTTGAGGTCTCTCATATTATAATACCTGCTGATCTTTAATGAAGGAGAGATGCATGAGAATAGTGAGCACTGATTACAGCCCCTCACCATGAGCCCCATGTACTGTACATCACTCATTGATCGCGGCTGTTGGAGGCTACAAGAATAACTAATGTCTAATTAGAAAAACACAAGGAGCCGGACATCTACTGTATACGGGCACCAGGGCTTTTACTTAATACTAATTGTTCTTCTCCATTCCAGACAGTCAAGAACCTAATTATCGGAGGAGATCTGACTGGTAACAGACGCTCCCTGTGATACTAATGTCAATGTCATAGATGAATCAGGTTATTCTCATGGAAATCAAATGATCAATGATGAGGCTAATATACAGCATGGCTTGCCACTAATGAGCTCACCTAGGGACGGGTCTATATATCTAATCAATTGTTCTAATTATCTTTTAATCAGAAGTGTGTTCTTCTCTTCGTATTGAACTATAATTAGGGCACTTTCACACTTGCCTCAAAGTTTTCCGTTATTGAGTTCCGTCCTAGGGGCTGAATACCGGAAAAAAACTGATCAGTTTTATCCTAATGCATTCTGAATGAAAAACAATCCGTTCAGGATGCATCAGGATGTCTTCAGTTCAGTCCTTTTATGGTATTTGGACAGAGAAAAAAACGCAGCATGCTGCATTTTTCTCTGTGGCCAAAAATCCTGAACACTTGCCGGAATGCCGGTTCTGGCATTTTTTTCCATTGGCGAATCTGGTCTTCCGGTTTGCGCACTCTAAAAATGTTAAAAAAATAAAATACCGGATCAGTTTTTCCGGATGACACCGGAGAGACGGATCCGGCATTGCAATGCATTTGTTAAACGGATCCGCATCCTGATCTGTCTACAAATGGTTTACGGAACTGCCTGCCGGAATCCAGCAACGCAAGTGTGAAAGTACCCTAACACTTGAAGTGGATGCATTCAGATGACACAGTAATTGCAGGTCTTTCACAAGACAAGTACACTACTCACAAAAGGTTAGGGATCTTTGGCTTTCGGGTGAAATTTATGGAAAACGTAACAGGTTCACGCTACAGTGATATTATATCATGAAAGTCGGGCATTTAACTAGAAGAAACAATGGTGATTTCCTCATCTCAAACAGTTTATTGAAACAAAAGCCCACACCAGTGCTGGGTATACCCCCACTAAAAATGTTGATGTCTCAATAACTTGTCATGTGGCCTTGAGCATCGATTACAGCTTGACAACGGTGTCTCCTGCTGTTCACAAGTCGACTTATTGTCTGCTGAGGCATGATGAGGAGGACTGTTTAAGTATTAATTCTAATGGAACCAGGAAATTTATTGGGCAGTTCATGGATCAAACACCTGTTGTGAATTTTTAGCTTTGTTAAGCTCCTTGTTAGAGAAAAGCAAGTTGTGGAAAAAGTACTGAAACAAATCAAAAGTTTAGAGAAGGTCACATTAAGTTCACCTTCAAAGGTTAGAGTGCATTTTAGGTTAATCCTGAAATTTCACCCACAAGCTAAATATCCCTAACTTTTTGTGAGTAGTAGTGATGATCGAGCATGCTCGGCCGAGCACCAGTTCAGCTCGAGCATCGCGATGCTCGGCATATCGCGGTGTTCGACCGAATACCGCGTGTACTCGAGCGCCATGCTCGAGTCTCCTCCCCGCATGTTTGTTGGCTCCTACACAGCCAATAAATGTCCAGGTAATTACTGCCACTCACTGTAATGCCGTAGCCATGTTGGATACAGTCATTACAGTGATTGGCTGGCCGAAACGCGTCACAGGGTGCTATATAGCACCCAATGGCACGTGGTTTGGCCAGTCTAAGTCAGGGAGAGCTGTTTTTTGGTTAGGCAGGGTTGGTGTTAGAGACCCAAAAGTCCTTTTAAGGACTATAGTTGTATCTGGCAGCAATATATATTTTTAGTGCAACCTGCGCTAAATAGCTTGCGATACTTTGGCCGCTGCAGACAGCGACATTATCTGCGCCACATCTCCTGTGTAACGTGTGCGCAGCCTAATATCTGTGACATCCAATGTACTTTTTCTGTAGACGGTGTCCGCTGTGGACAGTTACATTACCTGTGCTACATCTCCTGTATAACGTTTGCACATCCTAAAAATATCTGTGACATCCAGTGTACTTTTTCCGTAGAAGGTGTCCGCTGTGGACAGTTACATTACCTGCGCTACATCTCCTGTATAACGTTTGCACATCCTAAAAATATCTGTGACATCCAGTGTACTTTTTCCTTAGACGCTGCTGACAGCGACATTACCTGCGCTACATTTCCTGTATAACGTTTGCGCATCCTAAATATCAGTGACATTCAGTTTAATTTATTTGCGCATACACTTACAAAACCTGCGCCACTGTACATGTGACATACTTGCAAGCATATATACCATTTAATATGCAGAAGGCGAGCAATAAGGGATGGGGAAGCAGGCCCTTGTTTCTAATGTTTTTGAGGGTCACCAGCAGGCCATCAATCATCATTTTTCAAGGGTGTGTATGATACCCTCCTTTCTGTGTAATAAAGGGTGTATTGTAGTGCCGTTTCCTTGTAATTTTTGGCTGCCCTTTCACTTAGTGTATAGGCTTTATGAGTGTAGGAGTCCCACTACCTGAACAATGTGAATGAGGCCCTCCTTTATGTGATATACAGGTTGTATCGGAGTGCCTCTTCCTTGTAATTTTTGGCAGCACTTGCACTTTATATACAAGTAAATATACAGGAAAGAACTTTTTCTAACAATTTTTCCTCTAAAATCGATTTTATCTTCGGTTTTGTGCGTATTATTGTCAGTCTGTAAAAGTGGCGTACTACTCGGACAACATGGTTCCCAGCAGCGACCTGGGAGTCCAAGATGCATCCAGACATCCTCCCCATGCTGTTCCCGGACCATTTCAGTGGTGTTTCTATCAATTTCTGACCTTTTCCTATGAACCAGACATCCTCCCCTCTTCAGAGCAGGGGGCGCCTGGTTTAATGCTCAGGTTCTCCTATTGACTTCCATTGTGCTCGGGTGCTCGGTAGAGTACCTGAGCATCCCGAGGTGTTCTACTCGAGCATCCGAGCACTTTGGTGCTCGATCAACACTAGTGAGTAGTATATGAGTTTAATTAGCAGAATCAACTCTACCACACATTATAACAGGTTTAACAGGGTTGATCCTGCTGGTTTCTGCTCTTTAAGGGCAAAAGAAAGAAGAAATAACAACGACTGCTATCCTTTCAGCAGCACTGTTTTAGACCATAGAAAAACACAAATAAGATTACTGGTCTTCAAAAATTTTGGAAACCTCAGCTCCGTCTTTAAAGGGGTTGTCCCACAAATAATATTCTACAGTTTTTAGACCAGCATCTGGATCTGAATACTTTTGTAACTACTGTGAGGATTCGCTCTGGTAGACAGGGTGTGCGGACGCAGTACAGAGGCAAATTACCAGTTTAAATGAAACTTCCGTTTTTATTCACACATAAAGCAAAAACAAAATGTCACTTTGCAGTCTTGGTGTTAGTTCACACACAATGGAAAGTCCATATAGCAAAAATCCCCTTGTTGGCAGTTCTGCCTCCAGCAGTCCATAGCAGGCTTTTAGGGGGCCTGTTTCCCTTACAGACAGGTCTCAGCCCTCCAACACGGCACAAGCCTCAGATCCCAGCACACACACCTCCTGAGCTCCACTGTCAGACTGAGGTAATCCTCCTCACCTGGCAGTGCTGGCTGGTTTTTCGGCCTGGCAAAACCCGGCCTGGAACATGGGGAGTAGTCACCCACCCAGCACTTTGACTACTCCCAGTAAGAGCCGTCCTGGATCAGCCATACAGCCATACTAAGTATCAAGGTGTCAAACAGCAACTGCACATAAAAACGGTCTCTTACTCCACCCAGGCCAAGAACCTTGGTGACACGTACCTATCATCCACGATGATTCCTTGTACCTTCTTACACTACATATAATTAAATTTCTCTGTACTGCGGCTTTTTCTAATTTCCCTGTCCTACTCACTGAGATGGAAGCACATGCTCGGTTCCATTATTCAACTGCCTCTAACTGCAGCAGACAGGACACACTCTCTGAGCAAGGGCACACCTCGAAGCTGCCAGGCTGAAATAAATCTAGCAGAACAATTGGAGCATTGAATGGGGAGATCTTTGGATCCATGTGAGGTACAGGGCTGGTTCTAGCTTTGTTAGAAGAGTTTGTCATGTTCTAGATTATGTATGATTTTCATTTTGTACATTAACTATGGGACAACCCCTTTAAGGAATCAATCTCAATAGATAAGAAAATGATCTAATGTGGAAAAACAATTTTTTCATGACTAGGACTGAAACATGCTGATCGCAACACCAGAAGATGCCCCTTTACCACCAAATAAATGAATAAATAAACTGTGACTATTGAAATAATTTGCCTCAGCAGGGCAGGACAGCTCTATGTCCCGGACCTCCAAAGCTGTTGGTGGGAAATCCACAGAAGATCCTCTGTTCCAGCTGCAGGGTCCTACAGGTCTAACATCTTTTTTGGAAACATCTACAGGAGCACTCAAAGCAGCTCAAACTTCAACTTAATACTTTGTCACAATATTCCCATGGGCCTCTCTCTATATGCTTACTAAAGCCATTTTCTCTACAACCATTGCTGCCCTTTCCCCACCCAAAGTAATGTGGAATGGCGGTCTCTACTTTTTATCTTTATTTCATGAAAAAAGGCTAGAATAATGCTCTATTTATACATGGATACCAGCTCTCTCTTGAATGTGTTAATAAACTTCTAGTAGCTCCTTAACTCTGCATTTTACTAGTGAAGATGAAAGATTTCTGTAATTGAAGAAAACACTCTTCTACTTCTTCATCCTTAATGTTGCCTTGGGAACATTATTAAGAAGAGTAATTCACAGTCTATAAAATGCCTAGCTTCAGTGCTAGCTGCTTCTATCTATCTATCTATCTATCTATCTATCTATCTATCTATCTATCTCCTATCTATCAATCTATCTATCTATCTCATATCTATCTATATCTATCTATTTATATATCTAAAATATATCTTCTATCTAAAAAGAAAAAAATTGCGGCACTGTTAAAGTGAAGATGGGTGCATTCCCTCCAGGACTGTCGGTTCTTGGTCTCACAATGTATAATTTGGATGAATAAAAGTGGGTCTATCTACTGTATCTACGGTACCTACTATCATGGCCAATAGATTTGAGACTGACACAGATTTTGGTTTTCACAAAGCTTGCTGCTTCATCTTTTTCAATCTTTTTGGTAGATATTTCGATGTGTACTACACATATGTTCGCCCGACAGCTTGTTCGCGCTCGCCGCGTCGGGCGAACATATGCGATGTTCGGTCCGCCCCCTATACATCATCATTGAGCAAACTTTGACCCTGTACCTCACAGTCAGCAGACACATTCCAGCCAATCAGCAGCAGACCCTCCCTCCCAGACCCTCCCACCTCCTATCAAAAAGCAAGGACAACATCCATCTTAGATTCATTCTGAAGCTGCAGTGTCACAAATTTGACTACGTTGTAATCACAATGCGATTAATACAGGTTATATTAATCGCATTGCGAATTCAACTTAGAGCTGGGTTCCTAATGGTTGTATTGCTAGGATATAACGAAGATTGAGAATATAGTGCTATATTCGTTATATTCGTCAATTCTAGCAATACAACCATTAGGAACTCAGATCTAAGTTGTAATCGCAATGTGATTAATACAGGTTATATTAATCGCATTGCGAATTCAACTTACCACACTCTGCGTCAACTACGTAATTTTCCATGGGAGTTTTGCCATGGATCCCCCTCCGGCATGCCACAGTCCAGGTTGTTAGTCCCCTTGAAACAACTTTTCCATCACTATTGTGGCCAGAAAGAGTCCCTGTGGGTTTTAAAATTCGCCTGCCTATTGAGGTCTATGGCTGTTCGCCCATTCGCGAACATTTGCGGAAATTCCTGTTCGCCGTTCGCGAACTGAAAATTTTATGTTCGTGACATCGCTAATAAGCATTTCATCAGTGTTTTTACGTTTGTTTGCCTGTAGATTTCTATGAGATTTTTCCATATAAGGGAGAAAACTCACCATCATATCATCAATATATGTCATGATACATTATACTATAATAGAGCCAAGGAGTTTAACCAGGACATGTTTTAGTAGATGGGAAAAATGAAATATCAGACAATATACAGAAAGGGTGGACTATGGTGTACACATTAAGTACAGCTAAAATTCGGAGAGAAATGTATCAGAAAATAGCTTAAAGGGTCTACAGAGGATTTCACATCACATTTAAAAGCTCCGACCCTCCCGGTACTGAGAATGGGATACATAATGTCTGCAACAGATGACCTAGTAGGTGTGGGCCTGTGGCACTGCCTGTGGTCACGTCCAGCCATTCAAAGCCTTTGGGATGAAGTATGTATATAATCTACTCCAGGTAGTACTGAGAGTACGTCATAAAACAAAGTTCCAGCACTCGGTAGCTAAAATCCTCGTCTTTATTCAGGCAGTAGAAACAACGTTAAGAATAAGAACTTTGTTCGAAACGCGTTAATGTTGCTACACTAGTGGGTGCACGTCTTGTACATTGTTTCTACTGCCTGAATAAAGACGAGGATTTTAGCTACCAAAGAAAACGTGAGTGCTGGAACTTTGTTTTATGACTTATGCTACAGAGGCTCACCTGTGGGTGATCCAGGTTGATTGAGTGAGCTGGACTTTTCTCTACGTACTACTAAAGTACTGAGAGTACCTATCATACCGGATCTGTGGATATCTGCATTCCATGACGGGCTGGAAAGGCAATCGTTGGATCACCGAGAAAGTAGTAGAATCAATTAAATTTTGCTGTCAGCTAAGAAGGTAATAATTAACTGATGGATTTCAAAAATTGTGCCCCATTACTGCCAACTGATAAATGTATTAAAATTCGTCACCACTTTACAATTGTTGGATTTAGGTCCACAGAAGGTAGCGCCTCGGAGTAAATGGAACAATCTTATGAGATGTCTGTTTGAAGGAAAAAATGTTGACTTCGTATTTGAAGAGTGACTTCCATCGTGCCCAGAAAGGTAGGCGGAGGTTTGTGCTATTTTTTCCTTTTCTTTCCTATTATTATCAGGGGATTCATTTCACTGTGTAATACTGCTTTATTTTTCATTTGTAATTCATTGGAAAACTAATTTAAAAATTGTGGGGCCAGTAGTGCTGCCTCAAAGGGGGTGAGAATAGGATTTCGCAAAAACTTTCCTTTTACCCTCCTCACACAAATCCTAGACCCAGAAGGCAGATACCTTATTCTAAAGGGCACAATCGGCCAACAAACTTTCACTCTAGTGAATGCCTATACCACCAACTCAGGTCAAGTAGACTGGCTCCTCTCCCACTTGAGTCTGTTAGAGGACCATGTAGAAGGCTTTCTGATCCTAGGGGGGGATTTTAACCTAACCCTAAATCCACTACTGGACTCCTCCTCAAAAAAATCTTCAATCTCTCACAGAAGTCTCAAGACCCTGCAAGTCAAATTATTTAGCTTAGGTCTGGTAGACGTATGGAGATGTTTACACCCAGATGAGTTGGACTTCTCTTATTATTCTGTAGCAAATGACACATATACTAGGATTGACTATATTTTCCTCCCTAAAGAAAAACTACAACAATGCAAACTAGCTAAGATTGGAGACATCACACTATCTGATCATGCCCCAATCTCATGCGAATTGCACCTATTACCGTGCCCCCCTAGAACCCCAAACTGGAGATTCAATGAATCACTACTAAACAATACCACACACAGAGCCCAGATAGCCTCTCACCTTGAGGAATACTTCTCTATTAACAATACCCCTGAAATTTCCCCCCAAACGTTATGGGATGCCCACAAGCCATTTATCAGGGGTAAACTCATAAGTCTCTGTTCATTCCTCAAAAAAGAAGCTGAGAAAAAATTAAACCATCTCCTGACACAGATCCACACTATTGAGAAGAAACATAAACAATCACACCTTGCCTTGCACCTGTCGGAACTCCTCTCTCCTAGATCTGAACTTAAGAACCTCCTGAACGAACGCTCTGCTAAATATTTTCTATCCTCCCAACAGAAATATTACGCCCATGGCGATAAGGCTTCTAAATACATGATGAATAAGATTAAACAGAGAAGGGAGTCACGATTTGTTCAGTGCATTAAAACCCCCCAAGGCTCGTCCCTGTTTAAATCGGAGGAAATCGCCGATCAATTTAAACTCTTCTACGAGTCATTATACAACCTCCCCTCTCAGGAGCTAAAATTTTCCCCTGAGGATAAAATACCTTGTATCAACCACTTTCTGAAATCCCTCACTCTCCCTACACTAACCCCCTCCCAAAAAGAGTCTCTCTCTAGGCCTTTCTCGCCCCGAGAATTGGAGTCGGCCATAAAATCTACCCCAAGAGGGAAATGCCCAGGCCCGGACGGCCTCCTAATTTCCTATTACTCCTCTTTTAAAAGCACTCTCGTCCCCTACCTTCTCCCAATCTATAATTCCTCTTTAGAGGGAAAGCCTGTATCTTCTGACATGACTAGAGCCACCATTACTATAATCCCCAAAGACGGGAAGGATTCCTCCTCCTGTTCTAACTATCGCCCCATTTCTCTACTCAACGTAGATTTAAAGCTTTTAGCCAAAATGCTCGCCCTTTGCTTGAATAACTTCCTTCCTTCACTGATCCATCCGGACCAGGTGGGCTTTGTCAAGGGCAGGGAAGGCAAGGATAATACTACCAAAGTCCTGAACTCCCTTTTCTATGCCACCCATAAATCCTCTCCTCTGACCTTGATTGGCACAGACGCTGAGAAAGCTTTTGATAGGGTTGACTGGTCATATATCCATCTCACACTACAAAAATTTCAAATCCCAGACTCTTTCATTAACTCAGTCTTCTCGATGTATACCCATTCCTCAGCGTCCGTGTCGGTTAACGGAATCCTTTCATCTAACTTCCCAATCAGTAATGGGACCAGACAGGGATGCCCCCTTTCCCCTCTTATCTTTGTCCTTATCATGGAAACACTTCTACAAGCTTTGAGGCAGGAGAGAGTCATCCAAGGCCTTCATGTTGGGGGACTAGAATTTAAATTGGCCGCTTTCACGGATGATCTTTTAATAATTACAACCAATCCCTTGAAATCCATGCCTATAATTCTCTCACTTTTGAGACAGTTTGGTTCAATTTCCAACTTCAAAGTTAATCCTACTAAATTCTAGGTTATACACATGGGATTGTCTCGCGCGACTCTTTCTTCCCTCAAAGCTTCCACCCCCTTTAACTGGGATACCCAGCAACTAACATACTTAGGCGTTAAACTTACCCCGTTCTTATCTGACCTTTATGCTCTAAACTATAAACCCCTATTATCCTCCATTATTGCCCAACTAGACTCACTCAACTTCCCCTTTTTATCTTGGTTTGGGAGGAAAAACCTTCTTATGTCCTTGATAATGCCAAGACTTACATACTTAATGCAGACCCTTCCAATAGAAGTACCCAGTTCATTCTTCAAGCTTTTGAACAAACACATACAGAAATTTATATGGCAAGGCAAGGCTCCTCGTATCTCCTTCTCTACTCTCTCTAAACCAAAAAAAGCTGGAGGGATAGGGTTGCCTGACCCTGAAATATACATGAGAGCTATTCTTCTGTCTAGAGTTATAGACTGGATTAGATCCCCCCCCCCCACCAAACCATGGATTACATTAGAAAATTCATTCCTAAACACTGCCTTAAGAGCCCTTTTACTATCAGGAAAGCCTCTCCCTGGTCTGCGCCTTATTCCTAATACTATGATTAGGAATACCTTGAAAACTTGGAACTGGGCTACAACAAAAAAAGGCTTCATATCCCTTCCTTCCCCTTTGATACTTATCAGGGATATAGTCTCCCTTGCCCGAAAGAGCTCAGAGACAGCTTCCCCCCCTCTCTGCGCTCCTCTGTCTCCCCCATAGAGACGTTAGTAGACTCTGAAGGAACTTTGCTACCTGACCAAAAGATATGCAACCTCCTTACCACTAAGTTCTGTAACCCCATCCCACTGAGTTTCCTGAAAACAGAAACTCTCACTTTCCTCAAAAACTCTTCAACCCATGTGGAACTCAGCTGGTTTGAAAATCTCCTAAACACCAAACTTTATCCCCCTAAGCCTATTTCCACAATATATAGGAATCTAAAATGCTCTGTCTCTGATCCCAAACCAGCTATAGTAGGTTTGTGGGAACGAGATCTACAACGCTCCTTATCAGATGCTGAGATCTCATCCATACTGATTGTCCCACATAAGATATCGAGATGCACCCGAACACAAGAAAATAGCTACAAGATACTATCCCGCTGGTACAAAACCCCAGACAAAACTTTCCTTTACAGCAAGGACTGCTCTGACATCTGTTGGAGATGTCAAGCAGAAAAAGGCTCCTATTTTCATATTTGGTGGTCTTGTGGTTTGATCAAAATGTGGTGGGAAGATATACTGAAAATCATTAACAAAATATGCCAAACCAATATTTCCTGTACTCCAGAACTAGCCCTTCTCTCCCTGGGAGTCCAGAAAATTCCCAAATATAAGGCTTCTATCTTCTTACTTATGCTAGGAGCCGCTAGATTACTCCTTCCAAAACTATAGCTTACTCAAAAAACACCCAGCCTTGAAAGTTGGTATGCTAAAATAGACCAAATATATAGGATGGAAGAAATCTCTCATTGGAAACTGAGAACAATATCTGTTTTTCTCAATATCTGGAATCCATGGAGAGAATTCAGGCATTTCTCATAGTGTTTTTCAAGCAAACTGACGATATACTGAAATGACAGAGATACTACCCTCTGTATACCCTCCCTGCTCCCCCCCCTTCCTCTCCCCCTCCCTTCCTCTCCCCCTCCCTTCCTTCTCCCCTCCCTCCCCCCCTCCATGATTATTAAGATGCTTAACTTTTACGCCTTAAGCTGTCTTCTCAATATCTTGATTATAAGTACTACTTGTGTAGTGTACTGATGTCACCGCCAATACTTTACCATGTATCCTTAAATCTACTTTATGCAAGAAATATATGTACCTGTAATGTTACGTGTTTTTTTCACATGTATGTTTTTTATGAAAATAAAAACCATTAATTAAAATAAAAAAAAACGAATTTGAAAAAATGCATCAAGTTTATGCAAACCATTTATATTTGGAGTGTTGACGTTTTTTTTTTTCAAGATTTCTGCAATTTGCCCTGGCATGTCAGATATCAGCTTCTGGGCCAAATCCTGACTAACGACCACCCATTCTTGCCTAATCAGTGCTTGGAGTTTATCACAATTTCCCTGCTTTTGGTTGTCCACCCACTTTTTGAGGATTGACCACCGGTGAGATTGAGATCTGGGGAGTTTTTTGGCCACTGACCCAAAATTTCAAAATGTTTGTTCATCAACCCACTTGGTTATCACAATATAACGTAACTTGTGATATTTTGCTCCATCATGCTGGTAAAAGCATTGTTCATCACAACATTGCTTCTGGATGGTTGGGAGAAGTTGCTCTTGGAGGAAATTTTGATTTGTGTGAGCCCACTCCTTTGGATGGGAAGAAACACCACACATTATTGGTCTCAGGATGCTTTACTGTTGGTATGACACAGGACTCATGGTAGTGCTCACCTTTTATTCATATCATTTTACCTTTTATTCTTATTTTATTTTACCAGGTGTCCCAAACCATCTGAAAAGGCCTTCATCATAGAGAATAACTTTACTCCGTTCCTCTGCAGCCCAATCCCTGTACTTCTTCTAGAATGTCCATCTATCCTTGATGTTTTTCTTGGAGAGAAGGGGCTTCTTTGCTGCTCTTTGTCACACCGGACTATCCTCCAAAAGCCTTCTCCTCACGGTGTTTGTGCAGATGCACTCACTCCTGCCTACTGCCATTCCTGAGCAAGTTCTGCACTGGCAGTGCCTTTTTGTCATGGCTATGTTTTCTACCACTTTGGCTCAATCTACAAGATAGGGCCACTTCTACTATTTTTCCAGGGTCACTTTTAGTTCCCATTCCACTCCTGGCTAGAAGCATGATAAGGGAATGAGAATCTTCTAACTAGTTTATTCTTCAGCCAGTGACTTGTGTCTTTTCCTCCCTTACTTTTCCTCTCATTGACGTACCTTTCTATATCGGCTGCTGATTATCTCCCACTCTCTTATATACAATTATAACTAACTGCTTCCCTCTTCTAAGATTTAATTTCTATGCAAAACTATTCAAATTAGCTTACATAATTGTTTTCCTAGTGACTCATAAAATAGCGGCGGGCTGGTCCGGAGAGCAGGGTGGCATATGCCCCCTGGGCCGATCCCCAGCAAATATTTAGGCCAGCTTCTGCCATGAGTGGTGGCCCAACTATCTCTGAGAGGGCGGCCTTATAGGCCTCAAGCAACTAGACCTGAAGCCTATGAGGTAGCAGAACGGCGCAGGAGGTCTCAATAGCATCGTCCACCACAGGTGGTCACGGTGATGTCAACACGACCACCTGCGCAGGGAGGCGGTAACACAGGTCAAAGCAGACAGACTGCTTCGCAGATGGCGGCAAAGAACGGGACACAGGTAAGTATTTAGTGGTTTTTTTTAATGCGTTTTAAAATATATTTAGATTGGCACTACTGGGGGTACTAGCAAGGAGAGCATTATTATATAGAACCCAACAGGGGAAATACTAAGTGGGGGACTACAGGGGAGAGAGCATTATAGAAAAAAAAAATTCAGGGGGGGCTTGTACTAAGTGGGGGGACTACAGGGCTGCATTTTACTACAAGAAGTGCAGTATACCACAAGGGAACTACAGGGGCACATTATACTATAGGTGTGCATTATATTACAGAGGGGCATTATACTACAGGGGCACATTATACTACAGGGGGACTTCAAGGCGCATTATACTACAGGAGTGCATTATATTGCAAGGGGGCATCATACTACAAGGATCATTATATTACAGGGGCATAGCATTATGCATACTAGCACTATAGGGAGGCATTATAGTACAAGGGCCTACAGGGGAGGGTGAGAGCATTTACACATACTAGCACTGCAGTTGGCATTTTAATAATGGAGGCACTGTAGGGGGGGACCATTATACATAATCGCACTACATGGAGGAACATTATAATACAGGCCGGAGCACTACAGAGGGCATTATAACTAGAGGGGGCACTACAGTGGGGCTTTATAAATACTGGGGGTACTAAAGGGGGCCTTATTACTACTGTGTGCTCTATAGAGGTTCCTTAGAGAGGGGCCTTGTTACTGCTGGGGGCACTATAGTTAGACCTTATTTTTACTGCGAACACTACACTGCGTGCAGAATTATTAGGCAAATGAGTATTTTGACCACATCATCCTCTTTATGCATGTTGTCTTACTCCAAGCTGTATAGGCTCGAAAGCCTACTACCAATTAAGCATATTAGGTGATGTGCATCTCTGTAATGAGAAGGGGTGTGGTCTAATGACATCAACACCCTATATCAGGTGTGCATAATTATTAGGCAACTTCCTTTCCTTTGGCAAAATGGGTCAAAAGAAGGACTTGACAGGCTCAGAAAAGTCAAAAATAGTGAGATATCTTGCAGAGGGATGCAGCACTCTTAAAATTGCAAAGCTTCTGAAGCGTGATCATCGAACAATCAAGCGTTTCATTCAAAATAGTCAACAGGGTCGCAAGAAGCGTGTGGAAAAACCAAGGCGCAAAATAACTGCCCATGAACTGAGAAAAGTCAAGCGTGCAGCTGCCAAGATGCCACTTGCCACCAGTTTGGCCATATTTCAGAGCTGCAACATCACTGGAGTGCCCAAAAGCACAAGGTGTGCAATACTCAGAGACATGGCCAAGGTAAGAAAGGCTGAAAGACGACCACCACTGAACAAGACACACAAGCTGAAACGTCAAGACTGGGCCAAGAAATATCTCAAGACTGATTTTTCTAAGGTTTTATGGACTGATGAAATGAGAGTGAGTCTTGATGGGCCAGATGGATGGGCCCGTGGCTGGATTGGTAAAGGGCAGAGAGCTCCAGTCCGACTCAGACGCCAGCAAGGTGGAGGTGGAGTACTGGTTTGGGCTGGTATCATCAAAGATGAGCTTGTGGGGCCTTTTCGGGTTGAGGATGGAGTCAAGCTCAACTCCCAGTCCTACTGCCAGTTTCTGGAAGACACCTTCTTCAAGCAGTGGTACAGGAAGAAGTCTGCATCCTTCATGAAAAACATGATTTTCATGCAGGACAATGCTCCATCACACGCGTCCAAGTACTCCACAGCGTGGCTGGCAAGAAAGGGTATAAAAGAAGAAAATCTAATGACATGGCCTCCTTGTTCACCTGATCTGAACCCCATTGAGAACCTGTGGTCCATCATCAAATGTGAGATTTACAAGGAGGGAAAACAGTACACCTCTCTGAACAGTGTCTGGGAGGCTGTGGTTGCTGCTGCACGCAATGTTGATGGTGAACAGATCAAAACACTGACAGAATCCATGGATGGCAGGCTTTTGAGTGTCCTTGCAAAGAAAGATGGCTATATTGTCACTGATTTGTTTTTGCTTTGTTTTTGAATGTCAGAAATGTATATTTGTGAATGTTGAGATGTTATATTGGTTTCACTGGTAAAAATAAATAATTGAAATGGGTATATATTTGTTTTTTGTTAAGTTGCCTAATAATTATGCACAGTAATAGTCACCTGCACACACAGATATCCCCCTAAAATAGCTAAAACTAAAAACAAACTAAAAACTACTTCCAAAAATATTCAGCTTTGATATTAATGAGTTTTTTGGGTTCATTGAGAACATGGTTGTTGTTCAATAATAAAATTAATCCTCAAAAATACAACTTGCCTAATAATTCTGCACTCCCTGTATGGGGGCATTATTACTTCTGGTGGTACTGTGGGGACATTATTACAGGGCACAATATTGAGGGCATTACTAATAGTGGGTTCAGTCCTGAGGAGCATTCTTGCTATCGGGGGTACTGTAGCTATTGGAAAAGCATGGCTGCATTATTACTATGGGGGGACTATCTGTATTGTACTGTAATACAGTATAGTACGTAGGGGCATTGGAGAGTGCAGCAGTATAGTATTGGGGTCAACCAATATTAACCGGACAGATTAATATCAAAAACATCGGACCCCCAAGGAGTCATAATAATCACCAAAAAAAATGAATGAAAATAACTTACATATGTATGAAGATCCAAACAACTTTATTGTAAGTATATATAAACAGTATATACATATATAATAAAACAGGCAGCACAAGGCAGGACACACAGATGAGTAGCAGGACCCAAGGAGAGGCCGGGAGATCGGTGCACGAAATAACAGGGAAAAAGAATGCTAGCTGAAAGAGCATACCTCAAAACCTTATAGCAGCAACGCCCCAAACAAAGTGCAAAGGAGGCAATTGTGGAGATTGAGGTTGAAATAAAAAGGACAAAGTATAAACATACCCTGAATGGTGCAAAGATCTCTCGGCCGACTCCTGACCCAACGCCGTTTCGCCAGCAGATCTGGCTTCTTCCGGCGAAACGGCGTTGGGGGTAGTATTGGGGGTAGCAGCAGGATGACGATGTTGCGGCACCAGGGGGAGGATGATATAAAAGTGAGGAATCTAAGATTGTCTAAAGAGACAATACGTGGCTGAAATAATGTGTCATGGTGGTCTGTCCGAATGGAAAAGAGGATGAAAGAGGACATCTACATTAGAGGAGACATCACTGGATGTAAGAGGTAAGTGGTACTAAAAATGCTGGTGCCATTTAAATTTTCACCTGAGGAAGCAGAAACCGCAAAAACCATTTAACTATACCGCCTTTATATAGTAGGCTGAGTTAAATAGTTTAAGTGCTTGTCCCCCAGGCTAAAAATTGTCAGCCAGCCCCTGTCCTAAAGGTGGATACCCCCTGTAGGTCAGTGTCATGTCAGGAGTTAAAAGCCACCATATACTCGAGTCCCTAGTCCAGGGATCAGCAACCTTCGGCACTCCAGCTGTGGTGAAACTACAACTCCCAGCATGCACACCTCCTTGGCTGTTCTCAGGACTCCCAGAGAAGTGGATGGAGCATGCTGGGAGTCGTAGTTTGACAACAGCTGGAGTGCCGGAGGTTGCTGATCCCTGCCCTAGTCTATTAACATATTCTAGAAAGTTAGATTGGTCTGGATTTCTAAATATTTAAATGTAATACAAACCTCTGTCATGGTCCACAAATTTCAGGATCCAAACAAAAAGTAGAAGAGTCAGGTGGTCAGGGTTTGGTTCTGAACATATCGTAGAAAGTGTATACCAAGAGGTTATCCAGGCCAAGGCTATTGTCAATACTAAAGTATACAGTGGAACATGCAGAGTTGCTGCATGGTGAAGAGGAACTGCTTATTTCCAACAAAAAGTGCATCTCCAAAACATAACTTGAACTTCTTGGGCCCCAATCCAAATCTTTGATAGGGCCACCTAATCTACCATGTATCATTTACAGTATCTTCCTGTGTGGCATAGGAGTCTTTAGGTGCTTGTCAAAGAATACCCTCTTGTGCAGACCTGCAAAGAGAAGCATACTTACATGCTTCTTTCCATGGCTGCTGCCATTCACATTTCTCATGAAAACCTAGACCACAATAACACTAGAAGCAATATCCAATGGTCACAAGGGGAGCAGGACACCGCTGCTGCCAGCAATTGGCTTCAGAAAGGAAATTTACATCCTGGCAGTGCAGAGGAGCAGCCAAGGCCAGGGAGGGAGGGACCCGGGAGCCAGCGGCACTTCTTCGTGGGTCTGCCCAAGTGGTTTGGGCAAACTCTGCTTAAAGATACACAACCAAATTTAGACTTCTGCTGACCTCTCCACCTTTTCTATCACCGTATAGCCATCAAGGGACCCCCATTTTACTGAGAAAGGTGGTGCCCAGTAGGTCAAATTAGCTTGCTGCCCATAGGGTGAATGGCAATGGGATTAGAAGAACTAATGACTCTGAGGACAAGGAGGTTAGATGGTGGAGGCCCCTTGGGGCCTCAAGGTGTTGGAGGCCCACAGGAAATTTTTCTCCTAATTTTCTAGCCCTGATGAAGCCTGTTTTCCAAATGACAATAATATAAGCCGGACATTGTGCATTTGGATAATATCACTTTAAGAATTAGATATTACCAGTGGGGAATGTTCTGCCTGCCGAGCACACAGGACTGCATAAAAGTAAAACCTGACAAATAGAAGATTGTAATATTTTGCTACGGGGTTGCAATAATTGTTCTTTCTCTGTGTAACACATGTAGTTAATACTTGAGTATTGATGTGAATCTCAGCAGGGAGCATTTCATTTTCTAAGCTTTTAGCACAGTTTTAAAGATGATCTATAAGTAGAAGCATGTACTAAGACATAATAAAATGATAAAAACAAATCTCCAAAAAAAGAAAGAAAAATTAGACCAATCCTACTGTATGTGAGGAGAGAAGGAGATTTATGTAATATCCAGGAAGATGACCCCTCCGAATTTATGTCTGTCCACTAGAGATGGCCTTGCGGTACGCCCGGCGGTCATTTTGCAGCGAACTTTTCGCATTCGCAATTCGGCGAACATGCGAACATATGGCGATGTCCGCTGGCGCCATATTCTTTTGCATTGCGCCGAACTTTGACCAATGACACGTCAATCAAGTGGGACAGAACAGCCAATTGAGATGTTTCAGCACAGGGACACACCCCCACCCTATAACAGAACCCGATCTGGCAGCCATTTTACATTCTGCGTTTTGCCAGTGTAGAGAGAGGTTGCTTTGTGGAGCAGGGACAGGCTGCTAGGGACACCAAACGCTAGCTAATAGGGCCAAAAAAGTCCTTTCAAGGGCTGGTATAGGTGTGCTATCAATAGGTGTGATATACCGAGGGGTGTGATTTACTTATAATATACATTCTAACATAGAAAGTATATTATAGTGCATTTGTATTGTGCAACAGTTGTGTGCAGTTCTGCTGCGATACCGCAGCTATATAGAGGGAACAGTGTTATTGGAACAACTATTTGCAACGGGTGTGATATACCTGTTACCCCCCAAAAAAACTGATTGACGGCTGCGATATACCTGTTGCCCCAAAAAAACTGAGGGGTGTGATATAACTGTTGTGGCAAAAAAAATAATTGAGGGGTGTGATATACCTGCTTCCACAAAATACTGATTAAGGGGTTTGATATACCTGCTTCCACAAAAAACTGATTAAAGGCTGCGATATACCTGCTTCCACAAAATACTGATTAAGGGGTTTGATATACCTGCTTCCACAAAATACTGATTGAGGCCTGCGATATACCTGCTTCCACAAAATACTGATTAAGGGGTTTGATATACCTGTTTCCACCAAATATTGATTTAGGGCTGCAATATACCTGCTTTCACAAAATACTCATTATGGGGATTGATATACCTGCTTCCACCAAATATTGATTGAGGCCTACGATTTCTCTGCTTCCACAAAATACTGTTAAAGGGAATTGATATACCTGCTTCCACCAAATATTGATTGGGGCCTGCCATATACCTGCATCCACAAATTACTGATTAGGGGTTTGATATACCTGCTTCCACCAAATATTGATTGAGGCCTGCGATATACCTGCTTCCACAAAATACTGATTAAGGGGTTTGATATACCTGTTTCCACAAAATATTTATTGAGGCCTGTGATATACCTGCTTCCACAAAATACTGATTAAGGGGTTTGATATACCTGCTTCCACAAAATACTGATTGAGGGCTGCGATATACCTGCTTCCACAAAATACTGATTAAGAGGTTTGATATACCAGCTTCCACCAAATATTGATTGAGGCCTACGATATACCTGCTTCCACAAAATATTGATTAAGGGGTTTGATATACCTGTTTCAACCAAATATTAATTGAGGCCTGCGATATAGTGAAAATTATTACCTGGAATTTTGCTTTCCATGAGTCCGAAGGCAGCACATGAAGGGTTAACTGAGTCCTATTCTCGCCCCAGAACCGCCCACCTAGATAAAAAACAAGATAATTAATTAATTAGCAGTCCTATAGGTCCCTATAAAGCACTCCCTCTTTCAAACCTCCAATGTGTATAAAAAATAGATTCAGGCAATATGCAAAACAAAAGGATTTATTAGGGAGGGTATGTATGTGCTGCCTTCGGACTCATGGAAAGCAAAATTCCAGGTAATAACTTTCACTTTCCCCTGTCGTCCTCGGCAGCACATGAAGGGATATGCATAGATTCTAAAGGGAGGGAATTACTGAACTGCTGCACTCAACACCGCAGTACCAAAGGCTGAGCTCTTATTTTCTATGTCCAGCCGGTAGTGCTTCATGAAGGTAGATGGCGTAGACCACGATGCTGCTCTACAGATCTCTTCTAGGGAGACATGCGCTTGTTCAGCCCAAGATGTTGCTGTGGCCCTAGTTAAGTGGGCTCTAATCGGAGAAGGAGGAGAGATGCCCTCTATGGTGTATGCCTCCAAGATGACAGACTTGATCCATCTTGCCAGGGAACTCTTAGATGCCTTGTGACCTTTATTAGGACCGGAGTATAACAAAAACAGATTTTCATCTAATCTAAAATTCTCGGTCCTTCGAAGGTAGATCTCAACTGCCCTCTTGACATCCAAGGTGTGCCAGCGAGCTTGTTCTTCATCTGAGGGATCTGGGAAAAAGACTGGTAGAAATGCTTCTCGGTTGACGTTAGCAGAAGAAGGAACTTTTGGCACAAAGGAAGGTAGAGTGCGCAGCAGAACTCCATTCGGCAGGATTCTTAAATACGGTGTTTTAACCGATAGTGCTTGCAATTCCCCGAGTCTCTTAGCTGAAGTGATGGCAATAAGAAAGAGAACTTTACAGGAGAGCCAATTAAGTTCTGCGTCTATTAAGAGCTCAAAGGGAGTTTCGGTCAATCTTCTGAGGACTAATGACAGATCCCAAACAGGCATAGGGTGTCTCACCACCGGTCTAAGCTTCTTAATGGCCTTGAAGAAACGGTTAATTAAGGGATGATGTCCGAATCTGCTTTCTGTCATGGCATTAATGGCTGTCATGTGCACTTTCAAAGTGTTCGGAGTAAGACCCTTCTGGAATCCATCTTGCAGGAACTGGAGGATAACAGGGACTGTAATATCTGAACATTCATTCTCTGACATCCAGGATGAAAATTTCCTCCATATCTTTTCATACTTGATATTCGTAGAGGCTTTCCAGGAGGAGAGTAGAGTATTGATGACAGGGACAGACAGCCCTTTTTCTTCTAGTCTGGACCTCTCAGTCTCCAAGCTGTGAGATGAAGTTTGTTCAGATGTTGATGAAACAGGCCATTCTGAACTAGTAAGTCGGGATAAGATGGAAGCTTCCAGTAGACTCCTCTGGATAACTGGAGTAGAAGTGGGAACCATGGCCTGCGTGGCCAAAAAGGAGCAATTAAGATCGCTTGAGGTTTCTCTAATAGGATCTTCTGCAGGACTCTTAAGATGAGGGGTACCGGGGGAAAGATATAAACATACTGGTCCTTCCAAGTTATAGAAAAGGCGTCTACTGCTGCTGGATTCTGGAATCCGTTCAGGGAACAGAACTTGGGCAGTTTGCTGTTTTCCCTGGAGGCCATCAGATCTATAGACGGAGTACCCCATCTGGCTGTAATCTGCAGGAAGTATTTCTGGTTCAGCTCCCACTCGGTTTGTCTGATCTTCCTCCGACTGAGAAGATCCGCCTGAGTATTCAACGAGCCTTTGATGTGTACCGCCCTTAGATTCTGTAAGTGCCTCTCTGCCCATGCGAAGATCTTCCTGCATAATGCAAGGAGTAGAAGGCTCCGGGTGCCTCCCTGCTTGTTTATGTAAAAAACTGCAGGGAGATTGTCCGTCTGAATTAGGACTGATTGGTTCTTCAAATCTGCCCGAAAGTGTTGTAATGCCAGCTTGATTGCCTTCAACTCTCTGAAGTTCGAGGACAGCTGTCGTTCTGTGCAGGACCAAGAACCTTGACCCCAACTGCTTCCAAGATGGGCTCCCCAGCCCCGGGAAGAGGCATCTGTCGTAACAGTCACCGTAGGTGTTAGCTGGAAGGATTTTCCCCTGGATAGATTCCTTCCTCTTAACCACCATTTCAGCTCCGAGATTGTGGAATGTCTCAACCTGACACGGGCTGAGAGATTGTGGTTGTACTTCCAGACTTGAAGCAAGTCCTGCTGTAATTCCCGTATGTGGGCCTGAGCCCATGGAACTGCATATATTACTGATGTCATATGACCCAGGGTTTTCATCACCCTGTGGACTGTAGGTCTTTGGCCCGCAATTAAGATCTTTATTGCTGATGACACAGAGTTTATCCTGGAGGTCGAGAGATACAGGGTCATGGTGCAAGTGTCTATCCTGAAGCCTAGAAACGTCTTGGATGTTGCTGGCTGGATGTCGGATTTGTCCCAATTGATCAAGAAGCCCAGAGACTGAAGCAACTCGATGACTTTCAGGAGATGGGAATTCAGTAAGTCCCTGGTGGGTGCCACTACAAGCCAGTCGTCCAGGTACGGAAACACCTGTAAGGCTTGTAGGCGTAAACTTGCAACAGCGATTACGGCTAATTTCGTAAAAATCCTGGGTGCTGATGAGAGGCCGAAGGGCAGGGCTTTGAATTGGAGGTGCTTTACTTTTCCTCCCAGGGTAATTGCAATCCTCAGAAAGCGTCTGGACGTGTTCTCTATTGGGACATGCAGATAAGCGTCTCTCAAGTCGATGGATGCCAAGAAGTGACCTTCTTGAAGCAGAGACGTGATAGACCTTATGTTTTCCATCTTGAAATGAACCTTTGTGATGAACTGATTCAAGTAGCGGGGGTCTATGATTAGGCGCCACTTTCCCTCTGGCTTGGGGACTGGAAATACTCTGGAATATACTCCTGTTCCTTCTTGATGTCTTGGTACAGGTTCCAGAGCACCCTTTTGAATGAATTCCCTTACGAGGTCTATGACCCGAGGGTCTTCTCTTTGATTTAAGAGAAAACGGTCTCTTGGATGGCGGATAAACTCCAGTGAGTATCCTTCTCTTACAATCCTCAAGGCCCAAGTGTCTGAGGAGATTCCCTGCCATGCTGTGTAGAATCGAGTAAGCCGACCTCCTACCACTTTGCTTCTGGCGTCAGAAGTCCTCTTTGGTGGGTTTATCCTCTGGTTTCTTCCTACCCTTATCCGATGTTCTGGCAAAATATCTTCGGTCAGATCCTCTCCTGTCCGAACGCCCGCGAAAATCGGATCTTTGAAAGCGCTGCCTTCTGAAGGGCCGAAAGCTTCTGGGTTGAAATCTGCGCCTGGCAAGAGGAAATTCCAGTGCTTTATCTTCCTTATTGGTTTCCAATAAAGTGTCTAGTTGAGAGGCGAACAGACGCCCTGGTTCAAAAGGAAGCGAACAAAGGTTGTTCTTGGAGGGAACATCACCCGACCATAATTTCAACCAGATTGATCTCCTGATAGAGTTGGAGAGAGCCATATTTTTGGCTAAGCCTTTCAGGGTATCCACGGGGAAGTCACATAGGAATTCCGCCGCGATCTTCAAAGAAGGAAGCTGCTGAAGCAATTCTTCTCTCTCAACGCCATCCTCAATATCCCTTCCTAGTTGACTCAACCATACCCTCAGGGCACGGGCTACAGGTACTGCGGCCATGGACGCCTTCTTCAGGGAGGCTATATAAGAATGAAGCCGCTTTAGGAGATTATCTGCCTTCTTATCCATGGGATCCCTTAACAACGTAGAGTCGTCCGACGGAAAAAAGGACCTCTTCGCTAGTCTGGCCACTGCAGGATCGACCTTGGAAGGTGCCCCCCATTTCTCACATTCAGCAGGGTCTATCTTGTACATAGCCCTAGCTCTTCTTCCTGAATCCATCTTCCTTAATGGATGTTTCCATTCCTTCTGGATGATGGATTCAAGCACCGGATGACTGGGAAAGACCCGTGCTTTCTTTTTAGGAAAGTAAAACAGGCTCCCCTCATCTTGGTCGGTACGCGTCTCCGTCTTGGATTCAATTATATGTTTCACATCCTTGATGAGACGATTAATATCCTCCTTCCTGAATAAGAAGTTCTCTTCTGTGGCTGGTTCTAGATCTGAGCTAGAACCAGAGGACAATTCCCCTTCCGAGCGAGAAGACCTCTCGGGAGACGTAGAAGGGCTAGGATCAGCCCGTTTCCTCTTATGCGTCTTCTGTCTCTTAGATTGAGACAGAAAGGTTTCGAGTAAGGAAAATAATTTTTTTGTATTATCTTCGGAGACAAGCTCCGGCTGAGTACAAGCTGCGCAAATGTTTGACGTATAACCCTTAGGAAGCGGTTTGATACATGTAATACATAAGGGCTGCTTCTTATGTCTCTTCACACGCCTGGGTGAGGATTCCGGGGAATGGGAAAACGCCTCTAATCCACAGCTCCCACAATTATCGTCCTGGTGGTCATCAGGGAGAGGCTGGTCGCAGGATTGGCACAGCCTGTGCCTGTGCTTCCTGGCTCTTTTTCCTCCTTTACTGGAATGGCTGGACATCTTAAAAATATTAGAGCTCGACTGCCAGGGCACAAGGGCAGTGAGAGCATGGACTATACCACCTTAAATAGAGTACCAGATTTGAATTTGCCGCCGGAATCCCGGGGGGCGGGCGCCCGCTGATGACGTCACACTCAGCAGCCGACGCTGCGTTCCACGATGCGTTCCACTTGGAGCTGCAGGCACCGCCATTGCCATCAGAGAGAGAAGCGCTGGAGCGGCATAATGCAGGCATCGCTGCACACCAGAACCCGGCACAGGAGAGGAACGACTCCACAGAGCAGCGCCAAGGCACCCCCATGGCTAGCTGGACTCTGAGCCTAAGCCTGGGACACCCCCCAGGCATGAGGGCTCCAGATGAGGTGGGCTAGAAACCTGTCCAGAATCAGGACATGAAAAAAACACATTGGAGGTTTGAAAGAGGGAGTGCGTTATAGGGACCTATAGGACTGCTAATTAATTAATTATCTTGTTTTTTATCTAGGTGGGCGGTCCTGGGGCGAGAATAGGACTCAGTTAACCCTTCATGTGCTGCCGAGGACGACAGGGGAAACCTGCTTTACCAAAATACTGATTGAGGGGTTTGATATACCTGCTTCCACAAAATGCTGATTAAGGGGTTTGATATACCTGCTTCCACAAAATACTGTTTAAGGGCTGCGATATACCTGCTTCCACAAAATACTGATTAAGGGGTTTGATATACCTGCTTCTACAAAATACTGATTAAGGGGTTTGATATACCTGCTTCCACAAAATACTGTTTGAGGGCTGCGATATACCTGCTTCCACAAAATACTGATTAAGGGGTTTGATATACCTGTTTCCACAAAATACTGATTGAGGCCTGCGATATACCTGCTTCCACAAAATACTGATTAAAGGGTTTGATATACCTGTTTCCACCAAATATTGATTTAGGGCTGCAATATACCTGCTTTCACAAAATACTCATTATGGGGATTGATATACCTGCTTCCACCAAATATTGATTGAAGCCTGTCATATACCTGCATCCACAATTTACTGATTAGGGGTTTGATATACCTGCTTCCACCAAATATTGATTGAGGCCTGCGATATACCTGCTTCCACAAAATACTGATTAAGAGGTTTGATATACCTGTTTCCACAAAATATTTATTGAGGCCTGTGATATACCTGCTTCCACAAAATACTGATTAAGAGGTTTGATATACCTGCTTCCACAAAATACTGTTTGAGGGCTGCAATATACCTGCTTCCACAAAATACTGATTAAGAGGTTTGATATACCAGCTTCCACCAAATATTGATTGAGGCCTGCGATATACCTGCTTCCACAAAATATTGATTAAGGGGTTTGATATACCTGTTTCAACCAAATATTAATTGAGGCCTGCGATATACCTGCTTTACCAAAATACTGATTGAGGGGTTTGATATACCTGCTTCCACAAAATGCTGATTAAGGGGTTTGATATACCTGCTTCCACAAAATACTGTTTGAGGGCTGCGATGTACCTGCTTCCACAAAATACTGATTAAGAGGTTTGATATACCTGCTTCCACAAAATACTGATTAAGGGGTTTGATATACCTGCTTCCACAAAATACTGTTTGAGGGCTGCTATATACCTGCTTCCACAAAATACTGATTAGGGGTTTGATATACCTGCTTCCGCCAAATATTTATTGAGGCCTGCGATATACCTGCTTCCACAAAATACTGATTAAGGGGATTGATATACCTGGTTCCACCAAATATTGATTGAGGGCTGCGATATACCTGCTTCCACAAAATACTGATTTATGAGGTTTGATATACCTGCTTCCACAAAATACTGTTTGAGGGCTGCGATATACCTGCTTCCACAAAATACTGATTAAGGGGTTTGATATACCTGTTTCCACCATTTATTGATTGAGGCCTGCGATATACCTGCTTCAACAAAATACTGATTAAGGTGTTTGATATACCTGCTTCCACAAAATACTGTTTGAGGGTTGCGATATACTTCCTTCCACAAAATACTGATTAAAGGGATTGATATACCTACTTCCACCAAATATTGATTGAGGCCTGTGATATACCTCCTTCCACAAAATACTGATTAAAGGGATTGATATACCTGCTTCCACCAAATATTGATTGAGGCCTGCGATATACCTGCTTCCACAAAATACTGATTAAGTGTTTGATATACCTGTTTCCACAAAATATTGATTAAAGCCTGCGATATACCTGCTTCCACAAATAGAGCTCTTATCTAGGTACCGGCACAGGGTCATTTTGAAAAAAACAGGCAGAGGAAGAGGCAGGCCGTTCCGCAGGGGTGGTAGGGGTCGGGCAGGTGCACCAGGCTAGAGCCTAAGTGGGAAGTTGGAGAAGGCGCGTGTGATTACTTTAAAGGACGCACCAGAGTTGGTTGAGTGGCTCAATCAGCCTTCCACTTCTGCACCCTCCTCATCCTCTGTATATGGACCCTCCTTACTCTCTGCTGTGTGCACCCCCAAAGACACCACCACCACCATAGCACCTCCACACGAGTCAGAGGAATTATTTTCCTATCCATTCCCAGACCTTACTGATGTGCAGACATTCTTGACATCGGATGAGGAAGAGGAGGTAGCAACGGCCGCCACCCAGCAGTCTGACGACAGTACCCAGGTCAGCCCAAGGAGGGAGGTCCGCGCTGTTGCTGCCTACTGCGAGATCTCAGATGTCAGTGGTGGTGAAGGTGACGCTGATGACGTGTCGATGGAAGTCACATGGGTGCCCAAAAGAGAGGAAGAGGAGGGGAGTTCAGAGGGAGAGATGGAGCAGCAGAGAGGGAGGAGAAGCAGGCAGAGCTCCCAGGAGACAGGAGACAAAAAGCAGACTGCAAATGTATCTGGAGCGAGCCATTCACTATGCACGGTCACTTCTGGTGCTCCCAGGACAACGGCACATGGCTCTGCAGTGTGGACTTTTTTTTAACGTGTCAGCTGCTGACAACAGTGTTGCCATCTGCAGCCTGTGCTGTCAACGCATAAGTCGCGGTAAGCCCATTACTCACCTAGGGACGACCGCCTTAAGAAGGCACCTGGCCTCCCATCACCGAGCCCAGTGGGAGCAACGCCGTCAAAACCCACAAAGCCGCACTCCCGGTGCTCCACGTCCTGCCTCTTTTCCTTCTCCTTCTCCTCTCTCCTCCCAGTTCTCCTCTACTTCACCTTCCACCGTGCCTTCATCACGTTCATCTGACAGAAGGCAGGCTTCCGTGGCCCAAATGTTCGAGTGTAAAAAGTTGATGACGCCGGATAACCCTCTTGCCCAACGGCTTACTGCTGGCTTGTCGGAACTGCTAGCCTGCCAACTACTGCATATAAACTGGTGGACCCGGAGGCCTTTAGAAAATTTGGAAGGAAATATTTCTCCCAGAGCAATATGGCCACGTTCAGCGGCAAGTGAATATATCTTTAGCACACCGTGTCAGTGCCAAAATACATCTGACCACAGACATGTGATCTAGCAAACACGGGCAGGGAAGGTACATCACTTTTATTGCCCGCTGGGAGAACCTTCTGACGGCATGTAACCCGTGGCTCCAGTGTGGATTTGATGTTACCGCTATGGATTGCATGCAGGCCTGCCTCTTCTTTTCCTCCTCCTACTGCATCCTCCGTCTCCTCCTCAGCTGACTTCTCCTTTTCCACTGCTACCACCTCTTCTGCTGCACCCCGAAGCTCCCCAGAACCTATTCGATGTGCCAGTTGAGACTTTGCCATGCTGTGCTGCGGCTGTTGTGCCTGGAAGCCAAGAGCCACACCGGTCCTGCACTGCTTTCAGCGCTGCGGTCACAGGCCGATCAGTGGCTAACCCCGCTCACTTTGACAGTTGGTAAAGTGGTGTGCGACAACGGTGCCAATCTGCTGAGCTTGCTGAAACAGGGCAAAATGGCACACATCCTGAACTTAGTCGTGCAGCTATTTGTTGCCAAATACCCCGGTGATGTTCAGCGGCAGCACCACCTGCCCGTCAGACGTCTGATTTGTGACAGCCTGACGCACTGGAACTCTACCTTGTATATACAGCCTGATGCTGTATGGCAGGCTGTATATACATACATATATATACATATATATACATACATATATATACACATATATAGTATGTCACTGTCCATGTTGTGGGATTATTTGTGCACTTATAGTAAGTATTTGGTAGCTCCAAAATTCGCCTGCCATTAAAGTTACTGGGTCCCGCGGCGAACGCGCAGTTCGCGAACATTTGAATTTGTTCGGGTTCGCGAACCATCCCAGTCGATGTTCGGCCATCACTATGGTCCACTGTCCTTGTGTACAACAGATTTCACACGGCCATAAAACAGTTACTGTTGCCATTCACATCTTTTACACAACATAAACCTCAATATTAGTGATGAGCGAAATAAAGTCAAACGATTTGACTTCGACCCGAATTTCAGGAAAAATTTGATTCCCTGCAAAGCCGAATTTCCTTGCGCTTTGTGGTAACGAATCATTTTTCGCTGAAATGGTGGTAAAAACAAAAAAATACACATTTACCTCATCTATTTGCATGTGAATAGGCCGTCTTGGCCATCTTGATTGAAGATACAGTGCGAAATCTTGCGCGCAATGATGTATGGCGTCACTACGCCGGCTAACGTGATGCTGCTACCAGATACAGTATTTCTACAGTTGCCAATAGGCATTACCAAAGCTACCACAAGATATTTCTAGGGCTGCCACTAGATATTTTCATAGCTGCCAAGTATGGTTGTAGTGGTTGTAGTGATGAGAGACATAGGCAATATTCGTTTTCGCAATATTTCGTGAATTTTTCGCATAATATTCACAATAAATTAATGAATTCTAGAATTCGTGATCTTGTCATTATTTTTGCGATTGTGCAAATCATCACTAATGATGCGCATATTTTTTGCGCAATACATGCAACCTTACATTTTATCAGGCCTGAGTAGATATTACTGATTGGTGCACTAAGTATTGTTGTGACATCACAGCACTATGTCTGTAGCATGTATGTATGGACAGCAGAGAAACAGTAATTCCTATCACACTACCTAACACCCTGCACTGGAACCTATCAGCTACACTATATCAGGATATAACCTACACTGACTATCTACCGCTAACTATCTGTATTATATATATGAGCTAATAGTAACTAACTGTCTAATGTAATTGGATAAGGAATAGGATCCGGATGAAAGCACAGAGCACAGCAATGTTGGGGAGGTTCTTATATAGTAAGGGGTAGGGAGCTTTCCTATTGGTTGCTAGGGATGTTGCTAAGCTCAGACAAAGACATTGCAGCGTTCTCATTGGCCCACAAGCAAGAAGGGAGGTTACTGATGAAAAGAAAATCTAGAATATTCACGAATACGAATATATACAGTGGGATGCGAAAGTTTGGGCAACCTTGTTAATCGTCATGATTTTCCTGTATAAATCGTTGGTTGTTACGATAAAAAATGTCAGTTAAATATATCATATAGGAGACACACAGTGATATTTGAGAAGTGAAATTAAGTTTTTTAGGATTTACAGAAAGTGTGCTATAATTGTTTCAACAAAATTAGGCAGGTGCATAAATTTGGGCACCACAAAAAATAAATGAAATCAATATTTAGTAGATCCTCCTTTTGCAGAAATTACAGCCTCTAAACGCTTCTTGTAGGTTCCAATGAGAGTCTGGATTCTGGTTGAAGGTATTTTGGACCATTCCTCTTTACAAAACATCTTAAGTTCATTCAGGTTTCATGGCTTCCGAGCATGGACAGCTCTCTAAGTCACACCACAGATTTTCAATTATATTCAGGTCTGGGGACTGAGACGGCCATTCCAGAATGTTGTACTTGTTCCTCTGCATAAATGCCTTAGTGGATTTTGAGCAGTGTTTAGGGTCGTTGTCTTGTTGAAAGATCCAGCCCCTGTGCAGCTTCAGCTTTGTCACTGATTCCTGGACAATGGTCTCCAGAATCTGCTGACTCTGAGTGGAATCCATGTGTCCCTCAACTTTGACAAGATTCCCAGTCCCTTCACTGGCCACACAGCCCCACAGCATGATGGAACCACCACCATATTTCACTGTAGGTAGTAGGTGTTTTTCTTGGAATGCTGTGTTCTTTTTCCTCCATGCACAACGCCCCTTGTTATGGCCAAATAACTCAATTTTAGTTTCATCAGTCCACAGCACCTTATTCCAAAATGAAGCTGGCTTGTCCAAATGTGCTTTAGCCCACCTCAAGTGGCACTTTTTGTGCTGTGGGCGGAGAAAAGGCTTCCTCTGCATCACTCTCGCATACAGCATCTCCTTGTGTAAAGTGCGCCGAATGGTTGAACGATGCACAGTGACTCCATCTGCAGCAAGATGATGTTGTAGGTCTTTGGTGCTGGTCTGTGGGTTGACTCTGACTGTTCTCACCATTCGTCGCTTCTGTCTATCCGAGATTTTTCTTGGTCTGCCACTTCGAGCCTTAACTTGAACTGAGCCTGTGGTCTTCCATTTCCTCAATATGTTCCTAACTGTGGAAACAGACGGCTGAAATCTCTGAGACAGCTTTCTGTATCCTTCCCCTAAACCATGATGGTGAACAATCTTTGTCTTCAGGTCATTTGGTAGTTGTTTTGAGACCCCCATGTTGTTACTCTTCAGAGAAAATTAAAAGAGGAGGGAAACTTACAATTGACCCCCTTAAATACTCTTTCTCATAATTGGATTCACCTGTGTATGTAGGTCAGGGGTCACTGAGCTTACCAAGCCAATTTGAGTTCCAATAATTAGTTCTAAAGGTTTTGGAATCAATAAAATGACAACAGTGCCCAAATTTATGCTTCTGCCTAATTTTGTTTAAACAATTATAGCACACTTTCTGTAAATCCAATAAACTTTATTTCACTTCTCAAATATCACTGTGTGTGTCTCCTATATGATATATTTAACTGACATTTTCTATCGTAACAACCAACGATTTATACAGGAAAATCATGACGATTTACAAGGTTGCCCAAACTTTCGCATCCCACTCACTGTAGCACTATATTTTATATCTTTGCAAATTCTCGAAGTGTCGATATTCGTGATAAAAATTCACGATTAGAATATTCACGATTAACACTAGTATCTAGCACTGGACAGGTTGCAATGCACAAAACAACCACTGGGTGACTGCACATAGACAACCATATGATAGACATCTCATGACACAATGCTGAAAAACATGTTGTTTTTTAAACAGTGCTGTGCCACATGTCTTTGGACTCTTGCTGCAAAACCCTGCATGCAGTTATATCTCAGGCAGAAATGTAAATGATTATGAAAAATTAAGTGTGGTCTGATTAGACACTGGATCTCACCACGAGAGGGAGTAAAAGTTCTTGATTGCAGATTCTGCTTGGATTCAATTATGCAATTGGTGAGCGCTTCAATCCTGCCTCTGTTGTGGAGCGACACACTGCCCCAACTGCTGGTGTGTTGATCTGGGGAGCAATTGCATATGACAATTGTTGACCCCTAGTAGTGATACGAGGGACACTAACAGCTCAGCGATATTTGCAGGTCACCCTGCCGCCACATGGGTTGCCTCTCTTGGCAAAGCTTTGGGAACCGACGAGTGTGCAGGATAATGCTCACCCATGCACAGCAAGGGTTTCCGAGGAATGTCTCCTCCAGATTGCAACACTTTCTTGGCTGCCCAGTCGCCAGATTTATAATCATTTATGAGACCAGCTGGGACGTCAGCTTCAGCAACTTGCGAGTGTGCAGAATTTACAGGTCCAACCAGTGGCTGATCCAGAGCCTGGTCTCGGGAGGGGCACTTCCAGATTATTTTCTGTCCACCGCCACAAAACAATGGTGCTTATAGAACAGACTACACAGTGTAGCCGTATACTGTATATTGTGTGGCACAGTGTAGCGGTATCCTGTATATATGTGTATAACAAACATATTTCACATGAAAACTTACAATTACTTGGCTTGGCCCTTGGGGATCTCAGACGCCACTTCCACACTTTGGCCGGGGGCTCGGCGGAGCTGATGTTGTGCTTTATCCTAATGAGAAAGATTTCATAATAAGGATTTGGAAAAGGGGCAGAGGGAAAGCAGAGCAGCGAGAGGCTGGTGCTGCTACTACGGGGTCATACCATGGGGGAGTAATAAAGCCCACCATAATGCCCCCCACAGTAGAAATAATTCTCCTTATAATGTGACAGTGCAAAAAATACCCCCTTGTAATGCCCCCAGGTGAGCTAATGTCCCCATAATGTGCCAGTATAAAATACCCCCGTATAGTGCCCCCAGTAAATGCCCCCATAGTGCTCCACACCCTCCTTCCTCCTAGTGCCCCCCATAATGTATCCGTATAAAATGCTCCAGTAGATGCCCTCAGTGTCCCCCATAATTTGAAAGTATAAAATACCCCTTCTTAGTGCCCCACGTAGATGACCCCATAGTACTCCTCTTCCCCATAGTACCCACCATAATGTGTCCCAGTATAAAATTGTACTGTACAAAGCGCCCCATATAAAATACCCCTTCTTTGTGGCCTCAGTAGATGCCCCTATAGTGCCCCCAATAATGTGCCAGTGATAACAGCCCCGCATGTGCCAGTGATAACAGCCCCCCCATGTGCCAGTGATAACAGCCCCCCCACGTGCCAGTGTTGATAACAGCCCCACCACGTGCCAGTATTGATAACAGCCCCCCATGTGCCAGTATTGACAACAGCCCCCCATGTGCCAGTATTGACAACAGCCCCCCATGTGCCATTATTGATAACAGCCCCCCATGTGCCAGTATTGATAACAGCCCCCCATGTGCCAGTATTGATAACAGCCCCCCATGTGCCAGTATTGATAACAGCCCCCCATGTGCCAGTATTGATAACAGCCCCCCATGTGCTAGTATTAATAACAGCCCCCCCATGTGCCAGTATTGATAACAGCCCCCCACGTGCCAGTATTGATAACAGCCCCCCATGTGCCAGTATTAATAACAGCCCCCCCCATGTGCCAGTATTGATAACAGCCCCCCATGTGCCAGTATTGATAACAGCCCCCCATGTGTCAGTATTGATAACAGCCCCCCATGTGCCAGTATTGATAACAGCCCCCCATGTGCCAGTATTAATAACAGCCCCCATGTGCCAGTATTAATAACAGCCCCCCATGTGCCAGTATTGATAACAGCCCCCCATGTGCCAGTATAAATAACAGCCCCTCATGTGCCAGTATTGATAACAGCCCCCCATGTGCCAGTATTAATAACAGCCCCCCATGTGCCAGTATTGATAACAGCCCCCCCCCATGTGCCAGTATTGATAACAGCCCCCCATGTGCCAGTATTAATAACAGCCCCCCATGTGTCAGTATTAATAACAGCCCCCCATGTGCCAGTATTAATAATAGCCCCCATGTGCCAGTATTAATAACAGCCCCCCCATGTGCCAGTAAAAGTATTGCATATTTTAAAAAAAATAAATAAATACTTACCTCCATGTCAGCGATGCGATGCAGGCCTCTTTCGGCCTGTGTCCTGCGCTGTATGGCTCAGGCGGCGCGATGATGTCATCGCGCCGCCTGCGCCAGCCTCTGATAGGCTGCCAGCCTAGTGCCTGCAGCCTATCAGAGGAAGGGAAAGGGACACGCCTCTCCCTCCCCTGCCTCAGCACAGCTATCTGTATAGCTGTCCTGAGGACGGCGATACAGATGACTATGGAGATGAGCACTTCCACAATGAAAAGTGCTCATCTCCCTGTGCCCCGCTGCCGCCGCCAGCTCGAAGGGGGGGGGGGGAATTTCTCCTTCCCCCCTGGATCCGACACTGGGTCCAATTACAACATCTGTGGGCAAATGTGTCGCAGCATACCATAGGGTACCTGTATGCCTCCATGTCCAACCCTATGTCATCTTGTATCCAGGCTAGACACCGTATCTCATCTTATATCCAGGCTATAAGCTGTATCAGATCTTGTATCCAGGCTAGACACCGTATCTCATCTTATATCCAGGCTATAAGCTGTATCAGATCTTGTATCCAGGCTAGAGGCAGTATCTCATTTTGTATCCAGGCTAGAGGCCGTATCTCATCTTGTATCCAGGCTAGATGCAGTATCTCATCTTGTATCCAGGCTAGAGGCCGTATCACAACTTGTATCCAGGCTAGAGGCAGTATCTCATCTTGGACCCAGGCTAGAGCGTATCTCCTTTTGTATCCAGGCTATAGGCCGTATCTCATCTTGTATCCAGCCTAGAGGCAGTATCTCATCTTGTATTCAGTCTAGAGGCCGTATGTCATCTTGTATCCAGGTTCGAGGCTGTATCTCATCTTGTATTCAGGCTAGAGGCCGTATGTCATCTTGTATCCAGGTTAGAGGCTGTATCACATCTTTTATCCAGGCTAGAGGCCGTATCTCATCTTGTATCCAGGCCAGTGGCTGTATCTCATCTTGTATCCAGGGTAGAGGCTGTATCTCATCTTGTATCCAGGCTAGATGCAGTATCTCAACTTGTATGCAGACTAGAGGCCGTATCTCATCTTGTATCCAGGCTAGAGATCATATCTCATCTTGTATCCAGGCAAGATGCAGTATCTCATCTTGTATGCAGGCTAGAGACCGGACCTCATCTGGTATGCAGGCCAGAGGCTGTATCTCATCTTGTATCCAGGCTAGATGCGTATCTCATCTTGTATCCAGGCTAGATGCCGTATCTAATTTTGTATCCAGGCTGGCTAGAAGCTGTATCTCATCTTGTATCCAAGCAAGAGGCCATATCTCATCTTGTATCCAGGATAGATGTCGTCTCTAATCTTGTATCCAGGTTAGAAGCTGTATCTCATTTTGTATCCAGGATAGAGACCGTATTTCACTTTGTATGTAGGCCGGAAGCGGCCCAACAGGGTCCTAGAGCCTCCTTTGAATTGTACAGCTTTCCCCAATAAACTTCTCGTTTCGCTCTAATATTGTAATCAGTTTCATTTATCATTACATTCAGACATAGAAAGTTTCATTTGATTTCAACAGCTCCTTCTTGGTGCGGAATCTTTTTGTCAATGAGTGTATATGTATACCAGTGTTTTCTTAAGTGAATTTTGGAATCTTCATATCCAATCAAACTAATTTATAAATATCCGTTGACTCTAACCCATGATTACATGGGGTTCATTACTGCACTACTGAAACTTCAACATTTTTCATAAAGAAATATGATTGAATCCTGATACTTATAATGAGGACTCCGTTATCTTTCATTGCAAAATATCTATTTGGTTAAACGTCAACAAATTAATGTAATTTTGTAAATTGAGTCTCTTGACCCCGTTCTGAATTTTACACTGACATCTTACTGCTATTAGTGTTTCCTTTTCCAATGTGTTGAGGAAAGATAAAATGTATGTATTAACCTTTGATCAGCGTTATTATTCACGTTAAGTGAACATTTGATAAACACGTTTATTAACCTTGATTTAATTGCAGTTCTTTCACTTGTTTTTGTCTTGCTGCTGCATCTTATCCCAGCAAATGCTTATTTTGTTTATAACATTCTGTCATTGAGTTTTCAGCTGTTCTGTGACAAAATCACCGATAATAATAAAAGGTAATATCACACCTAGAGTAAAAACCTCACTAAGCTTCCTCATCATCTCCTTCTACAACCACACACCTCCCTACTTACCTCTGTCACCTCTCTCTGTCACCCTACACCACCTACACTTTCCCTCTTCTTTGTCAACAACTCCTACACCTCCCTACTCTCCTCTCTTTCCTCTGTCAATTACTCTACACCTCTCTACATACCTCCCTCGCCTCTATCTAGCACTCTACATCTCTTTATTCCCCTTCTTTACCTCGGTCGACTACCCCCTACACCCCCGTACTCTCCTCCCTCACCACTATCTAGCCCCCTTTCTCCTCCCACACATCTGTCCACCACACTACATGTCTATACTCTGCTCCTTCACCTCTATCTACCACCCGACCCATGCTCTACATTTTTCCTATGATCTAAGACTAACATCCTCCATAATATGAACCCCTCCTACTCTCATCATCAGAGTTTCTCTCATTGTTGCACTACTTGATTGATTCCCAACATCTATAATTTTTAATATGCCCTTAAAACACATTGACACAAGTTCTACCTGTATAATGGATCCTCTGTGTTGCTGTGGATGGAGGTTTGCACCTCTGACTGAGAATCTGCAGACAGTAGCTGACATGAGTAGAAACCAGTTTGTGTAGTACCCCAGAACAGGGTGAAAGGGTTAGCTAATGTTATGTTATATTATTAAGTTGAAAGTTGTGATTTTTTTGTATTTGTGCACCTAATAGCACTGTATGGTCAATTAAGGGTTAACACCTTGGCTCATCCTATTAGGTCACCAGAAGATGGACAGGGGTTGGCCCTCTGGGAAGTCAGTGGAGAGTCTAGTACTGCCTGAGGAACAGTGAGGACCTACATGTGAAAGTTTCTCAGAGCTAGGTAAGAGCTCAGAGAACCTTTATCTCTGAGACATCTACAGCCAAGGAAGCTACTTTATTGTCAAACGTGCTCTAGAGAGAAGAAAATCAGAAGGTCCAGAATCTACAAGGCTGTGCATTAGATTAAGTCAGAAAGGTATTGTGCATCTTTATGGCAGAAAGGATTTACTGCTGTTAAGGCCTCATGCACACGACCATGGTGTGTTTGGCGGTCTGCAAATCACGGATGGCGTCCGTGCGCATTCCGCAATTTGCGGAACGGCACGGACAGCATTTAATATAAATGCCTATTAGTGGGGCCACGGAACGGAGCAACGGATGCGGACAGCACACGGAGTGCTGTCCGCATCTTTTGTGGCCCCATTGAAGTGAATGGGTCCGCATCTGAGCAGCCAAAACGGTGGCTCGGATGCGGACCAAGACAACGGCCGTGTGCATGAAGCCTAAAGGGAACATTGCTAGTGCACCCTTCGGATTGGTCAACCATATCTTAAATCTGCTCCCCTCAGCCCAGGAATTTGCAGAAGCATTTAAGAAGAACCTCATTGCCTGCCTATAGTTCTGTTGAGAGACTTTGGAGAGATAGAGAGGAGTACTACAACCCCCATAATTTCTGTTGTCTATACATACTGCATACTTGATGTCATAGTGGCATACATTCACATATAGTTGTGACTAATCACAACACTAAAAAGATTGCATCAAGTCTTAACCACTCAATTATTGGGAATCACCCTATGCCTGCTCTGTTCTTTTTTTTGTTTTCACAAGGTCAAAAGCATGTCAGAGCATTCAAGCCAAGACAATCCAATTCAATCAAAGCACTACAGAAACCTGTAAACTCTGTAAATAAGCATAAGAGATATGAGTTCAAAAATAGCCATAGAGTTCAGGACTTAAAGAGATAAGCACTCTTTAGCTGCCAAAGTGGATGTGGTCTTGTAAGGCCACTTTCACACCTTGGGTGCGAAACTCCAGCATGGCTGTTCCGGCAGACAAGTATAGAATCGGCTGGATGCAAACTGGAGGATGCAGTGGTTTGCGTCTGGCTGGTTCTCCACTTGTCTGCCATAATGTGTACGGATCTCCGCTGGACCCTATTATACTTAATGGGGTCGGCAAGCATTCCATCTTGTCTGGCAGCGCCGAATCTGGAGAATTCTGGTAGGCTGTTCTCTGCCATTCCCTTTTCTTTTAATACATCCGTTTCCCAATCCGTTCATTCCACAATATCTCTCAAACTCCATAATGCACTTCATATCTGTATTAGCATTGCATTTGTCTTGTATTTTCATATTTCCCTGCAGATTGTACACTCTTGCAACAGGGTCCTTGTTTTCTCGCTTGAAACGGTTACCGTAATTAGTTTGCAACGTAATTATATATATTTTTTTCCGTACCCTCTGAGTGGTAATAAGTACTATGTTGGCGCTGTTTATTGGCTACAATGGAAAATGCTGTATTCCACCTAGATTATTATGTTTGTTACATTATTATTTGTCTTTGTAAGCCATGGAATTTGAATGGACAAAGTAAAAGTTAAAATTAAAGAAAAATAAAAAATAAAAGGCATGCAACCATTACATATTTTGATATTTTTCTTATTTGTCCTGCTGTTTTTTTCACATTCTACTGCTGTTTCCACCTTAACACTCGACTCGATTGCTAATGTAAAATTAAGTATGACCTTGAGCAGGAACATAAGCGTATCTCGCTGAAAGCAGCAGAATCTATTAACAAAAATTACTAACTTGATAAATTTCAATATGAAAAAATAAATTAAAATTAAAATTAAAAGATTGTGTATAGAGCCAAAGTTCCCAACTCAAGATAATGTCTCATCCCTTGACCTGCTGAAAGTCTGCAAATTCAACGTTAACTAACAACCACAAAAATCCACTTTCCTAATTTTGCCACAGCTATTTTGCAGTAAAACGCACCTTACACATTTCATAATGTTGGGCCAACCGGCCATCATACCACATATCACATATCTCAGCAATGTTCTCAAGGGACCCAGGCATCTACAGCATTATCATCCACTCCAACACATCATCCATTTGGATGTACAAAGAAATGTAGTGTAATTTTTCTCTCTCCAGTCAATGGTGCCCTAGGCAGCTTACTACCCTGATGCTCTTCTCACCACTGATTCCTAGTCCTACCCTCAAACCTACCTGAAAACTTCATAGCAGTCAATGGTACGTGTGCAGTCAGGGAAGAGCATCACATGCAAACAATATAACCATCTAAGCTCATGGGCAGGTCACTCCAAATCAGCTGGACCTGTGAGGAGCTTAACTCCTCTTTTACTGACAGTGGAGAAGACTGGTAACTTTAAAGGCAACTCAAGGCTTGAGTTTAAGTATAGAAACATAGAAACATAGAATATGTCGGCAGATAAGAAACATTTGACCCATCTAGTCTGCCAAGTATTTAGGACAAAACCCCGCCCCGGAGGTGCCCTATTTTCTTTCTGCTTAGCATTAACATAGGTAAGAGGTTGTTTGAAAGTCACCCTCAAAAAATATCATGGTTCATTTCTCCAGCATGCACAATGAATAGCAGGTAACACTACAAGACATTACAAATAATAGAACATTTTATGGATTTCACCCCAAAACCTTGCCTTCAGCCAGTATTATTTATATTAGAATCTGATAACATTTCTAATTTGTTCCACCTCACCAGGTCTATAAACATTGAATGGGGGGGGGGGGGGGCTGAGGGACACATATTTATAATCAGTGACAACTGAAATGCTAAATTAAATAATGAATTTCCCTTAAGGACATGATTGCCTGGATGATTAGATCACCAGCGTACAGTAATAATAAAGCTTCATTCAGCATACTCCTGAGAATATCACCTGATGTCTGGAACCGACCTGGGGGGACATTAGTTCTAGTCCCGTCTTGTCTATTTTTTAGTATTTTTTTTTTCCACTGAGAAAAATTGAAATATCTGCTAAAATTTTATTTAAAGGCATAATCAGTTTGCACAGTAAGATGTGATGTGGTGGATGAAAAGGTTTCTTTTGCCTCCTACAAAATCTATCAAGGTGTGGGAGGCAAAGGAAGGAGTATCTTAAAGGGGTTTTCCGACACCCAGCAAGTCCAGAAACCTATCTTAATTACACATAACATGCCTATAGGAGAAAGTTTGTAATATACTCGTCTGGATCAGCCTCACAGAAATCTGGCCATGCATTGCTCTTCCTGTGACAGTCTAGCTGAATGATTTATGTCTTAATATATCTTTGTAGGAGAGAGCTGTAATCTGTCTTTTTTTTAGTGCTAAAATTTTAAGTGCACAAGGCCACCACTAGGGGAAGCTAACAGCGCATTAATTTATAGATAGGCACCACTAGGAGGCGCTAACCACATATGGAGTTATATGGCTAGTATTAATCTCAGTGGGACATGTTTAAAGCTGCATGCAGTGAGCACCCCCTAGTGGCAGGTAGTCTGTATGACAGTTCCACTCCAAGCAAGGGATGCATGATTACTGTTGGGACCCTCTCTGAGCACAGACCACATAACCACCATTTCTCTATTTTAGACATATCACTGATGTTGTGTGTATATAAATATCCCTATTCTCCAGTTGTCATGACAATTTCCTGGCAGCAATATTTCCTTAAGAAAAGCATGAATTGACCAGATCCATTAATATGTATTCTCTGGTAACATTTGGACTTCAATCCTTGAGGATAAACTTTTATTACATTTTTGATTGCGTGTTATTTTAATATCATCCACAGAAGAAAGTGTTGATCATAGGATTTTCATCTCAGACCATCACAATCACTTTTGATGGATGTAATACCTACATCTTCACATCTCCTAGGCTTTCTATGCTTACTGCTTCACAGTCTTTCCCAAAGGGCACTGAAGTGATTAAAGGTTTTCCAGGTGCATAAAATGTTTTAAAATGGTTGAGAAAGTCTTAAAAAAATAAAGAGGCCAATCCCCGCAACTCACATTCTGACACTGCTGCAGTCCCTGCTGCTCTTCACTTCCTGGTCCCTGGTGCACTCCACTTCCTGGTACCTGCCGCTCTCCACTTCCTGGTTCCTGCTGCTCTCCACTTCCTGTTCCCTGCTGCTCTCCACTTCCTGGTCCCTGCTGCTCTCCACTTCCTGGTCCCTGACGCTCTCCACGTCCTGGTCCCTGCTGCTCTCCACTTCCTGATCCCTGTCGCTCTCCACTTCCTGGTCCCAGTCTCAACACACAGGAAGTGGCTTTGACTGACCATTCAGCCATTCATGGGCTTATGTGGGTCTCTATGTGGCCAGTGATGGTTGAGCAGGCATTCCAAGCCACTTCCTGTGCATTGAGACTGGGACCAGGAAGTGGAAAGCAACAGGGACCAGGGAGTGGAGAGCAGCAGGGACCAGGACGTGGAGAGCGTCAGAGACCAGAAACTGGAGAGCAGCAGGGACCAGGAAGTGGAGAGAAGCAGGGGCCAGGAAGTGGAGAGCAGCAGGGACCAGGACATGGAAAGCGTCAGGGACCAGAGAAGCATCGCAAAAACAGACAGATACGGTGGCCACTTTCATAACCTCAAAAAAGAAGACATCCTAGGCCATAACTTTCCCCATTAAAGGGGTTCTACACCTTTTCATTACTGATGATCTATCCACAGAATAAATCATCAGGATCTGATTGGTTGTGGTCCGACACCCGGGACCCCCATCGATCAGCTGTTTAAGAAGGCAGCGGCACTCAGAGTAGTTAACCCCTTAAAGGGGTTGTGTCGTCTCAAACATAGATGGCATATCGTTAGACTATGCCACTAATGTCTGATAGCTGCGATTCCCACCCCACACTCTATCTCTAAAACTGAGCCCACAAAGTGAAGGGGAGAGGAACGTGCATGCGCGGCTGCCCTCCATTCATTTCTATTGGGGTGCCGATGTTGATTCCAGAGTAGATCAATTGGAGCCGTACAAAATAGAATTCCTATAACCTCATTCTTCCTTTTTCTTTTTACTTGAAAGACGGAAACAATTTTCATCAACCATAAGCACCAGGGAGGGGTGCTGTCATGGGTTCTGGAAAATCTAATTACTGGTAAGTGTAATTATCATTTTTCCCTTCACCCATGACAGCACCATAGAGAGATGGACTACCAGAGAAAAAAACACCCCTCGAGAGGGATGTGCTTGAAAAGGAATCAAAAGCTTTGAAGACCCCAACAGGTAACAACAGGTTCAACTAAAAAAGTGTGAACAATAAACATCCTAACCTAAGAATTTCAACATTATACCTTAAACCCAGGATAATCTTATAAAATAAATCCTATATGGGTTTCACATCAAGTGTTAACATAAATCATAACAGATTTAACAACACATCTTAGAGAAGTACTTAGCTTGACGCAGAATGATTAAACTGAAGATGATTGCTGAACACCGATTCCTTTGGTGCAGATTATATTCCGAGACAGATGTTTCTTCCTGCCTCACCAAAAGTTCCCCAGGAGAGGCCCTTCCAAGGCACGCCACCTGCACTGTTAAATCTTCAGGGAGTGTGTAATGGGGAACTCACCCGGCACTCTCCCCACCCAGTGATCCAAGATCCACTGGAGGACCAGAAGAACTTCAGATGCCAAAATCTCAATTTTTTTTCGCAATCTGGCATCCATCATGGAACCCTACCGTGGCATCAATCCTTATCTGGAGGAGCTCACGGATCTGCCTCAAGAGGTCCAAAGAGCTCCCTGGACCCTTCAGACCTCCTAGAGTCCCCACCATCGGAAACTTTCTCACGAAGGATCCTAGCAGACAACCGCCGACCATCCAGGGACTCCCTGGGAAGTATTTATAGGGTTGTGCTGGTGAGCCATACCTCCTGTAGGCCATCCAGACTAAATGGACCAGCCCATCTTCTTACTCCAAACCAGAAGCCATATAGGGCTTTGTTGGAACACCATATGTCCTGTAGGCCATCCAAACAACATGGTCCAGCCCATATCTTCACTCCCAACTAGGAGACTTATAGGGCCTCGTTGGTGTACTACGCTTATTGTAGATAATTAAACTACAGACTGTCAATCAGGCATAGCCACAGAACCAGTTCACCATGCAGGCATAGCCATCAAGGCAGACTGCCACCAAGATATGGTTGCATCTCAGACACAGCTGGTTGCATAACCAGGTACCATCATCCAGATACTGTTGCAAGAACCAACAGTTAACAAGACATAGCGGCACGAGCCGCCAGCCGCACAGACATGGCGACCAAAGCCGCCAACCATGCAGACAGAGCCGCTTAAGCCACTAACCATGCAGACACGGCCCATGCAAAGTAAGCAGCTGAACAAACACAGCTGCACTGGATAAGCCCAGCAGCAGAAGCAGCAAGCTACAATGCAAAGCTGGAGAAGCAGTCATCCCAGGCAAGCATAACATAGAAGCAATCAGATCTATAGGAACATGAGGTCATGAAAAATGCCAACCTGCCACAAAGACTGACTTTTTTTAATTTATTTTTTATTACCACACGCTAAAAGCAGTGAACCAGAAAGTTCCAGGCTACCAGGCAGCCATAATTTTTTAAGCATGGACCCAAAGGGGTAACCAGTCACCTAGGCATATACTCAAAGGCAGTCAGCCAGCCTGCTAAACAGACAGACTCAAAGGCAGTCAGCCAGGAAAGGCAGCCAGCCTGCTAAAAAGACAGAGACTCAAAGGCAGCCAGCCAAATAGACAGAGACTCAAAGGCAGCCATCCAAATAGATAGAGACTCAAAGGCAGCCAGCCAACAGGCAAAGGCTCAAAGGCAGCCAGACAGACAGGCAAAGGCTCAAAGGGAGGCAGCCAGACAGGCAAAGGCTCAAAGGCAGCCATCCATACAGGCAAAGGCTCAAAGGCAGCCAGACAGACAGGCAAAGGCTCAAGGCAGCCAGCCAGACAGGCAAAGACTCAAAGGCAGCCAGCCAAACAGATAGAGACTCAAAGGCAGTCAGCCAACAGGCAAAGGCTCAAAGGCAGCCAGACAGACAGGCAAAGACTCAAAGGCAGGCAGCCAGACAGGCAAACACTCAAAGGCAGGCAGCCAGACATGCAAAGACTCAAAGGCAGCCAGACAGACAGGCAAAGGCTCAAAGGCAGGCAGCCAGACAGTCAAAGGCAGCCAGACAGACTGGCAAAGGCTCAAGGCAGCCAGCCAGACAGGCAAATACTCAAAAGCAGCCAGCCAAACAGACAGAGACTCAAAGGCAGCCAGCCAACAGGCAAATACTTAAAGGCAGCCAGACAGACAGGCAAAGACTCAAAGGCAGCCAGCCAGACAGGCAAAGACAAAGGTAGTCAGCCAGACAGGCAAAGACTCAAAGGCAGTTAGCCAGACAGCCACAGACGGAAAGTCAGTCAGCCGACCAGGTGCAGACTCAAAGGCAGTCAGCCGACCAGGTACAGACTCAAAGGCAGTCAGCCGACCAGGCGCAGACTCAAATGCAGTCAGCGGACCAGGCGCAGACTCAAAGGCAATTAGCCGATCAGGCACAGACTGAAAGGCAGTCAGCCGACCAGGCACAGATTCAAAGGCAGTCAGCCAGACAGGCATAGACCCAAAGGCTGTCAGCTGACCCAGCATGGATGCACAATTGTCAAACCAACCAGGCATAGATGCACAGGCGCTCAGCAGACCAGGCTTTCAACGAAGCAGGTATAGATGCAAGACATTCAGCTAAGCAAGCATAGATGCACAGGTGGACCGCCAACCAGGCGTTCAACAAAGACAGCATAGATGCAAAAATGTTCAGCCAGACAGGCATAGCCACACAGGCATACAGCCAAGCATACACAGGGCATTGGAATTCAATGAAACCAACATAAGATCAAAGGCATTCAGCCCGAAGCCAATAGACAACCAAGCAGGCCCCAAATCTATCAGGCCTCCCCTCAAAAGCCAAGAGGCAGACACCCGGGCCCTAAAGCCAAGAGGCAGTCAGCCAGGCTCTGAAGCCAAGAGGTAGACAGCCAGGCCCTGAAGCCGAGAGCCCCCTGAAGCCGAGAGCCCCCTGAAGCCAAGAAGCAGACAACCAGGCCCTGAAGCCAAGAGGCAGACAACCAGGTCCTGAAGCCAAGAGGCAGACAACCAGGCCCTGAAGCCAAGAGGCAGTCAACCAGGCCCTGAAGCCATGAGGCAGTCAACCAGGCCCTGAAGCCATGAGACAGTTAACCAGGCCTGAAGCCAAGAGGCAGACAACCAGACCCTGAAGCCATTAGGCAGTCAACCAGGCCCTGAAGCCATGAGGCAGTCAACCAGGCCCTGAAGCCATGAGACAGTTGTAACGGCATACAAGGAAATGATCCAAACTCCCAAACGGAACCTCACGAATAGCTGCTAGCAGACGAATAGGAAACGCACCCAAGCGGCTTACACTCCTAGCAATCAGTCTCTAACAGCATACAGTGAATTCCCCTAAGAACGAGACCAAGCTCTGTGTTGGGGGTCAAGCAGTGGACAGCCAGAGCTGTGTGTTTATTGTTCTTATATAACATTGTTACACATTAGTACCACCCATAGGGTTTTGTAAAACAACAAATAAACACGTACAATACAGTAAAACACTCCCATACAAAATCCTCCCCTCTGCCTGTGATACAATTACCTTACACAATGGGTTAATGTAATCATCACAGGCAGGAAAATACACAGTTTTATAGAGTCTTCTGTCCTGGAGATAATTGGGAGTAATTCAATTATCTCTCAGGACAAAGGGAAATCGCCAATACACACGTGGGGACAATAGGACAGAAATCACTATTCAAATATACAATGTCACAACCATTACAGTAAACACAGACATTTAACATATCCCAAAATGGCACGAATTAGACCAGGGGTTCAAAAGTTAGTAAAAGCCCTTTGTGAACAAAGGAAGCATGGCTTTTCTGCCCAAAACCAGTTTTTACAGAGTTAGGCTGTGTGAGATAATTGGCTTAACTGGGTGTGGTAAGCCAACTAGGAACAGAAAATACCTCTATTCACAACAGCAAAACGACACAAAAATACATAACTCCTATCAAACTGAACAGAACCCCCACATTCAACTTATCCCCAGATGGCTTGGGTCTGAGCGCTCAATATATCCGAACAGCGCTCAGATGCCACAAACACAGTCAAATCGCCATGGGGTTTTAGTTTAGCATGGGCTGATGAGAGGGCCCATAATCCTGGGGCAAGAGGTTGGCAGGGCCGGTGCAAGGATTTTTGCCGCCCTAGGCAAGATAAAAATTGCCGCCCCCCTTATCAGATGATCTGCCCATATCATGACATCACATATGTTCCACCCCTTTCTCAGCTTTTAAATAAAAAGAACTGCTAGGTTTCCCTTAGGGTTAATCCAGCTTCTTGTAGCTGTCTTTTTTTGCGGAACGGAATTGCGGACCCATACATTTCTATGGGACCGCATGACGTGCGGCCCCGATCCGGAATTGCGGATCCGCAATTCCAATCCGGAAAAAAATAGAACATGTCCTATTCTTGTCTGCAATAGCGGACAAGAATAGGCATATTCTGTTAGTGCCGGCAATGTGCGGTCCGCAAAATGCGGAACGCACATTGCTGCTGTCCGTGTTTTGCGGATCCGTGGATCACCCTAAATGTGAGGTAAATTAGTTTCCAATGTAGTATTAATAACTAAACAATTACATAATAAACATATTGCATTGTCTACTTACCACCAGGACAATAAGATGATCTGACTCTGGCTGCAGTCTGGCTCTGGGGACTCCCTTGTCACTCTCTTCTCCCCCACTCCCTCCCTTGTCACTCTCTTCTCCCCCACTCCCTCCCTTGTCACTCTCTTCTCCCCCACTCCCTCCCTTGTCACTCTCATTATTCCACCCCGGCACCCCCCTCCCTTGTCACTCTCATTATTCCACCCCGGCACCCCCCTCCCTTGTCACTCTCATTATTCCACCCCCTCCCTTGTCAATGTCATTATTCCCCCCCTCCCTTGTCACTCTCATTATTCCACTCCCCTCCCTTGTCACTCTCATTATTCCCCCCTCCCCCTCCCTTGTCACTCTCATTATTCCCCCCCTCCCCCCTCCCTTGTCACTCATTATCCCCCCCCCCTCCCTTGTCAATGTCATTATCCCCCCCCCCTCCCTTGTCAATCTCATTATACCCCCCCCCTCCCTTGTCACTCTCATTATTCCACCCCGGCACCCCCCTCCCTTGTCACTCTCATTATTCCCCCCCTCCCTTGTCACTCTCATTATTCCACCCCCCCTCCCTTGTCACTCTCATTATTCCACCCCCCCCCTCCCTTGTCACTCTCATTATTCCACCCCCCCTCCCTTGTCACTCTCATTATTCCACCCCCCCTCCCTTGTCACTCTCATTATCCCCCCCCTCCCTTGTCACTCTCATTATTCCCCCCCTCCCTTGTCAATGTCATTATTCCCCCCCTCTCCCCTCCCTTGTCACTCTCATTATCCCCCCCCTCCCTTGTCAATGTCATTATTCCCCCCCCTCCCCCCTCCCTTGTCACTCTCATTATCCCCCCCCTCCCTTGTCAATGTCATTATCCCCCCCCCCTCCCTTGTCAATGTCATTATTCCCCCCCCTTGTCAATGTCATTATTCCCCCCCCCTCCCTTGTCAATCTCATTATCCCCCCCCCTCCCTTGTCAATCTCATTATTCCCCCCCCCCCCACACACACACCTCTAATGTAGCGTGGCCGAGCTCTCTTCGGTCCGCGGTACAGGAGCATTTGTTTCCTGTACCCGGCCGGACTGACAGGCAGTGCACACTAAGTGACCACTTCCTGTCAGTCAGGCCGGGTACAGGAAAAAAAAGCTCCTGTACCGCGGACCGAACAGAGCTCGGCCACGCTACATTAACAAAAGCACAGAGCAGACACACAGCAGGCGCAGGCTGCGCAGCAATGAGCCGGCGGCCGGAGACTCAGGAGGCGCAGCATGAGGGGCGCCGCCGGCCGAACTTATATAACCAACTTTTTTTTTTTTTTTTACACGGCAACGGGCGCCCCCTGCTAAATGGCGCCCTAGGCGACTGCCTAAGTCGCCTTACTGGTGGCGCCGGCCCTGGAGGTTGGCAACTAGGCTTCTCCAGCACCCAGTCAACCAGGCCCTGAAGCCATGAGGCAGTCAACCAGGCCCTGAAGCCATGAGGCAGTCAACCAGGCCCTGAAGCCATAAGGCAGTCAACCTGGCCCTGAAGCCATGAGGCAGTCAACCTGGCCCTGAAGCCATGAGGCAGTCAACCAGGCCCTGAAGCCATGAGGCAGTCAATCAGACCCTGAAGCCATGAGGCAGTCAACCAGGCCCTAAAGCCCTGAGACAGTCAACCAGGCCCTGAAGGGATGAGGCAGTCAACCAGACTCTGAAGCCACGAGGCAGTCAACCAGGTCCTGAAGCCATGAGGCAGTCAATCAGTCCCTGAAGCCATGAGGCAGTCAATCAGGCCCTGAAGCCATGAGGCAGTCAAACAGGCCCCGAATCCATGAGACAGACAACCAGGCTCTAAAGCCCGATAAATATTTAAACCTAGCAACCATGCTAAAGGCACCAGACAGATTCATACCAACCACACAACACAAATATTTACTGTATAACCTAAGTTCAAAAGGTATTCTTTGTTTCACAGCGGTGGAGGCTGCATGCTCCAGGCTCCTCTGTCCAGATTTGCGCCTCACGTCTACCAGCTCGCCAGACCACAAAAGTCGTGACGGGCACCGTCAGTATTTCTAGTAATTAACGAAGTAGCGACTTGGCCCTCGCCCTTGGTTCTTTTGGACACGGCAGCTCCAACCTGATTCCTAGCTAATCCAGCGGACCTTCATCACGGTTGCACCCAATCGATGCAACCTAAACAGGTGAGCAGCACATATTCACCTTAGATTGAAGAACGCTGCTTCATCTTTACCTGTTTACCCTATGAGCGCCTTTCTCATTCTGTGGCCACATAATTCCTCTGTCCAGGGGACAGGAAACCACACTGAGGGAGGAAGTGGGTGTTCCCTTTTTGATTGTTCTGGGGCTTTCTGTCCAGTTGTGGGGGCAGATCCATCTCTATATGGTGCTGTCATGGGTGAAGGGAAAAATAGCCGAACATGCTTATAGGAAAGAATGGGAAGCTCACTGTGCAAACGTGACCACTGCTCCATTCACTTCAACAGGGTTGCCGAAAATAGCTGAGCCAAACCTCGGCTGTTTTTGGCACTGCCATAGAAATTAATGTAGGGCATCCACACATGCGCAGTCTACTCTCCTTCAATTTGCAGGCTCGGTTTTAGAGATAGCTGAAGGTCCCAGAGGTGGGCCCACAGCTATCAGACATTTGTGGCATATCCTATGCCACCAATGTTTAAGATGACACAACCCTCTTAATATTTTGCTCCCTAGAACTGACTAGCTTGGTACTGCTCTCTAGTTGGCCTCCCAACTCCGAGCACAATGCACACACATCCCAGCCCCAATCTGACTTTATGCCGCTAGTGGGATGTCCTGAACATTATATAGGCTGGATGTTGCTTCCTTAATGTCAATCTGGTCACTGGTGAGTCACTGTATGTTTATGGACTCAATAGTTCACTGTGGATCTAGCTGCTGGTCAGTAGTGATGAGCAGCAGGGGTCATATTCGAATTTGCGATATTTCGCGAATATTTTGTAGAATATTCGTCGAATATTCGCAAATTCGAATATTCGTTATATTCTACGATTTTTTTTACTCAAAAAATCAGCATGGTAATGATCGTGTAATATGCAAATTTTTTGTAATGCAAATTTTTTGATTGCAAATTTTTTAACTTACAAATATTAGACAAAGAAGATTATAGCACTATATTAGCTAAATTGCTATAACTTCATTTTTTAAAATATTCATAATATTCTAAAACAAGAATCTATAGCAATATAGCGAATATTAACAAAAAAATTAATATAGAGCAATTTAGCTAATATAGTGCTATAATCTTCTTTGTCTAATAGTTGTAATTTTTTTCTCATCTAAAGTTCAGATTGGAAAAAAATGACAACTATTAAAAAAAAAGATTATAGCACTATATTAGCTAAATTGCTCTATATTCGTTTTTTTCGAATATTCGCTATATTGCTATAACTTTGTTTTTTCGAATATTCGTAATATTCTAAAACAAGAATATATAGCAATATAGCGAATATTCGGGAAAAAAAACGAATATAGAGAAATTTAGCTAATATAGCGCTATAATATTCTTTGTCTAATAGTTGTAATTTTTTTCTCATCTGAAGTTCAGATTGGAAAAAAATTACAACTATAAAAAAAAAGATTATAGCGCTATATTAGCTAAATTGCTCTATATTCGTTTTTTTTTTTCGAATATTCGCTATATTGCTATATATTCTTGTTTTAGAATATTACGAATATTCGAAAAAACAAAGTTATAGCAATATAGCGAATATTCGAAAAAAACGAATATAGAGCAATTTAGCTAATATAGTGCTATAATCTTCTTTGTCTAATAGTTGTAAGTTGAACAATTCGCAAACAACACTACTCCTAAAGTCAAATATACTGAAGCCTTCTCATTGGCCCACAAGCTAGAAGCAGGGAGGGATCATGTGTACTTATTAAAAAAAATAATAATAATATTCGAAATTACGAATATATATCCCTATATTCGAAATATTTGCGAATTTTCGAAGTACCTATATTCGCGATAAAAATTCAAAATTCGAATATTCGTGATCAACACTACTGGTCAGCTGCCTTTATGAGAAGGGGGGTGACCTAATGCAGGCAAGAGAAAATGAGATCCTCTACTAGAGCCTTCTTGGACTGTCTCTCCCAGGACTGCAGTGAGAGGAGGCTTGGATCAGAATAAGTTGCAGCTCATTTTACTGTCTACCCACCATCTGCCATTCTTTTATATGCCACATTGCACAGTTTGTCACTCCGCAGAGGAGCCCAACTCACCCAGCCTAAAAAAAGGATGACCCCCTTGTGCCTGACAGAGGACCAGGAGTCAGGAAGCCAGACCGTCCGGATTAAAGATGGACATATGGCCAGCCTAGAGGCAGAGTATTATTTCTTAACTATTTAAATGTCTCTGGGAAACCTCCTTGAGGATAGAGACAAGGATGGCACAGGATTGGTGTGAACCCACCGTGCAGTGTCGGACTGGGGTGCCTAGGGCCCACCAGTGGAATTGTTTCTGGGGGCCCACCTTACAGCTACCATAAACGGCAATATTACTTGTTCATTTTTCAGGCACATGCACATGAATGCTTGCATTTTAGCACACAATACAGTGTGCAAAACAGAACGGTATTGTGTACTGCACTATATCAAATTGTTTCTTATTAAAGGGGTTGCCCGAGTTATGAAAAAAAATAATATAGCACTGAATATCTGATATATAACTGAGCTAAGCAAGTTTTATGCAAAAAAAATAAATATATTTTTCCTAATTTCCCTGGTTCTTTTCTGGCCCTTTGTTTACATGCAATAAAAACAATCTCTGCCCCTCCCCCTTCTCTGCTAAGGGAGTGAATACAAGTGCTGCCCTGAGTGACATGTCTGCCTGCTGGGAGACTCTGCAGCATGTTGTATGTGTAGGACTACAAGTCCCAGCTGTATAATGACACTGCTAAGGGAGTGGATACAAGAGCTGCCCTGAGTGCTGGGAGAAATCAGCAACTTGTAAGTGTAGAACTACAAGTCCCACTTATATAATGACACTGCTAATACACACAGGATCTTCACCTCAGCCGTGTTAGCCCCCCCATATCAAAATTTTTGAACAAAACATATGCAGTTGGTTAGATCTTTGTTAGATCAGGTTAGATCAATTGTTGTTTGCGTTAGATCTCATACAGAAGTAGAAATATTAACAGTTATTTGCAGGGGGGGCTAACCCCTCATCAGCCCCCCCTTATCAAAAAATTGACCAAAAAATTATCTATTTTGGAAGATATTTGTTAGATCCGGTATGATCAACTAGTTGTTTTGTTAGATCTCACATAATTACATACTTATTAAGTGATTAATGAAGGGGGGCTAGCCCCCCACATGCAATTTTCAGGTAAAATTTGATGCAGAGTAATAGGCCTCCATTAGATCCGGTAAGATCAAGTGGTTTCAACGTTAGATCTCATTTTATTACAGAGATATTTCACATAAAAACACAGATATTAGGTAGTATTAAACCACTTGATCTTACCGGATCTAACGAAGGCCTATTAGTCTGCATCAAATTTTACCAAAAAATTGCATCGGGGGGGGGTGCTAGCCCCCCCTGACGTAATACCAAATATCCATAATATCTCTGTAATTATATGAGATCTAACATTGAAACCACTTGATCTTACCGGATCTAGTGGAGGCCTATTACTCTGCATCAAATTTTACCTGAAAATTGCATGTGGGGGGGCTAGCCCCCCCTCATTAATCACTTAATAAGTCTGTAATTATGTGAGATCTAACAAAACAACTAGTTGATCATACCTGATCTAACAAATATCTTCCAAAATAGCTAATTGTTTGGTCAATTTTTTGATAAGCGGGGGCTTCTGTATGAGATCTAACGCAAGCAACAATTGATCTAACCTGATCTAACAAAGATCTAACCAATTGCATATGTTTTGTTCAAAAATTTTGATATGGGGGGGCTAACACGGGTGAGGTAGGATCTTCCCCCTACCTGTAATGCTTTGTAGAACTTCTCTTTCAGCTCCTGTGCCCAGCATTTGTCTCCTCACTGCCTGCAGCTACACAGTAAACACTTCAGCCCTGAGTCTGTGCAGCTGAAGGGGTTAAGATTCCTAGGATAGAGCACACAGACGGCAGTGAAGGGGGGGCGTGGCCAGCACAGTGACGTTTACAGGTTTGTAAACAACCTTTATCAGAGCAGGGAGAGAAGCTGACATCACAGGTCATGTGACCCTCAGTGAAATCTGAGAAACCAGGCACTGCAGATAAAGTGAGTGAATTGGAAAGCTGTTACATTTGCCCAGTTAGGAACATAGAAAGAACAAAAAAATAACTCGGACAATCCCTTTAAGGAGCTCATTGTAAGGGCTCATACACACAATTGCATTTTCTTTCTGTTTTCGTTCCGTTTTTTTTGAAGACCGTATGCAGAATCATTCTTTTCAATGGGTCCGCAAAAAAAAACCTGAAGTTACTCCGTGTGCATTCCGTTTCCGTAAGACCGTGTTTCCGTTCCGCAAATAAATAGAACATGTCCTATTATTGTCCACATTATGGGCAAGGATAATACTGATCTATTAGGGGCTAGCTGTTCCGTTTAGCAAAATATGGAATGCACACGGACGTCATCCATATTTTTTGCAGATCTGTTTTTTGCGGACCGGAAAATACATACTGTTGTGTGCATGAGCCCTAATTGATAGCACTTACAATTTCTTGTACTAGACGACCCCCCCCCCCCCCCCCCAGTCCCTCAGCCAGCCTAAACAATACCCAAAGTGAAGCAAATATTTGCTGTCATATTAAAATGGAAAGGTTTATTGGCGTGAATATGCCGTACCCCACAATGCATCACCACTATAGGGTCTTTCTCAAGTTTCTTGAATACTTGAGAAAGACTCTGTATGACTCAATATGTGGTGGTGAATGGCCACAACAGGAAACTTTTTTGAACATCCTGGGAAACATTTGCTTCACTCTAATCTGACATTAATTTTTTTCTGTCTTTGCTATCATAGTGGTAACCATGACATCAATATAATATATGGTGGCCTTATTTGGTATCTGTATGATACAGATACAAAATAAAGTCGTGTGCATGAATGTTCGCAAACAAACTGTATGTTTTTACAGTGTTCATTATGTGGTAAAAATGGTGCTTATCGTGTTTGACTACTTTTTTTTATTTTTATTGCATTAGCATATTCGAACACTCATAACTTTTTTATATTTCTATCTACAGGCCTTGAGAGGGCTTATTTCAGCGTGAGTTGTAGTTTTTATTGGTATAATTTGGGTAACATGCAACTTTTTGTTCATTTATTTATTCATTTTTGGGGGAGGTAAGGTCAACAAAAATTTATTTTTATGTTGTTCTCTGTGCAGTATAAATGCATGCTAAGGGCCTGTTCACATCTGTGTGGGAGGCTCCCTTAGGGGTCTCTGTTGTAGATTCCATCAAAACTAGTGGACATTCATGCAGGACTTTTTGTTTTCCTCCTATAAGGGTGGGCTATTTTAGATCTTAAGGACATACTGGGGATATATATCTAAACTGGTGTAAAGGAAAACTGCCAATGGCATCCAATAATATTCCATCATTCATTTTCCAAAGGAGCTCTGAAAGATAAAAGGTGGAATCTGATTGGTTTCTAATAGCAACTTAAAGGGGGTTATCCCATGAATAATGTAAAAAAAATGAAAATAATACACTATATAGTACATGGCAGTACCTTTCTAATAAAGCTAGAACCAGCCCTGTACCTCACATGGATCCAGAGATCTCCCCATTCATTGCTCTACTAGATTTATATTGAGCTGACAGATCAATGTGAGTGTCTTTTCTGCTGCAGCTCAGGAGGAGTGTCCATGTTCTCCTAATAACAGCTCAGGAGGAGTGTCCATGTTCTCCTAATAACAGCTCAGGAGGAGTGTCCATGGTCTCCTAATAACAGCTCAGAAGGCGTGTCCATTGCCTCCTAATAACAGCTCAGGAGGAGTGTCCATGGTCTCCTAATAACAGCTCAGAAGGCGTGTCCATGGTCTCCTAATAACAGCTCAGGAGGCGTGTCCATGGTCTCCTAATAACAGTTCAGGAGGCGTATCCATGATCTCCTAATAACAGCTCAGGAGGCGTGTACATGATCTCCTAATAACAGCTCAGGAGGCGTGTCCATGGTCTCCTAATAACAGCTCAGGAGGCGTGTCCATGGTATCCTAATAACAGCTCATGAGGCGGGTCCATGGTCTCCTAATAACAGCTCAGGAGGAGTGTCCATTGTCTCCTAATAACAGCTCAGAAGGCGTGTCCATGGTCTCCTAATAACAGCTCAGAAGGCGTGTCCATGGTCTCCTAATAACAGCTCAGGAGGCGTGTCCATGGTCTCCTAATAACAGTTCAGGACGCGTGTCCATGATCTCCTAATAACAGCTCAGGAGGCGTGTCCATGATCTCCTAATAACAGCTCAGGAGGCGTGTCCATGGTCTCCTAATAACAGCTCAGGAGGCGTGTCCATGGTCTCCTAATAACAGCTCAGGAGGCGTGTCCATGGTCTCCTAATAACAGCTCAGGAGGCGTGTCCATGGTCTCCTAATAACAGCTCAGGAGGCGTGTCCATGGTCTCCTAATAACAGCTCAGGAGGCGTGTCCATGGTCTCCTAATAACAGTTCAGGAGGCGTATCCATGATCTCCTAATAACAGCTCAGGAGGCGTGTCCATGGTCTCCTAATAACAGCTCAGGAGGCGTGTCCATGGTCTCCTAATAACAGCCCAGGAGGCGTGTCCATGGTCTCCTAATAACAGCTCAGGAGGCGTGTCCATGGTCTCCTAATAACAGCTCAGGAGGCAGTTGAAAAATGAAACTGAGCATGTGCCGCCATCTCAATGAGCAGGTTAAAGAAATAAGAATTTAAGTGGCGCTATACAGATACATTTTGTTAAATCGCTCAGTGGCTATATAACATTTTTAATTACATGCAATTACAAAAGTAATCAGATCCAGGTGCTGGTTTGAAAACTGTAGAATATTTTTCGTAGGACAACCCATTTAAGCAAGTTATCCTTTACACCAATGTTTTTAAGAACAATTAACTTGTTACATTCCATGTCGGCAGATGTAGATATACTTTTTTCCCACTAGCACCATTACGGAAATACAAGTTCTTTATTGATAAACCATTTGCTTAAAGATTTTAAACATCCAGACAGTCAGCATTACCTCTGCAAAGATGTTTCTGAACAGCCTTGTAGGGATTGTAAATGTACGTTAATTGTGCAGTTGCTAAAGCGGGATCTCACTGTCAGTAGAAGGCTGGGATGTATTTTTGTTTACCTTTACTGCCTTTTCCATCTCTGAATGTGTGCAATAATGTGATGAATAATAAATTATAAGTAAAAAAATTTCCACGGTCCAGGTGTCTGCACAAACGGTCACAATGCCAAGCTGCAGCCAAAAGCCAGTCTACAAATAAATTAAGGCTACTTTCACACTTGCGGCAGTGTGATCTGGCGGACAGTTCCATCGTCGGAACTGCCCGCCTGATCCGCCGATTTTGATGTGACTGAAAGCATTGCAAGAACGGATCCGTCTCTCTGCTTGTCTTGTATCATTTTTCACATTTTTACCGGTCTGCGCATGTGCAGGCCGGAAGGACGGATCCGGCATTCCGGTATTTTGAATGCCGGATCCGGCACTAATACATTCCTATGGGGAAAAATGCCGACATTCAGGCAAGTCTTCATGCTACGGTTTTATCATTCAGGCATGCTACGGTTTTATCTTTTGCCTGATCAGTCAGAACGACTGAACTGAAGACATCCTGATTACTCTCCATTCAGAATGCATGGGGATATGCCTGATCAGTTCTTTTCCGATATAGAGCCCCTGTGACGGAACTCTATGCCGGAAAAGAAAAACGCAAGTGTGAAAGTAGCCTAACTTGTTAGGGACTAACCTTTATTTTTGAAGTTTGTTACATTAAAAAAAACTTTTTCAAAGGAAAAACTGCTTTTGTGACCTCTTAAGGACTGAACGATTTTTTTATTTTTACCTTTTCCGTTCTCATAGTCGTATGAAGGCTTGTTTCTTTTTCTGTTTTGCATGACCAGTTGTACCATGCAGTGGGAATCTGGACAAAAAATTCCAAACGGGGTGGAACTGGGAAAAATGCTATTTCATCATAGTTTTATGGGTTTTGTTTTTACGGCGTTCCCTATAAGATAAAACTGACCTGTTCTCTTCATTCTCTGAGTCAGAACAATTACAGTGATACCAAATCTGTATGGTTTTCTTGCCTTTTAATACTTAAAAAAAAAATTAATAAAAACTTTCCATCACTGTATTTTTTTGCATTTATGTATATGAAGCTCTATGAGGGCTCATTTTTGAGGGGCGATCTGCCCTTTATATTGATAACATGTTGGAGTGTGTATGACTGGTTTAGCACTGTTTATTAAATTTTTGGTAGCAGCAATTAATGGCCCACATTATAATTGTGCCATTAAATTACAGCATGTTGCAGTATTGAAAACTACAACTCCCAGCAGGTCCTGAAGGTTTTCATCTGACAGGGAATGCTGGGAGTTGTAATTTCCATAGGGGAAGGCAGTAAAATGTGAAAATAATTGTATTTTTTTTTTAAATAGTAAATACTAGTGTTGGGCGAGCATGCTCGGCTGAACACCATTTTCACTTGCGATGCTCGAGTCTCCTCCCCACAGCCAATAAACCTGCGGGAAAGAACTGGCGCTCACTGTAATGCCGTAGCCATGTTGGTTACTGGCATTACAGTGATTGGCTGGCCAGTACGTTTGCACATCCTAAATATCTGTGACATTCAGTGTAATTTTTTCTTAGCCGCTGGTGACAGCGACATTACCTGTGCTACATCTCCTGTATAACGTTTGCGCATCCTAAATATCTGTGACTTTCAGTCAAATTTTTTCGCTGCTGGTGACAGCGACATTACCTGCGCTACATCTCCTGTATAACGTTTGCACATCCTAAATATCTGTGACATTCAGTCAAATTTTTTCCCCGCTGGTGACAGCGACATTACCTGCGCTACATCTCCTGTATAATGTTTGCGCATCCTAAATATCTGTGATATTCAGGCTAATTTTTGTGGTACTGGTGACAGCGATATTACCTGCGCTACATCTGTATAACGTTTGCGCATCCTAAATATCTGTGATATTCAGGCTAATTTTTTCTCCGCTGGTGACAGCGACATTACCTGCGGTTCATCTCCTGTATAACGTTTGCGCATCCTAAATATCTGTGATATTCAGTCAAATTTTTTCTCCACTAGTGACAGCGACATTAGCTTCACTACATCTCCTGTATAACATTTGCGCATCCTAAATATCTGTGACATTCAGTCTAATTTTTTTGCTGCTGGTGACAGCTACATTACCTGTGCTGCATCTCCTGTATAACGTTTGCGCATCCTAAATATCTGTGATATTCAGTCAAATTTTTTCTCCGCTGGCGACAGCGATATTACCTGCGCTACATCTCCTGTATAACGTTTGCGCATCCTAAATATCTGTGATATTCAGGCAAATTTTTTTCTCCGCTGGTGACAGCGACATTACCTGCGCTACATCTCCTGTATAACGTTTGCGCATCCTAAATATCTGTGATATTTAGTCAAAAATTTTTTTCCGCTGGTGACAGCGACATTAGCTGCACTACATCTCCTGTATAACATTTGCGCATCCTAAATATCTGTGACATTCAGTCTAATTTATTTGCGCATGCACTTACAAAACCTGCACTACTGTACGTGTGACATACTTGCAAGCATATATACCATTTAATATGCTCAAGACGAGCAGTAAGGGACAGGGAAGTGGCCGTGTTGCTGATGGTGCACGCAGAGGCCGTGGCCCTGGGCGAGGTGAAACTGTGCCTGCTGCCAGAGCACAAGAAACACACTCATCCACGATACTTAGCTTCAGGTCCCAGTTTTCAGGGTGGCGCAGGACACCGCTCTCGAAGTCACACCAGTGCGACCAGGTAATCGGTTGGATTGCAGCAGATAATGCTTCCAGTCGGTTAAGCACCACCCTGTCTTCCACCAAGTCCAGTCTCAGTAGCCAAAAGTCTGGTCAACAGAATCCTCTCCCTGATCCTCCTTCCTCCCACTATGGAGAGTCTTGGCAAACAAGTGATTCCACACTTGGATATTCCGAGGAGCTCTTTTCAGGGCCATTCCTTGATTTGGGCCTCTCGCCAAGCCCACTTGAAGATGGACATGAGGAGATCTTGTGCACTGATTCCCAAACTCTTGAGCATCCACAGTCACAAGAAGATGACGGTGGGGAATGGCAATTAGTGTTTCACAAGGTGGATGATGATGATAAGACACAGTTGCCAATAAGTCAACGGCAATTAGTGTCTCAAGAGGTTGATGATGAGGAGGAGACACAGTTGTCAATAAGTGAGGTTGTTGTTAGGTCAACAAGTCAGGAGGATGACCAGAGTGAGGAAGTGGAAGAGGAAGTGGTGGACGATGAAATCATTGACCCAACCTGTGAAGGTGGCAAAAGGGAGAAGGGGGGCCACACCAAACAGGCCCGCAACTGTTTCCCGGAGCACCCCCTTGTGGCAATCTCCCTTGCCAAGGGGTAGGTGTTCCGTGGTCTGGCGCTTTTTTTGTGGAAAGTGCGGACGATAAAAGAATTGTCATTTGCATCCTGTGCCATACCAAAATGAGCAGGGGTCTGAACACTAGCAACCACACCATCACCAGCATGACATGGCATCAAAGCACCCTAATAGGTGGGCCTGGGTCCACAATCAGTGTCTGTGGGTCACACCACTGCCTCCTCTTCCCCTGTGTTACGTGCTGGCCAATCCCCTGTCCAAGACGCAGGCCCAGATGCCTCCCACCCTGCACCTGGACCTTTGCAAGCACCATTCAGCTAACACATCCATTTCTGTGTCCCAGCGCAGCATACAGATGTCCATACCCCAGGTCTTTGAAAGAAAGCACAAATACCCAGCCACCCGCCCACAGGCCATAGCACTAAATGTGCTCATTTCCAAATTGCTGGTCCTGGAAATGTTGTCATTTAGGCTTGTTGACATTGAGGCTTTCCACAGCCTGATGGCGCGGCGGTCCCTCGTTACTCAGTCCCCAGCTGCCACTATTTTTCCCGGTGTGCCATCCCCGCCTTACACCAGCATGTGTACCGTAACATCAACCATGCCCTGACCAACGCAGTTATTGGGAAGGTCCACTTAACGACTGACACATGGACAAGTGCTTTTGGCCAGGGACGCTACATTTCGCTGACGGCACAATGGGTGAACATTGTGGAGGTGCTACCGATGCCAAGGATTGCAGGCCCTACTTCCATCAGGATTTCCGCCACCACCTACATTAGTGGATGCAACCCCCCCCCCTTCTCCTCCTCCACCTCCTTCTCCACTTCCACCTCTGAATTGTCATCTTGCAGCACCAGTCAGCCATCAGTCAGTAGATGAAAGCATTGGAGCACTGCAGTGGGGAAGTGGCAAAGTTATTTGCTTAGGTGACAAACAGCATACCACCGCAGAGCTGTGGCAGGGTATAAGGGACCAGACTGAGCTGTGGCTCTTGCCACTCAACCTACAACCAGGCATGGTTATGTCTGATAATGGCTGTAACTTGGTGGCGGCTTTGGAGCTCAGCAAGCTCATACCATGCCTAGCCCACGTGTTCAACTTAGTGGTTCAGCGGTTTCTCAAAACCTACCCCAATTTGCCTGAGCTACTGGTGAAGGTGCGCCGCGTGTGTGCCCATTTCCGCAAGTCATTGACAGCTTCCGCCTGGTCTGGCAATGCTGCAGCAGCGCTTGCAATTGCCAGCTCACCGACTGTTGTGCGACGTGAGCACACGCTGGAACTCGACGTTCCACATGTTGGCCAGGCTTTGTGAGCAGCAGAGGGCAGTAGTGGAATACCAGCTGCAACATGGTCATCGCCTTTCCAGCAGGGGCGTACATAGAAATCATTGAGCCCCATAGCAAGAATTTAAATTGGGCCCCCATGCCCGTTCCTAGTCCCTCCCACTATGCGCCCTGGCTCCTCTCACTACCCTCCCTAACTTCTCCCCTGCCCCACCTCATGCAGCAGTATTTTGTTCTACAAAATGGCAGTATTCACGCCCGAACCCAACAGACCCATTATAGTGAATGGGATCTGGTAGGTTCTGGCGGTGTTCAGCATATTTTGACAAGAATCTGGGGCCTTACATGATGTAATACAACCCAACTTTCCTACTGTCCAGCATTGCACATGCTCAGAGACATGAGAAAAGTTTGAGGAAGTAAGTTCCCCCCTCCCCCATCCTCTGTGTCATGCAGGACAGCTGGGAGACAGTGACATTACATGCTATCCTGCATGACACATGTGCAGAGACAGGAGTCTCTGGGAAAGCTGGGTGAACCCCTTCCCCCTGCTTTTCCATGTTCTTATTATCTGCATTTATGCCTTGCAGGATAGCAGGAAATCTGAGTGACCTTACATGATGTAATAGCACCCAGCTTTTCTGCTGTCCTGCATGGCACATGTTGAGAGACATGAGAATAGTCGGAGAAATCTGAGTAACACAACTCCCACCTCCCCTCATATCTTCTCATGCCTCTGCACTTGTGCCATGCAGGACATCAGGAAACCTGAGTCACATTACATAATGTAGTGACACCCAACTTTCCTCCTGTTCTGAATGGCATATGTGCAGAGGAATAGTCTGGGAAAGCTGAGTGACCTTGCCCCCTTCCACACACATACACCTCTGCACTGTCCTCACCTACAAGTCGTCACTTACTTCATTACTGGCGGGGTTGTGGCAAGCTAGAGGAATCAGGTCTTAAGAGCACCTCAGCCGTGTTAGCCCCCCCATATCAAAATTTTTGAACAAAACATATGCAATTGGTTAGATCTTTGTTAGATCAGGTTAGATCAATTGTTGTTTGCGTTAGATCTCATACAGAAGTAGAGATATTAACAGTTATTTGCAGGGGGGGCTAACCCGTCATCAGCCCCCCCTTATCAAAAAATTGACCAAAAAATTAGCTATTTTGGAAGATATTTGTTAGATCAGGTATGATCAACTAGTTGTTTTGTTAGATCTCACATAATTACAGACTTATTAAGCGATTAATGAGGGGGGGCTAGCCCCCCCACATGCAATTTTAAGGTAAAATTTGATGCAGAGTAATAGGCCTTCGTTAGATCCGGTAAGATCAAGTGGTTTCAACGTTAGATCCCATTTAATTACAGAGATATTTCACATAAAAACACAGATATTAGGTAGTATTAAATAGGGGGGTTAGCCCCCCCCACATGCAATTTTCAGGTAAAATTTGATGCAGACTAATAGGCCTTCGTTAGATCTGGTAAGATCAAGTGGTTTCAACTTTAGATCTCATATAATTACAGAGATATTATAGATATTTGGTATTACGTCAGGGGGGGCTAGCCCCCCTACATGCAATTTTCTGGTAAAATTTGGTGCAGACTAATAGGCCTTCGTTAGATCCGGTAAGATCAAGTGGTTACAACGTTAGATCTCATATAATTACAGAGATATTATGGATATTTGGTATTACGTCAGGGGGGCTAGCCCCCCCACATGCAATTTTATGGTAAAATTTGATGCAGACTAATAGGCCTTCGTTAGATCCGGTAAGATCAAGTGGATTCAACGTTAGATCTCATTTAATTACAGAGATATTATGGATATTTGGTATTACGTCAGGGGGGGATAGCCCCCCCAGGGGGGGATAGCCCCCCCACATGCAATTTTCTAATGAAATTTGATGCAGACTAATAGGCCTTCGTTAGATCCGGTAAGATCAAGTGGTTATAACGTTAGATCTCATATAATTACAGAGATATTATGGATATTTGGTATTACGTCAGGGGGGGCTAGCCCCCCACATGCGATTTTTAGGTAAAATTTGATGCAGACTAATAGGCCTTCGTTAGATCCGGTAAGATCAAGTGGTTTCAACGTTAGATCTTATTTAATTACAGAGATATTTCACATAAAAATACAGATATTAGGTAGTATTAAATAAGGGGGCTAGCCCCCCCACATGCAATTTTCTGGTAAAATTTGATGCAGACTAATAGGCCTTTGTTAGATCCGGTAAGATCAAGTGGTTACAACGTTAGATCTCATATAATTACAGAGATATTATGGATATTTGGTATTACGTCAGGGGGGGCTAGCCCCCCCACATGCAATTTTATGGTAAAATTTGATGCAGACTAAAAGGCCTTCGTTAGATCCGGTAAGATCAAGTGGTTTTAACGTTAGATCTCATTTAATTACAGAGATATCTCACATAAAAATACAGATATTAGGTAGTATTAAATAGGGGGGCTAGCCCCCCCACATGCAATTTTCTGATAAAATTTGATGCAGACTAATAGGCCTTCGTTAGATCCGGTAAGATCAAGTGGTTTCAACGTTAGATCTCATAAAATTACAGAGATATTATGGATATTTGGTATTACGTCAGGGGGGGATAGCCCCCCCACATGAAATTTTCTAATAAAATTTGATGCAGACTAATAGGCCTTCGTTAGATCCGGTAAGATCAAGTGGTTTCAACGTTAGATCTCATTTAATTACAGAGATATTTCACATAAAAACACAGATATTAGGTAGTATTAAATAGGGGGGCTAGCCCCCCCACATGCAATTTTCTGGTAAAATTTGATTCAGGCTAATAGGCCTTCGTTAGATCCGGTAAGATCAAATTGTTTCAACGTTAGATCTCATATAATTACAGAGATATTATGGATATTTGGTATTACGTTAGGGGGGCTAGCCCCCCATAATGCAATTTTCAGGTAAAATTTGAGGCAGGCTAATAGGCCTTCGTTAGATCCGGTAATATCAAGTGGTTTCAACGTTAGATCTCATATAATTACAGAGATATTTCACATAAAAATACAGATATTAGGTAGTATTTAATAGGGGGGCTAGCCCCCCCCCCCCCCATGCATTTTTCTGGTAAAATTTGATCCAGGCTAATAGGCCTTCGTTAGATCCGGTAAGATCAAGTGGTTTCAACGTTAGATCTCATTTAATTACAGAGATATACAGAGATATTTCACATAAAAACTACAGATATTAGGTAGTATTAAATAGGGGGGCTAGCCCCCCCACATGCAATTTTCTGGTAAAATTTGATCCAGGCTAATAGGCCTTCGTTAGATCCGGTAAGATCAAGTGGTTTCAACGTTAGATCTCATATAATTAGAGATATTATGGATATTTGGTATCACATAAGGGTGGGGGCTAGCCCCCCCACATGCAATTATGTGGTAAAATTAGATTCAGACTAATAGATCTGCATTAGATCCGGTAAGATGAAGTGGTTTCAACGTTAGATCTCATATAATTACAGAGATTTTTCAAATGAAAACACAGATATTAGGAAGTATTAAATAGGGGGGCTAGCTCCCCCTTATCTAATTCCAAATATCCATAATATCTCTGTAATTATATGAGATCTAACATTAAAACCACTTGATCTTACCGGATCTAACGAAGGCCTATTAGCCTGAAACAAATTTTACCAGTAAATTGCATGTGGGGGGCTAGCCCCCCTATTTAAGACTACCTAATACCTGTGTTTTTATGTGAAATATCTCTGTAATTATATGAGATCTAACGTTGAAACCACTTGATCTTACCGGATCTAACGAAGCCCTTTTAGTCTGCATCAAATTTTACCAGAAAATTGCATGTTGGGGGGGCTAGCCCCCCTATTTAATACTACCTAATATCTGGATTTTTATGTGAAATATCTCTGTAATTAAATGAGATCTAACGTTGAAACCACTTGATCTTACCGGATCTAATGAAGGCCTATTAGCCTGAATCAAATTTTACCTGAAAATTGCATGTGGGGGGGCTAGCCCCCCTATTTAATACTACCTAATATCTGTGTTTTTATGTGAAATATCTCTGTAATTAAATGAGATCTAACGTTGAAACCACTTGATCTTACCGGATCTAACGAAGGCCTATTAGTCTGCATCAAATTTTACCAGAAAATTGCATGTGGGGGGGCTAGCCCCCCCTGACGTAATACCAAATATCCATAATATCTCTGTAATTATATGAGATCTGACGTTGTAACCACTTGATCTTACCGGATCTAACGAAGGCCTATTAGTCTGCATCAAATTTTACCAGAAAATTGCATGTTGGGGGGGCTAGCCCCCCCTGACGTAATACCAAATATCCATAATATCTCTGTAATTAAATGAGATCTAACGTTGAAACCACTTGATCTTACCGGATCTAACGAAGGCCTATTAGTCTGCATCAAATTTTACCAGAAAATTGCATGTGGGGGGGCTAGCCCCCCCTGACGTAATACCAAATATCCATAATATCTCTGTAATTATATGAGATCTAACGTTGAAACCACTTGATCTTACCGGATCTAACGAAGGCCTATTAGCCTGAATCAAATTTTACCAGTAAATTGCATGTGGGGGGGATAGCCCCCCTATTTAATACTACCTAATATCTGTGTTTTTATGTGAATTATCTCTGTAATTAAATGAGATCTAACGTTGAAACCACTTGATCTTACCGGATCTAACGAAGGCCTATTAGTCTGCATCAAATTTTACCAGAAAATTGCATGTGGGGGGCTAGCCCCCCCTGACGTAATACCAAATATCCATAATATCTCTGTAATTATATGAGATCTAACGTTGAAACCACTTGATCTTACCGGATCTAACGAAGGCCTATTAGCCTGAATCAAATTTTACCAGTAAATTGCATGTGGGGGGGATAGCCCCCCTATTTAATACTACCTAATATCTGTATTTTTATGTGAAATATCTCTGTAATTATATGAGATCTAACGTTGAAACCACTTGATCTTACCAGATCTAACGAAGGCCTATTAGTCTGCATCAAATTTTACCAGAAAATTGCATGTGGGGGGCTAGCCCCCCCTGACGTAATACCAAATATCCATAATATCTCTGTAATTATATGAGATCTAACGTTGAAACCACTTGATCTTACCGGATCTAATGAAGGCCTATTAGCCTGAATCAAATTTTATCAGAAAATTGCATGTGGGGGGGCTAGCCCCCCTATTTAATACTACCTAATATCCGTGTTTTTATGTGAAATATGTCTGTAATTAAATGAGATCTAACGTTGAAACCACTTGATCTTACCGGATCTAACGAAGGCCTATTAGTCTGTATCAAATTTTACCAGAAAATTGCATGTGGGGGGGCTAGCCCCCCCTGACGTAATACCAAATATCCATAATATCTCTGTAATTATATGAGATCTAACGTTGAAACCACTTGATTTTACCGGATCTAACGAAGGCCTATTAGCCTGAATCAAATTTTACCAGTAAATTGCATGTGGGGGGGATAGCCCCCCTATTTAATACTACCTAATATCTGTGTTTTTATGTGAATTATCTCAGTAATTAAATGAGATCTAACGTTGAAACCACTTGATCTTACCGGATCTAACGAAGGCCTATTAGTCTGCATCAAATTTTACCAGAAAATTGCATGTGGGGGGCTAGCCCCCCTGACGTAATACCAAATATCCATAATATCTCTGTAATTATATGAGATCTAACGTTGAAACCACTTGATCTTACCAGATCTAACGAAGGCCTATTAGCCTGAATCAAATTTTACCAGTAAATTGCATGTGGGGGGGCTAGCCCCCCTATTTAATACTACCTAATATCTGTGTTTTTATGTGAAATATCTCTGTAAATAAATGAGATCTAACGTTGAAACCACTTGATCTTACCGGATCTAACGAAGGCCTATTACTCTGCATCAAATTTTACCTGAAAATTGCATGTGGGGGGGCTAGCCCCCCCTCATTAATCACTTAATAAGTCTGTAATTATGTGAGATCTAACAAAACAACTAGTTGATCATACCTGATCTAACAAATATCTTCCAAAATAGCTACTTTTTTGGTCAATTTTTTGATAAGGGGGGGCTGATGACGGGTTAGCCCCCCCTGCAAATAACTGTTAATATCTCTACTTCTGTATGAGATCTAACGCAAACAACAATTGATCTAACCTGATCTAACAAAGATCTAACCAATTGCATATGTTTTGTTCAAAAATTTTGATATGGGGGGGCTAACACGGCTGAGGTCTTAAGAGCTGAGAAGACAAGAATCTTCTGGGGACACATGGTCAATGGTCAGATTCAGCATGTTTTTTGTGACTATGGAGATGGGAGGTGGGGTTAGCAGATAGGAGGCGGAGCTAGGATATGGGAGGTAGGGCTAGCAGACGGGGACTCTCCTCCACTGCGGGCCCCCCTTCCTCACGGGCCCCATAGCAGCTGCGTGGTCTGCCTATATGGTAGGTACGCCACTGCTTTCCAGTCATCCTACGCTCTTCACAAGCGACGAGTGGGCATGGATGTCTGACCTCTGTGAGGTTTTATGCAACTTTGAGGAATCAACACAGATGGTAAGCGGCAATGCTGCTATTATCAGCGTAATGATGAGGACAGCAAAGTCTTGTCTGTTGGGACTCTGACACACATGGCTGACTTTATGTTATGCTGCCTTTTCAGTGACCCAAGCGTTTTACGCATTTTGGCCAACACCGATTACTGGTTGTTCACCCCTCTTGACCCCTGCTACAAAGAGAACTTCTCATCTTTCATTCCTGTGGAGGAGAGGACTAGCAAAATGGTGCAATACCAGAAGGTCCTTGTGGAAAAATTGCTCCAAAAATTTCCAGCTGACAACACTGGTGGCAGAGTACGTAGTTCCTTGGTCAACCGAGGAGGGGAGACAAGAGGAACACACAGCAGTTCCAACAGAGGCAGAGCAACACTCTCCAAAGCCTGGGACAGTTTCATGACACCCCTCCAGCACCCTCACCCTGATGCACGGCCTAGTGTCACAAGGAGGGAAAAGTTTTTGAAGATAGTGAAGGAGTACGTAGCAGACCGTGTCAGTGTCCTCAGTGATACCTCTGTGCCTTACAACTACTGGGTGTATTTAAGCTGGACACATGGCATGAACTGGCGCTCTACGCATTGGAAGTGCTGGCCTGCCCTGTCGCCAGCGTTTTGTCTGAGCGGGTATTTAGTGCTGCTGGTGGCATAATAACTGATAAGTGCATCCACCTGTCAACTGAAAATGCTGACTGGTTGACTCTTATAAAAGTGAACAAGGCCTGGATTGCCCCTGACTTCTCTACTCCACCAGAGAAAGCGGATGAACATAAAGGCACTCTAAATGTGGCTTTTATGGTGTATTGAATACACTGTATTTCCATGCACCCCTTCCACCACAAAAAAGGGCATATGGTAGGGTTGCCACCCGTACGGGAATGACCCGGACAGTCCGGGTTTGTAATTCTTTGCCCGGGTACAAGCCTTTCTCAGACAAGAGCAAATGATTCAAACTGCAGACTTGCACACCTGACAGCTGGCGGTGAGCGGCTGAGGTGTCAGCAGCGGAGAGGATCAGCTTTCACTGAGGGCGATGCGATCAGCTGTGATGCTAGCGCAGGGCGGCGCTGTCTTCAGACACTCCCTCCCTCCTTTAAATGTTTTATTTTACTATTGTTCCTCCTTGTGTTTCCTTTTTCCCTACTGTCCTCTCTGATATCCTGTCTGCTTGGCCCGTTCCTCAGTTACAGCTTGCGTTCCACAGCTGGACCCACTTCCGGCCTGTGGAACGCAACTTCCGGTCCCGATGCGTTCCACCAGTGTTCGGGTTTGGCTTGAAGAAAAGGTGGCAACCCTAGTATATGGTGCAATCTTCCTTTTCTCGTCGTCTTCCTCCTCCTCCTTCATCATACCAAATGCTTATTAGGTTACCCTCGCTCCTAATGTTTTAGAGGGTCAGCTCAGCAGCAGACCCTCACCCCTAATGTTCTAGAGGGTCTCCAGCAGGCCCTCGTCCATAATGTTTTAGATGGTCAGATCAGCAGTGGGCCCTCGCCACGAATGTTGTAGATGGTGAGATCAGCATCAGGCCCTCGCCCCTAATGTTTTAGAGGGTCAGCTCAGCAGCAGACGCTCGTCCCTAATGTTTTAGAGGGTCAGCTGAGCAGCAGACGCTCACCTATAATGTTTTAGATGGTCAGATCACCAGCAGACCCTCACCCCTAATGTTTTAGATGGTCAGCTCAGCAGCAGACCCTCACCCCTAATGTTTTAGAAGGTCAGATCAGCAGCAGGCCCTTGCCCCTAATGTTTTAGAGGGTCAGCTCAGCAGCAGGTCCTCACCCCTAATGTTTTAGAAGGTCAGATCAGCAGCAGGCCCTCGCCCCTAATGTTTTAGAGGGTCAGCTCAGCAGCAGGTCCTCACCCCTAATGTTTTAGAAGGTCAGATCAGCAGCAGGCCCTCGCCCATAATGTTTTAGAGGGTCAGCTCAGCAGCAGACCCTCACCGCTAATGTTTTAGAAGGTCAGATCAGCAGCAGGCCCTCGCCCCTAATGTTTTAGATCGTCAACTCAGCAGCAGGTCCTCACCCCTAATGTTTTAGATGGTCAGATCAGCAGCAGACCCTCGCCCCTAATATTTTAGATGGTCAGATCAGCAGCAGACCCTCGCCCCTAATGTTTTAGAGGGTCAGCTCAGCAGCAGACCCTCGCCCCTAATGTTTTAGAGGGTCAGCTCGGTAGCAGACCCTCACCCCTAATGTTTTAGAGGGTTAGCTCAGCAGCAGACCCTCACTCCTAATGTTTTATAGGGTCACCAGCAGGCCCTCGTCCATAATGTTTTAGATGGTCAGCTCAGCAGCAGACCCTCACCCCTAATGTTTTAGATGGTCAGTTCAGAAGCTGGCCCTCACCCATAATGTTTTAGAGGGTCAGCTCAGCAGCAGACACTCACCACTAATGTTTTAGAAGGTCAGATCAGCAGCAGGCCCTCGCCCCTAATGTTTTAGATCGTCAACTCAGCAGCAGGTCCTCCCCCCTAATGTTTTAGATGGTCAGATCAGCAGCAGGCCCCCGCCCCTAATGTTTTAGATGGTCAGCTCAGCAGCAGACCCTCACCCCTAATGTTTTAGAGGGTCACCAGCAGGCCCTTACTCCTAATGTTTTTGAGGGTCACCAGCAGGCCATCATTCATAATTTTTCAAGGGTGTGTATGATGCCCTCCTTTCTGTGTAATAAAGGGTGTATTGGAGCGCCGGTTCCTTGTAATTTTTGGCAGCCCTTTCACTTAGTGCATTGGCTTTATGAGTGTAGGAGTCCCACTACCTGCACAATTGTATCACAATGTGAATGAGGCCCTCCTTTATGTCATATACAGGTTGTATCGGAGTGCCTCTTCCTTGTAATTTTTGGCAGCATTTGCACTTTATATACAAGTAAATATACAGGAAAGAATGTTTCCTAACAATTTTTCCTTTAACCACCTCTGGACCGCCTGACGCAGGATCGCGTTCCGGAGGTGGCAGCCCTGCGCACAGTCACGCATATATGCGTCATCTCGCAAGACGCGAGATTTCCTGTGAACGCGCGCAAACAGGCGCGCGCGCTCACAGGAACGGAAGGTAAGCGAGTGGATCTCCAGCCTGCCAGCGGCGATCGTTCGCTGGCAGGCTGGAGATGTGATTTTTTTAACCCCTAACAGGTATATTAGACGCTGTTTTGATAACAGCGTCTAATATACCTGGTCCTCTGGTGGTCCCCTTTGTTTGGATCGACCACCAGAGGACACAGGTAGCTCAGTAATATGTTGCACCAAGCACCACTACACTACACTCCCCCCCCTGTCACTTATTAACCCCTTATTCACCCTTGATCACCCCTGATCACCCCATATAGACTCCCTGATCACCCCCCTGTCATTGATTACCCCCCTGTCATTGATCACCCCCCTGTAAAGCTCCATTCAGATGTCCGCATGATTTTTACGGATCCACTGATAGATGGATCGGATCCGCAAAAGGCATACGGACGTCTGAATGGAGCCTTACAGGGGCGTGATCAATGACTGTGGTGATCACCCCATACAGACTCCCTGATCACCCCCCTGTCATTGATTGCCCCCCTGTAAAGCTCCATTCAGACGTCCGCATGATTTTTACGGATCCACTGATAGATGGATCGGATCCGCAAAACGCATACGGACGTCTGAATGGAGCCTTACAGGGGGCGTGATCAATGACTGTGGTGATCACCCCATATAGACTCCCTGATCACCCCCCTGTCATTGATTACCCCCCTGTCATTGATCACCCCCCTGTAAAGCTCCATTCAGATGTCCGCATGATTTTTACGGATCCACTGATAGATGGATCGGATCCGCAAAACGCATACGGACGTCTGAATGGAGCCTTACAGGGGCGTGATCAATGACTGTGGTGATCACCCCATATAGACTCCCTGATCACCCCCCTGTCATTGATTACCCCCCTGTAAAGCTCCATTCAGATGTCCGCATGATTTTTACGGATCCACTGATAGATGGATCGGATTCGCAAAACGCATACGGACGTCTGAATGGAGCCTTACAGGGGCGTGATCAATGACTGTGGTGATCACCCCATATAGACTCCCTGATCACCCCCCTGTCATTGATTACCCCCCTGTCATTGATCACCCCCCTGTAAAGCTCCATTCAGATGTCCGCATGATTTTTACGGATCCACTGATAGATGGATCGGATCCGCAAAACGCATACGGACGTCTGAATGGAGCCTTACAGGGGCGTGATCAATGACTGTGGTGATCACCCCATATAGACTCCCTGATCACCCCCCTGTCATTGATTACCCCCCTGTAAAGCTCCATTCAGATGTCCGCATGATTTTTACGGATCCACTGATAGATGGATCGGATCCGCAAAATGCATACGGACGTCTGAATGGAGCCTTACAGGGGCGTGATCAATGACTGTGGTGATCACCCCATATAGACTCCCTGATCACCCCCCTGTCATTGATTACCCTTCTGTCATTGATCACCCCCCTATCATTGATCACCCCCCTGTAAAGCTCCATTCAGATGTCCGCATGATTTTTACGGATCCACTGATAGATGGATCGGATCCGCAAAACACATACAGGCGTCTCCCTGGAGCCTTCCGGGGGGGTGATCACCCCATATAGACTCCCTGATCACCCCCCTGTCATTGATCACCCCCCCTGTCATTGATCACCCCCCCTGTCAGGCTGCATTCAGATGTCCGTATGATTTTTACGGATCCACGGATACATGGATCGGATCCGCAAAACACATACGGACATCTGAATGGAGCCTTATAGGGGGGTGATCAATGACAGGGGGGTGATCACCCCATATAGACTCCCTCATCACCCCCCTGTCATTGATCACCCCCCCTGTCATTGATCACCCCCCCTGTCAGGCTGCATTCAGATGTCCGTATGATTTTTACGGATCCACGGATACATGGATTGGATCCGCAAAACACATACGGACATCTGAATGGAGCCTTATAGGTGGGTGATCAATGACAGGGGGGTGATCACCCCATATAGACTCCCTGATCACCCCCCTGTCATTGATCACCCCCCTGTCATTGATCACCCCGCTGTCATTGATCACCCCCCTGTCATTGATCACCCCCCTGTCATTGATCACCCCTCTGTAAGGCTCCATTCAGACATTTTTTTGGCCCAAGTTAGCGGAAATTATTATTTTTTTCTTACAAAGTCTCATATTCCACTAACTTGTGTCAAAAAATTAAATCTCACATGAACTCACCATACCCCTCACGGAATCCAAATGCGTAAAACATTTTTGACATTTATAATCCAGACTTCTTCTCACGCTTTAGGGCCCCTAGAATGCCAGGGCAGTATAAATACCCCACATGTGACCCCATTTCGGAAAGAAGACACCCCCAGGTATTCCGTGAGGGGCATATTGAGTCCATGAAAGATTGAAATTTTGTCCCAAGCTAGCGGAAAGGGAGACTTTGTGAGAAAAAAATAAATAAAATCAATTTCCGCTAACTTGTGCCAAAAAAAAAAAATTTCTATGAACTCGCCATGCCCCTCATTGAATACCTTGGGGTGTCTTCTTTCCAAAATGGGGTCACATGTGGGGTATTTATACTGCCCTGGCATTTTAGGGGGCCCAAAGCGTGAGAAGAAGTCTGGGATCCAAATATCTAAAAATGCCCTCATAAAAGGAATGTGGGCCGCTTTGCCCACCTAGGCTGCAAAAAAGTGCCACACATGTGGTATTGCCGTATTCAGGAGAACTTGGGGAATGTGTTTTGGGGTGTCATTTTACATATACCCATGCTGGGTGAGATAAATATCTTGGTCAAATGCCAACTTTGTATAAAAAAATGGGAAAAGTTGTCTTTTGCCAAGATATTTCTCTCACCCAGCATGGGTATATGTAAAATGACACCCCAAAATACATTGCCCAACTTCTCCTGAATACGGCAATACCACATGTGTGACACTTTTTTGCAGCCTAGGTGGGCAAAGGGGCCCACATTCCAAAGAGAACCTTTAGGATTTCACAGGTCATTTACCTACTTACCACACTTTAGGGCCCCTGGAAAATGTCAGGGCAGTATAACTACCCCACAAGTGACCCCATTTTGGAAAGAAGATACCCCAAGGTATTCCGTGAGGGGCATGGCGAGTTCCTAGAATTTTTTAGTTTTTGTCACAAGTTAGTGGAAAATGATGATTTTATTATTTTTTTTTCTTACAAAGTCTCATATTCCACTAACTTGTGACAAAAAATAAAAACTTCCATGAACTCACTATGCCCATCAGCGAATACCTTGGGGTGTCTTCTTTCCAAAATGGGGTCACTTGTGGGGTAGTTATACTGCCCTGGCATTCTAGGGGCCCAAATGTGTGGTAAGGAGTTTGAAATCAAATTCTGTAAAAAATGACCAGTGAAATCCGAAAGGTGCTCTTTGGAATATGGGCCCCTTTGCCCACCTAGGCTGCAAAAAAGTGTCACACATGTGGTATCTCCGTATTCAGGAGAAGTTGGGGAATGTGTTTTGCGGTGTCATTTTACATATACCCATGCTGGGTGAGAGAAATATCTTGGCAAAAGACAACTTTTCCCATTTTTTTATACAAAGTTGGCATTTGACCAAGATATTTATCTCACCCAGCATGGGTATATGTAAAACGACACCCCAAAACACATTCCCCAACTTCTCCTGAATACGGAGATACCACATGTGTGACTTTTTTTTGCAGCCTAGGTGGGCAAAGGGGCCCACATTCCAACGAGCACCTTTCGGATTTCACTGGCCATTTTTTACAGAATTTGATTTCAAACTCCTTACCACACATTTGGGCCCCTAAAATGCCAGGGCAGTATAACTACCCCACAAGTGACCCCATTTTGGAAAGAAGACACCCCAAGGTATTCGCTGATGGGCATAGTGAGTTCGTGGAAGTTTTTATTTTTTGTCACAAGTTAGTGGAATATGAGACTTTGTAAGAAAAAAAATAAAAAATCATCATTTTCCACTAACTTGTGACAAAAAATGAAAAATTCTAGGAACTCGCCATGCCCATCAGCGAATACCTTGGGGTGTCTTCTTTCCAAAATGGGGTCACTTGTGGGGTAGTTATACTGCCCTGGCATTCTAGGGGCCCAAATGTGTGGTAAGGAGTTTGAAATCAAATTCTGTAAAAAATGGCCAGTGAAATCCGAAAGGTGCTCGTTGGAATGTGGGCCCCTTTGCCCACCTAGGCTGCAAAAAAGTGTCACACATGTGGTATCTCCGTATTCAGGAGAAGTTGGGGAATGTGTTTTGGGGTGTCATTTTACATATACCCATGCTGGGTGAAATAAATATCTTGGTCAAATGCCAACTTTGTATAAAAAAATGGGAAAAGTTGTCTTTTGCCAAGATATTTCTCTCACCCAGCATGGGTATATGTAAAAAGACACCCCAAAAAACCTTGCCCAACTTCTCCTGAGTACGGCAATACCACATGTGTGACACTTTTTTGCAGCCTAGGTGGGCAAAGGGGCCCACATTCCAAAGAGCACCTTTCGGATTTCACTGGTCATTTTTTACAGAATTTAATTTCAAACTCCTTACCACACATTTGGGCCCCTAGAATGCCAGGGCAGTATAACTACCCCACAAGTGACCCCATTTTGGAAAGAAGACACCCCAAGGTATTCGCTGATGGGCATAGTGAGTTCATGGAAGTTTTTATTTTTTGTCACAAGTTAGTGGAATATGTGACTTTGTAAGAAAAAAATGAATAAAAAAAATCATCATTTTCCACTAACTTGTGACAAAAAATAAAAAATTCTAGGAACTCGCCATGCCCCTCACGGAATACCTTGGGGTGTCTTCTTTCCAAAATGGGGTCACTTGTGGGGTAGTTATACTGCCCTGGCATTCTAGGGGCCCAAATGTGTGGTAAGGAGTTTGAAATCAAATTCTGTAAAAAATGGCCAGTGAAATCCGAAAGGTGCTCGTTGGAATGTGGGCCCCTTTGCCCACCTAGGCTGCAAAAAAGTGTCACACATGTGGTATCTCCATATTCAGGAGAAGTTGGGGAATGTGTTTTGGGGTGTCATTTTACATATACCCATGCTGGGTGAGATAAATTTCTTGGTCAAATGCCAACTTTGTATAAAAAAATGGGAAAAGTTGTCTTTTGCCAAGATATTTCTCTCACCCAGCATGGGTATATGTAAAAAGACACCCCAAAAAACCTTGCCCAACCTCTCCTGAGTACGGCAATACCACATGTGTGACACTTTTTTTCAGCCTAGGTGGGCAAAGGGGCCCACATTCCAAAGAGCACCTTTCGGATTTCACTGGTCATTTTTTACAGAATTTGATTTCAAACTCCTTACCACACATTTGGGCCCCTAGAATGCCAGGGCAGTATAACTACCCCACAAGTGACCCCATTTTGGAAAGAAGACACCCCAAGGTATTCGCTGATGGGCATAGTGAGTTCATGGAAGTTTTTATTTTTTGTCACAAGTTAGTGGAATATGAGACTTTGTAAGAAAAAAAAATAAAAATCATCATTTTCCGCTAACTTGTGACAAAAAATAAAAAGTTCTATGAACTCACTATGCCCATCAGCGAATACCTTAGGGTGTCTACTTTCCGAAATGGGGTCATTTGTGGGGTGTTTGTACTGTCTGGCCATTGTAGAACCTCAGGAAACATGACAGGTGCTCAGAAAGTCAGAGCTGCTTCAAAAAGCGGAAATTCACATTTTTGTACCATAGTTTGTAAACGCTATAACTTTTACCCAAACCATTTTTTTTTACCCAAACATTTTTTTTTTATCAAAGACATGTAGAACAATAAATTTAGAGCAAAATTAATATATGGATCTCGTTTTTTTTGCAAACTTTTACAACTGAAAGTGAAAAATGTCATTTTTTTTGCAAAAAAATCGTTAAATTTCGATTAATAACAAAAAAAGTAAAAATGTCAGCAGCAATGAAATACCACCAAATGAAAGCTCTATTAGTGAGAAGAAAAGGAGGTAAAATTAATTTGGGTGGTAAGTTGCATGACCGAGCAATAAACGGTGAAAGTAGTGTAGGTCAGAAGTGTAAAAAGTGGCCTGGTCTTTCAGGGTGTTTAAGCACTGGGGGCTGAGGTGGTTAAAATCGATTGTATCTTCGGTTTTGTGTGTATTATTGTCAGTCTGTAAAAGTGGCGTACTACTCGGACTACATTGTTCCCGGCAGCGACCTGGGAGTCCAAGATGCATCCAGACATCCTTCCCATGCTGTTCCCGGACCATTTCAGTGTTTCCATCAATTGCTGACCTTTTCCTGTGAACCAGACACCCTCCCCTCTTCAGAGCAGGGGGTGCCTGGTTTAATGCTTGGGTTCTCCCATTGACTTCCATTGTGCTCGGGTGCTCGGTAGAGTCTTGGGCCTCCATAACCTTGTCATTGGATCACTGGTTTTGCTTCATCGGACCATTTTTGGTAAGTCCTAATTACTGCATACTAGGACCACCCCACAAGTCCTGCCATTTTGGAGATGTTCTGACCCAGCTGTTCTCACTGTTTGGACAAATCACACGGTAAGAGGTAGACATACACTTTACATTTCATTCTACAGATCTACCTCCATTTCACATGTTTCGAGCTTAGTTTTATCACAGTCATTATTGGGTCATTGCGACTGTCATCGCTGACACAACAAGGCATGAAGACCAGCTCCATCCTAACGCGGACTCCACAGAAGAATAGATGACCTAGTCTCTTGGTTTTAATATGTTTATGTCCTTTTCTTCAATAATTCAGACCTGTTCTTGCTGGAAATGATATTACGAGGAGGTTACGGTTTTTAATAATATTAAAGTGGCAATTATAAGCCGCCATGTTTTCTGAAGATCATATCTTATCGCAAATATATTCTGATATAATGTCCCTTTAATTTATGCAGCACAGTTCAGAGAGCTGGCTGTCTCAGGGGTTTATAACTGGGCATAAATATGGCAACATCTGCTAAAACAGAGGGCATACTACTGACACATACCCAAAAATCACGGGGTTAAAGCTCCTTCTAGGCACATGCAAGTCATTAATTTATGCCCTAGTAGCCGACTAAATCATCAGGGGAATAGCATTGATAGTGCCTTTAATGCAAACCATAGTTACAGTCTGTATTATACTTCAGATAATTCTGTTGGATGTTACTGGAAACAGTCGACAAGTTTGTCACTAGTCAAATTAGATGATCCACCTCTATTTACCAACATAAAACAGGAAAACAGGAAAAATTCTCCCCAAAATGCCTGAGAATGGCCACAAAAAAAGGCTCTTTGCTGCCTGGTTCACACGAATATCCAGTCAAAATCGGGACAGTTGGCGACTTATAGTTTGTGTGGTTCAACTGGACACATGATTAATGAAGTGGGCGCCATTGATAGCCTGTGACCTATGGCTTCTGCCCTCCAGGAACTTTAGAATTGATTGAATGTCAGTATAATGAAAGGCAGTCGGCACTCCGTCCTCTCTGTAGAATGTGGCACTGTCAAGGGTCAGCCTCCCATGTACGTAATCGAAGATGAGATCGGCACTCACTCAAATGCAGTTTCTTTTCTTTATTGGTTAAGTGAGTCTTATCGTCAACGAATGTCAGTATAGTGATGAGCGGCACAGACAATATTCGTTTTTCGCGATATTTAGCAAATTTTTTGCATAATATTCACAATAAATTCTCCAGTCATTATATTCACGATTGCGCAAATCGGCACTAATGATGCGCATTTTTTTTTAAACTTCACATTTTATCAGGTCTGAGTAGAATCAGATATTACTGATTGGTGCACTAAGTATTGTTGTGACATCACAGCACTATGTCTGTAGCATGTATGTATGGAGAGCAGAGAAACAGTAATTCCTATCACACTACCTAACACCCTGCACTGGAACCTATCAGCTACACTATATCAGGATATAACCTACACTGACTATCTCCACTAACTATCTGTATTATATATATGAGCTAATAGTAACTAACTGTCTAATGTAATTGGATAAGGAATAGGATCCAGATGAAAGCACAGAGCACAGCAATGTCCCTGCTCTCTCTCTCGGAACTTCAAAAAAACTGCAGAAAATGGCTGCTGGGGAGGTTCTTATATAGTAAGGGGTAGGGAGCTTTACTATTGGTTGCTAGGGATGTTGCTAAGCTCTGACAAAGATATTGCAGCCTTCTCATTGGCCCACAAGCAAGAAGGGAGGTTACTGATGAAAAAGAATCTAGAATATTCACGTTTACGAAGATTTAGCACTATATTCTATATCTTTGCAAATTCTCGAAGTGCCGATATTCGCGATAAAAATTAGAATATTCACGATCAACACTATGTCAGTATTGTTTAGACACTGTATAGCATTATTATTAGATTATTGTATGTTATTATTATGTGGGTACTATATGATGGTATTTAGGACCCTTATGGAGTTGTTATGTGGGTATTATATGACTGTATTTAGGCCCCTTGTGGAGCTTTTATTTGGGCACTCTATGGCGGTATTTAGGCCCCTTATGTCACGACCATTGTCATGGTCGTGACTCTTTGGCCGCATGCTGTTGTCAGCGGTTTCCTTTTGTTGTCAATCACAGGTGAGGGCTCTGTGTATGTTGCCTCACGTGTGGTTGCCGCTGGCAACATGATGTGGTTGGCAGTGTAGCAGCTGGTGCTGGTGGCTAGGCTGCTCGCTGTCATAGCATGCGGTTGCCTCTGGCAACGTGTGGTTTTAGTGTTCACTTTTTATGTTTGGTGAAAGGGAGTTTGATGTCTGTACACTTCCCCTTTAAGTGACACTTACCTGGTTTGGTGATGGAAGGGTTAAGCTCCTTTCCTAGTGTGTGTGTGGGTGTGGCCGCTTGGGTTATTTAGCTTCCTGCTGGATGGCAGAAGCTTGAGGGGTACTCCAGGCATGTTGCTGGAGTCATCCTCCTGGTATCCTGTTACCATCCTTTCAGTATTGGCCACCCTTCCGGTCATAAATCCTAATCCCAGATGTTTAGTTGATGTCCTATGCTTTTGGTTTTTATTGCAGCTATGGATGTCCTGGTTCCTCTGTGTTCTTATGTGTGTGCTGTTTGTCTATGTTTGTGTGGACAGCGTTTCTGAGCACGGGTTCCAGTCAGCAAGGCTGTGGCAGGTTAGTGTGGAACTGTCTGGTTCACCTGTCATATTCATAGGTCTGTTCTTGTTCCCCTTCTCCTCTGCTGCTTGGCCAGTTTAGACTCCTGTTTCTCCGATATTCAGGCCCCTTATTGAGCCACTATTTGGGCACTGTATAGTGGTATTTAGGTCCCTTATGGAGCCATTATTTGGGCCCTATATGATTATATTTAGGCCCCTTATGGAGCTGATATTTAGGCACTTTATGGTGGTATTTAGGCCCCTTATGGAGCCATTATTTGGCCACTGTATGACGGTATTTAGGCCCCTTATTGAGCCACTATTTGGCCACTGTATTACAGAATTATTTATGCATTGTACAGTGACATTTACAGAAGGTGCCTCACAGGGCATAATAGAAAATCAGGCTGGTCCCGGTGATTAGTGATCTGTATTACTGTAGGGAAGATGTAGACTGTGCCTCTCCTGCGTGCCTGCTAGCCCCTGTGTCACTAAGAATCCCTTTGATGTCAACAATGATGTCACTTATTTGAACCACACGACTGAGGAAGCAGCAGTTTTCCCCCTCTGGTAACATAAAGCTTAATACGAGATGTGTGTTTTGTAGTTTTAAGCACAAGGTTGGACTTCTGGCAGAGTCGTAGGAGTTCAATCAATGTCTTCCAGCGCACCGCCAATCAGCTGGAGCACCGCAGGCTCCTCACATCATACAAAGGACAGCGCCCTACATTGTATAGTGGCTGTTCTTGGTATCAAACGCCTACATTTTATGGTTGTATGTGGTCTTAGTACCATTACCCCACACAGTTGCCTCCTTATCCTGGGACGTTTAAGCCCTGCTTTCAGAACTACTTCTCCCCCAGCTCTGGAAAAAGGAAGAAGAAACAGCGCCTCTCTTGTCCTCAGGCTGTATCTGGTATTGCTATTGCAATATCAGATATAGCCTATTGACAAGAGTGGCGCTGTTTATTTTTCCTAATCCATTTAAAATCACACGTCTTGCAGTACTCTTCATGTCCCTTGTAGACAACAAACATACTGGGGGACATTTATCAATAATGGCATCATTTGCGCCAAAAAATACTTACATTACAAGTCAAATGAGGCATAGTGTTCATCTCATATATCAAAAGACGCACGCCACTTTAAAATTGTAACTTTTTAAAATATAGACTTGAGTATTTACTTATGTCTCATGATTTTGCGACATTTCAACGCCAATTGTATGAAAATGCGACTTTTTAAAAAAGAAATGCGCCATATCAGCCACCCCTGCCAGATCACATTTGTGACTTTCGAAATATATTTGCGACATTTCCACTGGTAAATTGCGACTTTTGTCTCAGACTCGAGATGTTTTTGTTATTGTTTTGTTTTTGTTGAATGTTTTTTATCTACTAGATAAAAATTACTGTCTCCTGTTTTAATACTCACCTATCACTTGTGCCCATGATGAGTTGGTTTTCCTTGCATAAATGCGACTTTTTGACAAAAAGTAGCATCTTTTTTGCCATAAATGCGACAGAAAACACCACCACATAAGCTGGCTTAATTGTCTACAACAATTTGAGCCATTTCTGCTGACAAGAGGATGACAAATGAGGCGTGATATGCGCCAATTTGATAGCACCGCCCACGTTGACATTTATAACTAATTTCTGGCGTGATGCGTTCTTTATGGTGAAAATTCTGGAGAAAATCGTTGATATATTTGGTGCAAATCCAAACGCCATTCTTGGTGGCGCATTTTGCGTCATATTTCTGGTGCAGCGTGCTTAGTAAATGTCTTCCACTTGATGTTACTATGTACTCCTAAATACAATGCATTTCCTTAGCTACAAACTCCTTCGAAGATTAAGCTTAAATTTCTGTCGTCACCCCCTTTTTTCACATGCATACCAGGAGCAAACCAAAGTAAAAAAGAAAACAAAAAAATAAAAAAAATAAAAAAATGAATAAAAAATAATGAATGGCCTCTCCATTAGAAAAAAAAAGAAAGAAAAATAAAAAATAGCAGCTGACATATGTAAATATACACGACCCCATCTACTCGAGCGCTGATCAGCAGAGGTCGGATGTGGGATTAAGCTGTACAGTATCCTATAGCGTGAGAAAATATGCGGAAACCAAAGGAAGACCCTACGGGCCTGGAGATCTCCAAATATTTGTATACTGTGTGAGTGACCAAGTGAATTTGATAAAGAGTTTAATGTCCTTGGACGCATGCATGTGGTGACCCTTCGACACTTACCCAGGGATGTATGGTAGAAAATCTCGAAGCGTTTAATGCATATCTTGGTTATACAGAGCAGATATAAGATGCTTTACAGAACCATTTGGAGCCATGCCGGGAACTATGTCTTCAAGTATTAAACAGGCCATCGTCTGAGCAGCAACAGATCTATAAAATGTTATTTTTATGAATTCCAGACATTTTTTTTCTGTTGTTTCAATGTTTTAAGCCATGCAGATATTTGTCAGCATATTTTCACTTCATAACATTGGGACTTGTGTCAAAAAATCTTCGAAGATTTAATGTATAAATTACAAATTCTTTCAGACTTTCGGCACATGTTCTTTATCTACTGGCTCGGAAAAAAAAGGAATGCATTGTTTTAGCATTGATAATGTGGAAACACTGCAGTATTAACATTGGCCACTAGATGTCAGCACAACAGGCCATGCTCCAAACTAGTTGCAAAAATATCTTGCTTTACAGCCTGCAGCAAAATGGATGTTGTCAGATTATTTTGCCTAGCAGATGAGTAGAAATTGACAAAAAGACGGGTCTACTGGCTTTGTAAAATTAGTGGAATATTCTTAAACTATGTAATCAATATTGGACTGTCGGGGGTGTAACTCTCAGCAACCCCACTGACTAGCTTGCCGTTGTCACACCAAGGAGCAGTTAGTAAATAAAGTATTTTGGTATTCTATCTGATTTTTATTTTTTTTATTTTCTTTCTTCTAGGATTTGATACATTTTGCGGTCAGTTCTGGAGCTTGAATGAATTTTGAGGTCTGAACTTTTTGGGTCTTCTCTGAGATGTGAGTTAATTTTGGGCTCTGTTTTATGTTCTGAATAATTGTGGGGTTTGGTATGGGTTCTGAATTAATTTAGAGGTCTTTTTTCAGATCTAGTTAATTTTGGGGTCTGGGGTGTGAATTATATCAGGTGTCTGGTCTTAGCTCTGAATTAATTTTGAGGTTTTGTCAAGTTAATTCAGGGGTCTGTTTTTGGATCTTTATATTTTCAGCCGGGACGTTTCGCGTTCGCAATCAAATGTTTGCGAATTGCGCGTTCGCGGCGGGTCCCATTCACTTTATTGGCAGGCGAACCTGAAAAACCTTCAGGTAATATTTGCAGCCACCGAATACTTACTAGAAGTAAATATGTATTTTAATCAGGGGCCATTTTTATGCATCTTAAAGGGAAACTCTCAAAAATGTGCCCTGCTGGAGACTAGAAATTTTTTATTTTAGGCCACGGGGGTACATTCACCGGACAGAAAACATCAAGTGATTATGTGGCTGGAGGTACATTAGGCGGTCAGTGGATACAAATTTTACTGTAGGCTAGTGGAGTATAGGCCCCAAAAATTATGCATTCACCTGACAGAAAAGAACAAGTGATTATGTGGCTGGAGGTACATTAGGCGGTCACTGAATAAACATTTTACTGTAGGCCAGTGGAGCACAGGCCCCAAAAATTAGGCATTCACCTGACAGAGAAGGCCTTTTATTCCGCTGTATATATATAAGACAAGCACTATTCTTTGTTCTGGGTGGTGGCGGATATGTGTGGGCTGGCATGAGGAAATTCAATTACACGTGGTCGTCACAGATGTTGAATTCCTCCGAGATCCATGCCTCAATCATTTTTAGAAATGTGAGGTAGTCCACACTGTCGTGAGCTAGGCAATAGCGCTTATTGGTCACGATCCCCCCTGCTGCGCTGAACGTCCTTTTGGACAGGACACTCGATGAGGGGCAAGCCAAGAGTTCCATGGCAAATTGTGCCAGCTCTGGCCACAGGTCAAGCCTGAACACCTAGTAGTCCAGGGGTTCCTTGCTTTTGAAAGCATCCACATCGGCCGTTACCCCGATTTAGTTGGACACCTGTCGGTCTAGGCGTTCCCTGAGGCTGGATCCGGAGGGCAGCTGTCAATGGATTTGCTGCAAGAATGATCTCATATCCAAAGTGACCAACACATCTTCAAACCGCCCTCCTCTTGCATGCGCGGTAGGATTGGTACCTGCACCTGTTTCTCTATGGGTGGAAATTCCTCTGCCAGTGCCCGCAACAGCAGAATGCAGCATCTCTCGCAGAAAGGCCTGGAAATGCTGCATTCTGACAGCCCTCTGTGATGCTTGTAACATGTCCACCATTTTGTGTTTGTACCGGGGATCTAAGTACGTTGCCACTCAGTTCTGGTCCTTGCCCTTTATGCTTTTTATACTGGGGTCCCTCTTCAAACACTGGAGCATGAAGCTCCCCAGTTGCACTAAATTGGAAGCGGTGGAGCGCCCTGGCTCCTGCTCATCGCCCAGGAAAATGTCATCCTCAGTCGCCTCCCCACAGCCACGGACAACACCAGGGATCCCCGAAAAGTTTAAAGCCTGCTCTTCTAGCTCCTACTCCTCCTCCCCCCAGCCACCATCCTCTTCTGACTCCTCTTCACACTCCTGCTGACTTCTCTCAGATGGAGTAGCCCCCCTGAGAATTCATTCAGCATTGCGACTTCCTCATCTTTTAGCTCCTGCTCCTCGACGGCTTGATCAATGACACGATGCAATGCACGCTCCAGAAAGAAGGTGTAAGGTACGATGTCACTGATGGCGCCCTGGCTGTGACTGACCAGTTTGGTGATCTCAGAAGTCTGCATGCATCGCGCACGAGCAGCCACTGACGTGATGAAAAGAAACCAAGCTCCCCAGAACTTGTCCTGCTGCAGAGTTCATACAGGTAGTCGTTAACAGCACGTTACTGCTGGAGCAGCCTATCAAGCTGAACGTCAGCAAGGCGAGCCATGGCCATGTAAGATCTTCTAAAATGGCCAGAGATTTTCCTGGCCTGCCGCAAGACGTCCTGGACCCGGGGTATTTTGCCTCCTGTGCACTGCGAGTTCTGCCTGCTTCTCCTCCTTCTCCTCCCTATCTGCTACTCCGTCTCTCCCTCTGAACTCCCCTCCTCTTCCTCCCTTGTGGGCACACACGTAACTTCCATCTACACGTCATCATCATCACCTTCACCACCACTGACATTAGAGTTCTCGGAGTAGGCAGCAACCAACAGTTGGGGACTACCCTCCTTGGGCTGATCTGGGTACTGTCTTCAGACCGCTGGGTGGAGGTCGTTGCTACCTCCTTTTCCTCATCTGATGCCAAGAATGGCTGCGCATCGGTAAGGTCTTGGAATGGATGGGAAAATAATTCCTCTGACTCGAGTGGAGGGGCTATGGTGGTTGTGGTGGTGGTGGTGTCTTTGGGGGTGCACACAGCAGAGAGTGAGGAGGGTGCAGATACAGAGGATGAGGAGGGTGCAGAAGCGGAAGGCTGAGTGAGCCACTCAAACAACTTTGGTGTGTCCTTTGACGTAATTGTACGCACCTTCTCCAACTTCCCACTAAGGCTCTGGCCTGGTGCACCTGTCCGACCCCTACCACCCCTGCGGAACCGCCTGCCCCTTCCTCTGCCTGTAATTTTCTAAATGACCCTGTGCTAAAGTCCGTAGAGAAGAGCAGTATTTGTGGAAGCAGGTATATCGCAGGCCTCAATCAGTATTTGGTGGAAGCAGGTACATCACATCCTTCAATCTGTATTTTGTGGAAGCAGGTATATAGAACCCCTTAATCAATATTTGGTGGAAGCAGGTACATCGCACTTCTCAATCAGCATTTTGTGGAAGCAGGTATATCGCAAACCTCAATCAATATTTGGTGGAAGCAGGTATAATGCACCCCTCAATCAGTATTTTTTTGAAGCAGGTATATCAAACCCCTTAATCAGTATTTTGTGGAAGCAGGTAAATTGCACCCCTCAATCAGGTGCATCACACCCGTTGCAAATAGTTGTTCCAATGGCGCTTGTCCCTCTATATACCTGCAGTATCGCAGCAGAACCGCACACAACTGCTGCACAATACAAATGCACTATATACTTTCTTTGTTAGAAAGTATATTATTGGTATATATCACCCCTCAATCATTTTTTTTGGGTGCAACAGGTATATCACACCAGTTGCAATTAGTTATTCCAATAGCGTTTGTCCCTCTATATAGCTGTGGTATCGCAGCAGAACCGCACACAACTGCTGCACAATACAAATGCACTATAATATATTTTCTATGTTAGAAAGTATAATATAAGTATATCATACCCCTCAGTATATCACACCTATCGATAGCACACGTATACCAGTCCTTAAAAGGACTTTTGTGGCCCTATTAGCTAGCGTTTGGTGTCCCTAACAGTCTGTCCCTGCTCCACAAAGCAACCTCTCCTTACACTGTCAAAACACAAAATGTAAAATAGCTGCCAGATTGGGTTCTGTTATAGGGTGGGGTGTGTCCATGTGCTGAAACGTCTCAATTGGCTGTCCTGTTCCACCTGATGGATGTGTCATGGGTCAAAGTTTGGTACAATGCAAAAGAATATTGCGCATGCGAACATCGCCATATGTTCACATGTTCGGTGAATTGTGAAAGAGCAAAGTTCGCCGCGAAACGACTGCAGGGTGAACCGCAAGGCCATCTCTAATCTTGAGGTTTGGTCTGGAGTCTGAATTAATTCAAGGGTCTGATTTGGGGTCTGCTCAGTGGTTTAATTTAATTTTGATGTTTGGCTTGGAGTTTGAATTAATTTTGGGGTCTGGCCTGGGATATGGGTCTTCCAATGCCCATACTGTATTTTCTATTTATGTAGATGATAGTGTGGTCTTTGTTCGTGTGTGTGGACAAAAGTTGTATTTTTTTTGTTTTTTTTTTTACCCTGACTTGACTGGTGTGTCCTCACCCTAAAGTGTATTTTCAGTTGAACGCACCGTTGGACAGTTTAATGTTTGCTGGGATACTCCCGACTCTTCCCCGAGAGAAGGATCAGGTGAAATAAATATTTACGCCTGATCATTTTGTTCTCCCTGGAGATAGAAACATAGAAACATAGAAACATAGAATGTGTCGGCAGATAAGAACCATTTGGCCCATCTAGTCTGCCCAATATACTGAATACTATGGATAGCCCCCGGCCCTATCTTATATGAAGGGTGGCCTTATGCCTATCCCATGCATGCTTAAACCCCTTCACTGTATTTGCAGCTACCACTTCTGCAGGAAGGCTATTCCATGCATCCACTACTCTCTCAGTAAAGTAATACTTCCTTATATTACTTTTAAACCTTTGCCCCTCTAATTTAAAACTGTGTCCTCTTGTGGTAGTTTTTCTTCTTTTAAATATGCTCTCTTCCTTTACCGAGTTGATTCCCTTTATGTATTTAAAAGTTTCTATCATATCCCCTCTGTCTCTTCTTTCTTCCAAGCTATACATATTAAGGTCCTTTAACCTTTCCTGGTAAGTTTTATCCTGCAATCCATGTACTAGTTTAGTAGCTCTTCTCTGAACTCTCTCTAGAGTATCTATATCCTTCTGGAGATATGGCCTCCAGTACTGCGCACAATACTCCAAGTGAGGTCTCACCAGTGTTCTGTACAGCGGCATAAGCACTTCACTCTTTCTACTGCTTATACCTCTCCCTATACATCCAAGCATTCTGCTGGCATTTCGTGCTGCTCTATTACATTGTCTTCCCACCTTTAAGTCTTCTGAAATAATTACTCCTAAATCCCTTTCCTCAGATACTGAGGTCAGGACTGTGTCAAATATTCTATATTCTGCCCTTGGGTTTTTACGCCCCAGGTGCATTATCTTGCACTTATCCACATTAAATTTCAGTTTCCAGAGTTCTGACCATTCTTCTAGTTTTCCTAAATCCTTTTCCATTTGGCGTTTCCCTCCAGGAACATCAACCCTGTTACATATCTTTGTGTCATCAGCAAAAAGACAAACCTTACCAGCGAGGCCTTTTGCAATATCACTTATGAAGATATTAAACAAAATCGGTCCCAGTACAGATCCCTGTGGAACCCCACTGGTAACATTACCTTGTTTTGAATGTTCTCCATTGACTACAACCCTCTGTTGTCTGTCACTCAGCCACTGCCTAATCCACTCAACAATATGGGAGTCCATGCTCAATGACTGCAGTTTATTGATAAGTCTTCTATGTGGGACAGTGTCAAAAGCCTTACTAAAATCTAGATATGCGATGTCTACTGCACCTCCACCGTCTATTATTTTAGATAAGCCGCTGCCTGAAGTCTTGGGCCAAGCCGAATGTGTATGTGGACTAGGGAGCCTGGAGTGACTTGGGAGAGATAGATATGCAATGCATGAGTCGAGATAAGCAGCTTTCACACCGGATAAACAGAAATGAAAGTTTTACTCCTGGATGACCCAAGGAGGACTGCTAAAGTCACAGCTCGTCTCTAGTTAGATAACGAAAAACTGTAAAGTGTATCTAGGGGATGAGATAGAAGATAGCCGACTGCCAGTTAAAATAAAATAAAACTGCATACCACAGAATGAATGGAAAACGATGGTTTCATATCACATTTATGCCATCTATTTAAGCCTTATGCAGGGCACCGAGGGGTCAAGCAAAATCGTAGTCAGGAACAGGCCGAGGTCAGGACAGGTAGAGAATGTGCTATACGGTAAACAGTCTGAGGTCAGGACAGGCAGCTGTGGGTCAATACAGAGATCAGGAACTGGTCAGGTCAGGCAGTAGAGGATCACAATCCAGGAAACAGGCAGAGTTGGTACACAGGCAGACAATGGAATAACACCCCTTTGCAGGATACCATAAAGCTAGGGAACTTATTTCTCATGCACCCTCCAATAAAGAAAGGTTCCTAAAGCACCCAAAGGTGCTGATAACAGTTTTTCTCATAATTTAAAAATCATTGGTGGTCTAGGTCAGTGAAGGCACTAATTTTTCATTCATTGGTCTAGATGAGTGAAATGATCAGTGATAAATTGCTCTTGTCGGTCCTCAGACCATTGTTTAACCTCTGAAAACTGGTTGCCTCTAGGCATACAGGACTAATACAGGTGAAACTCCAAAAATTTGAATATCGTGCAAAGTTCATTTATTTCGGTAATGCAACTTAAAAGGTGAAACTAATATATGAGATAGACTCATTACAGGCAAAGCAAGATATTTCAAGCCTTTATTTGTTATAATTTGGATGATTATGGCTTACAGCTTATGAAACCCCAAAGTCACAATCTCAGGTCCCCTTTGCTCAGGGGGTATGGACTAATCATCTGACTAGAGTGTGACACTTTGAGCCTAGAATATTGAACCATTTCACAATATTCTAATTTTAAGTTGCATTAATGCAATTCCTTTTAAGTTCCATTACTGAAATAAATGAACTTTTGCACGATATTCTAATTTTTTGAGTTTCACCTGTACATAAACCATTCTGCTATGCAGAGACAGGGGTGTGCTGCACTGATATAAGATATATGAGCAGTCTATTAGGAAACTGAATGGTACCCCATTTTATATCTAGATAAAATAAAAACTGGAATATCTCTTTTATTCTGATGTGCAATGTTCATACAGATGCAAATATGTTAATGGCTCTAAAGAATCTTCTAACATAAAATATCCCCACTCCGTGTACTACGCATCATGCAGGCTATGTGACTGATGACATCATCACTGCCATGCCCTCTTACAATGTGGCTCTGATGGTGACATCACAATGCTGTGTTCAGACTTCTATATGTTTTAGTTGCACTGGAGTCTTTTGAGGGCTTGCAGTCGTAAAGAATGAAGGTGCTGAGAATTCTTGTCTTCCTATTATTTGTCCATCTGCATTTTGGAGAAGAGAAGGCCTCGGTGTCACCAGCAGGTAATAGACATTTATGCTGCATAAGGTCAAACAAATGAGCCCACTGATTATTTTTTAGCAATGATACCTTATGACAGCACAGGACTACGGGGTTGAGAGGTTTCCCCTGTAGAAAGACCAATGTGTGGGGATTATAGGGATCAAGTTATGATGCAAAGAGAGTCTTCTCTAATCTTCTCCTGTTATTGTATTAGGTTTGTGCTGTTGATGTCATGTATTTCATATCTGTATTATCCTCTCTGGCCAGTGACTTTCTCAGGATCAGTGATGGAGACAACCAACCACCAGGACTATGGAGGTGATAAAAACTGTAAGTAGTGAATTCATTCCCCTCCTAATTTTGCTCTGAGGTTCTTCTCTGTGGAGTAAGGCAATCAGTCCTAAAAGGTTGGGTGATGGTTGAAGCCAAAATGAAGGTTATCACTATAGTTCACCAACTGGTTTCACCAACTCTTGCTCAAGATGTCAATTCCATGCACATATCACTAACTGGTGATCTCTTCACGGTCTGCTGATATTGAGAATTGCCTCGAAGAGAGTAATAATAATAAATAATTTTATTGTGGAGAGGCCGTCGCGGCCACCTTGATTGAAGAAAATGCGCCAATTCTCAAACATGCTGACATGTGAAATCACCACATCATCATGCTGGGTGGGCGTGGTGACGTCATCACCGTGCCCACCCAGCGTGGTAACATCACACGTCAGTGTGCGCGAGAATTGGTGCAATTTCTTCAATCAAGATGGCTGCGATGAACTCTCTGTGTTCAAATGTATGAGACAAATATGTATTTTTTTTTTAAACTTCTGATTAACCCCCTGATAGGCTAGATGTGAATCTCAGATGCCGCGATCAGTGTTGAAGGCGGCATCAGAGGAGTTAAACGATGGGGGATGGCGTGATCACTCCATACAATAGATTGTGATTCCTTACAAAGTAATTCGTAAGGAATTGAATTTCTTGTCGAAGTTCGGTGTAGCAGCCGAATCAGATTTTTTAAAACTGTGCTCGTCACTAGCATTAATTATAATAATAACCATGTTTGTTTTTTCATTACAGACATTGATCTCCTTGTCCTGCCACTATTTGCAGCCCTGTTATTTGGAGTAGCTACATCTATCTATAAGTTCTGGTGAGTTTCCATCTTCTGGCCTCCTCTTCCTTTTTTCTACAGACTGCTCCATAGTTCTCATGCAGATATTAGGGGGAAAGTGAGAGGTAGAGCATCATGGGTAAATGAATATCATCCATATGAGTTTATCTACAGACTTTCCTTTGTTTCACAGCTGCAAGTATTTGCCGGGCAAGCGGCAATGTTCCAGCCCAGAATCAATATCTACAGATCTTCAGAACCCACAGGAGGTCATCATTCACAAGCCGGGTAATAACTACTACGCCATAAAGGTTAAAGGTCAAGTCTCCTCCCAGGAAGAGGATCTGTCTTAAAACATGGATACTCAATTGTGACAGTATACTTATATTATAAGGAATTTGCCTCATTGCCTCATATAATGGTATTTTTGGAATTGGTCTTCTCAGAGGTGATCTGGTATTAGTACTGTGTCTATGCTCTTACCCATCCAATCTGTTACTGGGTTATGGTGGCCTGTTGTAAGTTCCACTTTGGTCACCAAATCTGAGAGCTAAATTTAATGAAAAGTGATCATTAGTTTCTTGAAGAAACAATGCAGATGGGACATCTATCAAACTAGTGTACAGTCTATAAAACTATAACTAAAACACAGATATACTACCTTTTAATGGTTTCCCTCTTATACTACAGATGTTCCAGAAGACACGGAAAAGCTGGAGGACATGCCGGTAAAACTGGAGGACATGCCGGTAAAGGTGGAGGACATGCCAGTAAAGCTGGAGGACATCCCGGTAAAGCTGGAGGACATCCCGGTAAAGCTGGAGGACACTCCGGTAAAGCTGGAGGACACTCCGGTAAAGCTGGAGGACACCCCGGTAAAGCTGGAGAACATTCCAGAAAGAAGAATCATAGAAAACATCCAAGAGGAAACAGTGACCATCAACGATGATAAGAAAGAAGAAAAGAAAAGTGATGATAACATCAGCACAGTCACCAAAACTGAAAAAAGAAAAAGATTCAAAAGACTCAGAACCTGGCTAAAAGAGAAAAGACAGAAGAGGAGAACGAGCCAGGGAAAGGAGGACGTTTAGGAGCAGAGATCATCGGGAAGCTTATACGTCTGATAATTTTTCAGTATGGTGATGTTCCCCAGAAGCGCAATAATGTGGGTTTATATTTGCCCCTGGGTGGCTGCAGGACACATGAATATTTTAATGAAATCAATTAAGCACCCCTCATAATATAAGGCCCTTAGTGAGTTTTTGTTTGGGCCTGAGATCTACAGGATCCGGATTCTCCTCCTCTCCGTTCTATGATAGCTGCTGCTCTTAGTGAGCGTTTCTCCACATTTCATCGCCGCTTGCTGGTTCTGGGCATACCTGTGGATGCTGCACTGCCTGCTGTCCTGCAGCACTCTTAGTGAGCATTTCTGCTGCTACAGTTTTTTCTTGATGGGGAATAGTGCTGGGCAATATACTGGTATATGTGATATACAACGGTTTTAAGAAATAGCGATATGGCGATATTTCAGTTTCTTAATTACCACTGTATTTTTGTGACGTCACGCCTGTTTCTGCCATGAGGCAAGGAGTGCCAGTTTTCTGTGGGACCTCAAGCCTATGTGACAGTAGAACGGCACGACCTCCTTCGCAGGGTCATGGGCAACCGTATGGTGAGGTAAGTTTGGTTCACTTGATTCATGGATGATCCACGGAAAAGTTATTTGAGACTTGCCGGTAAAAAAAATTCTAAATTATTTTCATTTTTTACTACACATGTCCTTCCTCACCTTTCCTCTTGACTGTACATGTCCTGATATGTGGATCATAAGATGGCCAACAATTTTGTGATATTGTTTCACGAGATGTCTATCCCATATGTGTCTTTGTGTAGCCACCCAGTGGTTGTGTTGTGAATTGCAGCCTCTCAAAGGTTTTATTGGCATATTTTGATATTGTACTGAATTGGTTCATGAGAAACTGGAGTCCTTAACCAAATTACTGCTAAGGTAAGGATGGACGCATCTGTACAGTTTGCAAACCGTTTTAACTCTAAGGAGCCGTTCACAGTGTTTTTTGCTGCAGAGCTTTGGCGCAGACAGCAGCACTGAAATCCTGCCGGCAGTTGTATCCTTTCTCCCTCCCATTCTTCGCAATGGGGGGGGGGGGGGGGAGCAGCGCTGAAGATCACGGAGTGGCGCTTATCTCCTTCTGCCCTATTGTGCAACAGGACATGATAACTTCTGGTTAATTGATCAGTCTTTGTTTACAGTGTTGGGTCCACCATGTCCTACATTACTTTCTGTCTTATGTGCTTTATATTGTTTTATGCTGAGTCTTCTTCAGTCGTCGCTAGATTAGGAAATCTGATTACGGCACAAATCCAATAATGGCTGAAGCATGACATACCGGAGCAGATGTATCTATTGAGTTTCCATTTCTTTTTAAAGAACATATATCGAATTATACTGGAAAAAGCAAGCCCCGCGGTGACAGCTACACCGCAGATAATGTGGCGCTTGGCTTCTCCTCTGGTTTTAGAGTTTAGTGACAGGGGAGAATCCATCATCATCTTCAGCCTTGTTAGGCCAAAGGAAGCCAAAGGAATTGACTTAGATCCAAATTTCAGGAAAAATTCTATTTGTCGTAAAGCCGAATTTCCTCGCACTTCGTGATAACAAATCTATTTTTCCTGAAATGGCGGCTCAAAAAAAAAAAAAAAAAACATACTCACCTAATCCATTTGCTCGCTGAGAGGCCGTCACGGCCATCTTGATTGAAGATATCACATGAAATCTCGCGCGGGTTGACGTGTGATGTCACCACGTCACCGCGCTGGCTGGATCATCATATCACGTCAAGATTGCCGCGAAAGCCTATCCATAAGCAAATGGATAAGGTGAGTATATATATTTTTTTTAACCAGATTAACCCCTGAAAGGCATTCATTTTAATCTCAGATGCCGCAATTAGCACAGAATGTGCTGAGGTCATCTGAGGGATTCAATGACGGGGGGCGGCGCGATCACCGTTCCCTGTCATTGTGCCCGCTACATAAACAGGAATGAGCTCCATGATGAAGTAGTTCGTCATGAATCCGAATTTCTTTGTGAAATTTGGCAAAGCAGTCAAATCAAATTTTTCATAACTTCGCTCATCACTAGTTGTCATCTCGTGTTTCTGGTTCATGATGGGAAATGTTGGCTCATTCCAATATTTGGAATTCTAGAATCTCATAAAATTAGTGTCACATCATAAGTCACCTCAAAATAAATGACCACTAGAGGGAGCCCAAGCTGTATGTTGGCCAGTCCAGATCTTTAGGCTCGGTTGTTGGCAGTGCTGCGCTGCGTCAACTAGAGGCAAAACCTGACAGAAGTTATAGAAGATTTAGATTCTGACCCCCACAGCTTAACTGATCACATCTCATCTGACAATCCAATATCTATGGGGCCTTATTGCCCAGTAGCATGAACACAAAAAGCATATAGCTGTCTTGGTCAAGTCCCGAGTCTTAATGTGGAGGCCTCAATTAATCTAGGGGTTAAAGTGATTCTTTCAGCTAATTTTAGCATATAGAGCCTTTTACATGTCTTGCTAGATCTCTTAGCTTGTCTATAGGACATGTAAAGGGCTCTATATGCTAAAACGACAGAATCACTTTATGTCACGGTGGACAGGATACAAGATACACAGGATATAAACAAACGTCTAGGCAAGAAGCTGGGGATAGAGGTCACCTCCTGACAAATCCCTACCAGCTCTCCCTAGACTTCTATGCCCACGTTCAGACCCTGAAGGTGGAAAAAAATGTGTCCCTGTGCCTAGGCTGAAGATTCCCTAGAATCCCTAAGATGGTGAAAGGGGGAAAGAGGCAGCCTGCTCCCTCAGGACCTGGAGGGGGCAGGTGTCTCTCTAACAGCCTAGACAGACTACCACAAGAAAACAAAACCAACTTATCTTTACTGAGCAGGAACAGCAAATCCTTCCTTCCTTCCTTTGAGCCAGACAGAAGCTATAACCCGCACAGGACACTGGGAGTGGGCGTAATTTAAACTCACACCAACGACCCCACCCAGTGCACCTGAAAGGAGGCGGATAGCTCAACTCCAAAACAAAACAAAAAGGCTACACATGTGCTGCTAACCTGGCAGACCTCCGCACATTGCCTGAGCAGGACATGACACTTTAAGTTTGGGTCTCAATTAGGGTTGCCACCTTTTCCAAAAATATCAACCAAGTTAAGCCACACTCCAAAGGAGGTGTGGTTGTGGGGGCATGGCTTAACATGAGGTGTTAAGTTGCTATGTCATAATCTGGCTCCCAGTATTAATAGTGCCACCATTAATGCGTCCCAAAAACAACAATGCCCCATTAGCGCCCCCCCAAATTAATAATACCCCCTTTAGCCCCCCCCCCCCCCTGGGTATGAGTTTCGGATCTACCATGCACTCTAAAGGGGTTTCCCCACCACTGGGACCTCCACTGATGATAGGAGAAGGCATCCTGTGCTCCCTGGAACTGTACTTGCCAACAGGCTTGGACTGGCCCACAGGGATACAGGGTAATCCCCTGGTGGGCCCCTGAGCAAGGTGGGCACCTAGTCTCCCACTCCCTGCACAAGTGGCACATAACACAGTAGACTTACTGCACTACATACATATATCAGGGCCGGCCTTAGGTGTTCAGGCGCCCTGTGCGAGCTAACCTTGTGGCACCCCCCCCCCCAAAAAAAAACACTGCTTGTTGCTGGCATCATGGCATAGGCTGGCTGACTATCCAACCAAGTAGTTACCAGCCCACACACCCCAAAGGCCAGTGTAATGTTATACTTCCCTACTTCGTGAGATTTCCCTACCCTCGTCACTTCCGGTCGCACCGGACATGACGTGAGGAGGTGTGCAGCGTCGCGCAGGCGCACAAGGACAGTTTAGGGAAATTTCACAGCAGAGTGCGCATGCGCCAGGAGCCTGCCGGCGGTTAGGGTAGGGAAAAACTATGGGCCAATGCGCAGGCGCAGTGATCGGATGGATGTTCTCAGCTGAACACCGGCCGACACTGCGCATGCACCGGGAGCCTCACCAGCGGTTAGGGAAGGGAAAAATTACGTACGGGCCAGTGCTTTTTCCCTACCCTAACCGCTGGTGAGGCTCCCAGCGCATGCGCAGTGTCGGCCGGTGTCCAGCTGAGAAAATTAGTTTCCAATGTAGTATTAATAACTAAACAATTAAATAATAAACATATTGCATTGTCTACTTACCACCAGGACAATAGGATGATCTGGACTCTGGCTGCAGTCTGGCTCTGGGGACTCCATTGTCACTCTCTTCTCCCCCCCTTCCCTTGTCACTCTCATTATTCCCCCCCCCCTCTCCCTTGTCACTCTCATTATTCCCCCCCCCCCCTTGTCACTCTCATTATTTCCCCTCCCCCCTTGTCACTCTCATTATTTCCCCTCCCTCCCCCCTTGTCACTCTCATTATTTCCCCCCCCCTTGTCACTCTCATTATTTCCTCCCCCCCTCCCCCCTTTTCACTCTCATTATTTCCTCCCCCCTCCCCCCTTGTCACTCTCATTCTACTCCCACCTCCACCTCTAGTGTAGTGTGGCCGAGATCTGTTCGATCCGCGGTACAGGAGCATTTGTTTCCTGTACCCGGCCGGACTGACAGGAAGTGCACTAAGTGAGCACTTCCTGTCAGTCCGGCCGGGTACAGGAAACAAAAGCTCCTGTACCGCGGATCGAACAGAGCTCGGCCACGCTACATTAACAGCACACAGCAGGCGCAGGCAGGATTCTTTAGAGCGGCAAGCGCTCAGCCTCAGCCGCTCAGGCGGCGCAGTATGAGGGGCGCCGCCGGCCGCCCGAACTTATATAAGCAACTTTTTTTCTTTTTTTTTTTAAACCGCAACGGGCGCCGGGCGCCCCCTGCTAGATACAGGGGAGGGGGAGATGGAGGGGGAGGGGGAGATGGAGGGGGCGGGGGGCCCGCCCCCAAGGGAGAACACAAGTGCCGCCTCGCCTGCCGCATATTACATTGCGAGCTGTCGGCCCCCCGGCGCCCCTGTTGCTATGGCGCCCTGTGCGGCCGCACAGCCCGCACACCCCAAAGGCCGGCCCTGCATATATTCAGCACCTCAACCAGCCTATGGTCATTTTAAAGCATTTGTTAGCATATGAAAAAACATGTTAGATTATTTATTATATTTGAATGCGTATGGTGGGCCCCCATAATAAATTTTACTGGTGGGCCCTAGGTACCCCAGTCCAACACAGCTTGCCAATCTCTGGGACTTCCACAGATTCTGAATGGAGCATAGAGCAAAAAGGAGAACATAGGACCCTCGTTTTCATGATTGGTGGTGCCCCCAGCAATTAGACATGTGTCATGCATCCTGTGGATATGGGACATGATTGTGTGACATCCTCTTTAAGCAGTATAATATATCTATCTACAGTGCCAGGGGCGCTATTCCAGCTCTCACTTTCTAAATCTTTTACCCCTCGCATTACTGTGTGCACCTGACAAGGCAGGCCATGTAGGGGACAGTTAAAATACAGCTGACACATTTAATGCGCTAGGTTCTCTTCTGGAGAGGTGAATCCACCAAGCCACTTGTCCGGTAGAGCAGATCTTGAGCAACATGTGCAGAAGAACTCAAAAGCCAATGTAGCAGAGCTGGAGAACTGGTGAAGCAGACCCAGTTTAGCAGAGCTTTGGGCCCCGTACGTTCCGCATTTTGCAGATCGGAAGGTCCTGCCATCTATAGAACACTCCTATTCATGTCCGTAAAACACGGAGTGCTGTCCGCATCTTTTGCGGCCCCACTGAAGGGAAAGGGTCTGCATCCGACAAACAAAATATGCAGATTGGATGCGGACAAAAAACATGGTCGTGTGCATGAGCCCTTAACTACAGACTGGTGCAGCAGAGTTGTAACAAAGTTAACTGGAGACCAGTGTAGCAGATTTGTAGCAGAGTAAGGGCTCATGCACACGGCCTTAAATCGGCCGTTCCATGCATTGGGGACCACAATTTGCAGTCCCCAATTCATGGGCCACATCCGTGTCGATTCCGCAGACAGATTCAGATCTGTTCAACTTGAATGGGTCCGTAATCCGACTGCACCGCAAACAAATAGAACATGTTCCTCACGGAAGCACACGGAAGTGAATGGCTGTTTGCAGGCCGAAATACTGGCCACGGCCGGGCAACAGCCATGTGCATGAGCCCTTACTCTGCTACAAATCTGCTACACTGGTCTCCAGCTAACTTTGTTACAACTCTGCTGCACCAGTCTGTAGTTAAGGGCTCATGCACACGACCATGTTTTTTGTTCGCATCCAATCTGCATCATTTGTTTGTCGGATGCAGACCATTTCCCTTCAGTGGGGCCGCAAAAGATGCGGACAGCACTCCGTGTTTTACAGACAAGAATAGGAGTGTTCTATAGCTGGCAGTGCGGTATGCCAGACCTAACAGGGGAATATGTGTGAGGTCACGGTGTGAGCAATAGGTGGGCCGAGGTAAATACAGTTCTGGTTACTCACCGTTACGTCGTCCCTGGGCAGGCTCGCATAAGTGAAGAGGAGAACGGCACAAGGATTCTCTGGGGCACACTCTGGTGTAAGGGACACTTGCCAGATGGTGGTTCGAGGTGCCCTTAATGGTCTGTATTAATGTGCCAGTAGCAAGGTCCCTTGTAGTCGTGACGCCAGTACCTTTTGTATGGAGGCACAACCATTTACCGTAGTGTTAATTGAGGAACTTGAGACCGAGACAAGAAGGATGAAATCCAGGGTGGAACTTTACTGAAAATAACTCCTGATAACAGTACATCCAAAGTATTAAACAGTCTCTTGATACAGCCTGACATTAACCACTTAGGGACAGGGGCTCATTTTCACCTTAACGACCAGGCCATTTTTTGCAAATCTGACCAGTATCACTTTATGGCCTCATGCACACGACAGAATTTTTTCACTGTCAGTGATTTGGCTTCAGTTGTCCGTGTCCGATTTTGCTTCAGTTGTGTTTCCTTGTGTCTTCCTTTTTTTTTGGTCTGACAGGGGGAAAAAAAGGAAGGTTAATGAAAAGTGTAATTTTATTGCACCAAGGTCTTGTAGAAAAAAACGGACGCGGACACGGATGACATACCAGTCGTGCATCAGTTTTTTTTGACGGACCCATTGACTTGAATGGGTCCGCCCTCCGTTTTCCACTGACAAGAATAGGACAGGTTATATTTTTTTGACGGACTGGAATCACGGATCACGGACGCGGAGAAAAAATGGAGGACTATCAGTTTTTTTTCACAGCTCCATAGAAACAAATGGGACCTCCGCTAAACTGTGAAAAATGACGGAACGGACGTGGATGCACACAACGGTCGTGTGCATGAGGCCTATGTGTGAATAACTTTAAAACGCTTTGACTTATCCAGGCCATTCTGAGATAGTTTCTTCCTCACATATTGTACTTCATGACACTGGTAAAATGGAGAAAAAAAAAATCATTTTTATTTTTTTTTAAAATACCAAATTTACCAAAAATTTTCAAAGATTTGCAAATTTCCAAGTTTCAATTTCTCTACTTCTATAATACATAGTAATACTAGGGGTGCACCGAAATTCCGGCGGCCGAAAATATCGGCCGAAAATGGGCCTAATCCATTTCGGCCGATATTGGTACATATCGGCAGAAAATATGGGGTTTGGGATTTGTGCGGGCGGGCGCCGGGCGGGCGGTTTACTTTAAGTCACTGCATCTTTATTTTACCTTACAATCGTGACGCTCCAGTAACAACTCTGCAGGCTGAGCGGAGGGCGGCGTAACGTCACTTACTCACGTGACGCGCCTGCCCCGCCTCCTTCATTCATAAAGTGGGCGGAGCAGGTGCGTCACGTGAGTAAGTGACGTTATGCCGCCCTCCGCTCTGCCTGCAGAGTTGTTACTGGAGCGTGACGATTGTAAGGTAAAATAAAGATGCAGTGAGTGATTAGTCTGCTGTGAGCAGCAGGGCCGGGGCTGTTATGGGTAGGGGGATCGGTCTATGGCACTGCTATGGGGAGGGGGGATCTGTGCACTGCTATGGGGAGGGGGGATCTGTGCACAGTTATGGGGAGGGGGGATCTGTGCACTGTTATGGGGAAAGGGATCTGTGCACTGTTATGCCCATAACAGTGCACATATCCCCCCCTCCATAACAGCGCCACCCACAGATCCCCCTCTCCATAACAGCGCCACCCACAGATCCCCCTCTCCATAACAGAGCCACCCACAGATCCCCCTCTCCATAACAGAGCCACCCACAGATCCCCCTCTCCATAACAGAGCCACCCACAGATCCCCCTCTCCATAACAGAGCCACCCACAGATCCCCCTCTCCATAACAGAGCCACCCACAGATCCCCCTCTCCATAACAGAGCCACCCACAGATCCCCCTCTCCATAACAGAGCCACCCACAGATCCCCCTCTCCATAACAGAGCCACCCACAGATCCCCCTCTCCATAACAGAGCCACCCACAGATCCCCCTCTCCATAACAGAGCCACCCACAGATCCCCCTCTCCATACAGATCCCCCTCTCCATACAGATCCCCCTCTCCCAGCAAAAATTTGTTCTTGACCTGAGGCTACGTCTGTTTACAGTTTGAGGTTGGTTTTACAACTGTTTCTTGCACTGTTGTTTTGTACAATCACTTGTGTATGAGGAAGCACCATATTATATAATATGATTTATTAAATTCATGAAAAAGAATTATTAATAAAATCATTAAAAAAAAAGTATTTTAAAAGTATTTGGGCAAAAAGGCAGTTTCGGTTTCGGTTTTCGGTCAAGGGCATCCTGAATTTTCGGTTTCGGTTTCGGACCAGAATTTTCATTTCGGTGCACCCCTAAGTAATACCTACAAAAATTGTTATTACTTTACATTCCCAATATGTCTACTTAATGTTTGGATCATTTTGGGAATGACATTTTATTTTTTGGGGACGTTAGAAGGCTTAGAAGTTTAGAAGAAAATAACCCACTTTTTTAGGACCAGTTCAGGTCTGAAGTCACTTTGTGAGGCTTAAATAATAGAAACCACCCAAAAATGACCCCATTCTAGAAACTACACCCCTCAAGGTATTCAAAACTGATTTTACAAACTTTGTTAACCCTTTAGGTGTTCCACAAGAATTAATGGAAAATAGAGATAAAATTTCAAAATTTCACTTTTTTGGCAGATTTTTCATTTTAATAATTTTTTCCCAGTTACAAAGCAAGGGGTAACTGCCAAACAAAACTCAATATTTATGGCCCTGATTCTGTAGTTTACAGAAACACCCCATATGTGGTCGTAAACCACTGTATGGGCACACGGCAGGGCGCAGAAGGAAAGGAATGCCATATGGTTTTTGGAAGGCAGATTTTGCTGGACTGTTTTTTGACACCATGTCCCATTTGAAGCCCCCCTGATGCACCCCTAGAGTAGAAACTCCAAAAAAGTGACCCCATTTTAGAAACTACACCCCCTCAAGGTATTCAAAACTGATTTTACAAACTTTGTTAACCCTTTAGGTGTTCCACAAGAATTTATGGAAAATAGAGATACAATTTTAAAATTTCACTTTTTTGGCAGATTTTCCATTTTAATAATTTTTTCCCAGTTACAAAACAAGGGTTAACAGCCAAACAAAACTCAATATTTATGGCTCTGATTCTGTAGCTTACAGAAACACCCCATATGTGGTTGTAAAGGAAGGAAAGGAATGCCATACGGTTTTTGGAAGGCAGGTTTTGCTGGACTGGTTTTTTTGACACCATGTCCCATTTGAAGCCTCCCTGATGCACCCCTAGAGTAGAAACTCCAAAAAAGTGACCCCATTTTAAAAACTACGGGATAGGGTGGCAGTATTGTTGGTACTATTTTAGGGTACATATGATTTTTGGTTGCTCTGTATTACACTTTTTGTGAGGCAAGGTAACAAGAAAAAGCTGTTTTGGCACCGTTTTCATTTTTTGTTATTCACAACATTCATCTGACATGTTAGATCATGTGGTATTTTTATAGAGCAGGTTGTCACGGACGCAGCGATAACTAATATGTATACAATTTTTTTATTTATGTAAGTTTTACACAATGATTTTATTTTTGAAACAAAAAAAATCATGTTTTAGTGTCTCCATAGTCTGAGAGCCATAGTTTTTTCAGTTTTTGGGCGATTATCTTAGGTAGGGTCTCATTTTTTGCAGGATGAGATGTCGGTTTGATTGGCACTATTATGAGGTGGATATGACTTTTTGATCGCTTACTATTACACTTTTTGTGATGTAAGGTGAAAAAAAATTGCTTTTTTACACCGTTTTTTTTTTTGTTTTTTTTTACGGTGTTCATCTGAGGGGTTAGGTAATGTGATATTTTTATAGAACAGGTTATTACGGACGTGGAGATACCTAATATGTATACTTTTTTTTATGTATTTAAGTTTTACACAATAACAGCTTTTTTAAAACAAAAAAAAAAAGATTTTTTAATATTTTCCATATTCTGAGCCATAGTTTTTTTATTTTTTGGGCGATTGTCTTAGGTAGGGGCTCATTTTTTGCAGGTTGAGGTGATGGTTAGATTGCTACTATTTTGATGGGCATACGCCTTTTTGATCGATTGCTGTTGTACTTTTAGTGATGTAAGTTGACAAAAAAAATGGTTTATTTAGCACAGTTTTTATTTTTTATTTTTTACGGTGTTCATCTGAGGGGTTAGGTCATATGATATGTTTATAGAGTCGGTCAATTTTTTACCAATTTTTTTTTCTTTATTTGGGGATAATGACGTTTTCATTTTTGGGGGGGAAAACTTAATTTTTTCAACTTTTTTTTCACTTTATTTTTTTGTCCCACTTTGGGGGTTCTGATCCCCTTTATAATGCATTCCAATACTTCTGTATTGGAATGCATTGGCTGTATGAGTAATACAGTGTGTATTACTTATACAGCTTCCGGCCTGTGAGATCCAGGGGGCTGGATCTCACAGGCTCTTCACCGGAAAGCAGCGCCGATGCCTAAGGAAGGCATTGTGCTGCCTTCCATGCCATTGGGTCCCCATTACAGCAGCACGGGAACCCGATGGCACCGCCGACCGCCTGCCGCAACGACCCGTAAAAGACGCAAACCCGTGCATTGTCCCAGGGTGCCTGCTGATTGATCTCAGCAGGCACCTAGTTCTGATCACCGCCGACTGGGCGGCGGTGATCGGAACTACACATGACATACCGGTACGTCATGTATCCTTAAGTACCAGGACATCATGACGTACTGGTACGTCATGTGTCCCCAACAGGTTAAGCACGGTCTCCCCTGCATATGGGGGAGAGGGAAATGCAAGTCCTTAGTGAAAACAGGCTCTTTGTAATGGATAATAAAGCTACTGCTTCAGACTAGGCTTGTAAAATATGAAAGTCTTACACTGGTAAAAACTCCGGCCTTATCCTAACCTTGATCGAAGGGGCTTTTCTAAATCCTTGAACTTCTATTCCAATGTTGTTCTGACAGTTGGCTTAAACTGTCCTCAGAGTTTGAACTGGTGGTGAGGATCCCTGACGCCGTCTCCTACACCTGGTACAAAGGTGCCTAGTAAGCCCTCAAGTAATGGCCGTCTTGCTGATCCTTTGTCTTGAATAAACTGTAGCTTGAACATTGGTCACCCCGGAGGAGCGATCTATAGGAGTGGATTTCTCACCTCTAGGTAGAATAGTTGCAGGCTTGAAAACCCTGGACTGTGGAGCCGACAGGGACAGAGCAGAGAGGCAGAGAATAGGCCTCCCTCCAGCTATACAGCTACATCGCTGCTGCTTTCTGACTAAGCTCATGAGTGAACTGGACTGTTCTAGAATGAACTCTGATCTCAACTGAGCTGAACTGCCTAACTAGGTCTGAGCTAAGCTATATATACACACTGACACTGCTCCATCTTGTGGAGAAACAAGTGTAGTGCACCCTGACTAGGCCTGTGTAAAGGAGCTTGCATATAGAATCACATTGTGACATGGAGAATATGACAGGAGATGAAGTACAAAATGCAGGCGTATTACATGACAATAAAACATAATTAAAAACGTTTAAAGTTTGTGGTGCCCACTGCAGCGGGACCTTCCGACCTGCAAATGCGGAACGCATGGGGCCTGCAGCTCTGCAAAACTGGGTCTGCTTCCGATCTGCATTTTTTGCGGCTTGGATGCGCACTCACTCACTTCAATGGGTGTGCTATCCGCATCCATATGTCAGTTCTGTGGCATTGGCAAAAATATAAAAGGTGTCCCATTTTTGTCCACATTACGGACTGTAGACTATTCTGTTATGGCCTGTATGTTTGTGAGCCTTTTCCTGGAAACTAGTGTAGCAGTGTCAGCTGGAAAGCAGTGTAGCAGAGCTGTACTTGACTGAAGGGGCATAAGACCGGAATAGCAGAGTTAGGCCTCTTTCACACGGCCGTTTTTTTTTTCCGTTTTGCGGGCTGTTTTTTGCGGTCCGTATACGGAACCATTCATTTCAATGGTTCCGCAAAAAAAACGGAATGTGTTCCGTATGCATTCCGTTTCCGTATTTCTGTTTTTCAGTTCCGTTTAAAGATAGAACATGTCCTATATTTGGCCGCAAATCACGTTCCGTTGCTCCATTAAAGTCTATGGGTCAGCAAAAAAAACGGAATGCATACGGAAATGCATCCGTATGTCTTCCGTATCCGTTCCGTTTTTTGCGGAACCATCTATTTAAAATGTTATGCCCAGCCCAATTTTTTCTATGAAATTACTGTATACTGTATTTGCCATACGGAAAAACGGAACGGAAAAACGGAACGGAAACGGAAACACAACGGAAACAAAAAACGGAACAACGGATCCGTTTAAAACGGACCGCAAAACACTGAAAAAGCCATACTGTCGTCTGAAAGAGGCCTTAAGCGGAGATTGGTGCAGCAGAGATGGCTGGCAAGCAGTTTAGCAGAGTTGTGGCAGAGTTAAATGTAGACTGGTGTAGCAGGTACCAGAATAGCAGAGTTATACCGTACTTGACTGAAGTGGCGTATGACAGCAACAGCAGAGCTGGGTGGCCAGAGCCCTGGGCTACTTACCTGAATAATCAACTGCAGGCCTCCCGAGGCAAAGTTTTCACTGGGTTACCGTGGCAACCCGACAGAGCTGGTCAGAAGAGAGGAGCGATGAGAGAGATGGTGTCCGCTACCAGCCACACCTCCACAGTGTGGAAACCATACTACAACATGTCTCTTGCAATGCACCTATGGGTTTCCTTTAAAGGGAACCTGCCATGTGGATATTTGATTATAATCTAACTAATTATATACAATCATTAACTACTAAAAAGTACCTTAGATGTAATCACTTACTGGTGTGACAGATGGTTACCTCATAATATACACACAAAGATGCTGCATGCCGCATGCTAATGAGCTGATTTGAGTCCAGCGTGATGTCATTGAGTCCAGCGTATATTTAATTCAGAGCTATAGCCACTCCCCCGCCCACCTGCTGCTGATTCATATGGAAACAAACTGTCATTCAGCAGCAGGTGGGCGGGGAGAGTCAGGAGCTCATGAATATTCATGACTCATCATTATCAGCTGGAGATTTTCACTACAAGATGTTGGCAGATTGACTGGGTCAATTAAAGAAAGTGACCCAGCATTGTGCTAAGAGAATCAGTCACTTATTTATGTTGCCCTTAGTTAGGACACCATAAAACTGGTGACAGGTTCCATTTAAGTAATTACATCTCCATCTCTTTCCTGTCATCTTCAACTTGTGAACTGTCAAAAGTCTTTCAAGCATCAGTATTCAAGTATTTTAAGGAGTCTACAGGGACCAGCGAAGCCTCTCCATATCTGCAGCTGGTCTTCGTCAGTCTCCTGCTTTCCCATCACTTTAATGTAAAGTGATTCCATAGTCGTTCCTGTAGTCAGACATCATTCCCTGCGCCCGCTCCCTCTAGCTGCAGAACTCTTCACGCTGAGGATATACCGTACATGACGTTGGACCCTGTACACATCTGGCCACTAGAGATGAGGCGATTATTCAAAAATTCAATTCGGCTGCTTTACAAAAAAATTTGCTTTGTGACTAGGGATGAGCGAACCCGAACTGTATAGTTCGGGTTCGTACCGAATTTTGGGGTGTCCGTGACACGGACCCGAACCCGAACATTTTCGTAAAAGTCCGGGTTCGGGTTCGGTGTTCGGCGCTTTCTTGGCGCTTTTTGAAAGGCTGCAAAGCAGCCAATCAACAAGCGTCATACTACTTGGCCCAAGAGGCCATCACAGCCTTGCCTACTATTGGCATGGCTGTGATTGGCCAGTGCACCATGTGACCCAGCCTCTATTTAAGCTGGAGTCACGTAGCGCCGCACGTCACTCTGCTATGATCAGTATAGGGAGAGGTTGCAGCTGCGACGTTAGGGCGAGATTAGGCAGATTAACTCCTCCAAAAGACTTCATTCTGTGATCGATCTGCAGCTGTGGATCATTGAAGTGCTATTATTGACTTGCTCACTTTTTTGAGGTTGCCCAGAGCGTTTTTAGATCACTTTTTTTCTGGGGTGATCGGCGGCCATTTTGTGACTTGTGGTGCGCCAGCACGAGCTATCACCAAGTGTATTTAACCATCGATAGTGTGGTTATTTTGTGCTATATCCTACATCAGCTGCAGGCTGTGCCTGTGTCACCGAAGTGCATTTAACCATCAACAGTCTGGTTATTTTTTGGCCATATACTACATCAGCTGCAGGCTGAGCCTGTGTCACCCAAGTGCATTTAACCATCAACAGTCTGATTATTTTTTGGCCATATACTACATCAGCTGCAGGCTGAGCCTGTTTCACCCAAGTGCATTTAACCATCAACAGTCTGGTTATTTTTTGGCCATATATTACATCAGGGGCAAGTTGAGCCTGTCACCCAGCGCCTAAAAAATAGACCTGACATTTCTATTCAACCAAATCTGCACAGTTTTAGCTGGTCAAGTTATTTGTAGTGACCGTCAAAGCAGACTTTTTGTTCTGGGTTGAAAAAGCATTCCCAAATTTGCCATTCTGAAAATAACTAGTTTGTGGTATTTCAGGCCTACTTGAAATCTATCCCAAAAAGAAAATCTTCCATTAAAGTTATTGATAGTATCATTCAGAAAAACCTAAGACACACGCTAGCGTGCTGATAGAAGTGTCATTCTGTGATTAAAGCTATAACTGTCACACAGCGCAAAAAAAAACAGGTCTCACATCTCTATTCAACCAAATCTGTACTGTTTTAGCTGGTCAAGTTATTTGTAGTGACCGTCAAAGCAGACTTTTTGTTCTGGGTTGAAAAAGCATTCCCAAATTTGCCATTCTCAAAATTGTGGTGAACGGAACAATGAGGAAAACATCTAATAAGGGACGCGGACGTGGACATGGTCGTGGTGGTGTTAGTGGACCCTCTGGTGCTGGGAGAGGACGTGGCCGTTCTGCCACAGCCACACGTCCTAGTAAACCAACTACCTCAGGTCCCAGTAGCCGCCAGAATTTACAGGGATATTTGGTGGGGCCCAATGCCGTTCTAGGGATGGTAAGGCCTGAGCAGGTACAGGCATTAGTCAATTGGGTGGCCGACAGTGCATCCAGCACGTTCACATTATCTCCCACGCAGTCTTCTGCAGAAAGCGCACAGATGGCGCATGAAAACCAAGCCCATCAGTCTGTCACATCACCCCCATGCATATCAGGGAAACTGTCTGAGCCTCAAGTTATGCAGCAGTCTCTTATGCTGTTTGAAGACTCTGCTGCCAGGGTTTTCCAAGGGCATCCACCTAGCCCTTCACCAGGGGTGGAAGAGATAGAATGCACTAACGCACAACCACTTATGTTTCCTGATGATGAGGAATACCACCTCAGCACGTCTCTGATGATGACGAAACACAGGTGCCAACTGCTGCGTCTTTCTGCAGTGTGCAGACTGAAAAGGAGGTCAGGGGTCAAGACTGGGTGGAAGACGATGCAGGGGACGATGAGGTCCTAGACCCCACATGGAATGAAGGTCGTGCCACTGACTTTCACAGTTCGGAGGAAGAGGCAGTGGTGAGACCGAACCAACAGCGTAGCAAAAGAGGGAGCAGTGGGCAAAATCAGAACACCCGCCACCAAGAGACTCCGCCTGCTACTGACCGCCGCCATCTGGGACCGAGCACCCCAAAGGCAGCTTCAAGGAGTTCCCTGGCATGGCACTTCTTCAAACAATGTGCTGACGACAAGACCCGAGTGGTTTGCACGCTGTGCCATCAGAGCCTGAAGCGAGGCATTAACGTTCTGAACCTTAGCACAATCTGCATGACCAGGCACCTGCATGCAAAGCATGAACTGCAGTGGAGTAAACACCTTAAAAACAAGGAAGTCACTCAGGCTCCCCCTGCTACCTCTTCTGCTGCTGCCGCCTCGGCCTCCTCTGCTGCTGCTGCCGCCGCCTTGGCCTCTTCCTCCGCCTCTGGAGGAACGTTGGCACCTGCCGCTCAGCAAACATGGGATGTACCACCAACACCACCACCTGCGTCACCAAGCATCTCAACCATGTCACACGGCAGCGTTCAGTTCTCCATCTCACAAACATTTGAGAGAAAGCGTAAATTCTCACCTAGCCACCCTCGATCCCTGGCCCTGAATGCCAGCATTTCTAAACTACTGGCCTATGAAATGCTGTCATTTAGGCTGGTGGACACACACAGCTTCAAACAGCTCATGTCACTTGCTGTCCCACAGTATGTTGTTCCCAGCCGCCACTACTTCTCCAAGAGAGCCGTGCCTTCCCTGCACAAACAAGTGTCCGATAAAATCAAGTGTGCACTGTGCAACGCCATCTGTGGCAAGGTCCACCTAACCACAGATACGTGGACCAGTAAGCACGGCCAGGGACGCTATATCTCCCTAACTGCACACTGGGTAAATGTAGTGGCGGCTAGGCCCCAGGCGGAGAGCTATTTGGCGCACGTCCTTCCGCCGCCAAGGATCGCAGGGCAACATTCTTTGCCTCCTGTCTCCTCCTCCTCCTACTCAGCTTCCTCCTCCTCTTCTTCCACCTGCTCATCCAGTCAGCCACACACCTTCACCACCAACTTCAGCACAGCACGGGGTAAACGTCAGCAGGCCATTCTGAAACTCATATGTTTGGGGGACAGGCCCCACACCGCACAGGAGTTGTGGCGGGGTATAGAACAACAGACCGACGAGTGGTTGCTGCCGGTGAGCCTCAAGCCCGGCCTGGTGGTGTGCGATCATGGGCGAAATCTCGTTGCAGCTCTGGGACTAGCCGGTTTGACGCACATCCCTTGCCTGGCGCATGTGCTGAATTTGGTGGTGCAGAAGTTCATTCGCAACTACCCCGACATGTCAGAGCTGCTGCATAAAGTGCGGGCCGTCTGTTCGCGCTTCCGGCGTTCACACCCTGCCGCTGCTCGCCTGTCTGCGCTACAGCGTAACTTCGGCCTTCCCGCTCACCGCCTCATATGCGACGTGCCCACCAGGTGGAACTCTACCTTGCATATGCTGGACAGACTGTGCGAGCAGCAGCAGGCCATAGTGGAGTTTCAGCTGCAGCACACACGGGTCAGTCGCACTGCGGATCAGACCCACTTCACCACCAATGACTGGGCCTCCATGCGAGACCTGTGTGCCCTGTTGCGCTGTTTCGAGTACTCCACCAACATGGCCAGTGGCGATGACGCCGTTATCAGCGTTACAATACCACTTCTATGTCTCCTTGAGAAAACACTTAGGGCGATGATGGAAGAGGAGGTGGCCCAGGAGGAAGAGGAGGAAGAGGGGTCATTTTTAGCACGTTGGAAGATGCGCGAGTACAAGCGCACGTTGGTAGACGCGCTACTGAGAGCATTCCCAAATGTCACAGGGGAACCAGTGGAAGCCCAAGGCGAAGGCAATGGACGAGCAAGAGGTCGCCAACGCAGCTGTGTCACGGCCAGCTCCTCTGAGGGATGGGTTAGCATGGCAGAGATGTGGAAAAGTTTTGTCACCACGCCACAGCTAACTGCACCACCTCCTGATACGGAACGTGTTAGCAGGAGGCAACATTTCACTAACATGGTGGAACAGTACCTGTGCACACCCCTCCACGTACTGACTGATGGTTCGGCCCCATTCAACTTCTGGGTCTCCAAATTGTCCACGTGGCCAGAGCTAGCCTTTTATGCCTTGGAGGTGCTGGCCTGCCCGGCGGCCAGCGTTTTGTCTGAACGTGTATTCAGCACGGCAGGGGGCGTCATTACAGACAAACGCAGCCGCCTGTCTACAGCCAATGTGGACAAGCTGACGTTCATAAAAATGAACCAGGCATGGATCCCACAGGACCTGTCCATCCCTTGTGCAGATTAGATATTAACTACCTCCCCATAACAATATATTATTCTACTCCAGGGCACTTCCTCATTCAATACTATTTTTAATTTCATTTTACCATTATATTGTGGGGCAACCCAAAGTTGAATGAACCTCTCCTCTGTCTGGGTGCCGGGGCCTAAATGTGTGACAGTGGCCTGTTCCAGTGGTGGGTGACGTGAAGCCTGATTCTCTGCTATGACATGAATACAGATTCTGCGCTGACATAAGGCCAGATTCTCTGTTACGGGACCTCTCTCCTCTGCCTGGGTGCCGGGGCCTAAATGTGTGACAGTGGCCTGTTCCAGTGGTGGGTGACGTGAAGCCTGATTCTCTGCTATGACATTAAGACAGATTCTGTGCTGACATAAGGCCAGATTCTCTGTTATGGGACCTCTCTCCTCTGCCTGGGTGCCTGAGCCTAAATGTGTGACAGTGGCCTGTTCCAGTGGTGGGTGACGTGAAGCCTAATTCTCTGCTATGACATGAATACAGATTCTGCGCTGACATAAGGCCAGATTCTCTGTTACGGGACCTCTCTCCTCTGCCTGGGTGCCTGGGCCTAAAAGTGTGACAGTGGCCTGTTCCAGTGGTGGGTGACGTGAAGCCTGATTCTCTGCTATGACATGAATACAGATTCTGCGCTGACATAAGGCCAGATTCTCTGTTACGGGACCTCTCTCCTCTGCCTGGGTGCCGGGGCCTAAATGTGTGACAGTGGCCTGTTCCAGTGGTGGGTGACGTGAAGCTTGATTCTCTGCTATGACATGAAGACAGATTCTGCTCTGACATAAGGCCAGATTCTCTGTTACGGGACCGCTCTCCTCTGTCTGGGTGCCGGGGCCTAAATGTGTGACAGTGGCCTGTTCCAGTGGTGGGTGACGTGAAGCCTGATTCTCTGCTATGACATGAATACAGATTCTGCGCTGACATAAGGCCAGATTCTCTGTTACGGGACCTCTCTCCTCTGCCTGGGTGCCTGGGCCTAAAAGTGTGACAGTGGCCTGTTCCAGTGGTGGGTGACGTGAAGCCTGATTCTCTGCTATGACATGAATACAGATTCTGCGCTGACATAAGGCCAGATTCTCTGTTACGGGACCTCTCTCCTCTGCCTGGGTGCCGGGGCCTAAATGTGTGACAGTGGCCTGTTCCAGTGGTGGGTGACGTGAAGCTTGATTCTCTGCTATGACATGAAGACAGATTCTGCGCTGACATAAGGCCAGATTCTCTGTTACGGGACCGCTCTCCTCTGTCTGGGTGCCGGGGCCTAATTGTGTGACAGTGGCCTGTTCCAGTGGTGGGTGACGTGAAGCCTGATTCTCTGCTATGACATGAATACAGATTCTGCGCTGACATAAGGCCAGATTCTCTGTTACGGGACCTCTCTCCTCTGCCTGGGTGCCTGGGCCTAAATGTGTGACAGTGGCCTGTTCCAGTGGTGGGTGACGTGAAGCCTGATTCTCTGCTATGACATGAATACAGATTCTGCGCTGACATAAGGCCAGATTCTCTGTTACGGGACCTCTCTCCTCTGCCTGGGTGCCTGGGCCTAAATGTGTGACAGTGGCCTGTTCCAGTGGTGGGTGACGTGAAGCCTGATTCTCTGCTATGACATTAAGACAGATTCTGTGCTGACATAAGGCCAGATTCTCTGTTACGGGACCTCTCTCCTCTGCCTGGGTGCCTGGGCCTAAATGTGTGACAGTGGCCTGTTCCAGTGGTGGGTGACGTGATGCCTGATTCTCTGCTATGACATGAAGACAGATTCTGTGCTGACATAAGGCCAGATTCTCTGTTACAGGACCTCTCTCCTCTGTCTGGGTGCCGGGGCCTAAATGTGTGACAGTGGCCTGTTCCAGTGGTGGGTGACGTGAAGCCTGATTCTCTGCTATGACATGAATACAGATTCTGCGCTGACATAAGGCCAGATTCTCTGTTACGGGACCTCTCTCCTCTGCCTGGGTGCCTGGGCCTAAATGTGTGACAGTGGCCTGTTCCAGTGGTGGCTGACGTGAAGCCTGATTCTCTGCTATGACATGAAGACAGATTCTGCGCTGACATAAGGCCAGATTCTCTGTTACGGGACCGCTCTCCTCTGTCTGGGTGCCGGGGCCTAAATGTGTGACAGTGGCCTGTTCCAGTGGTGGGTGACGTGAAGCCGGATTCTCTGCTATGACATGAAGACTGATTCTGCGCTGACATAAGGCCAGATTCTCTGTTACGGGACCTCTCTCCTCTGCCTGGGTGCCTGGGCCTAAATATGTGACAGTGGCCTGTTCCAGTGGTGGGTGACGTGAAGCCTGATTCTCTGCTATGACATGAAGACAGATTCTGTGCTGACATAAGGCCAGATTCTCTGTTACAGGACCTCTCTCCTCTGTCTGGGTGCCGGGGCCTAATTGTGTGACAGTGGCCTGTTCCAGTGGTGGGTGACGTGAAGCCTGATTCTCTGCTATGACATGAATACAGATTCTGCGCTGACATAAGGCCAGATTCTCTGTTACGGGACCTCTCTCCTCTGCCTGGGTGCCTGGGCCTAAATGTGTGACAGTGGCCTGTTCCAGTGGTGGGTGACGTGAAGCCTGATTCTCTGCTATGACATGAATACAGATTCTGCGCTGACATAAGGCCAGATTCTCTGTTACGGGACCTCTCTCCTCTGCCTGGGTGCCTGGGCCTAAATGTGTGACAGTGGCCTGTTCCAGTGGTGGGTGACGTGAAGCCTGATTCTCTGCTATGACATTAAGACAGATTCTGTGCTGACATAAGGCCAGATTCTCTGTTACGGGACCTCTCTCCTCTGCCTGGGTGCCTGGGCCTAAATGTGTGACAGTGGCCTGTTCCAGTGGTGGGTGACGTGATGCCTGATTCTCTGCTATGACATGAAGACAGATTCTGTGCTGACATAAGGCCAGATTCTCTGTTACAGGACCTCTCTCCTCTGTCTGGGTGCCGGGGCCTAAATGTGTGACAGTGGCCTGTTCCAGTGGTGGGTGACGTGAAGCCTGATTCTCTGCTATGACATGAATACAGATTCTGCGCTGACATAAGGCCAGATTCTCTGTTACGGGACCTCTCTCCTCTGCCTGGGTGCCTGGGCCTAAATGTGTGACAGTGGCCTGTTCCAGTGGTGGCTGACGTGAAGCCTGATTCTCTGCTATGACATGAAGACAGATTCTGCGCTGACATAAGGCCAGATTCTCTGTTACGGGACCGCTCTCCTCTGTCTGGGTGCCGGGGCCTAAATGTGTGACAGTGGCCTGTTCCAGTGGTGGGTGACGTGAAGCCGGATTCTCTGCTATGACATGAAGACTGATTCTGCGCTGACATAAGGCCAGATTCTCTGTTACGGGACCTCTCTCCTCTGCCTGGGTGCCTGGGCCTAAATATGTGACAGTGGCCTGTTCCAGTGGTGGGTGACGTGAAGCCTGATTCTCTGCTATGACATGAAGACAGATTCTGTGCTGACATAAGGCCAGATTCTCTGTTACAGGACCTCTCTCCTCTGTCTGGGTGCCGGGGCCTAAATGTGTGACAGTGGCCTGTTCCAGTGGTGGGTGACGTGAAGCCTGATTCTCTGCTATGACATGAAGACTGATTCTGCGCTGACATGAAGCCAGATTCTCTGCTATGGCATGAAGAGACTGATTCTCTGCTGACATGAAGCCAGATTCTTTGCTATGGCATGAAGAGACTGATTCTCTGCTGACGTGAAGCCAGATTCTCTGCTATGGGACCTCTGTCCAATTGATATTGGTTCATTTTTATTTTTTTAATTTTTATTTTAATTCATTTCCCTATCCACATTTGTTTGCAGGGGATTTACCTACATGTTGCTGCCTTTTGCAGCCCTCTAGCTCTTTCCTGGGCTGTTTTACAGCCTTTTTAGTGCCCAAAAGTTCGGGTCCCCATTGACTTCAATGGGGTTCGTGTTCGAGACGAAGTTCGGATCGGGTTCGGATCCCGAACCCGAACATTTCCGGGAAGTTCGGCCGAACTTCTCGAACCCGAACATCCAGGTGTTCGTTCAACTCTATTTGTGACGAATGACTTTGACACGAGGCGCATTTCTTTGCAATTAGTGGGTGCAACGATTGCGCTGCACCCGTCATTGTACCCTTCAGATGCTGCGTTCATACATGATCACGGGATCTGATATACAAAACACAGTGTGAAATGTTTTAAAAAAAAGCAAAAAATAATAATACTTGATCAATTTGCTTGTTATGGAAAAAGCCGTCGCCATCTTGCTTCAGGATCTGGTGTAAAATCTTGCGCGACCCGTGATGATGTCATCACACCGGCCGACGTGGTGACATCATACGTCACTGCGCACAGGATTTTGTGCAATATCTTCAAGCAAGGTGGCGGCAGCGAGCAAATGGAGGAGGTAAGTATGTTTTTTTTTTTTCTACACTATTCCAGGTTAAATCGATTCGCTACCATGAAGCACGAGGAAATTCGGCCTCACGGCGAATTGAATTTATCCTGAAATTCAGATCGAAGTCCACTTTGTGGACTTTAATTCGTTTGGCACTACTGGCTACCTTGGCATTTTTATAGCTCTCATTTACTCCCTCTAGTGGCGGATGTAGGAAATAATAATGTCATGAGAATGGACGTGTACTACAGGGGAAAAAGGAGGTCCTGGAGTGAACTTTGACCCCTGCAAAGATATACTTCGAAATTCAGCAGTTTAATAAAGAAAATGAAAAATAATGTGACACTAGCCCCTTCATTATCCCAGACCACCAGTGACATGCCTGGTGACCCTAGACCACCACAAATACATTGTACTGCAACTCTCTCCTTTATGATTAACAGGGTCAGGTGAGATGACTATGCTGGAAGCTGTCCCTGTCAATCAGAAAGGAGAGGGAGGGGCTGGCAGAGGAAGCAGGAGCAGCAAGGTTGCACAGAGTGAATTGAACCCACCCTCAGTGCACTTATCTTCTTATTTGTATATGTATTAGGCCCCTTTCACACGGGCGAGTATTCCGCGCGGATGCGATGCGTGGGTTGAACGCATTGCACCCGCACTGAATCCCGACCCATTCATTTCTATGGGGCTGTTCACATGAGCGGTGATTTTCAAGCATCACTTGTGCGTTGCGTGAAAATCGCAGCATGCTCTATTTTGTGCGTTTTTCACGTAACGCAGGCCCCATAGAGATGAATGGGGTTGTGTGAAAATCGCAAGCATCCGCAAGCAAGTGCAGATGCGGTGCGATTTTCACGCACGGTTGCTAGGTGACCATCGGGATGGGGACCCGATCATTATTATTTTCCCTTATAACATGGTTATAAGGGAAAATAATAGCATTCTGAATACAGAATGCATAGTAAAATAGCGCTGGAGGGGTTAAAAAAAAATAAAGAAAAATTAACTAACCTTAATCCACTTGATCGCGCAGCCAGCATCTCCTTCTGTCTTCATCTTAGCTGTGTGCAGGAACAGGACCTGTGGTGACGTCACTCCGGTCATCACATGGTCCCATCACATGATCTATCACCATGGTAAAAGATCATGTGACGTACCATGTGATGACCGGAGTGACGTCACCACAGGTCCTGTACCTTCACAAAGCAAAGAAAGAAGACAGAAGAGATGCCGGGCTGCGCGATCAAGTGGATTAAAGTGAGTTAAATTATTTTTTGTTTTTTTTTTAACCCCTCCAGGGCTATTTTACTATGCATTCTGTATTCAGAATGCTATTATTTTCCCTTATCAGTATGTTATAAGGGAAAATAATACAATCTACAGAACACCGATCCCAAACCCAAGTTCGGGTTTGGGTACCAAACATGCGCGATTTTTCTCACGCGAATGCAAAACGCATTACAATGTTTTGCACTCGCGTGGAAAAATCGTGCATGTTCCCGCAACGCACCCGCACATTTTCCCGCAACGCCAGTGGGAAAGAGGCCTTAGGCCGAATGCACACGGCCGTGTTCCGCGGCCGAGAGCGGTCCGTGGTATGCCAGGCTGGATTCCTGTTCAGAGCAGGAGCGCACGGTGTCATTGGTTGCTATGACGCCGTGCGCTTCATGCCGCCGCTGCTATACAGTAATACACTCGTATAGATCATACAAGTGTATTACTGTAGTGCAGCGGCGGCATGAAGCGCACGACGTCATAGCAACCAATGGCACCGTGCGCTCCTGCTCTGAACAGGAATCCAGCCCGGCATACCACGGACCGCTCTCGGCCGCGGAACACGGCCGTGTGCATTCGGCCTTAAAAGTCCTTTTCCTCCAGAATGAAGTAACAGTTCGCTAAGTGAAAGGTTTGTGCCTGGTGTAACGGGGAATTTCCTGGTGACAGAATCCCTTTAAGAACTTTTTGATTTGCAGCGTAAATCTATAAAAAAAACATTTGTTATCTTCTCTACAAGGGGATTAGCTGTAGAAATGAGAAAACTTTATTAATATCCTGACAATTTCCACAAAGTTTCTGTTTAAATGTCTTTTCTTTCCAACCGCAGATCAAGTTAATCTCAAGAAAATGAGAAGAAGCTTATTATTTTTTTTTCACCATGTAATTAAAAAAAGTGCTCGAGAATATGGTTGGATCCAAGGAACATAAATTTCTCAAGGTCATAATTATGTGTTGAGGAAGCTTAATGAGCGAGCGCCTCCACTATGCCTCGGAGCAGCATCCTGACCAGTGGTGACTTTCACCATAACTTTCATTACAATAAACTTTAAATGATGGGATCAAGCCATAGGGATTTCTCCAACAACACTGTTTTTCTTGATAAAGCATTTTTTTCTCAGCACGTTATAACTCCAATAAGCTTTATTAATCCTCTCTCTATCCAAACTCGGTGTTTTCCACCTATGATGCCAGGAGCACACCTCCATGGATCCGGCCTTTCAGTTCTCAGGGTGTTAGGTTACAGCTCTCTAACCCCAGATAATATATGTTGAAGAACCGCAGAACTTTTTGTTTAATGCAGATTTGAACAAGAGTTGCTGCAGTTCTTCAACACAATATAAGATGTGGATGCCATCATGGTCAACATGGTTGACCAGTGAGATACTTTATTTATATTTTTTTATAAAAGGCAGAATGGAACGGTAAAAAAAGGCCACAATCACTTTCCACGATCCCCTACTACCTTCTGACTTGTCTCTATTTCCTAGACCCAGATGGGCACACAGGAAACAGCAGAAGATGCTTGCTTGGCTAATCAGTGGTCTCATTGGTGACCCATCTCCGTTTATTGATTGTCATCTCTGGCCACTTCTATTGTACTGAGGCAGGACCAGGAAGCAGAGACCAGTGGGAAGCTGGTAAGCATCAAAAAGGCATTAGCAGGGGATTGAGAAATTGGCCCTTTTTTAAGAAATTGTATCCTGCTGGACGAAACTTTTAGAGGAACAATTCCATCAGAAAGGGTGATAAAAAAACAACAACAACAACTGACTATTCAAATAAATCTGTCAATCAAACCAGCTGAGATGCGTGCCTGTCAGCTGAAGCAAATGCTGTTAGTCCCATTTTAATTGGTGACTCTAATGTGGAGAAATCAGCGTTTTTATAATATGAAAATTAGCCCCTTGGTGCCACAAGGATGGTGCCTTTGCACTTCGTTGCACCAAGAGGCTCCACTCACTTGCCTCTAGTCCGTACTCCCATCACTTTGACTGACAGGGCTAAGTAGTGAAGGCCTACTCACGCCTGGTCCTGAAATATCTCAAAGCCTGGTGCAGGCACAGTACAGAAGAGGCAGGAGCAGTACAGTACAGAAGATTGCCGGAGCATGCGCAGTACAGAACCCATGCGCCAGTGATCTGTACTGTACTGCAAATGCACCAATAGCATAGGTGAACGTGCAGGTGTGAGACTTCAGGACCAGGTGTGAGTAGATCTTCACTTCCTGGCCCTGTCAGTCAAAGTGGTGGGGTGCAGAGTAGAAGCAAGTGAACGGAGCCTATAGGTGCAACGAGCTACAACGGCACCACCCTTGTAGCACCAGGGGGCTAATTTGCATATTATAAAAACGCTAGTTCTCCACATTGAAGCCACCAATTGAGATGGGACCAATAGCATTTAATTCTGTTAACAAGCACACATGTTTCCATGCGAATAATAGTTTGATTGAGAGGTTTGTGGTGATACATTCCCTTTTATAGAAATCTATATATTTTTTTTTAAAGGGTGGGTTCACATCTGCGTTCTGGATTCCGTTATGGCTTTCCATGAGACAGAATCCATGAGACGGACGTAAAAAATCAGGACGGATCCGTTCTGCTGCCCATGACTTGTATTAGGACGGAAGTCAAAACGTAAGCCTTTATAAGGCATTCCGTTTTGCTTTCCGTCCTAATAAAAGTCTATGGGCAGCAGAACGGATCTGCTGATGAGGAGCAGAGGGAGGGGATCATCATCTCGGTGGGGATCATCATCTCGCTGCTCAGGGATAACGCTCAGTCTTGGGCCTTTTCGCTGCCGGTGGGGGCATGGCCCCTCCGATCGGTGGATGAATTCTTTGAAGCCCTGGGGCAGATATATGATGATCCGGATCGTATTGCTCTGGCTGAATCTAAACTGTGTCTGTTATGCCAGGGTAAACAATCCGCAGAGATATATTGTTCTGAATTTAGGAGATGGGCAGCTGATACTGGTTGGAATGATGCTGCACTCCGAAGTACAATTTTGCCATGGTCTTTCAGAAAGATTGAAAAATGCATTCGCTTTTCATGAGAGACCAGCGTCCTTAGAGTCAGCCATGTCTCTAGCTGTTCGTATTGACAGGCGTCTTAGAGTGAATCACCATGGTAAAAGATCATGTGACGTACCATGTGATGACCGGAGTGACGCCATCAAAGGTCCTTGACCTATAATTAATGCTCACCACAGGTCCTATTCAGTAAAGGGGACAGAAGGAGATGCAGGGCCGCGATCAATTGGACTAAGGTGAGTTAAATGTTTTTGTTTTTTTTAACCCCTCCAGCGCTGTTTTACTATGCATTCTGTATTCAGAATGCTATTATTTTCCCTTATAACCATGTTATAAGGGAAAATAATACAATCTACAGAACACCGATCCCAAGCCCGAACTTCTGTGAAGAAGTTCGGGTTTGGGTACCAAACATGCTCGATTTTTCTCACGCGCGTGCAAAACACATTACAATGTTTTGCACTCGCGCAGAAAAATCGCGGGTGTTCCCGCAACGCACCCGCACATTTTCCTGCAACGCCCGTGTGAAAGAGGCCTAAGACCTTGTCTGAATTTCAGGGTGCTGAACCGTATCACGATTCGTGACCCATATCCGCTTCCTCTATGGCGGACATTAAGGCCACTCGTGGTTCGGTTGTCGTTCTCTTCTGCTTTTCACCCGCAGTCGAATGGTCAGGCCGAACGTGTCAATCAGAATCTGGAGACATATCTGCGCTGTTTTGTGGCAGAGAATCAAGAGGATTGGTATTCTTTTTTGTCCCTTGCTTTAAATAATCGTCGCCAGGAGTCCTCTGATAAGTCACAATTTTTTGGTGCATATGGCTTTCATCCGCAGTTTGGGACATTCTCTGGAGAGGGGTCTTCTGGTTTACCTGATAAGGAGAGATTTTCCTTGTCTTTGTCATTTATTTGGCAAAAGATTCAGGGTTATCTGAAGAGGATGAGTGAGAGATATAAGCGTGTGGCGGATAACAGACGTGTGCCTGGTCCGGACCTGAATGTGGGTGATCTGGTGTGGTTGTCTACAAAGAAGTTGGGGCCTAAGTTTATTGGGCCTTACAAGATCTTGTCCGTCATCAATCCCGTTGCCTTCCATCTTGATCTTCCTCAGACTTGGAAGATCTATAATGTTTTTCACAAGTCCCTATTAAAAACTTATGTCTAACCCACTGTACCCTCCTCTTTGCCTCCTCCTCCGATTGTTGTTGATGGTAATCTTGAATTTCAGGTCTCTAGGATTGTGGATTCTCGCATTATCCGCGGTTCTCTTCAGTACCTCGTTCATTGGGAGGGTTATGGTCCTGAGGAGAGGATGTGGGTCCCAGTGGCGGACATTAAGGCCACTTGTCTCATCAGGGCTTTCCATAGGTCTCATCCTGAGAAGGTGGGCTCTGAGTATCCGGAGTCCACCCGTAGAGGGAGGGGTACTGTCACCGCCAGTTCTGCGAGAAGCTCTGGCAGACGTTCTTCTCTACCTCTTGTATGATGTTCTTTGTTTTGGTTTCAGTTTCTCATCTCCTTTCCTTCTGCCAGGTGTCACTTATTTAGACATTGTCTTCCTTTATATTCCCTCCCATACTGCCTCACTTTGCGGTTTATACTACTTCCTGGATGAAGTGTTCACTGCTGGAGGCTGTGTCTGCTGTTTGCTCAGATAAGTCCTTTTACTTTATTGTGTTTGCTTGCTGGCTTGATTCTAAGTGACCCTGACTCCCTCCGTATTAAGTGCAGGGAGCCGGTGGTCGTGTCCCCTCACTATTATAGGGTTTTCAGGTGTCACACAGGTTTAGGTACGTGGGCACGCAATCGTCTATCATCGAGACCCTTGTATGTGCATAGCAGTCAGGGAGAGCTCTTAGGGTTTTATAGGGCTCACCTATAAGCTCCTTAGTTTGGGATCAAGCCAGTCGCTCGTTTATTTATAGGTTCCAGCTATCTGCAAATCTCATTCACGACAGTCAGGCAGTGTACAAACCATACCATACAATTTTTAATCAATAGTGTCTTATAGTATAATAAATAAAAGTACATTAGCTAAATAACACTTCCATACAGCTACCTAAATAAAAATGCTACACAGTGCCACCACAACTACACACTGAAATAATAAATTACTATACAGTAACTATGTAGTAGTGCCACACAATACCTAAGTAAGTAAATGCTGCTATACTGTGCTCACATCATACTAATATATATAGGGACCACATAATAATGGTACCATACATAAACAAAAACTGCTGCACAGTGTCCATTTTTTCACAATTGATATTAAGATTCTTGGTGCTCTCAAGTCTCTGGTAACATGAAATTGGGAGAAACCCCTTCTTTGGCATCCTGTACAACCATTCAGGTCACATACCCCTATGGCAAGCCCTGCTCCTCAGTAAATATCCTTAAGTATTTGAGTATTTTTCTTCTGTATAGATACAAAAGTTTTTATTCTGCTATTTCTTTATTATATCCGTTTTCGAGATTCCCAAATTAAAAAAAGAACAAAGAAAAAAAAATATGGTGCCAATAGTGCTGGTATTGGGAGGTCGTCCCAGTTCACTAGAACAGTGGTGCCCAACCATTTTTTGTCTGAGGGCCACACTAGACATGGTATAAATTTTGCGGGCCAGAACCAGGTAGCTTTGCCAGTATGAAATGCAAATACTGTGAGGGGGCACGTGTGAGCATTACTACTGCGAAGGGGCAAATATCTGGGCATTTTTTCTGTAAAGGGGGCACATATGGGCATTTTTACAGTGAAAGTGGCACATGTGAGCATTACCCCTGTGAAGGGGGCACATCTGGGTATTACCCTGTGAAGGGGGCACATCTGGGTATTACCCCTGTGAAGGGGGCACATCTGGGCTGTACCCTTGTGAATGGGGCACGTCTGGGTATTAGCACTGTGAAGGGGGCACATCTGGGCATTACCACTGTGAAGGGGCACATCTAGGCATTACTACTGTGAAGGTGGCACATCTGGGCATTACCACTGTGAAGGGAGCATGTGAGCATTACTGTGAAGGTGACACATCTCTGGAAACTCTCTCTAGAAATGCCTTGTTGTGCAATATTATAAGTCCTCTCACACGGGCAGCAGACATAGTAATCACATTTTAAGAAATAGGCTCAGGTCCAATCTCTTCCACCACTACCACACCTCGCCAGTCACATCCTCCATAGATCTCCTGCTCCCATCTGACTCGTCCTTACCTTCTCCTTCGACATGCTCTGATGCCTGGCTGAGAGTCCAGAGGGGGTCTGTATGGGCGGGTGTGGGAAAATGGGGTCTTCAGTCGCCGCAAAACTAATAATAGTACTGCCCCACAGTATAATTAGGAATGGCGGCGCAGGCGCGTCTCTTCTGTAACTGTGCACAAACTCCGCCTTCGGTCACTGCACGGGCCGCATGACACAGCTTTGCGGGACGGAAGTGGCCTGCGGGCCGTAGGTTGGGCATCACTGCACTAGAATCATCCTGAAGACCAATTCTATTTCATAGGACGTACCTTTCTGAAATCTGAGCATGCCATATCACAGGGAGACTAAAGGACAGATAAAGGAGCACTACAGTGTGATGGCCCAATCAGAAAACTCCTCATCTCAGCTTCCTGGATCCAAGAGTTATGTACTATACATAACATACTATACCAGGAAGATGCTATAGGGTTCAGAGAAATATGGAGTCTAAGCTCATGTTACTCTCCTACATCTACTCTATTTGCCTCGCTTAGCCTTCTCTACAGATTCCAAAAGGGAAGCAAAAAAAGTAAAGAAAGGGTGGCAAAGAGTATTTAAATATTCCACAATAGAGGGGCCTATTTTGCTGTAGGAAAAAAACAAGCATCCAGGGGGGTGAATTTAACACTGGGGTAAATAATATAATTAAAATGGAGGGTTAAATGTGTAATGTATTTTAAAAAAATACATCTCTCTCAATAGTTCTATAGCTACTGAGTGGGACAGAAGAAGGGATGCCTTTAACATATATCTCCTTGAGAAGCCAATTTGACCCTAAAGGGTTAATTCAACCTGTAATCTAAACTCTGTGTCCTGTCACTTCTCTTATCTCTCTGCTCTGCTATCAGTAAACCTTTCCGGGATATATTGTCTCACATGCGGGTGTCAGGGAGCCGCTATCTAATAGCGGGAGACTCCCTGAACCTCCGGGAGACTTGAGATCCCTGCTATCATGTTCCCTCATCCAGAAGAGTGAAAGGAAGAGCATCCAGATCTTTATAGTGTGGCTGTTCTGGCCACAGTACTGTACATGAGGCTAAAGAAAAGCATTTGGAGCAGCTATTTCCTCTGCTGGGGGCGAGTGTGATGTAGCAGCTGCAGCAGGAAAGTGCACAGGAGCCTGCTCCAGAGAGCCACAGAGAAGGTAGAAGTGAACTTACTGGCCACGATGGCTAGAGGGAAATGCCTTCAGATCTATTATGCTGCAGATGAGATGGCTAGTACAGATGTGTGATAGTAACAACTAGGCCGCAGACAGGGCCGGTGCAAGGATTTTTGCCGCCATAGGCAAAGATTCATTTTGCCGCCCCCTCATGTCACTCACTCACTGACAGACACACACACACACACTGACAGACAGACACTCACTGAATGACGTACACAGAAACTCACTGACAGACTCACATACAGTCACTGACAGACACACATACAGTCACTGACAGACAGACACACACTCAGACACTCACTGAATGACGTACACAGAAACTCACTGACAGACATACTCACTGACAGACATACTCACTGACAGACATACTCACTGACAGACATACTCACTGACAGACACACACACACTCACTGACAAACACACAGACACTTACTGACCGACAGACATCCACACTCACTGACATACACTCACTCACTGACATACACACACAGACACTCAAGGACAAACACACATAACTTTACTGACAGAAAGACAAACATACACTCAATCACTGACATAAATACACAGGCAGACACTCACTCAGTCAAACACTTAAACACTCACCTCCCTGGGGTCCAGTGTGGTGCAGCTCCTCAGTCCTCTATTGCGCCGTTTAGTATGCCGGGGCCGGAATGACGTCATATTCCGGCATCACAGAGGGCGCACGAGGGAGGAGTGGGGAACTGCTAGAACAGCCTCCCTTGCCGCCCGCCTCCTCTCCTCCGGTACATTACTGGCAGAGCAGGCACCTGCCATCAGGGTAAGCAGATGCCTGCTCTGCCATATTTAAGAAGGACCTCCACCTTCTGGCCCCCCTGTAACGGCTCTGGGGGCGGCTCAAGAGCCGCTCGCCCTGTCGCCCAGGGCTGAAGCCCCAGTCAGGGGGAGCACACCAGGGCGCCCCCAGCCGGCCGGTGCCCTAGGCAAACTCCTAGTTCGCCTATATGGTTGCGCCGGCCCTTTCCGCAGACCAGACCCAATGGCCAGGTCAAGTACTATGATGATGACCAAAGTACTTGGTAAGATGCCATGTTTCAGGAGGGAGAAGCAGTATTAGAATTAGTGCCACCAGGTCACTCTCCAACAATAGCTTGACATAGAGCATCCCTCATATCAAACGTTCTAACAATGCACTCATAATTGTGAGGCATGAAATTCCACAGCTAATTGGCTCAGCCACTTGGTAGTAAGCTACTTTGAGAGTAACTGTGGGCCCCCTACCCTACTTGGCCCATGTGCAGATGCAACGGTTGCCCATCCATATGGAATGTGTGCTCCTGAGGAATGTGCCATGAACATGCTTTGCCTCCTCTCTCCTGCCTCGACTCCACTTAACTAACTAACTAACTGGCTTCTTCTATGAAAAAGGGGCTGAGGAGACTTCAACCTACCAGTCATTATATCCTCCCATTGGAATACCCCTTTAACAAGTACCTTCAATACTGGATTACACAAGCATGGATTACCAGATCTGAACTCTTGGGTTCTAGACTATTGGAATGGTACTCTACATTGCAATTTGCATTTTATTATCCATGAAATCCATCATACATAAACAACTCATAATTTTTGCAATTTTTGGTCCAAACATGCCAAATGTTTGCATCGGGCTTGTCAGCAGACTTGGAGAACTGTGGCAGAGCACTGTTGTTGTGTATCACTCATTCAAGCCTTAGCTTCCTCTGGAGAGTGGTTCTTATTACAGTCGAGTCACAGACGGGATATTTTTGGCACGCTCCCTGTGGGGTAGAGATACAATCCAGCTGCAGTTAGCTAATCAGTCGCAGCTGGATACTGCTATGTGGTGAAAATTTCCCGATATTTCTCTGAGTATTAGCTTGTCAGGAAAGTTCCTCGCTCCAGGGCATCTCTATTATCTGCTAAAGCCTGGAACCAGATTGTTTAGATCTGAACATCCACTTGTTCATCCCTCTGTGTAATTTCTGTTCATCTAATATTTCCATTTGAAAAAAAAAATAAAAACAACAATTTCCTCATAGGAGGCATGTTAGTGTTTTAACCCCTTCAGTACTTAGCCACTTTTAACCTTAAATCCCAGGCAGATTTTTTTCCAAATCTGACATGAGCCATTTTATGAGGTAATAACTAGTGTTGAGCGAACTTGTGGTTTCAAGTTCAGCGTACAAGGTTCGGGTTATCTAAGAATTCCATTATGGATTCTGCTACCATAACTTATGGTCCGTGGTAGCGGAATCCATAACGGAATTCTTAGATAACCAGAACCTTGTAAGGCGAAATTGAAACCACAAGTTCGCTCAACACTAGTAATAACTTTGGAATGCTTTTTACTTTCCAAAGCCATTCTGAGACTGTGACTCGTGACACATTGTACTTCATGTTAGTGGGACCCAACACTACGCACTGACTGACTGCTACCGCCGCTGCCTCCGTGAACCAGTGCACCACTACTTCTCGGACAGGTAGGCTCCTGCGTAGCGGGTGGTCTACCCCGGGCATTTTTGGCTACCAACCTCCCACTGCTGCCACCCTGCTGACTTCCGGCCATGCTAGTGACTTGCTGGCTCCACCTCTGCCTCACGGACAAGCTGCCACCATCTTCTCCCGATGATTAAGCCCCTTCGTCAGAGGGGGTGAAGACGTGATGACGTAGGTTTGCTACGTCGCTCCTCCCTCCGACCGTTCTATCCCGCCGCACTATGCAAGACACGAGCCTCTCTATCTGAACCGCGGCATGCCTCTACCTCTGGGCCCTTTGCGTTCTGCTGGACCGAACTCTCGGCGGATCTCCTGCATTTGTTTGCCTTGTCTGGCGGTGTCTGCTTGCTGCCTCGCTGTCACGGATGGTGTTGCAGAAAGCTGGAACTTATAAATAAACATCCGACTGGGTTGATCCCAAAGTAGGGAGCATATGGGTGAGCCCTATAAAACCCCTAGAGCTCTCCCTGACTGCTATGCCCATGCAAAGATCTTTGTGGTAGACGATTGCATGCCCTCGTACCTTTTTCTATGTGACACCTGAAAACCCTATAATAGTGAGGGGACAGAAAATAAACACAATACAAGAAATGACTTATCTGAACAAGCAGTAACAGAAGTCTCCAGCAGTGATCACTTCAATCCAGGAAGTAGTATAAACCGCAAAGTGAGGCAGTATGGGAGGGAATATAAAGGGAGGCAATTAGTGTGAATAGGTGACAGATGGGAGAAGGAAAAGAGATGACAAAGTGAAACCAAAACAAAGAACATCATGCAAGAGGTACAGAAGAACGTCTGCCAGACCTTATTAGAGAGCTGGTGGTGACACATAGGGGCGCTACTGCATCATCTGCCAAAGTATGACGGTAAAAACATGACGTTGCAGGACTGGACTGAAAGGGTGCAGAGCGCAGTTAGAATGTGTAACCTGACCCCCGAGCTGCAGCAGAGGTTGCATTGGGCACTCTAGAGAGTGACATTAGACTGACAGTGATGGTAAGGCCCGAATCTGAGAGGGACACCCTAGAGAAAATATTTTCCCTGCTGAAGGGAGTCCAAGGGGGCGTGCTAAAGTAGTGCAGCTACAGAGCCACTTCTTCAACTGACCACAGCAAGAGGATGAGACCCTGATGCAGTACTCCAATGCCCTAGAGGAGACGCTCAATGAAATACAGCGGCGGGACCCAGAGGCCATGGGAGCCTTCCGGGAGGTAGACCGGCTACTAAGAGATCAGTTCATAGTGGGGCACTTTAACAAGTTTTTACAGGACAAGCTGCAAGAGATGACCTGGGCGACGGCCGACATGACATTCTACAGCGTCTACCTAGCTGCCGTGGAGAGAGAGGAAGAGCACATGCCTATGACAGCGAGAGTAGTGAGTAGCACCCATGCCACAGGACGTAAGTCTGCATCTGAAGACTCTGATTCCTTAAAGGATGTGGTCCAAGCTCTGCGGACAGAATTAAAAGAACTCCAGCTGGAAGTGTCCCAGATGAAGGCAGGATCACTCCGGCCTCTGAAAATGACCCCAGTGCCCCACACCACTCCATCCAGGATAACGCAGGTGTGGGGGCGCGTCAAAAGAGGGCCCCTCTGTTGGGCTTGTCGACAGTACGGCCATATGGCCAGAGAGTGCCCAGAACAGATAAAGGTCGAGCCGACATTAAACTTCCGACCGCCGCAGTAGCTAGGTGTACTGCGGCGGTACACCAGAAGCTAAGCCCTATGCATTAGGAACATGACATGTATGCCAGCAGCCCCATTATGGAAGCTGAGTTGGAAGGCCAGAAGGTATGCTGCCTAGTTGATACAGGGTCAGAGTGCACCCTTATGACCCTGGGGTTCTTTCGAAAGGCACTTCCGGCATATGATGGGAGCGTCATCAGGCTGATGGTTGCTGATAACAGAAAGATGGATGTCCGAGGGATAGTTTGGATGCGGGTCTGACTGTTTGGGCAAGACGTCGGCAAGAAGGGGGTCATGCTGGTGGACCATCCGTCCAGGAAAGGAATGGATGTGACCCTAGGTATGAATGTACTGCGAGACCTAGACTATCAACTCTATGCCAAAGAATGGCCGAAGTATTGGCAATGGGCCACCACACACCGGCCGTCCCAGGAGGTTTTACAACAGATGGTGAGGAGCTGTAGTCTGCAAAAGAGTAACATGTCTGGTCGGCCCATTGGAGATGTGAAGGTGTCGCGGAGGACCCCGGTGAAGATCCCACCTCGACAGGAATGTATATTGATGCTGCCGGTGGGGGCTGGACGACGATTGAATGGATTGGAGGTCCTGATCGAGCCAGCTTATCAACAGGAAACGCAGACTCGCCCACTGGTAGCTCGGGCCCTCACCATTGTGAAGGATGGGTTTGTGCCTGTACGCTGCCTCAATGTTGAAGACTATGAGTTGACCATTCCCGGAAGCACCTTGCTGGCCAAAATCTATGTGTCTGAAGGGGATGCCTCTCGACGACCGAGTTTCATGCTACAGCCTGATAGGAGATCAGCCTAGAACTATGCTGTAGAGGTTCATCAAAGGGAGACCCCGACAGCGGAGTGGAATGGTCGAGTGATCATGGCCCGTGGGGGTGGACTGCAAGACTCTGACTCCCGGACAACAAAAGTTGCTAGAAGACGCCCTCTGGGAATATCGTGAGGCATTCTCGAGACATGATGAGGTCTTCGGGTGTGCTTCCGCCACTTAACACAAAATCCCTAACAGCGATGCAGCACTGATCAGGGAACGTTACCAGTAAATCCCACCTAAAATGTACCGGGAGGTGAAAGATATGGTAGCCAGCATGTTGGAAAACTGGGTGATCCAAGAGAGTCAAAGTCCTTAGGCTGCTCCAGTAGTCTTGGTGCGGAAAAAGATGGGAGTCTCCGGTTCTGCGTGGATTATCGGAAGCTGAATGCTAAAACCATCCGGTATGCTTACCCACTTTCGTGAATTGAGGAGTCGTTGTCAGCCCTGAGCCACGCAAAGTTCTTCTCGACTCTTGATCTGGCCAGTGGGTATTGGCAGGTACAGGTGGCCAAGAAGGACAAAGCGAAGACGGCTTTCATTCTACCTATGGGACTCTACAAGTTCAACCGGATGCCATTCGGCCTGTCTAATGCCCTGGGAACATTCCAGCTGTTGATGGAGCACTGCCTGGGGGATCTCAACTTCGAGTCAGTATTGATATACCTGGTCGACATAGTGGTGTTTGGGGCCTCCTTTGAAGATCACCTCCAGAAGCTGCGACAGGTCCTAAGATGGCTACGAGACCATGGGCTCAAGATCAAGCCCAAGAAGTGCCAACTGTTTTAGCAACAGATGGAGTATTTGGGACATATGGTCACCCAGGAGGGGGTAAATCTGGCCCCCAGCAAGGTGGAGGCCGTCCAGAAGTGTCCCCAGCCGTGTACACTTCGAGAGGTGAGGGCATTCGTGGGACTGTCCGGTTACTATCGGAGTTTCATACCCAAATTTGCCCATTTGGTGGGCCCCTTTAGTGGGGATCCTGACAACAAGAGGCCTTTGAAGCAGTGAAGGAGGAGCTGACCAGTGCCCCGATTCTAGCTTATGCACGGTTCGACACCCCATTCTTGTTGTACACTGACGGAAGTCTACATGGTCTGGGGCCGTATTATCACAAGTCCAGGATGGATGTGAGAGAGTCATTGCCTATGGTAATCAGTCTCTGAGGGAATCAGAGCGCAACCCTGACAATTACAGCTCCTTTAAATTGGAACTACTGGCGCTGGTGTGGGCCATGACCGAAAGGTTCGTGGAGTACCTGACAGGTGCAGAGGTGACCGTGATGATGGACAACAACCCGTTAGCACATCTGAAGAATGCCAAACTCGGTACGCTTGAGCAGATGTGGTTGGCTCGCCTTTCTAAGTACCAATACCGCATCAAGTTTTGTTCAGGTAGGGAGAACAGCAACGCCGACGCACTCTCCCAAGTCCCTGTAGGGTTGTTGGTTCAGAGTGCCGATGAGGAGCTGGAGGACACTGAAACTCCTGACCTTGGTCGATTTACCCGTGTTCCAGGACGTGACACATTCAAGTGGGGTGGCGTCCGGGATGTCCCTGGTGCTGGGAAAGACATTGGCCAATTGGGAGAGAGTCCAGAATGGCTGCCCAGACTTCTGGAAAGTGAAAGAATGGGTTCGGAGTAAGATATGGCCTCAGCCAGAGAAGCAAGCCCGTCTGACCCCAGAAGGCCAAAAACTGTTGAGTTAGTGGGATAAGCTGACCTTTACCCAGGGCCTCCTGTGCCGGACCATATACTTACAATCAGAGCTGCAGCACCAACAACAGATTATCATTCCTATGTCATTGGGACCGGAGGCAGCCAGGGAAGCCCATGAAAAGGGAGCCCATTTCGGGAGTGACAAAACATTCAAGTGGCTCCAAAGGTTGTTGTACTGTCCAGATCTGGCCGACATGGTGGCCGAGGCATGTCTTAAAGGGGTTGTCTAGGATCAAATATATATATTTTTTTAAAGAGTACTCACTATTAAGAGCTGATTAAATTTCCCCCAATATGTTTTTATGTATTTTCACCACTTCTACAGGGCTCCAACGGTCCCCCACGCATTGTTTACATCTAGGTTTATCTTTGCCTAACTTCCTGCCGCACTGCCCTGTGGATCCCAGAGCAGTGCGGCATCATGTGGTTACAGCTGACTATCATCTCTGCCGTAACTCCGCCTCCTCATTAATATTCCGCCTCCTTCATTCATTAGAAAGTGCCATGCCAGGTGACGTCACCGGAGGGGCGTGGCTTAGCACGATGTCTTCCAGCCAAGTCACCGTCCCTCCCTGCGATCTGCATAATTACTGAGGCTGATGGTGACGTCACCGGGCTCTCTGCGAAGCGGAAGAAGAGGCTATGCTCTGCAGCAAGGGACCCGGTACGTCACTGTCTATGAGAAAATAGGCACTTCCGGCTGAGAATTTTTCGATTTGAAAACGGGGCACCAGACATGTGTGTTAAAGGTACGACAGGCATGTGTGTAATATTTGTGTCACTGTTGTACACTTAGAACAATGTCCCCAATCTCGGACAACCCCTTTAAGTGTTGACCTCGCGGGCTGAGTAAGAGTACTGAGCAGCGGGCTCCTGTCCAGGCCATCTGGGCTTCAGCGCCGCTAGAACTTCTCATGATTGATTATGTGCAGATTGGATACTCTACCTCAGGACACTCGTACTGTCTAGTCATGACAGATCACTTTACAAAGTATGCAGTGGCTGTACCTACCAAAGACCAGAGTCAGCCGCTGAAGCCGTCTGCAAACTCTTTATATAGGTGTTCGGGTGTCCACGGAGCATACATTCAGTCCAGGGGGGCGTGTTTTCAGGGTACTCTAATGAATGAACTGTATCAGCTGTATGTAATCGAACGTTCTCGTACTACCCTGTATCAACCCCAAGGAAACGGGGTGTGCGAACACTTTAACCGCACCTTGCTCCAGATGCTGCGGACTCTGAAGGCTAACCAAAAGGCTCGGTGGCCCGAATACTTACCTGAACTGATGTGGGCCTGTAACCAGGGGCGTAACTAGAAGTGACTGGGCCCCACAGCAAATATTTGTAAGGGCCCCCCCCAGCGCGCTTCGCACCTTCCTCCTCCTGTGTAAACCCCACTCCTTTGGCACAGTGTAGCGGTATACTGTATATTGTGGGGCACAGTGTAGAGGTATACTGTATATTGTGTGGCACAGTGTAGAGGTATACTGTATATTGTGTGGCACAGTGTAGAGGTATACTGTATATTGTGTGGCACAGTGTAGCGGTATACTGTATATTGTGTGGCACAGTGTAGGCTATATGTGTATAACAAACATATTTCACATGAAAACTTACAGTTACAGCCAACTTACTTGGCTTGGCCCTTGGGGATCTCGGACACCACCTCCACACTTTGGCCGGGGGCTCGGCGGAGCTGATGTTGTGCTTTATCCTAATGAGAAAGATTTCATATTAAGGATTTGGAGAAGGGGCAGAGGGGTCGCAGAGCAGGGAGAGGCTGGTGCTGCTACTAGGGGGTCATACCATGGGGGAGTAATAAAGCCCACCATAATGCCCCCCCCCCAGTAGTAATAATTCTCCTTATAATGTGACAGTGCAAAAAATACCCCCTTGTAATGCCCCCAGTTGAGCTAATGTCCCCATAGTGCCCCCATAATGTCCCAGTATAAAATACCCCTATATAGTTCCCCCAGTAAATGCCCCTTAGTGCTCCTCTCCCCCCTTCCTGCTAGTGCCCCCCATAATGTACCAGTATAAAATGCCCCATATATAGTGCCCCAGTAGATGCCCCTCAGTGTCCGGCCTCTGATAGGCTGCCGGCCTAGTGTCCCCCATAATGCCCCCCCATCATGTGCCAGTATCAAGTGCCTCTCTCCTCCCCCCCCCACATGTCCCAGTATCATAGTGCCATCTCCCCCCCCACAAAAAAAGTGCCAGTATCAAGTGCCTCTCCCCCCCCCATGTGCCAGTATCAGGTGCTAACCCCCCCTTCCCCCCCAGGTGCCAGTATCAGGTGCCAACCCCTCTCCCCCCCATGTGCCAGTATCAGATGCCTCTCTCCCCCCCCATGTGCCAGTATCAGGTGCCAACCCCCCCTCCCCCCCAGGTGCCAGTATCAGGTGCCTCCCCCCATGTGCCAGCATCAGGTGCATCCCCCCCATGTGCCAGTATCAGGTGCCAACCCCCCTCCCCCCCCAGGTGCCAGTATCAGGTGCCAACCCCTCTCCCCCCCCATGTGCCAGTATCAGGTGCCTCTCTCCCCCCCAGGTGCCAGTATCAGGTGCCTCCCCCCATGTGCCAGTATCAGGTGCCTCTCCCCCCCCCATGTGCCAGTATCAGGTGCCAACCCCCCCCAGGTGCCAGTATCAGGTGCCAACCCCCCCTTCCCCCCAGGTGCCAGTATCAGGTGCCAACCCCTCTCCCCCCCCCCATGTGCCAGTATCAGGTGCCTCTCTTCCCCCCCCCCAGGTGCCAGTATCAGGTGCCTCTCTCCCCCCCATGTGCCAGTAGCAGGTGCCAACCCCCCCTCCCCCCCCAGGTGCCAGTATCAGGTGCCTCTCCCCCCCATGTGCCAGTATCAGGTGCCAACCCCCCCTCCCCCCCCAGGTGCCAGTATCAGGTGCCAACCCCTCTCCCCCCCCATGTGCCAGTATCAGGTGCCTCTCTCCCCCCCAGGTGCCAGTATCAGGTGCCTCCCCCCATGTGCCAGTATCAGGTGCCTCTCCCCCCCCCATGTGCCAGTATCAGGTGCCAACCCCCCCCAGGTGCCAGTATCAGGTGCCAACCCCCCCTTCCCCCCCCAGGTGCCAGTATCAGGTGCCTCTCCCCCCCCCCCCATGTGCCAGTAGCAGGTGCCAACCCCCCCTCCCCCCCCAGGTGCCAGTATCAGGTGCCAACCCCTCTCCCCCCCCATGTGCCAGTATCAGGTGCCTCTCTTCCCCCCCCCAGGTGCCAGTATCAGGTGCCAACCCCTCTCCCCCCCCCCAGGTGCAAGTATCAGGTGCCTCTCCCCCCCATGTGCCAGTATCAGGTGCCAACCCCCCCTCCCCCCCAGGTGCCAGTATCAGGTGCCAACCCCTCTCCCCCCCCCCATGTGCCAGTATCAGGTGCCTCTCTTCCCCCCCCCAGGTGCCAGTATCAGGTGCCTCTCTCCCCCCCATGTGCCAGTAGCAGGTGCCAACCCCCCCCCCCCCCCCAGGTGCCAGTATCAGGTGCCTCTCCCCCCCATGTGCCAGTATCAGGTGCCAACCCCCCCCCCCCCCCCAGGTGCCAGTATCAGGTGCCAACCCCTCTCCCCCCCCATGTGCCAGTATCAGGTGCCTCTCTCCCCCCCAGGTGCCAGTATCAGGTGCCTCCCCCCATGTGCCAGTATCAGGTGCCTCTCCCCCCCCCATGTGCCAGTATCAGGTGCCAACCCCCCCCAGGTGCCAGTATCAGGTGCCAACCCCCCCTTCCCCCCCCAGGTGCCAGTATCAGGTGCCAACCCCTCTCCCCCCCATGTGCCAGTATCAGGTGCCTCTCTTCCCCCCCCCCAGGTGCCAGTATCAGGTGCCTCTCCCCCCCCCCATGTGCCAGTAGCAGGTGCCAACCCCCCCTCCCCCCCCAGGTGCCAGTATCAGGTGCCAACCCCTCTCCCCCCCCATGTGCCAGTATCAGGTGCCTCTCTTCCCCCCCCCAGGTGCCAGTATCAGGTGCCAACCCCTCTCCCCCCCCCCAGGTGCAAGTATCAGGTGCCTCTCCCCCCCATTTGCCAGTATCAGGTGCCAACCCCCCCTCCCCCCTCCCCCTCCCCCCAGGTGCCAGTATCAGGTGCCAACCCCTCTCCCCCCCCCATGTGCCAGTATCAGGTGCCTCTCTCCCCCCCCAATGTGCCAGTATCAGGTGCCAACCCCCCTCTTCCCCCAGGTGCCAGTATCAGGTGCCTCCCCCCATGTGCCAGTATCAGGTGCCAACCCCCCCTCCCCCCCAGGTGCCAGTATCAGGTGCCTCTCTTCCCCCCCCCCATGTGCCAGTATCAGGTGCCTCCCCCCATGTGCCAGTATCAAGTGCCCCCCGCTCCCCCCATGGCAGTAACAGTCGGGTATTAAAAAAATATATAAAGACTTCTACTTACCTCCATGTTAGCGATGCGATGCAGCCTCTTCCTGTGTGTCCATATATGGAGTCAGTGCTTATATTTCAGAAAAGGATTCTGCTGGGATTCGAACCCACGACCTTCTGTATCAGAGGAAAAGCATCTAACCACTAGACCATAGGAGACACCTTGCTGCTGACTGAAAAAATTTGAGACTTCTAATCAGGTGCCTCTCCCCCCCCCATGTGCCAGTATCAGGTGCCAACCCCCCCCAGGTGCCAGTATCAGGTGCCAACCCCCCCTTCCCCCCCCAGGTGCCAGTATCAGGTGCCAACCCCTCTCCCCCCCCATGTGCCAGTATCAGGTGCCTCTCTTCCCCCCCCCCAGGTGCCAGTATCAGGTGCCTCTCCCCCCCCCATGTGCCAGTAGCAGGTGCCAACCCCCCCTCCCCCCCCAGGTGCCAGTATCAGGTGCCAACCCCTCTCCCCCCCCATGTGCCAGTATCAGGTGCCTCTCTTCCCCCCCCCAGGTGCCAGTATCAGGTGCCAACCCCTCTCCCCCCCCCAGGTGCAAGTATCAGGTGCCTCTCCCCCCCATGTGCCAGTATCAGGTGCCAACCCCCCCCCCCCCCCAGGTGCCAGTATCAGGTGCCAACCCCTCTCCCCCCCCCCCCATGTGCCAGTATCAGGTGCCTCTCTTCCCCCCCCCAGGTGCCAGTATCAGGTGCCTCTCTCCCCCCCATGTGCCAGTAGCAGGTGCCAACCCCCCCTCCCCCCCCAGGTGCCAGTATCAGGTGCCTCTCCCCCACATGTGCCAGTATCAGGTGCCAACCCCCCCTCCCCCCCCAGGTGCCAGTATCAGGTGCCAACCCCTCTCCCCCCCCATGTGCCAGTATCAGGTGCCTCTCTCCCCCCCAGGTGCCAGTATCAGGTGCCTCCCCCCATGTGCCAGTATCAGGTGCCTCTCCCCCCCCCATGTGCCAGTATCAGGTGCCAACCCCCCCCAGGTGCCAGTATCAGGTGCCAACCCCCCCTCCCCCCCCCAGGTGCCAGTATCAGGTGCCAACCCCTCTCCCCCCCCATGTGCCAGTATCAGGTGCCTCTCTTCCCCCCCCCAGGTGCCAGTATCAGGTGCCTCTCCCCCCCCCCATGTGCCAGTAGCAGGTGCCAACCCCCCCTCCCCCCCCAGGTGCCAGTATCAGGTGCCAACCCCTCTCCCCCCCCATGTGCCAGTATCAGGTGCCTCTCTTCCCCCCCCCCCAGGTGCCAGTATCAGGTGCCAACCCCTCTCCCCCCCCCAGGTGCAAGTATCAGGTGCCTCTCCCCCCCATGTGCCAGTATCAGGTGCCAACCCCCCCTCCCCCCCTCCCCCCAGGTGCCAGTATCAGGTGCCAACCCCTCTCCCCCCCCCCATGTGCCAGTATCAGGTGCCTCTCTCCCCCCCCCCCCCAATGTGCCAGTATCAGGTGCCAACCCCCCTCCCCCCCCAGGTGCCAGTATCAGGTGCCTCCCCCCATGTGCCAGTATCAGGTGCCAACCCCCCCTCCCCCCCAGGTGCCAGTATCAGGTGCCTCTCTTCCCCCCCATGTGCCAGTATCAGGTGCCTCCCCCCATGTGCCAGTATCAAGTGCCCCCCGCTCCCCCCATGGCAGTAACAGTCGGGTATTAAAAAAATATATAAAGACTTCTACTTACCTCCATGTTAGCGATGCGATGCAGCCTCTTCCTGTGTGTCCATATATGGAGTCAGTGCTTATATTTCAGAAAAGGATTCTGCTGGGATTCGAACCCACGACCTTCTGTATCAGAGGCAAAGCATCTAACCACTAGACCATAGGAGACACCTTGCTGCTGACTGAAATAATTTGAGACTTCTACTGTTATAGCTGGCTAAGTGTACATCTATACACATGACAGCCGCTCATATAGAGATATAGCAGAGCTGAGTGTGCTGGGACAGCTGTCATATAGAGATATAGCAGTGCTGGGTGTGTTGGGGCAGCTGTCATGTGTATAGCTGTACACTTAGCCAGCTATAACAGTAGAAGTCTCATTTTTTTTCAGGCAGTTGTAATGCAGCCTTTATGGTTGTGAGGGTTAATGCTTTGCCTCTGGTACACTCAGACTTTGGAGGTTGTGGGTTCGAATCCCAGACACATCAGAAGACTTTAGGAGACAGAAAGATTAGATCATATTAGCGAGGGGGCCTGGTCAGCTGCTGTGAAGGGGCCCTGAACAGTTAAGACATCATAGAACTTGAAAATAAACTGTCACACACGCTGCCGACGCCGGGCCCCCTTGGCAGCCCGGGCCCCGAAGCAGCTGCTTCCCCGGTAGTTACGCCACTGCCTGTAACACTCTCCAAATAAGCTCATGTTTGGAAGAGCCGGACAGGAGATTGAAGATCTCCACATGCCCAACCCGATGAAGTCACCACGAGAAGTACCGCCGCCGGCTGAGAGCGGTCCACAAGGTTGGGTGGAGCGCCTGGGACAAGGGGGTACACCCTAACCCAAGACCAGTGCAGAAAGATGGGCATGCCCGAGTGATGGTCAAAGCTAAATGGGCGTCTGGGACGTTGGATGGGTGGTGGGAGGCGGTTCCATATATGGTGAAAAGGAGGGTAGACCCTGCCATTCCGGTCTATGAGGTGGATGCCAGTAGGGACTGGGGGAACCTCATGAAACTTGCACCGTAATATGTTGAGACGTTGTAATTTTGACGAGCCAGTGTGCGTGAAGGAGATGCCTCCTCACGCTGAGAGTACAGAGGAAAGCCCCTCAGAGGAGGAGGAGTGGTGGGTTGTCCCTGCCCAGGTACCCACAGAGGCCCCGGCTATGGCAGGTTTGCCACCCAGAGAGAGTGCTAAACAAATAGTAGCTCCTCCCCTGACAGATATGCCTGATGTCCCCAGTACTTCTGAGCCCCTCACTCTGAGAAGGTCAGCGAGGCCCAATGCTGGTGTGCCTCCACAGCGCTATGCACAGGAGGAGTTTGTATGGGGGGAGTTTCTGAGACCCCAACCTCTAGTGGGGTGGTATGTGAGATTGTGGAACAGCTCTTCCTGTATAATGCTGGTGCATAATTAAACTTTAGGATTGTCATTTTGCTGGTTCTCTGTTACAGCTAAGTTAGTGCTGGATTTAAATATGCAAAGGAGAGGATGACTCATGCTGCTGCTGGAAGAAGAACCAGGAAGTGAGAGAGAGCTGACATTGTGGAAGGACTGGTTGTGTGAGACTGAATCCGGTTCCATCCTGGTGTCCGAGTGTCCTGGAGTGATTGGGGACGCAGTGGAGGGGGACTAGTCATTGTCCCTCACTTAGATCCTGCTCTTAGCAACAGGGATTGTTCCAGGAGGACTGTTTACAACGTTTGAACAGAAGTTTAACTACCAAGCATGGCCGCATGAGTAATAGGAGCCTGGTGATCATCTCGATTAAAAGACATCTTCTGACACAGAATGGACGCAGGTCAGTAAATCTGTTTACTCATCACATTATATTAGTGGCGCCTGAAGCATCAGAGAATAAGTCTAGACCTGCAATTAGTTATTTAGTTAGATAGGACTTGGCAGGCTTTACAGAGTTGTATTGCAGTACAGTATTGACTTGCAGGCTCTGCTGTGTGCGCCACTGCGATAGGTCTGTCCAACCGGACAGGGACAGTGACTGTGGGCCCGGGATATAAGATATTCGGTGCACCTTCATATTGTTGTGTTTGTATTACTGTTTTAGTAAAGTTTCTGTTTTCTGCACAAAGCTGTGTGTTGTCGTTTTCCTCGTCTGTGACTTCACTGTATTCTGGGGGTTTCTCCCCGGTTCACGGTCTTACACTGCAGCGGCAGAACAGCATCACCCAACATAGGCTGATAAGCGATGTTTCCACCGTTGGAATACCACCCTCCATATGTTAGACTGACTATACGAACAGAGAAAATAATTTCTTGATGATCCAAGCTTATAGGAGTACTCCCCTGTGTAACTTCGATGTCAGCCAGTGGCAGCTCATGCGTGACACCTGACGTTTGCTCAGGCCCTTTAAGGACGCCACGTTATTTGTCAGTCGCCAGGACTACGGGATGAACAACGTCATTACACTGCTTCATGTCCTGGAACAGATGCTGGTAACAATGGCTGGTCAGGGCAGTGGAGACGTGGCGCCTAGATCTCACGGCCACATGAGCCCTGTGGGGGCTGAACTGGAGGAGAATGATATTAATGCACAAGCAATGTGTAGTGAAATGGGTGACTTTTCTACTCAGGAGACAGGAGAGGAGGAGCAGGAGCAGCCAGAGGAGCTACAGGGCGATGAGGAAGATGAGGCAGAGGATCCAGGCACACTGTGGCAGTATGCAGTGGAGATGGAGGCAGGGAGTCCCTCCGAGTCACTTGCACAAATAGCCCACAGCATGCTCACTTGCTTGCGTAGTGACAGCCAAATTGTCACCATTTGGCAGAGGGATGACTTCTGGCTCTCCACCCTGTTGGTCCCTCGCTCCTGGTCCAGAATGGGGGCTTTCTTTACACCCACTGAGAGGGAGGACAAACTGAACTACTACAGGGACATTCTATATAGTCAGTTGGCCGCTGCCTATCTATGCCATCGTCCATCCTCTCGCAGGTCTGACCGGGGGGCCCTCTGCACTCACGTTCCTCTGCAATGACTGCTGGGGCAGGGTGGGGTGGCAGGAGCAGTACCAGCAGAGTCGCTGATGAGTAGCTTTCTTCACCCGCATTGTGAAGAAACTACTCACCAGAAACAGCATCTACACCTGGAGAAGAACCTGAACCAGCAGGTGGTGGCATACTTGGACAGCACCCTGCCACCCCACATTAAAGGTCCACTGGACTACTGGGCAGCCAAACTGGATTTGTGGCCGCAACTAGCAGAGTTTGTCCTGGAAAAGCTGTCCTGCCCGGCCAGTAGTGTGGCATTAGAGCGGGTGTTTAGTGCGACGGGGGCCATAGCTACCCCAAGGAGAACTAGCCTGTCCACCCAAAATATAGAGAGTCTGACATTTGTCAACATGAATCAGGCGTGGATCAGCCAGGATTTCCACCCACCAATTCCAGATGCATCAGACTAGATCATCCATGGTGCCACACCAACACTTTGACGAAAGAGACTGGTTTCTTCTGGCTACCTGCCTCAGCCAATACTCTGATGCTGCGACCCTTCTGTTGCCACACATCTGATACCAAGTGGTCCTTCTTTCATCCACCTTTGTCAGCAGGTACTGCTAATGCAACCCACCACCCCACTCTGTCACCGGGTCACTTTGTGGTCTCCTGATGCAGCTGCTGCTGCCATCTCCACACTATGTCACCTTGCCACTCTGTGGTATCCTAATGCTGCTGCCGTATCCACACTATATCACCTTGCCACCGTGTGGAATCCTGATGCTGCTGCCTTATCCACACTATATCACCTTGCCACTCTGTGGCCTCCTCCTGATGCTGCTGCTGCTTCCACCACCTCCAGACTCTGTCATTGTGCCACTCTGTGGCTTCCTCATGCTGCTGCCACCTCTAGACTCTGTAATTGTGCCACTCTGTGGCCTCCTCCTGATGCTGCTGCTTCCACCTCCAGACTCTGTCATTGTGCCACTCTGTGGCTTCCTCATGCTGCTGCCACCTCTAGACTCTGTAATTGTGCCACTCTGTGGCCTCCTCCTGATGCTGCTGCTGCCACCTCCAGACTCTGTCATTGTGCCACTCTGTGGCTTCCTCATACCCCTGCCACTTCCAGACTCGGTCATTTTACCACTCTGTGGCTTCCTACTGATGCTGCTACTGCTGCCACCTCTAGACTCTGTCATTGTGCCACTCTGTGGCTTCCTCATGCTGCTGCCAACTCCAGACTCTGTAACTGTGCCACTCTGTGACTTCCACATGCTGCTGCCACCTCCAGACTCTGTCATTGTGACAATCTGTGGCCTACTCATGCTGCTGCCACCTCCACACTCTGTCATTGTGCCACTCGGTGGCCTCCTCATACTGCTTCCACCTCACCACTATCTCATAGGTCCACTCTGTGAACTTCTTGTGCTGTTCCCACCCTCCGTACTCCATCACTGGTCCACTATTTTGGCTGACATCATCATTTATTTGACACTTCTTCTGATCTGTCAGAAGGAAGGAAAAATGAGAAGCACAACGGATCCTGTCTGTGTAGCAGCTGTAAGGCCTGTATGGTCCCATCAGGATTGGCTTATGATTTGGTAGCTAAAAGCAGGAGTGGGTACAAAACACAGAAGACATGCAAATATTTCATTCATGTGTCATCTCTGTTTAAGATCCACTCCTGTTTTTTTTGGCATTAGCAATACTGATGGAAGGCTGACTGAGTGAAGGCGTATGCTCCACAGACAGGATAGATTTTTGTGGGTTATTGTTCTGACGGATCAGAGAATGAGGGAAATTAATCAGTGACGTCAACACAAACTTACTGCTGACACCCACTCCACTCTGTCGGGGGGCTCTACTTGTATAAGCGTTTAATAGAACAGGTTCTATGTGGAATCAGTTGACGACTGGGTAAAAGGAGTGCGCTTCTTCTTGATGCTAACATCGACCTGTAAGGCTGACTTCATACTTGAGTTATTTGGTCAGTTTTGGCCCCGTGACTGCTCAAATAAGTGAAGTGTGCAGTGATTCTAAGAGCCACGCCTATCATCTGCTTGTCATACTGACTCACAGTATTATTTCACTACCACAGCAGACTCCCTATGCGTGTTACTGCACGGCACAGTATTCTACACCACTATATAAAGGATCTCTGCAGCCCGGAAATAGACGTAATTCGCCGCAAATAAATTCAGATTGAACCGAATTTTTACGAAAAATTTGGTGAACCGCCCGAATCGAATTTTTAAAAAATGTGCTTATCTCTAATGCCAATGTCCAAATGGAGGATCATAAAATATTGCCACAGAATATAAAATAATACTTAGAACTTTTATCATTTTTCTTGGCATGATTTATAATGGTTATGATAAGACTCAGGAGAGATGATCACTGCTTCGTGGCCTGCAGATATGACTCATGATTTCCATCACTGTGTTATTGGCTAAATATAGTGAATTGACTAATAAATCAAATAACATCTTCGCATTTCATATGAACACAAATGTGGCTTCTTCTAATAATTGAAACCTTTATTGTAGGAGCTGGTGGTCAAAGTAATGGACGTAAATGTAAGGTTCTTGATTGTATCCAATTTCATTCAACTGTATAGTGATTGCAGCACTGAAGTATAATGCAGGATATAAATCGGGATCAGTAATGTATATACACAGTGACTTCACCAGCAGAATAGTGAGTGCAGCTCTGGAGTATAATACGGGATGTAACTCAGTACAGGATAAGTGCCAGGAATCGTCCTGCTATATCTGTTTAGTTCAGATTGTCTTGCCCTCAAGTTCTCCCTCAGTTAAGATGGTGGATTGTGTCTCAGCTGGGTGCCATCTTATTTTCTGTTTCACATTTAAACCTCCCAAGCCTGTTACTAATTGCTTGAGTATTGTGTTTAGCTTTTGCTCGTGCAGTCCTCTTGCTTGGAACTAGCTCTCTGGTTTGTTCCTCCTACTTGCGGTTTACCCTGCTACTTTGTGACATCCTGCTACCTCCTGTTGCCAACCCAGATTGCTTGACTACGTTCCTGTGCTGCCTGCCTTGACCCATTGCTCGTCTGACCTCGGCTCTGCTGCATCCTTCGGTCCTGCACCTTTGCTACTGGTAATGGCTCCGCCTGTCTGGTTCTGCTGCATCCTTCGGTCCTGCACAGTTGCTACTGGTTACGGCTCCACCTGCTTGGCTCTGCTACATCCTTCAGTCCTGCAACCTCCTATTCAAGACTCTGGTGTTTCCTGTGTACAGGCCTTGTCCCTACCATTGGATTACAGCAGTATTTCACTAGTATCGTGATAGAATACTCAAGCCAAAAATGGAATCCGCTGGGACTGGGAGTTCAGAGGTTCTCATTAAGCAACTGCAGACTGCTGTGGCTAATGAGCTACATGGTACCGTGCAGACATTATCTGACCGGATAGTCCACGTGGAGAATCAAGTTTCTGTACCACCCGCTATAGTGCCTGCAATGACACCTAAGTTACCACCATTCTGATTTGGCAGAGACCGCGACAAGTTCCGGGGGTTCCTTAAACAATGTAGACTTTACTTTGATGCAAATTCAACTCAGTTTCCTACTGATAGATCTAAAGTCTTATGTATTATTATGCTGCTGACACATAAAGCCATTGCCTGGGCTAGTCCATTGATTGAGATTCAAGAAGCCCGGCTAAATCACTTAGAGGACTTTATCAATGCCATGAGTCAAATGTTTGATGATCCCAATCGAGGTGCTACAGCTGAAGCAGCATTACTAGCATTGCGCCAGGGCAGACGCCCTGCCACAGAGTATGCAATGGAGTTCAAGTGGTGAACTCTCGACACCGATTGGAACGACGCAGCAATTTTTTTAATTTTTTTAGGAAAGGACTATGCAGCGCATTTGTCACCGCCAGTTCTGTGAGAAGATCTGGCAGACGTTTTTCTCTACCTCTTGTATGATGTTCTTTGTTTTGGTTTCACTTTCTCATCTCATCTTTCCTTCTGCCAGGTGTCACTTATTTTGACTAATCGTCTTCCTTTATAATCCCTCCCATTCTGCCTCACTTTGCGGTTTATACTACTTCCTGGATGAGGTGTTCACTGCTGGAGGCTGCTTCTGCTGTTTGTACAGATAAGTCCTTTTCTTTATTGTGTTTCCTTGCTCGCTTGATTCTAGGTGACCCTGAATCCGTCCGTATTAAGTGCAGGGAGACGGTGGTCATGTCCCCTCACTATTATAGGGTTTTCAGGTGTCACACAGTATTAGGTACATGGGCATGCAATCGTCTACCATACAGACCCTTGCATGTGCATAGAAGTCAGGGAGAGCTCTTAGGGTTTTATAGGGCTCACCTATAAGCTACTTAGTTTGGGATCAAGCCAGTCGCTCATTTATTTATATGTTCCAGCTATCTGCTAACTTCATCCGAGACAGCATTAAAAGATGAACTTGCTCGTGCAGAGGCCCCTTTAGGTTTGGATGCTTTTATTAACCATTATATTCGAATCGATACCAGACTGTCTGAACGACGACAAGAGAAATGGGTTACCTTGAATTATCATACTAAGCAGTCTCCATCTTTTCCTGTCTCCACTTACAAGGAGCCCCAAGGAAAGATTTATAGAGAATCAGGAAGTGAGCTTATGCAAGTAGATTCCATACTAAGACGTGAAAACGTTGATCGAAGGGAGCACAGGCTTCGGGAAAGTCTATGCTTTTACTGCGGAAAGTCTGACCACTTCCTTATCAACTGCTCTAGCCATCCACAGAGCTTGGTGGCAGCCATTACAGATCCAGACTTTTCAGATGGAGAATCAATTGTTTCGGAAACAGAATTATCTGAGAAAGCAATCATCCATTCCATTTCATCTGTGGTCCCTCATATTAAGAAATAGAATAAAAACTCCCATTGCTTCCTTCCCATTCAATTCTTGATTAACTCTCAGTGTATATCCACCTCTGCTATGGTGGACTCTGGGGCTAGTGGCAATTTCATGGACCTTTCTTTTGCGCAAAGGCATGGGAGTAAATTTCGGAAAAAACTGTTACCTGTGGTAATGGAGACCGTAGATAGATCCCCACTGAGCTCAGGGCCGGTGGATTAAGAGACGGAACCACTTGAAATCATTATAACACAGCATCACCATGAAGTCCTATCGTTTCTATTGATCTCTTCTCCACATTTCCCTGTTGTTCTTGGCCTTCCCTGGTTGCAAGCACAGAACCCTGTTATCAATTGGGAGACCAAAGAAATAAGCTTCCCAGCCAAGGATGTTCTTGCGACATCTCAGTCTGAACAAGGCTCGGAAAATCCGGCTCAAGATAACAAGGCAGTAGAGTTACCCTCTGCATAAGGAATTTGTGTACGTTTGCGATAAACAAAATTCGGACAAGCTCCCCCCACGCCGAACCTACGATTGTCCTATAGAATTACTTCCTGGTGCACCTATACCTTTTGGAAACATTTACCCTTTAGCAGGCCCTGAACTAAAAGCCCTCAAGGACTACATAGAAGAAAATCGGGCTAAGGGGTTTATCCGCCCATCTTCCTCACAGGCCGGGGCTCCCAAATTCTTTGTTACGAAGGATGGTTCTCTAAGACCTTGCATTGACTACCGAGAACTTAACAAAATTACAATCAAAAATCGTTTTCCTTTGCCATTGATCCCTGAGCTTTTGGAGAGAGTGCGACATGCAAAATTTTTTACCAAGTTAGACCTGCGAGGCGCCTATAACCTGGTCCGTATCAGATCTGGAGACGAATGGAGGACAGCTTTTAGGTCACAATATGGACATTTCGAATATCTTGTTATGCCCCAGCCACTTTTCAACATCTCGTCAATAATATCTTCAGAGATCTTCTGGACCAGTTCGTAGTCATCTATTTGGACAATATCTTGATCTTCTCTAACTCTATGGAAGAACATCAGAGACAGGTGAGACTTATTTTGGAACGTCTAAGGAAGAATCAACTTTACATTAAGATTGAAAAATGTGAATTTCCCCAGACTGAGATCCAATTTCTTGGCTATATAATTTCACCTCATGGTCTACACATGGACTCTAGCAAAATTAAAGCAATAGTAGACTGGCCTACCCCAAAGAGCATAAAAGATGTTAAATGTTTCATAGGATTTGCCAATTTTTATAGACGCTTCATAAAAAATTTCTCAGAAATAATTACTTTGATTACACAGTTGACTAAGAAAAAAAATGCTTTTGTCTGGTCTCCCCAAGCACAGGAATCCTTTTGTCTCCTAAAATCCAAGTTCACTACAACCCCTGCATTAGTTCATCCCGACCCAAAACTCGCCTTAATTTTGGAAGTAGATGCTGCAGACTCAGAGAACCGGAGAGAAGGGTTTATTGCATCCGTGTGCTTTTTTCTCCCAACGTTTATCCCCTGCTGAGAAGAATTATGATGTGGGGAATAAAGAACTGTTAGCTATCATTGCAGCTTTTAAGGAATGGAGACATCATCTTCAAGGAACCTCACAGCAAATAATAGTTCTGACTGATCACCGTAATTTGGAATTCGTTAGATCTGCCAAATGTCTATCCCCTTGCCAAGCTCGTTGGAGTCTCTTCCTCAATCAATTCAACTTCGTAATCTCGTACAGGCCCGGTTCCCGTAGCGGCAAGGCAGATGCTCTATCTAGAATCTTTTCCAATGATTCCACTTCTACGATTCCGCCCAAAACCATTGTTCCTAAGTCAAATTTTGTAGGAGTAATCCATAATAAGGACTTACTTGAAGAGATAAAAGAGGACTATGACACCGACTCCTTGCTGTCTCAACGATCTAATGATGTGCATTTGGTGCTTAAGAACAAGGTCTGAACAGCAGCTATATATACCCGAAACAATAAGACTGAAAATTCGAAAATTAGTCCATGATTCTAAGATTGCGGGTCACAAAGGAGTGCAGAAGACACAGGAACTTTTATCCTGTTTTTTTTTTGGTGGCCCAGTTATCAACAGGATGTAAAGAAATATGTCATGTCATGTGACGTTTGTGCTAGATGTAAGACTCCACGTTCTTCACCCATAGGTTTATTACAGCCTTTGTCGGTCCCCTCTCATCCCTGGGTTTCTATTTCAATGGACTTTATCGTAGATATACCTACCTCTAAAGGAAAAAACACAATTTTGGTAGTAGTTGACCGGCTCACCAAGGCTGCACATTTCATTCCATGTACCTGCCTACCCTCTGGTCAGTATGCTGACCTTGTAGTTCAGAATGTGTTTCGTTTTCATGGTGTCCCTGATAAAGTAATCTCGGATCGTGGGGTGCAGTTTACATCAAAATTTTGGCGTAGTTTTTGCACAGCAAGCAGTTGATAGATTGATATTAATCTATCAACTGCCTTTCACCCACAATCTAATGGACAAACTGAACGCACAAATCAGACCCTGAAACAGTATCTTCGATGCTATATCTGCCATTTATAAGATGATTGGGTCGATCTGCTTCCTGTGGCTGAGTTCTCTTACAATAACTTCCAAAATGCTTCCACCAAGCCAACTCCTTTGTTTGCAAATTTAGGGTATCATCCAAATATTCTTCCCAAATTCCCCGCTGTTTCACCTATTCCAGCAGTTGCGGAAAGGATCTCTGCATTACAGAAACATTTAGAGCTACTAAAAGGAGCATTAGAGAGGGCTCAAGAAAATTACAAGAAGGCGGTAAACCAGCACCAATGTTTAAAATAGGCGATAAAGTATGGCTTTCCACTAGGAATTTGAAACTTAGGTTCCTTCACCAAAACTTGGACAGAAATTTATTGGCCTTATAAGATCATCGGGATAATTAGTCCAGTAGCTGTTCGGCTCAAGCTTCCATGATCTATGAAGATTCATCCTGTTTTTTATGTGTCCCTACTTAAGCCTGCCATACCCAATCCTGGGTGCCATCTTAATTCACATTTCACATTTAAACCTCCCAAGCTTGTTACTAATTGCTAGAGTATTGTGTTTAGCTTCTGCTCGTGCAGTCCTCTTGCTTGGAACTAGCTCTCTGGTTTGTTCCTCCCACTTGCGGTTTACCCTGCTACTTTGTGATATTTTGCTACCTCCTGTTGCCAAACCGGATTGCTTGACTACGTTCCTGTGCCGCCTGCCCTGACCCATTGCTAGTCTGACCTTGGCTCTGCTGCATCCTTTGGTCCTGCACCGTTGCTACTGGTAATGGCTCCGCCTTCTGGCTCTACTGCATCCTTCGGTCCTGCACCGTTGCTACTGGTTACGGCTCTACCTGCTTGGCTCTGCTACATCCTTCAGTCTTGCAACCTCCTATTCAAGACTCCGGTGTTTCCTGTGTATAGACCTTGTCCCTGCCATTGGATTCCAGCAGTATTCCACTAGTATCGTGACAATAAGTAATGTATTTCCACAGTGACTCCACCAGCAGAATAGTGAGTGCAGCTCTGGAGTATAATACAGGATGTAACTCAGGATCAATACAAGCTAAGTAATGTAATGTATGTACACAGGGACTCCACCAGCAGAATAGTGAGTGCAGCTCTGGAGTATAATATAGGATGTAACTCAGGATCAGTACAGGAAGAGTAATGTAATGTATGTACACAGTGACTCCACCAGCAGAATAGTGAGTGCAGCTCTGGAGTATAATACAGGATGTAACTCAGGATCAATACAGGATAAGTAATGTAATGTATGTACACGGTGACTGCACCAGCAGAATAGTGAGTGCAGCTCTGGAGTATAATACAGGATGTAACTCAGGATCAGTACAGGATAAGTAATGTAATGTATGTACACAGTGACTGCACCAGCAGAATAGTGAGTGCAGCTCTGGAGTATAATACAGGATGTAACTCAGGATCAGTATAGGATAAGTAATGTAATGTATGTACACAGTGACTGCACCAGAAGAATAGTGAGTGTAGCTCTAGAGTATTATACAGGATGTAACTCTGGATCAGTACAGGATAAGTAATGTATGTACACAGTGACTGCACCAGCAGAATAGTGAGTGGAGCTCTGGAGTATAATACAGGATGTAACTCAGGATCAGTACAGGATAAGTAATGTAATGTATGTACACAGTGACTCCACCAGCAGAATAGTGAGTGCAGCTCTGGAGTATAATACAGGATATAACTCAGGATCATTACAGGGTGAATAAGAAAATGTAATGTATGTACACAGTGACTGCACCAGAAGAATAGTGAGTGCAGCTCTGGAGTATAATACAGGATGTAACTCTGGATTATTACAAGGTAAATAAGAAAATGTAATGTATGTACACAGTGACTGCACCAGAAGAATAGTGAGTGCAGCTCTGGAGTATAATACAGGATGTAACTCAGGATCAGTACAGGATAAGTAATGTAATGTATGTACACAGTGACTGCACCAGAAGACTAGTGAGTGCAGCTCTGGAGTATAATACAGGATGTAACTCTGGATCATTACATGGTAAATAAGAAAATGTAATGTATGCAGGGAGTCCACCAGCAGATTATTGAGTTCAGCTCTGAAGCACAGTATAGTATAGAATTCATCTCAGGATCAGTACAAGTTGAGTCATTTCTCAATACTTTACATTGTATCAGTAAATATGTTTTGGCCACTTAATATTTGTATCTCCAGACTGAGTGGCCACCATACAACTAAAAAATCCTCCAGTGGGTTAACAACTACAGGACTTGTGTAAATAGTGATAACGTAGAAGCAAATATAATCCTGATCTTCACGGTTAGACTAATTGACCACTGGTGGGACCATGTTTCTTAGTCTTATATTTAGTGTCTTCATATATTCTATATTAAGCACCAGTTATTCCATTTTTTGGAATACAGGTGTGACGTTCAAGAGGGGTCAGAGGTTGCGGTCACGCTTAGGCCATGGAGCCTGAGGGGGACCCAAATGTCCCTCTGGCTACAGATACAGTTGATGTACAGTGGGGTAATCACCTCTTGTACGTCCTTATCCCAGGTTTGTGTGTAAAGGCGGCAGTGTACATTCGTGTGTGACATTGCTGAGCTCCCACAAGCACTGAAAATGAAGGCTCAGAATAAAGTCTATTCAGTTCTTTTCACACCTTGACACAAAGCTATTTAAAAATGCATCCCTTTGATGCACAATTTCCATGGATGATTAGATTAGTACTGCTGGCAAATCAGCACTTGCTGCCCATCTGTCATTTAGATTTTTCTTTGTGGGTTTTTTCAGCACAAGGTGAACATCGTACAGTGTCTTGTTACTATTATTATAACTTATTATCATTTTTAATATTATGTAATATTATTATAATGCAATATGTTACTAGCCTGAATGAGGGCAGGTACAGATCTCATAGGACCCCATAGAGAAGCTTGCCATTCCCCCCCCTTCTGCTAAATTTACTAAAAAAAATTATTAAGTGGAGAAAAATGTAATAAAAAGAAATTTGCACTCCATGTTACCCACCTTGCCCATTTTTGTGTTGAATAAAGTGAAATAAGTACTTTATTAATAAAGAATTTATTCTGAACATCATGTTTTTCGGTCTGTTTGCACCAGCCATTGACGTATCTCATCTTATGCAGGAAAATGCAGTGGATTTTATCAGAATTAGAAGAGGTTAAGTGCTAGGCTTGCCTTCCCCCAGGGACCCCATAGCATGTTCTGTCTCCAAGGTAGGTGCACTGCTGAATGGGGATCCACTGGAGTTTCCTTCAGAGTTTCTGGTAAGAGCATAGCCTGCTTTTTTTTCCCCTGATTGGATATCTATTGCTTTTTCACATTTTTTAAATATTTGGAAGGGACACAACAGGAAGGGACACAACAGGGGTGTATAAAGTTTACTGTTTAAACTATAGCTTGCATCACAAAAAATGCATGCAATAAAGCATACTATTTGTTACACTAAAAAAATTGCTGATATTTTTTCAAACTATTTTTGTCCTCAAAAATAAAGGCAAATCAAATATCTTTGTATGAAGAAGACCTTAGGTGAGAGTTACAGTTTGATGTAAAATTGCATGACAGCATCCATGAGTTGAAGTGGGTGGTGTTTACAATTATTTTTTTTCTATGAGTCTTAAAGTGGCTAAAAAAAAGTCCCCTATATGCCACATAATGGAGTAAGCTATGATTTTTTTCTTCTTAAAAAAGCACTTCTGCATTTTTAAATGGTCATATGTATGGCCCCATTGAAACACAATTTTATGGGTTCTGTCTACATGAGCTCTAAATTGCAAAAAAATAAAATAAAAAAATGGGCCAAAAATATAAAATAAAATCGTCAGGGCAAAAAATATATAAGATAAGTCTATATGGTATATAATGCACGTGATTGCAGAGTCTCCGTTTTAAAATTAGAGTAGAACTAAAATTGCTGTAAGCACAGTGACTATAATAGTGAATACAGATCATCAGCCTCCATTCTGAAGAGTCCCCGTCCCATGGAGATGTTAAATATAACCGTATCATCAGCGGCTGAATGCAGAACTCTTCTTTGCTGATTTTAATAGCACAAGTCCTAAAAATATCCCAGAGAACAAACAACCTGATACTGGAAAATTGCTGCTTTAAGGTATTGATTTTTAGGTCTAGAATCTAGAATGAAAAAAAAAAAATGATATAAAAACATATAGAACAAAAATATAAATATATATAAAACAAAAATATACAGTATATATAAAAAAAACAATGTGTACAAGTTAAGTCGACATCAAGGAACTATGAAATATTTAAAATACATAAATAAACATTTCCCTCTATTGTCTATAGATTAGCAAGAAGAGTGGGCAAAGGGAGCGGAGTAATACATGACTACAGTATCATACTACACACTGCATCTGGTTGTAGTCTGTAACCATGAAAACACGTACAGTGTTGCCCATTTTGCTGCAAATTTTGACTTAAAGTTACTTTTATTCAACCATCAAGTAATTTTTTGACGGGAAATGACAGGTGTCTCCCAAAAGATAATAAGACGATGTAGAAGAGGCATTATTGTGGAAAAAAAACATTTCTCAGCTTTTATTTACATTTGAGCAAATAGTGTCCAGTTGGCGTAAAAAAGGAGAAGCCTTCAACCCAAAGAACACCATCCCCACTGTCAAACATGGTGGTGGGAACCTAATGATTTGGGGGTGTTTTTCAGCCAATGGACCAGGGAACCTAATCACAGTAAACAGCACCATGAAAAAAGAGCAATACATGAGGATTCTCAATGACAACATCAGGCCGTCCGCAGAGAAACTTGGCCTTGGGCACCAGTGGACATTTCAGCATGACAACGACCCAAAACACACAGCAAAAGTGGAGAAGAAATGGTTATCAAACAACAACATTAATGTTTTGGAGTGGCCCAGCCAGAGTTCAGACTTGGATCCAACTGAGAATCTGTGGAGGGAGCTAAAGATCAGGGTGATGGCAAGAAGACCCTCCAACCTGAAAGATTTGGAGCTCATTGCTAAAGATGAACGGGCAAAAATACCTGTGGAGACATGCAAAAAGCTGGTCTTCAATTATAGGAAGCGTTTGATTGCTGTAATAGCCAATAAAGGCTTTTTATTGATTATTGAGAAGGGTATGAATAATTTTGGACTGGACACTTTTTGCTCAAATGTAAATAAAAGCTGAGAAATGTTTTTTTTCCCACAATAATGCCTCTTGTACATCGTCTTATTATCTTTTGGGAGACACCTATGTCATTTCCCGTCAAAAAATTACTTGCTGGTTGAATAAATGTAACTTTAAGTCAAAATTTGCCAGGGGTATGAATAATTATGGGCAGCATTGTACATATGCATTATAGCTGAATACACTAAATGGTAGGAGAATTTTTATCAAAATTGCTAAAAAAAAAGCAATAGAATAAAAGAAAGCGATGAAAGGTAAGAGACTTACATTATACCTGTGCCTCCCTGACTGGTTGGTTCAAGGGATTGATGAAGGAACGTACGTATAAAGTCCTTTTACAGTCGAGTCCATATTGATAAAAAACCTGAAAGTTGAAAATACCTACAGGGAGTGCAGAATTATTAGGCAAGTTGTATTTTTGAGGATTAATTTTATTATTGAACAACAATGAACCCAAAAAACTCATTAATATCAAAGCTGAATATTTTTGGCAGTAGTTTTTAGTTTGTTTTTAGTTTTAGCTATTTTAGGGGGATATCTGTGTGTGCAGGTGACTATTACTGTGCATAATTATCAGGCAACTTAACAAAAAACAAATATATACCCATTTCAATTATTTATTTTTACCAGTGAAACCAATATAACATCTCAACAGTCACAAATATACATTTCTGACATTCAAAAACAAAACAAAAACAAATCAGTGACCAATATAGCCACCTTTCTTTGCAAGGACACTCAAAAGCCTGCCATCCATGAATTCTGTCAGTGTTTTGATCTGTTCACCATCAACATTGCGTGCAGCAGCAACCACAGCCTCCCAGACACTGTTCAGAGAGGTGTACTGTTTTCCCTCCTTGTAAATCTCACATTTGATGATGGACCACAGGTTCTCAATGGGGTTCAGATCAGGTGAACAAGGAAGCCATGTCATTAGATTTTCTTCTTTTATACCCTTTCTTGCCAGCCACGCTGTGGAGTACTTGGACGCGTGTGATGGAGCATTGTCCTGCATGAAAATCATGTTTTTCTTGAAGGATGCAGACTTCTTCCTGTACCACTGCTTGAAGAAGGTGTCTTCCAGAAACTGGCAGTAGGACTGGGAGTTGAGCTTGATTCCATCCTCAACCCTAAAAGGCCCCACAAGCTCATCTTTGATGATACCAGCCCAAACCAGTACTGCACCTCCACCTTGCTGGCGTCTGAGTCGGACTGGAGCTCTCTGCCCTTTACCAATCCAGCCACGGACCCATCCATCTGGCCCATCAAGACTCACTCTCATTTCATCAGTCCATAAAACCTTAGAAAAATCAGTTTTTGAGATATTTCTTGGCCCAGTCTTGACGTTTCAGCTTGTGTGTCTTGTTCAGTGGTGGTCGTCTTTCAGCCTTTCTTACCTTGGCCATGTCTCTGAGTATTGCACACCTTGTGCTTTTGGGCACTCCAGTGATGTTGCAGCTCTGAAATATGGCCAAACTGGTGGCAAGTGGCATCTTGGCAGCTGCACGCTTGACTTTTCTCAGTTCATGGGCAGTTATTTTGCGCCTTGGTTTTTCCACACGCTTCTTGCGACCCTGTTGACTATTTTGAATTAAACGCTTGATTGTTCGATGATCACGCTTCAGAAGCTTTGCAATTTTAAGAGTGCTGCATCCCTCTGCAAGATATCTCACTATTTTTGACTTTTCTGAGCCTGTCAAGCCCTTCTTTTGACCCATTTTGCCAAAGGAAAGGAAGTTGCCTAATAATTATGCACACCTAATATAGGGTGTTGATGTCATTAGACCACACCCCTTCTCATTACAGAGATGCACATCACCTAATATGCTTAATTGGTAGTAGGCTTTCGAGCCTATACAGCTTGGAGTAAGACAACATGCATAAAGAGGATGATGTGGTCAAAATACTAATTTGCCTAATAATTCTGCACGCAGTGTATGATTGTTGGGTTTAGTTTCTGATCATGAGTAACTTTGATTGGGATGTTTTTGGTCTGGCTTTAGGAGTCACGGTATACATCATGTTTGTTCTTTACTGTGTTGGGAAAATTGCAGAACATTATAGAAAGTACTTGGACTCCGGTTTGTAGACATTTGATTTTTATAATAAATCTCAGAAGTAGAGTACACTAGGTGAATATAGTGAGGAAGCTCAGAGGAAACTAAGGACAGAGTTTTGGAGAAGGCAGGTTCATGCGTTTTTAATGTATGACATCGCTGCTATTTCACCAATGGGGGGGATCTTCATTCTAGCACAACACCATATGCATATCCGGACATAGGAAGCAGTATCAATCTCCACGTATGCACTTCTCTCCTTTAACACTCCTGTAGGATATCGAGAGATCGCACCAATAGTGAAGCACTGATTTCTCCAGTCAGATAAAAAGATTTATTATACTCACAAAGCCAATCTTTGTTAAAAACATATCACAAGTTGATGAGATACAATTTGTACTCTTGCCCGACCCAGGTTTCGCTTTCGCGCTTCTTCAGGGGAGAATAGTCCACCGCTTATGGGGCTGTCTTAAATCTTCGAAAGAGTCCCACCCATAACTTCTGATCAATCAATCGTAACAGTAACATACACATGCAACCCAAATAAAAAAAACTAAAAATATAATATACCATATAACTGTAGATAGACACCTCTAATACATTGGCCAGTAAATATAGGAAAATCTCTTAACCTTTATCTCATAAACTAAACCTCAGTGTTTTCTTATGCGCTCCTTTTCTAACTCCCTCCATTCATAGAAGTCTATGCTAATTCCTCCCATTCATAAAATTCTCCTCTTACGTAACTGTAATGTGATATTCCTCTCACCGGTAATCCATTACAATCACAATTTACTCCTTTAATTAAATTAAAATTCTTCATAGGGTCGTATTTCCATAATCGTCACAGATATCATAATATTGACTCTATTCATATAGCTCCCTCCTACGTCATCTATCATGTGGTGTCTCTCACAATGGGGAGTTCCAGCCTATCCACTATTACAACTTGCCCATTCACCAGAAGGTCTTTTCTCACTATGTACTCAAGAAAGTAAGTGGAACATTTCATAAGTGGAGCAGGGTTTTAGATCACATTCTATGTTTAACCCTTGCGGCTGGAGCGTGTCTAAATTGAACATCCACTCTACTTCTCTCCGATTAATTTGTTGTATGGGGTCCCCTCCCCGCCAGGGAGTCTTAACCAATTCAATACTGATAAAAGACAGATCCTTCAGGTTTTTTTGATGACACTTTTTAAAGTGTAAAGAGACACTATGGGTCTCTAAACCCTTCTTGATGTTTCTAATGTGTTCTTGGATCCTGGTTTTCAGTTTTCTTGTTGTTCTGCCGACGTATTGGAGGCCGCACGGGCACTCCAATACGTAGACCACGCCGGTATTTTCGCATGTTATGTTCTCTTTGATCTTGAAAGTCTGATCTTTTCTGTTAGAGCGGACTGTAGACACTTCCCTCTTTTTATTTTCCCCATTCGTGTTCTTGCATGGGATACAAAACCCACACCACATAAATTTACTACCTCTATTCTGTGTTGTATTTCTAGGTGCAGCACTATGCACCAAGTGATTCTTCAAATTTGTGGCTTTTTTGAAAATAATCACGGGTTGTGTTGGAATTTCTTTCCCTAAAGGGGTCATTTTTCAGGACCCCCCAATTCCTCCGGATAATGTTCTTGAGTATCCCAGCATTCATGTTATACTGAGTTAAAAAGGAGAACCTAAAATCCCTTTCCTTCCTAGTAGTTAAATGGTTCCCTACTTTAGTACTCTCCTGTACATCTTTGCTACACTTGTTAAGTTCTTCCACAGCATGCCCCTTTTCCACAAATCGTTCCTTGATTACCTGACTCTGTTCCCTAAAGTCCTTTGCTTCTGTGCAATTACGGTGAATTCTCTTAATTTGTCCCTTAGGGATATTTTTGAGAAAGGGGCCATGGTGACAACTAGTACTATCTATATAGGCATTGACATCTGTAGGTTTAAAAAGGTTTTTGTTTTAAAACGGTTGTCTTTTATAAAAATCGTGAGGTGTAAAAAAATCAACTGTAGTGGCACTGATATAGCTCGTAAAGTTTAAATTCCAATTGTTTATATTAAGTTCTGCAATGAGTTTTACCAAGCCCTGTCTCTCTCCTCTCCATATCAACAGGCAATCGTCGATATAGCGCCGCCACACTATTAGCTCCCCTTTATTGTGTTTTTTTTTTGTTTAAAATAGGGCTGATTGTTTCTTTTTCCCAGACAGCCATGAACAAATTGGCGAAACTTTGGGCGAATTTCGCCCCCATCGCCGTTCCAGTCCATTGTAAGTAATAGGTGTTTTTAACAATAAAATAATTGTGGCAAAGACAAAAATCAACGCAGTCCAAAATAATTTTTTTCTGAGCATTGTGCATATGGAGGTTGCCATTTAATGCTTCCTCCACCCCTTTAATCCCCAAACCCTTTTGGATAATTGTATATAGGGAGGTAACATCTGCCATAGCCAACCATATATCTGTACTACTGGCCCCTAAGCTGTTTATTATTTCTATCACACTCTCAGAATCTTTTAAGTATTAAGGAACCTGTGTTACGTATCTCTGGAGAAAGTAATGGACATATTCTGAGAGTCTGCTTGTCATGAAATTAATCCCTGACACGATGGGTCTCCTGGGGTCTTATGAATTTTAGACAGGTGATATATCACCGGAGTAACTGGATATTTTATCGACAGGTAATCCAACTCTTTTTTGTTAATAATTTCATTCTTGAATCCTTCCTAGATAAGTTTATTCATTTTCCCTTTATACTCTATTGTAGGATTACTCTTAAGTTTTCGATATGTGTTTTCATCTGCAATTAGTCTCTGCATTTCTATTTCATATTTCTCTGTGTCCATTATTACCACTCACCCCCCCCCCCCCCTTCCCCGCTTTGTCTGCAGGCTTTATTACAATTTTGCTATTGTTTTCCAACCTTTTTAGTGCCTGTCTCTCCTCACTGGTTAAAATATGATGCCTAGGTTTCGTATCTAACTTCTCTAGTTCCTTCAACATTCCTCTTTTGAAAGTGTCAATGCACTCATTATCCTTGTTTTTAGGGAAGAACTTTGATTTATCACGCAGCTGTGTATGTATGACTCCATTCCCCAGTCCTGCGTTTCTGGGGGTGCCTGGTTATTAATGTGATATTTAACTTTCTGATATATTTATGTATATCTAGAAACACTTCAAATTTATTGAGCCTATTACTGAGAGCAAATTTTAACCCTTTCCCCAGTATACGTTTTTCTTGTTCTAAAAGATTATATGAGCTTTAATTAAAAACCCCCCTTATTTCCCTCTGCTCTTCTTGCGGCTTGGACTGTTGTTTACCTCCCCATCTTTTCCCTCTACATAGCTTCTTTTTTGGGGGGTTGAAGAAAATAAAAAGAGGGAAGTGTCTACAGTTTGCTCTAACAGGAAAGATCAGACTTTCAAGATCAAAGGGAACATAACATGCGGAAATATTGGAGTGGTCTACATATTGGAGTGCCCATGCGGCCTCCAATACTTCGGCAGAACAACAAGAAAACTGAAAACCAGGATCCAAGAGCACATTAGAAACATCATGAAGGGTTTAGAGACCCATAGTGTCTCTTTACACTTTAAAAAGTGTCATAAAACCCCCCCAAAGGGTATGTCCTTTATTAGTATTGAATTGGTTAAGACTCCCTAGCGGGGAGGGGACCACATACAACAAATTAATAGGAGAGAAGTAGGGTGAATGTTCAATTTAGACACGCTCCAGCCGCAAGGGTTAAACATAGAATGTGATCTAAAACTCTGCCTAGTATGAAATGTTCCACTTACTTTCTTGAGTACGTAGTAGGTTCCTCACATTCACATAGTGAGAAAGGACCTTCTGGTGAACAGGCCAGTTGTAATAGTGGATAGGCTGGAACTCCTTATGTGAGAGACACCACATGATAGATGACGTAGGAGGGAGCTATATGAATGGAGTCAATATTATGATATCTGTAATGATTATGGAAATACGACCCTATGAAGGAGTTTTTCTGAGTTAATTAAAGGAGTAAATTGTAACTGTAATGGATTCCTGGTGAGAGGAATATCACATTCCAGTTATGGAAGAGGAGAATTTTATTAATGGGAGGAATTAGTATAGACTTCTATGAATGGAGGGAATTAGGAAAGGAGCGCATAAGAAAACACTGAGGTTTAGTTTATGAGATAAAGGTTAATAGATTGTCATATATTTACTGGCCAATGTATTAGAGGTGTCAATCTACAGTTGTATGGTATATTATATATTTTATTTTTATTTGGGTTGTATGTGTATGTTATGATTGATTGATCAGAAGGTATGGGTGGGATTATTTCGAAGATTTAAGACAGCCCCGTAAGGGGTGGACCATTCGCCCCTAAAGAAGCACAAAAGCGAAATCCAGGTCGGGCAAGAGTACAAATTGTATCTCATCAACTTGTGATATGTTTTTAACAAAGATTGGCTTTGTGAGTATAATAAATCTTTTTATCTGACCAGAGAAATCAGTGCTTCACTATTGGTGCGATCTCTCGATATCCTACAGGAGTGTTGAAGGAGAGGAGTGCATACGTGGGGGTTGATACTGCTTCCTATGTCCGGTGTTGTGCTAGAATGAAGATCCCCTATTGGTGAAATAGCAGCGCGGTCCTACATTAAAAGCGCATGAACTGACTATGTGAACACTACCCACTTTGCACCTGGACCTGCAGCGCTAACAATACAGGCAAGGTATCAGAGTGGATTTTATTTTATTGAGGGATGAAGTATGGAAATATTAACCTAGAAGTATGGGAAAGATTCAGAAGGACAGAGTGGTTGGATAAAGGATCATGGATGTGAAGAAGTGGTTGATATATGGATGAAAGTAGCTTGTGAGGTTGAAAATGAAGGATGGAGAGGAGAAGTTGTACAAGGTAGATTGTTGTATACATAGAAACAGAAATGTGAGAAGTCTGGAGATATGCCACCTCCATACCCCCTGGCTAGTGCCCCTACTAGAGAGTCCAGGAGTGGACTAGACTAATTGACGTGTAACGTCTGTGGAAATCAGAACCCAGACTGGACTGACACTTGTAGGGTTTGTGGGGCATGTCAACCCCAGAAACCAGCAGGCATTTGTCCTGTATTAACTAAGACTAGAATACTACCTGCTCAGACACCCAAAACAGGTGCCACGGACCCATCCACCCCATGGTTCCCGAAGCCCCAGGACCGTCAGGACAATATGGTTATGTTACTGTGACAGAATATCACCCTTGGAGTCCTAAACATCAATTAGGACTATTGACTAGACTCCCAGACCCCCTGATGAGACCAATGCCTACCGCCAGGATGCTACAACAGATTCAGGCGACATACAGAGCCACCTGGGCTGACCTGAAGAACTTGATGTTGCTGAAACTAGGGGAATCACAGTATCAGGTTGTGGACCCTTTCCTGACTGAACATAGGAGGAGGGCTTTTGACAATTTGTCTCTAGAAGACTGGGAGAAAACTCTACCAGCAGGGGCAGAGTTTGTTCGAGTTTTCACAGAATGGGCAAGGGGAAAAGAAGAGGAGAGTTCTAGAAGCCTAAAAGAAGTAGTTCAGGGACCTCAAGAGACAGTAGAGACGTATGCAGCTGGACTGCGGCCCATAAGACTGACATGGGGTGGGATCAGACTGGACCAATAGGTTAGAAATTGTTGACATCAGCATTCATGGAAGACTTAAGACCTGCTCTGCGAGCTAAGTTAAAAGCCTGTAAACCTGAATGGCGAGTCACTCCACTGCCACAATTGATTGCTGCTGCAAAAGGTTTAGAACTGGACATGAAAAATAATTCAGGGGCTGCAGTCAAATATGTAAATCAGCGCAAGGACAGCAACAAACATCCAGTAGAGATTTCAGCACCTGAATGGCACGCTCAAATTAAAAATTCAGAAAGCCATGTAGGAAACTCAGTGGCCTTGGCCAAAGTGTTTGCCTTTAGCCTTATACTCAGTCAGGACCACCCCAAACAGAAAGACAGGATTTTCCCCATTTGAGATTCTGTTTGGAAGCACTCCCAGATTAGCATTGTAATTTCCACAACAGTTGAAAATGAACAATAATAGCCTAACAAGCTACATGCGGGCCTTTACAAAGAGGCTTGAGCACACCCATAAACAAGTGTTTGCTTCCTTTCCAGATTTAGTAGAAGGAACATACAGTCTTCAACCAGGAGACTGGGTGATGATAAAAATACAAGTGAGGAAAGGCCTGGATCCCAGATTTGATGGTCCTTTCCAAGTCCTGTTGACTACTCATACAGCAGTAAAGGTTGAAGGATACACGCTTCTCACTGCAAGAAAGTTCAGATGCCCAAGGATGAGGATCCTCCGGCTGATGGCCACCCTAATCCTGGGAACAATGGCACTGAACCAACAACTGAAGGATTATTAGGACAATGCACTAATCCGACACCACCAGGTGCTGTTTAGAGCAGCGGTCCCCAACCACCGGGCCGCGGCCCAGGACCGGGCCGTGGAGGATTGTTAGCCGGGCCGCGGCGATCAGGGCAGTCTTTAACTCTGTACTAATGAAGCGCTTCCATTATGGAAGCGCTTCATTAGTACAGAAGAACCAGCAAGCGGTGAAGGATCTGTACTCACCACTTCCTGGTCCTCGGCTCGGCTATCGGCTGTGCATGGCTGCGCACAGCGTGAGGTCTCTCTGTGACCTCACGCTGTGCGCCGCTATACACAGCCAGCCGACAGCAGAATGAAGAGGATCGCGATGGTGACCAAGAGCAGGAGAGGTAAGTGTTTTTTTTATTTTATTTTATTTGCACTAGGGGCTGATGGCTGACCTGGGGGACATGGGGCTGACATGAGGGACATGGGGCTGACATGAGGGGTTAATGGGGGGCTTATGGCTGACATGAGGGGCTAATGGGGGCTTATGGCTGACATGAGGGGCTAATGGCTGACATGAGGGGCTAATGGGGGGCTAATGGCTGACATAAGGGGCTAATGGGGGGCTTATGGCTGACATGAGGGGCTAATGGGGGGCTTATGGCTGACATAAGAGGCTTATGGCTGACATGAGGGGCTAATGGCTGACATGAGGGGCTAATGGGGGCTTATGGCTGACATGAGGGGCTAATGGGGGGCTTATGGTTGACATGGGGGGCTTATGGCTGACATGAGGGGGTAATGGGGGCTTATGGCTGACATGAGGGGCTAATGGGGGGCTTATGGCTGACATGAGGGGCTAATGGGGGGCTTATGGCTGACATGAGGGGCTAATGAGGGGCTTATGGCTGACATTGGGGGGCTTATGGCTGACATTGGGGGGCTTATGGCTGACATTGGGGGGGTTTATGGCTGACATTGGGGGGAGGTTTATGGTTGACATTGGGGGGGTTATGGCTGACATTGGGGGCTGATAAATGGCTAAAGGTTTGGGGGTTGATCTGAGCCATTGGGGGTCTGATCTGAGGTCTGATTAACATTGGGGGTCTGATTGCTGGTCTGACCTGAGGTGTAATGAAATTTTTTTTCTCTTATTGTTCTCCTCTAAAACTAGGTGCATCTTATAGGGCAAAAAATACGGTACAGTGCAGCAGAGACCAGTGCAGCAGAGACCAGTGTAGCAGAGACCATAGTCAGTTTATATAGTCATTATATAGTGTTATATATTTTAATATGCACCTTATGTGTTGTTATGCGCGTGAATCAGTCAGCCCCGCCCACCCCCTAAGCCCTGCCCTAGAACCCCCGCCCCCTTCCCCCCCCCACCCGGTCCCTGGGAAAATTGTCTCGCATGAAACCAGTCCTTGGTGCAAAAAAGGTTGGGGACCACTGGTTTAGAGGACTCAATAACACTGACAGTAAAATTAAAGACTGTTGGATCTGTACTTACAGTCCCGTGAGTTCAAGAACTATGCCTTATGTGGCAATCCCTTTGATTTTAAAGAACCTCTTTATATGTGGGTGGTTGGTGGGATTTTTACAAACAATAATGCAAGTAGTGTTGATTATAATAGTAGTATATGCTGTGATTAAGCTCATATTTATGTGCGCCAACAGGTTCTGTACCAAAAGGAGAAACTACCAGGATTATTGAGAAGTCTTGGGAATTGCATCGATATCTGGGAGGGAATCTGGCCTCCGGCTGGCGGTTGGGCCTATCCCAACTGAAGTACCTCTGGGTTAAGATGTCAATTCCAAGATATCTCAAAATGGAGAGAATTGTGAGGGATTAGAATTCATTTTGTATAAGTATTTCCTCCATCTTGTGCATATGTGGAAAATGAATGAGCCAGCTGGAAGGATGTGGGGAGTTCTATCTACAAGGTCAAGGTATCCGCTCCCTTATCAGAGTTTGATATGCAAGAGAGTTATGTTCTCTCTGTGTTTCAGGATGCGCTGCTAAAGAAGATAAGATGCTGGAGAAGTTTTTGACCATTAAAAATTCTGTAAGTATAGTCCGGAAGTATTGCCTTATATGAATAACTAATCAAATCACTACGCAGAGTGCCTGCTTTGTCTATGTTTATCTGTAGTGTATACTTGTGTGTAATAAAGTAGAGAGAGAATCTGATTCAGCTTGTGTCTGTGTCAGCTCTCTGAGTGCTCGTACATCCACATCAATTGGGACCCTGACAGTTTCGGAATGGGGTGCCTAGGGCCCACCAGTAAAAAAAAAATTTGGGGCCCACCGTACAGATACATTCAAATATTACCTGCTCACACAGCAGCAAGATGCTACCAGATGACTGAGTATGGGGGTCCCTGGAGCAACTTTGAGAAAGTAGGTCCTGGGGAGAAGAGGACACTGGTAGCCTTTCTCTACCTATAACTCATCTTAGCTCTGATCGTGTCTATAATAATACACTGGGGAGTTTATTTAATAATCTATTAAGTTTATTATATGAACATAGACTGGTTGAGGTGCTGTACATTGAATATATGTATGTAGAGCAGTAAGTCTACTGTGTTATGTGCCACCTGGGAGACTAGGGGCCCACCTTGCTCAGGGGCCAGCCAGGGGATTCACCTGTAGCCATGTACAATCATAGACAATCATAGAGGTAGGGTTTTTTGCCCCAACAACATGCAATAATGCGTTGAAATACATAGGAAGTCCAATAAGAGATGAGCAGATCAATTCTAAACTAATCAGATTCATTATGAATTTCCCAAAAATTCATCCGCCATAACAATACGCAGTGTTGACGATTCATTTCAGACAAATCACACAATAATGGAACAAGCAGGGAGAATGAAAATGAACGATCACAACACTGAAGAGGGGAAGGGGGAGGGCTTGCCCTGATGGACTCAAAGTCTGACAGCCCCATAAGCCAATCAGGGGGGCAGGATTATTCCAGGTCTTTGTTTTAGAACAGACAAAACATCATTCTGGGCCCAGTCTGAAATCTGAAACTGCACTGTATGTATTTTGGTTGTGTCTGCAATTAAGAAATTGCAGACACAAGCCAGTAGTCTAGGTGTGATATAGGGAGAGTATAGGGTGATATAATTAGGTAAATTAAGGGTTTTAACAGGGAAAAAACAAAAATGCCCAAAAGGGAGAATTATGTTGAGAGTATCTCCCCAACTACCACAATATATACAACTAGCAAGGACCGGAGGTAGTAAATATTAAAACATAACGTTTATTAGATATTAGGATAAGAGAAAACAATGATAACGTAAAGTGCTGAGTGTGTACACACCAAAAAACATGCAACAAACATTACCCACGAAAAACAAATAACATTTCCATGGGTGACCAGACCAACATAGTCATGGCCACACGGGCAAAAAACAAAATTTCCCAATCAGATAAGTATACCACTTTGCAACAAAGAACAATCTTACCAGTGGATGTGAGTCACATGGATACAGTCTTGTAGTTCCAGTGATAAATCTTGCAGCGTGGACAGGGTCCTTATCAAACTCACTGTCCCTAGAATGCCCTGTCAGGCCTAGAAATCCCTATAGCCCAACCAAGGGCGGCCCGTCCGAAACCTCAACCTAAAGTATTAGAGGCCCTGGACGTCCCTGCCTAAGGATAAAGGTGTACTCAAGACCCCTAGAGCAGGTAGAATACCTACGCGTTTCGTCAATAATCACTAAAGCCCCAGACCCATTAGGGGCTAGAGGGGGGTGACCACCTATAACTGATGTATACTAAAGGTGCCCCCCACTGTTACTATGGTAAATCAGGGATACTTGATGTAAAAATCAAACAAGGCTAAATAGACCTAAAAATATAGTGTAGAGGCCAGAAGAGGTGAATTCAAGCGTATGGCTGTATGAGAAAAAAAAAACTAATGGTCACTCCAACTATCTACTAGCAGCAGAGAAGACGGCGTATGGCCCATCTTCAGCACGTAGATTGTGAGCAGGCGCGTCTCACCACTCAGCCTATAAGAGCGCACAAAAGACGCGAACCCCTCCTCCCTGTCGGGAATCCCTCTGACGTCATCAGAACGTCACTTGCAGCCGGTGAGGACACATTAGGGGGCGCGTCTTAGGTAATGCGCTAAGAGCGCTGTGTAACTAGCAGCTCAGTCAGTCAGTTACTCCTATTGGAGTGTGATTGTCTATACATTAGAGCAAAGTGAGGACTTAATTGACTGGTCTACCCTAATTTGAAGGCACAAAATGATGATGTTAAGGCTTTGTATATAATATCTGATACAGAGGTGAAAGAAGACAAATAATGTATTAACATAGAGCATAGACATTGGTCAGTAGATGAAGAAAACCAAACATCCACTGTACAAATGCCCAGCAAGCCAGATCCGAACCTAAAATATCCATGCATTAAGTTGCCAATCAGTGATGATCTGATGTAATAAGTCATCACCTGATCTCCTGTTACAAAGTACCGGAATTAAAAAACAGGAATAACGTAGACGCTGTCCTACAAAGATGATCACAAACCAAGGACAGAACAAGGAGCCAATGATCATGGCCCTCAAATAAAGCAGCCAAAATTAAGTTGTTCATTAAGTCCATTTGGATACGGGGTATTCAATTTATGGATCCACCAGGTCTCCCTCTGCAAGATACGTTTGTCCCAATCACCTCCTCTGGGTGACCTGGTGACTAGTTTGATTCCTTTAAATTTGAGCACCGAGGTATCCCTCTTGTTTCGTACGTCATTGAGATGTTCCTCAATGCGACAGCGAAACTCTCTTCTTGTTTTGCCTACGTATTGTGTTCCATAATCACAGGTGATCAAGTAGATGACTCCCGTGGTACAGCAATTGACAAAACCATTAATATAATGGTTGTATCCACTATCTTTATTGACTGTACATAGTCACAAAAACTGCAGTTGCCACATCTGTAGCATCTCTTTACCGGGTTCTCAAGCCAAGTTCTTGGGCTTCGTATGCTAGTGAAGTGGCTATGCACCAGGCAATCCCTCAGGTTTCTGCCCCTCCTATAGGTGATGGATGGATAGGAGTTCAAGGCATCCCCTAGATCTGGATCCATTAACAATGTCTCCCAGTGTTTGGAGATGGTGCTACGGATCTGAGTGGAGGCAGTATCGAAAGTACCTATCACTCTGATAATATCCGTGGTTTCTCTCTTTGGGCGGTTGGTTGGGTGTTATAACTCAGTACGCTCCTGACCCCGAGCCCTCTGAAATGCCGTACATAGGACACCGTCCGGGTATCCACGTTCCTGAAATCTCCTCCGTAAATCACCTGCCTGATTAATTAATTCTCTTTCTTCCGAGCAATTACGTATAAGGCGCAAACATTGCCTGGTGGGAATACCCCGTTTAAGTGGCCCTAGTTGGTTACTTTCCCATCTTAACAGGGAATTGGTTGATGTTGGCTTACGGTAAATACTGGTCTCTATCTGTCCCGTTATTCCTTTCTGGATGCAAATGTCTAAAAAAGGTAAACAATCCTTCTCGATTACTGATGTGAATCTTAGGTTTATCGTGTTTACATTTAAACAATCCACAAACTCCTTAAATTCCCTGTCGGTGCAGCTCCAGATGACAAAAATGTCATCAATGAAGAGTGACCACAACACAACATTGGTCAGACCTGGTGTAGGGGGGTCCCCAAAAATGATGGTCTCCTCCCACCAGCCCAGGAGCAAGTTTGCATACGACAGCGCACACGAACTGCCCATCGCAGTGCCCTGAGCTGGTGGAAGAAGTGACCATCCAAAAGAGAACAATTCCTTGTCAGTACAAACCGTAATAGTTCAACAATGAAGTGGTTATGAATCAAGAATTTTTGACCCCTGGCTCTCAGGAAATGTCTCACTGCTGAGATGCCTGCCTCATGAGGTATTGATGAGTACAGGGCCTCAATATCCACTGATGCCAGCAACCAATTCTCTTCAATAACTATACCCTCTAGATTCGTCAATAAGTCACCGGTGTCCCTGATATAAGAGGGAAGACTTTCAACAAAAGGTCTCAATATTTGGTCAATGTAAATCCCACAATTTTGTGGGAGACTGCCCACCCCTGACACACCTTTAAGGGTGTGGTCCCCTTGTGTACCTTTGGTAGGCAATAGAATGTGGCCATTATCGGGTATGAGGGATACAAAAAATCATGTTTATCTTGACTAATTAGGTGATTAGATCTGGCTCTTAGTAGAATATCACGCATATCTGATTGATATTGTATAGTTGGATCCGAAAATACTCTCTCATAGCTGTCTTTATTCTTTAGGCTAGAAAGACACATTGTACGATACTCTGAGGTATCCATCACTATCACGTTACCCCCTTTGTCTGGGGGTTTGATAGTGATGGATGTGTCCCTCTCTAAGTTGCTAATAGCCGTACGTTCCCCCTGACTACAATTGTGTCTATACGGGAAAGGTTCGATCTTAGTCCGGTCCGCGATGGTATGTTTCAAGAACACATCAATACAAGAGATGTCTCCTTGTGGTGGCATTTTGCAACTTTTATTTCTTAAATCAGTGAAAGGGCCTACCCCTCTAATAAAAGGCGGTTCTGACTCAAGATTATAGACGGTTTTAACTTCCTTAAGAATCTCAATTGGTATGCCAAGTTCACGGCTTTCTTTTTTCTGTTGGATTTTTAAATATTTATGCCACCTTAATTTGAGTGCAAACAAATGGAGGTCCTTAATCCAGCTGAAAATCTCAAAGTTAGAAGTAGGGACAAATGACAAACCACGGCCAAGTATTGTGACTTTGGCAGTGGTAAGGGGCCTAGAAGATAAGTTGATCACCTGATTGTTTATTACAGGTGTTACTGTGTCGGTGGCCCTTGTGTATTTCGATTTCGGAGGGGGTATTGAGGTCCCTGTTCCAAAAAACCTTGTTGGACAGGTTGACCGCGTGTATAACGTCCTCCTCTTCCTTGGGATCTATACCCACCCCTCCCTCTGTTTTTAGCTTTCCCTTGACATTCCCTTTCACTGTCGGAGGCTTCAGTCTCCGTAGAAGACAAATCTGAACCCCTGTCTTTCTTAGGGTCAGAATTATCAAGGAACGGATAAGCTCTGTTATCCTTGAAATCCTGGAGGTCCCTGGCAAACTGCCGATGTTTGCGCTCTTTCAGATGGAATTGGTACCGTTCAATGGTGTTTTGCAACTGTGTTTCCTTGTTAGTGAATTCTTGTTCATTAGAGAATTTCTTAGTTATCTCAAGTTGTTCTTGAAATTTCATGTCTATATGTTCAAGGGTAGCTTTCTCCTCCTCCAGCAAAAGCTGCATGAACCGTAGGGAGCTATTCGTGGCCTCCCTTTCCCATTTGTTCATAAAACCTGGGCTCCTGCAGCGCTTTGCTGGGGTAAGAGTAATGCGGAGTCCCCTTGGTACAATACCTTGCTTAATATAGTATTCCAGACCTTGTACCTCCCACCACGAGGAAACTTGTTTCCTATTAAATTGAGTTAATTCATTAAATGCCCCCTTAAATGTGGGGGTATATCTCTTTTGTATGAACGTGTGTTCAGAAAAGGCCTCCTTAGCCTCTGAGAGCCATTGATTCTTGTCTAACCCTGCCGTAAGGAAACCAGCCATGTCCCTCCAAAACTATTGAAAAAACAAAAATGCCCAAAAGGGAGAAATATGTTGAGAGTATCTCCCCAACTACCACAATATATACAACTAGCAAGGACCGGAGGTAGTAAATATTAAAACATAACGTTTATTAGATATTAGGATAAGAGAAAACAATGATAACGTATAGTGCTAAGAGTGTGCATACAAACAAACGTGCAACAAACATTACCCACGAAAAACAAATAACATTGCCATGGGTGACCAGACCAACATAGTCATGGCCACATGGGCAAAAAACACAATTTCCCAATCAGGTAAGTATACCACTTTGCAACAAGGAACAGTCTTACCAGTAAATAGGAATCACATGGATACTGTCTTGTAGTTCCGTATCACCTCTGTATCAGATATCATATACAAAGCCTTAACATCATCATTTTGTGCCTGCAAGTTAGGGTAGACCAATTAAGTCTTCACTTTGCCCTAATGTATAGAAAATCACACTCCAATAGGAGTAACTGTCTATTCTTGTAGAGATGCGCTGACTGAGCTGCTAGTTACACAGCGCTCTTAGCGCATTACCTAAGACGCGCCCCCTCATGTGTCCTCCCCGGCTGCAAGTGACGTACTGATGACGTCATGGGAATTCCTGGCAGGGAGGAGGGGTTCGCGCCTTTTGCGCTCTCTTATGGGCCGAGCGGTGAGACGCACCGGCTCACAAACTACGTGCTAAAGACGGGCCATACGCCGTCTTCTCTGCTGGTAGTAGATAGTTGGAGTGACCATTAGGTTTTTTTTCTCATACAGCCATACGCTTGAATTCACCTCTTCTGGCCTCTACACTATATTTTTAGGTCTATTTAGCCTTGTTTGATTTTTACATCAGATATCTTCCCTGATTTACCCTAGTAACAGTGGGGGGCACCTTTAGTATACATCAGTTATAGGTGGTCACCCCCCGCTAGCCCCTAATCCCCTGGGGCTTTAGTGATGCGTAGGGATTCTACCTGCTCTTGGGGTCTTGAGTACACCTTTATCCTTATGCAGGGACGTCCAGGGCCTCTAATACTTTAGGGTGAGGTTCCGGACGGGCCGCCCTTGGTTGGGCTATAGGGATTTCTAGGCCTGACAGAGCATTCTAGGGACAGTGAGTTTGATAAGGACCCTGTCCACGCTGCAAGATTTATCACTGGAACTACAAGACTGTATCCATGTGACTCCCATCTACTGGTAAGATTGTTCCTTGTTGCAAAGTGGTATACTTACCTGATTGGGAAATTGTGTTTTTTGCCCATGTGGCCATGACTATGTTGGTCTGGTCACCCATGGCAATGTTATTTGTTTTTCGCGGGTTTGTCTTGTAAAAACCTTGTTTCTACAGTTCAACCTCCAGGCTAAACTTCAGCATCAATAGCATACATTCTGCTGTGAACACTGAGCAATTGCCCATTTTTTTCTAAAATGTTCAATTCTTCTATGGTTTGTAATTGGGCATTTCAGTGCATTAATATACCTGTTTTAGGAAAACCATTGTATTGCTTCAAGATACTGTGCAGTCACAGCAAACACATTTTACTGCAATAACTGCATTGGTATACCTGTGTTAGTGAATTCATTGTACAGCAATCACTGCATTATTATACCCGTTTTAGGTGACGTTTTGTATTACTTCAGGATACCACAAAGTTGCGCAATCACATTTCACTGCAATATCTTCAATTAGTATACCAGTGTTAATGAGCACATTTTACCGCAAATACTGAATTAGTATACTCATTTTATTTAATGCTTTGTATTACTTAACCACTTCAGCCCCCAGTGCTTAAACACCCTGAAAGACCAGGCCACTTTTTACACTTCTGACCTACACTACTTTCACCGTTTATTGCTCGGTCATGCAACTTACCACCCAAATGAATTTTACCTCCTTTTCTTCTCACTAATAGAGCTTTCATTTGGTGGTATTTCATTGCTGCTGACATTTTAACTTTTTTTGTTATTAATCGAAATTTAACGATTTTTTTGCAAAAAAATGACATTTTTCACTTTCAGTTGTAAAATTTTGCAAAAAAAACGAGATCCTTATAGAAATTTTGCTCTAAATTTATAGTTCTACATGTCTTTGATAAAAAAAAATGTTTTGGTAAAAAAAAAATGGTTTGGGTAAAAGTTATAGCGTTTACAAACTATGGTACAAAAATGTGAATTTCCGCTTTTTGAAGCAGCTCTGACTTTCTGAGCACCTGTCATGTTTCCTGAGGTTCTACAATGGCCAGACAGTACAAACACCCCACAAATGACCCCATTTCGGAAAGTAGACACCCTAAGGTATTCGCTGATGGGCATAGTGAGTTCATAGAACTTTTTATTTTTTGTCACAAGTTAGAGGAAAATTATGTTTTTTTTTTTTTTTTCTTACAAAGTCTCATATTCCACTAACTTGTGACAAAAAATAAAAACTTCTATGAACTCACTATGCCCATCACGAAATACCTTGGGGTCTCTTCTTTCCAAAATGGGGTCACTTGTGGGGTAGTTATACTGCCCTGGCATTCTAGGGGCCCAAATGTGTGGTAAGTAGTTTGAAATCAAATTCTGTAAAAAATGACCTGTGAAATCCGAAAGGTGCTCTTTGGAATATGGGCCCCTTTGCCCACCTAGGCTGCAAAAAAGTGTCACACATCTGGTATCTCCGTACTCAGGAGAAGGTGGGGAATGTGTTTTGGGGTGTCTTTTTACATATACCCATGCTGGGTGAGATAAATATCTTGGTCAAATGCCAACTTTGTATAAAAAAATGGGAAAAGTTGTCTTTTGCCAAGATATTTCTCTCACCCAGCATGGGTATATGTAAAATGACACCCCAAAACACATTCCCCACCTTCTCCTGAGTACGGAGATACCAGATATGTGACACTTTTTTGCAGCCTAGGTGAGCAAAGGGGCCCATATTCCAAAGAGCACCTTTCGGATTTCACAGGTCATTTTTTACAGAATTTGATTTCAAACTCCTTACCACACATTTGGGCCCCTAGAATGCCAGGGCAGTATAACTACCCCACAAGTGACCCCATTTTGGAAAGAAGAGACCCCAAGGTATTCGCTGATGGGCATAGTGAGTTCATGGAAGTTTTTATTTTTTGTCACAAGTTAGTGGAATATGAGACTTTGTATGAAAAAAAAATAAAAATAAAAATCATCATTTTCCACTAACTTGTGACAAAAAATAAAAAATTCTAGGAACTCGCCATGCCCCTCACGGAATACCTTGGGGTGTCTTCTTTCCAAAATGGGGTCACTTGTGGGGTAGTTATACTGCCCTGGCATTTTCCAGGGGCCCTAATGTGTGGTAAGTAGGTAAATGACCTGTGAAATCCTAAAGGTGCTCTTTGGAATATGGGCCCCTTTGCCCACCTAGGCTGCAAAAAAAGTGTCTCACATGTGGTATCGCCGTATTCAGGAGAAGTTGGGGAATGTGTTTTGGGGTGTCATTTTACATATACCCTTGCAGGGTGAGAGAAATATCTTGGCAAAACACAACTTTTCCCATTTTTTTATACAAAGTTGGCATTTGACCAAGATATTTCTCTCACCCTGCATGGGTATATGTAAAATGACACCCCAAAACACATTCCCCACCTTCTCCTGAGTACGGCGATACCAGATGTGTGACACTTTTTTGCAGCCTAGATGCGCAAAGGTGCCCAAATTCCTTTTAGGAGGGCATTTTTAGACATTTGGATACCAGACTTCTTCTCACGCTTTGGGGCCCCTAGAATGCCAGGGCAGTATAAATACCCCACATGTGACCCCATTTTGGAAATAAGACACCCCAAGGTATTCAATGAGGGGCATGGCGAGTTCATAGAATTTTTTTTTTTTTTGGCACAAGTTAGCGGAAATTGATATTTTTAATTTTTTTCTCACAAAGTCTCCCGTTCCGCTAACTTGGGACAAAAATTTCAATCTTTCATGGACTCAATATGCCCCTCACGGAATACCTGGGGGTGTCTTCTTTCCGAAATGGGGTCACATGTGGGGTATTTATACTGCCCTGGCATTCTAGGGGCCCTAAAGCGTGAGAAGAAGTCTGGAATATAAATGTCTAAAAATTTTTACGCATTTGGATTCCGTGAGGGGTATGGTGAGTTCATGTGAGATTTTATTTTTTGACACAAGTTAGTGGAATATGAGACTTTGTAAGAAAAAAAAAAAATAATTCCGCTAACTTGGGCCAAAAAAATGTCTGAATGGAGCCTTACAGAGGGGTGATCAATGACAGGGGTGGTGATCAATGACAGGGGGGTGATCAATGACAGGGGGGTGATCAATGACAGGGGGGTGATCAATGACAGGGGGGGTGATCAATGACAGGGGGGTGATCAGGGAGTCTATATGGGGTGATAACCACAGTCATTGATCACGCCCCTGTAAGGCTTCATTCAGACGTCCGGATGCGTTTTGCGGATCGGATCCATCTATCAGTGCATCCGTAAAAATCATGCGGACATCTGAATGGAGCTTTACAGGGGGGTGATCAGGGAGTCTATATGGGGTGATCACCACAGTCATTGATCATGCCCCTGTAAGGCTTCATTCAGACGTCCGGATGCGTTTTGCGGATCGGATCCATCTATCAGTGCATCCGTAAAAATCATGCGGACATCTGAATGGAGCTTTACAGGGGGGTAATCAATGACAGGGGGGTGATCACCACAGTCATTGATCATGCCCCTGTAAGGCTTCATTCAGACGTCCGGATGCGTTTTGCGGATCGGATCCATCTATCAGTGCATCCGTAAAAATCATGCGGACATCTGAATGGAGCTTTACAGGGGGGTAATCAATGACAGGGGGGTAATCAATGACAGGGGGGTGATCAGGGAGTCTATATGGGGTGATCACCACAGTCATTGATCATGCCCCTGTAAGGCTTCATTCAGACGTCCGGATGCGTTTTGCGGATCGGATCCATCTATCAGTGCATCCGTAAAAATCATGCGGACATCTGAATGGAGCTTTACAGGGGGGTAATCAATGACAGGGGTGTAATCAATGACAGGGGGGTGATCAGGGAGTCTATATGGGGTGATCACCACAGTCATTGATCATGCCCCTGTAAGGCTTCATTCAGACGTCCGGATGCGTTTTGCGGATCCGATCCATCTATCAGTGCATCCGTAAAAATCATGCGGACATCTGAATGGAGCTTTACAGGGGGGTAATCAATGACAGGGGGGGTGATCAATGACAGGGGGGTGATCAGGGAGTCTATATGGGGTGATCACCACAGTCATTGATCACGCCCCTGTAAGGCATCATTCAGACGTCCGGATGCGTTTTGCGGATCCGATCCATCTATCAGTGGATCCGTAAAAATCATGCGGACGTCTGAATGGAGCTTTACAGGGGGTTGATCAATGACAGGGGGGTAATCAATGACAGGGGGGTGATCAGGGAGTCTATATGGGGTGATCAGGGGCTAATAAGGGGTTAATAAGTGACGGGGGGGGGGGGGGTGTAGTGTAGTGTAGTGGTGCTTGGTGCTACTTTACTGAGCTACCTGTGTCCTCTGGTGGTCGATCCAAACAAAGGGGACCACCAGAGGACCAGGTAGCAGGTATATTAGACGCTGTTATCAAAACAGCGTCTAATATACCTGTTAGGGGTTAAAAAAAACACATCTCCAGCCTGCCAGCGAACGATCGCCGCTGGCAGGCTGGAGATCAACTCTCTTACCTTCCGTTCCTGTGAGCGCGCGCGCCTGTGTGCGCGCGTTCACAGGAAATCTCGGCCATCGCGAGATGACGCATATATGCGTGACTCTGCGCAGGGCTGCCACCTCCGGAACGCGATCCTGCGTTAGGCGGTCCGGAGGTGGTTAAAGAGGCTTGCAGTTATAGCAAACACATTTTACTGCAATAACTGCATTATTACCATTTTTAAAGTGTCAATACCAGTGTGCAGTGTGCTCGTAGAAGGGGAGAGATGTTTAATTGTGCCTCTGTCTGTAAATTACAGAAAAACACTTGCAACTTTGCTACCGTTTAATGATCTGTGTACCAAACCTGTGAATTTACATTTAGGGTATTTTCACACTTGCGGCAGGACGGATCCGACAGGCTGTTCACCATGTCGGATCCGTCCTGCGGCTGTTTCGCCGTGCCCCCGGGCCGCCGCTCCATCCCCATTGACTATAATGGGGATGGGGGCGGAGCTCCGGCGCAGCACGGCGGTGCACGGCTTAAGGCCGCCGGACTAAAATTACTGCATGTCAGGTTTTTTAGTCCGGCGGCTTTCTCCGTGCACCGCCGTGCTGCGCCGGAGCTCCGCCCCCATCCCCATTATAGTCAATGGGGACGGAGCGGGGGCACGGCGAACAGCCACAGGACGGATCCGACATGGTAAACAGCATGTCGGATCCGTCCTGCCGCAAGTGTGAAACTAGCCCTTATATAGGCCTCATAATAAAATGTCTGGTAAACAGAAGAGAGGAAAATAAAAAGCAGGGAATTGGGAGGTGGACCAAAAAGGCCACAATAGTCATATCATAGACTAATAAAAGTGGCAGGGAGGGTGAGGAATATGATGGTCTCTGTGTTGGACAGGACATGGGAGCCAGATAGGATTGCTGAAGAGGAGTTGACATTAAATCATTGTGTGCAAAATCTGCAGGATGAAAATATTCCATGGGCATTCAAACACAAATGTAGGCACCATAGTATCAGATGTTGGAGAAAATAGAACTGGCTAGTAGTGATTAGCGGCAGGGGCAATATTCGAATTTGTGATATTTCGCAAATATTTGGGCGAATATTCGCCACATATTCGAGAATTCGCGAATTCATGATCTACAGGCATTATTTTCTTGATTGCGAAAATTCTCATAAAATATTCACATAAAAATTAGCATGAACTGGTATTTAAAAAAAATCAAATATTCGCGATTACGAATATATTTAGCGATATTCTAAATATTCGTGAATTCTCGAAGTGCCGATATTCGCGATTAAAATTCGCAATTCGAATATTCGTGATCAACACTACTGGCTAGCACCTTCTCCTGGTCTCCTTTGTGGCAGCCAGGCTACATCAACATGCAGTACAGTTACTTCTTCTACCACTCCATCGTCAGCTATCAATAAGGGAACATGTGTCAAGAAAACAACTCTACACACCCAGCAATCAGAGCAAGTTTAACTTCCACCTGACCAAGTTGCTGGTGGTACAGTCGCTGCCACTTAGTGGAATCTGCTGCCTTTCGGGAGATGATGTTGTGTGCTCATCCTTGTTGGAAGATACCTAGCTGCCATTATTTCTCCCAAAAAGCCATACTTGCTTTGTATTGTCACATGGCAGAGCATGTGGGTCACTCGTGGCAGTTGTCACTGAGTGGCAAGGTGTTAGGGCAGGACAAGTAGATGTCTTTCATGGTCTACTGGGGGGTCAATGTTTTGCACGGCAGTGGTGACACACCAATGCAGAAAGAAGGCCAGGTCCTATTAACAACTCCATGTTTGTGTTGGTCTTGTTTTCATACAACCGCCACATCCTCTTCCATGGACATCCCTTTCCCAACATGTGTAAAGGGAAGGGATGCCATGTGATGTTCGAGCTGATCGGCCTGGGAAAGAATAGCCACACAGCTGATCATTTGATAAAGTGTATAAAGCATTAAACATCTTACTGAGTGTCCCTCGGCCAACTCCAACTGGGCAAGGTAGTCAGCGACAATGGGTCGAACATTGTGGCCATGCTGCGTTTCTGGTAAATAACTCATGCTCCCTGCATGGAGAATGTGATCAATTTAGCCTGGCAATGTTTTTTTGAAGTGGCTTGCAGAGGGAGTTGGCCACTGTCCAGTAGACTGTCCTCATATTTCATACATTCTTATGTGACAAGAAATACCCTCATGGACTTGCATTGACAGAATGGTCTGCCACTTCACTGTTTGATCCATGACATTCCAACTCAATGGAATTCCACTATGCATACGCTGGAGCATCTGTATGAGCAGTCTAAAGTCATGAATGATTTTGTAATGCACTAGACCGCCTTAACAGGAAGCATGTGTTGTTTTAAGGTCAGGCAGTGGCAGCTCATCAGAGACACCTGTCGCATGCTGAAGTTCTTTGAAGAAACCACAATAATTTTAATATGGACAATAGTGGAATCAACAATGTCATCTGACTAACATTAACCCCTTAAGGACCGGGCTCATTTTCACCTTCAGGACCAGTGTCACTTTATGTGGTGATAACTTTAAAACGCTTTGACTTATCCAGGCCATTATGAGATTGTTTTTTCATCACATATTGTACTTCATGACACTGGTAAAATGGAGTAAAAAAAAATCATTTTTATTTATAAAAAAATACCAAATTTGCCAAAAATTTGGAAAAATTATCAAATTTCCAAGTTTCAATTTTTCTACTTTTATAATACATAGTAATACCTACAAAAATAGTTATTACTTTACATTTCCCATATGTCTACTTCATGTTAGGATCATTTTGGGTAATGACATTTTATTTTTGGGGGACGTTACAAGGCTTAGAAGTTTAGAAGTAAATCTTGAAATTTCTCCGAAATTTTCTAAAACCAACTTTTTAAGGACCAGTTCATTTCTGAAGTCACTTTGTGAAGCTTACATAATAGAAACCACCCAAAAATGACCCCATTCTAGAAACTACACCCCTCAAGGTATTCAAAACTGATTTTACAAACATCGTTAACCCTTTAGGTGTTCCACAAGAATTAATGGAAAATAGAGATACAATTTCAAAATGTCACTTTTTTGGCAGATTTTAATTTTTAATATTTTTTTTCCAGTTACAAAGCAAGGGTTAACAGCCAAACAAAACTCAATATTTATTGCCCTGATTCTGTAGTTTACAGAAACACCCCATATGTGGTCGTAAACTGCTGTACGGGCACACGACAGGGCGCAGAAGGAAAGGAATGCCATACGGTTTTTGGAAGGCAGATTTTGCTAGACTGTTTTTTTTTACACCATGTCCCATTTGAAGCCCCCCTGATCCACCCCTAGAGTAGAAACTCCATAAAAGTGACCCCATCTACGAAACTAAACCCCTCAAGTTATTCAAAACTGATTTTACAAACGTTGTTAACCCTTTAAGTGTTCCACAAGAATTAATGGAAAATAGAGATACAATTTCAAAATTTCACTTTTTTGGCAGATTTTCCATTTTAATATTTTTTTTCCAGTTACAAAGCAAGGGTTAACAGCCAAATAAAACTCAATATTTATGGCCCTAATTCTGTAGTTTACAGAAACACCCTATATGTGGTCGTAAACTGCTGTACGGGCACATGGCAGGGCGCAGAAGGAAAGGAATGCCATACGGTTTTTGGAAGGCAGATTTTGCTAGACAGTTTTTTTTGACATCATGTCCCATTTGAAGCCCCCCTGATGCACCCCTAGAGTAGAAACTCCAAAAAAGTGACCCCATTTTAGAAACTACGGGATAGGGTGGAAATTTGTCGGTACTAGTTTAGGGTACATATGATTTTTGGTTGCTCTATATTACACTTTTTGTGAAGCAAAGTAACAAGAAATAGCTGTTTTAGCACCGTTTTTTTTTTTTTGTTATTTACAAAATTCATATGACAGGTTAGATCATGTGGTATTTTTATAGAGCAGGCTGTTACGGACGCGGCGATACCTAATATGTATACTTTTCTTTTATTTATGTAAGTTTTACACAATGATTTCATTTTTGAAACAAAAAATTTCATGTTTTAGTGTCTCCATAGTCTGAGAGCTATAGTTTTTTCAGTTTTTGGGTGATTGTTTTAGTTAGGGTCTCATTTTTTGAGGGATGAGATGACGGTTTGATTGGCACTGTTTTGGGGTGCATATGACTTTTTGATCGCTTGCTATTACACTTTTTGTGATGTAAGATGACAAAAAAAAGACTTTTTTTACACTGTTTAAATTTTTTTTTTTTTTACGGTGTTCATCTGAGGGGTTAGGTCATGTGATATTTTTATAGAGCCGGTCGATACGGACGCGGCAATACCTAATATGTATACTTTTTTTAAATTTATGTAAGTTTTAAACAATGATTTTATTTTTGAAACAAAAAAAAATCATGTTTTAGTGTTTTCATAGTCTAAGAGCCATAGTTTTTTCAGTTTTTGGGCGATTACCTTGGGTAGGGTATGATTTTTGCGGGATGAGGTGACGCTTTGATTGGCACTATTTTGGGGTGCATATGACTTTTTGATCGCTTGCTATTACACTTTTTGTGATGTTAGGTGACAAAAAATGGTTTATTTAGCACAGTTTTTATTTTTATGTTTTTACGGTGTTCATCTGAGGGGTTAGGTCATGTGATATTTTTATAGAGCCGGTCGATATGGACGCAGCGATACCTAATATGCATACTTTTTTTTTATTTATGTAAGTTTTACACAATAATATCATTTTTGAAACAAAAAAAAAATCATGTTTTATTTTTTCCATATTCTGAGAGCCATAGTTTTTTCAGTTTTTGGGCGATTTTCTTAGGTAGGGTCTCATTTTTTGTGGGATGAGATGACGGTTTGATTGGCACTATTTTGGGGTGCATATGAATTTTTGATCGCTTGCTATTAGGTGACAAGGTGACAAAAAATGTTTTTTTTTAGCACAGTTTTTATTTTTTACGGTGTTCACCTAAGGGGTTAGGTCATGTGATATTTTTATAGAGCTGGTCGATACGGACGCGGCGATAACTAATATGTATATTTTTTTATTGATGTAAGTTTTACACAATAATAGCTTTTTTAAAACAAAAAAAAAATTATGTTTTAGTGTCTCCATATTCTGAGCCATAGTCTTTTTATTTTTTGGGCGATTGTCTCAGGTAGGGGCTCAGTTTTTGTTTTTATTTTTTATTTTTTACGGTGTTCATCTGAGGGGTTAGGTCATGCGATATGTTCATAGAGCTGGTCGATACGGACGCGACGATACCTAATATGTCTAAATGTCTTTTCCTTTTTTTTTTACAATTCTTTTTTACTTCATATTTGGAAAAGGACGCTTTTTTTTTTTTACTTGAAACTTTAAAAAAATTTTGTAAAACTTTAATTTTCTTAATTTTTTTTTTACACTTTATTATTTGTCCCACTCTGGGACTTCAACATTACAGGGTCTGATCTCTGTTTCAATGCAGCACGATACATCTGTATTGTGCTGTATTGAACTGTTAGTGTCTTACACTGTAAGACGCTAACAGTTGCCTAGGAGACCCAGCCTGGGGGCTTGGCCTCTTAGGCCTCCGTACATGCTTGGCTTGGGGCTGCCATGGCAACCATCGAGTTCCCGCCACAGCAGCGCGGGGACCGATGGATGAGGTGAGGGAGCGCAAACCTCCCATATGCCGCGGCATATGAGGGGTTAATAAACCGGCATCGGCGTTATCGACGATTTTAGTGGATGCAGCAGGGATCCGGCTGTCAGTAACAGCCGGATCTCTGCCGCTTATGGCGGCGCTGCACGCGGGGGAAGGGGAGGAACGACTGCAGGACGAGAACGCTCGTCCTCAAGCGCTAAGTGCTGGCGATTTAGGACGAGCATTCTCGTCCTGGGTCGTTAAGGGGTTAATATTGGAGCACACATTCATGCGGATACAAAGTTGAAGAAGAAAAGCTTACAAATGTTTGCCCTTTGCTGGGAGGTGTTTTCCTGTTGCTGTATTACCAGGACATACTTCTGACAATTTACATTATTTGTGAGTACATTAATACGGCCAAGCATTCTGCTCCCATAAAGCAGCAATTCTTGGGCAGTAAATAAGGGAGAATTTTTGGAAGCTTTGGAATATGAAAAAGCATAACACCTATGCCGGCGCGGTGTGTTTTTAAACTTGCTGTAGGTTAGCGCCATCAAACGTGCGTTTACCCATAGCCATGTAGGTCAGTGTCACTCAGACATCATTTACTATGCTAATTAATACCTATGACACTGGCTGACCCGTTGCATGTGCACTTGGCAGCTAAAGACATCTGTGCTGGTCCCATGTTCATATGTGTCTGCGTTGCTGAGAAAAATGTTTCAATGTATGCAAATGAGCCTCTAGGAGCAACGGGGGCGTTACCATTACACCTAGAGGCTCAGCTCTCTCTGCATCTGCCACATCCTAATGATGTTTTAACTGTCTGGCCCTATCAAAGTGGAGAGGTTTACTTTCCGGAGGAAAAGAGAAGAAAAAAACAGCACACAGCATGGTCAATGAAAAAATTATTAAAAAATAAAGCTTCTGGAATGCAGGGTTAAATTCCCTGAATGTTAATCATGGGGCCAACTCTGTTCACACATGGAATAAGGAGGACATTTGGATTAGTAAATTGCAGGAATTTATGTGATGATACCCTCCATATAAGGAAGTCATATAGTATGTGCAGCCCCTGCCTATTAGGATACATGGATGTGATAGACGGAGGGTTATCTTGTCTGTACAATATTTTGGTAGGTGGTACGGGTCACATCCACATGATGCAAGGACCCTTGGGTTCCCGGCAGAACATTGCCTAGAGGATCACTGCCTCTGTGCTATGACTCAGATCAAGGATTGGTCGAAAGGCATAAGTGCTTTTTATGGGACCTTTTGTACGAAGCATGGATCATTGCATAAAGCTGGAAATATTGGATATTGACTAGTGCTGGCTTTTTCCACATACTCATCACTGATGTTGAATTGATCCAGGAAAATGATCCAATTTCCGTGTGGGGTCAGGAAAGTTTTTTTTTTTCCCTCCAAACAAATGTTTTGGCCTTTGAAGAGTTGAAACTTGATGGACCAGCGTTTTTTTCCAACCTACGTGATTATGTATGTGTATCTCATGGGTGCGGGAGATAAATTAATCTCACACCGTCTGTCCTTACATTTTCTCTCCCAGGATATATTAGGAGTTTTTGGTCTTCATCTGAAAACTTCACACATAAGAGCCGAACAGTAAGTGTTACTGAATTTTTAGAAGTAAAGATATACTGCATCTGTTCTTCATACTGTAAAGCTGAGATGTTCTACATACACCACAGACTGTGAAAGCTACAAAGTTGGTAAGAAAGTTTTGACTGATTGACGAATGTCATAAAAGGAAAACTCCACTCCAAAATTTAAAAAAAGTTGTCTATGTCCACTAACCGTAAAGATCTTGTGCTCCCAGAATTCGCTGTAACATTATGGTTTCTACATGGTAACAGCTTCAGGCTGCTACCACTTATAACACAGTTGCTACCACCCTAGCAAATATATTAGCCATATGTAGATATCCTTGCCCTGTGAATGAATCAGTTGAGAGGTACACACAGTTATATGACAGAAAAAGTGCACCAAGAATGGGAACCAACTATAAAATTGGCCGGGAACGTCATTAAAATAAAGGGTTTATATATTTGCATTTTACAATTCGGAAGCTCAATCATGATTCGTATTCTACAAGGAAGTCATCTATGTAGCATTATGATGACTGGAAGAGTCTTGGCCATAACTTCATGGCTTTTCAATAATGAAATTGGTTTTCTCTGAAAAAAACATATATCGCCTCACAGACATGGCCATACGCAATTTAGACCATATCGGCTGTTACGGTTGTTCAAACTGCCGATGCAGGTTCAATGAAACCGGGGCAATGAACAAAAGATCTTTCTGGGAATGTGCTTTCAAAGAAAGATCTTTTGATTTGTTTGGCAAGGTGACCAGTTTGGCACAGTTTTTATATTTTATGTTTTTACAGCATTCACCTTACGGGGTAGATCATGTGATATTTTTATAAAGTCAGTCGATACGGATGTGGCGATACCTAAATTGTCTATTTTTTATTGTGCATTATAATATGAACTCGGTCTATTATAATATAGGCTCTGTCTATTATAATATGGATTCTGTGAATTATAATATGGACTCAGTGTATTATAATATGGGCTCTGAACATGATTAACCCCTTCAAGCAAAAGCCAGTTTGGACCAAATGCAGAAGCACCATTTTTCAAATCTGACATGTGTCACTTTATCTGGTGATAGTATTATAATATGGACTCTGTATATGGATTCTGTGTATTATAATACAGACTCTGTGTGTTATAACATGGGATCTGTGTATTATAATATGGATGCTATTATAATAAGGACTCTGTGTATTATTATATGGACTCTGTGTCTTATAATATGGACTCTGTGTCTTATAATATGGACTCTGTGTCTTATAATATGGACTCTGTCTATTATAATATGGACTCTGTCTATTATAATATGGATTATGTGTGTAATAATATGGATTCTGGGTATTATAATATAGACTCTGTCTATTATAATATGAACTCTGTTTATTATAATATGGACTCTGTATTATAATATGGATTCTGTGTCTTATAATATGGACTCTGTGTATTATAATATAGACTCTGTGCATTACAATATGTACTCTGTGTATTATAATATGGACTCGGTCTATTATAATATGGACTCTGTGCATTATAATATGGACTCTGTGCAATATAATATGGACTCTGTATTATAATATGGACTCTGTGCAATATAATACAGACTCTGTGCATTACAATATGGACTCTGTATATTATAATATGGAGTCGGTCTATTATAATAAGGATTCTGTGTCTTATAATATGGACTCTGTGTATTATATTATGGACTCTGTGCATTACAATATGTACTCTGTGTATTATAATATGGACTCGGTCTATTATAATATGGACTCTGTGCATTATAATATGGACTCTGTGCAATATAATATGGACTCTGTATTATAATATGGACTCTGTGCAATATAATACAGACTCTGTGCATTACAATATGGACTCTGTATATTATAATATGGACTCGGTCTATTATAATAAGGATTCTGTGTCTTATAATATGGACTCTGTGTATTATATTATGGACTCTGTACATGATTAATCCCTTCAAGCAAAAGTCAGTTTGGACCAAATGCAGAAGCACAGTTTTTTAAATCTCACATGTGTTACTTAATCTGGTAATAACTCTGGAACGCTTTTATTGATCCAAGCAATTCTAAGATTGTTTTCCCGTGACACATTGTAATTCATGTTAGTGGTAAATTTGAGTTGATATGCTTTACCTTTATGTCTAAAAAAAATCAAAAATTTTCAGAAAATTTGAAAAAATAAATTTCTAAATTTGAATTTCTCTGATTTTAAGACAAATAGTGATTCCTCGCAAACTAGTTCCCACATATCTCTATGTTGGTATCATTTTGTATATTTAATTTTATTCTTTAGGATGTTATAAAGTTTAGAATTTTGGAAGCAATTTTTGAAATTGAACCGATGGAGAAACACGTCGAACATTATGTTGATTATAGGAGCCATCAGTTCTTACTAGCTTTAGGAAGGAGGGGGTCACACTATGATCCAGGCTATCGCCCAGTGATAGGGCAAGGATAGGAGTTACAAACGGAGTGGGTGAAACTGTCTTTCAATATCATCTATGCTTTCACAAAGATAGTGCCTCCATTAGTAAATCAAGATATTTCAGAATTGTAGGGCAAGCATAGCTGACACTGTGTAGAGAGAGTTGGTGGGAGTTATAACAGAGTTAGCCCGCTGGTGTACGTGTGCAGACGGGTCACCCGATTCATACCCTGTGGTTCGGATCTGGATTAGTGCATCCATGTAACAATAACCTTATGTTATACAGCCTGAATATTTGGTATAAAAGGTGTGAGGAACCGATTCACACTCAGTATTTACCTCTGGCTATGGTGCTGTAGTGCTTATATGGTATATTCATCCTTTACCGTGCACTCCACGTATATCTCAAGCTAGTAGCATTTTCCTACCCCCACACCTGTTTTTAATTAATATCAATAAGATGGTTGTTATTTTGTTATAGCGTTTTCCCAGGCAGTGAATTATAATTATTTAGAAACGCCTAATACCTTATCCTTTGGCTTCTGAATTTACATTAAAGGGCTTACATAATAAAAACCAAATGACCACATTTTAGAAACTACACCCCTCAAACTGTTCAGAACTGATTTTGCTAACTTTGTTACCCTTTAGGTGTTCCACAGGAATTAATGCAAAATTGATGTGAAATTAAATATTTTTTTTTTTTGTGTGTGCAGATTTTCCATTTAAATCTATTTTTTTTTCCTGTAGCAAAGCAAGGGGTAACAGCAAAACAAACCTCAATATTTGTTGCCCTGATTCTGCAGTTTATGGAAACTTTATGGAAACCCCACATGTGGTCGTAAATCTCTTCATGGGCACACGGCAGGGCTCAGAAGGAAAGGAGCGCAACATTGTTTTTGGAGGGTAGATTTTGCTGGAATGGTTTTCAGGTGCCATGTCACATTTGAAGAGACCCTGAGTTATCCCTCGAAAGAAAAACCCCCAAAAAGTGACTCCATTTTAGAAACTACACTCCTCAAGGAACTGATCAAAGATTAAAGTGAATGCTTTGACCCAATGAGCATTCCATAGAATTTAGAAACACTTGGCTGTGAAAATGAAAAATTACATTTTGGTTCTAACAAAATGTCACAGTAGCCTCAATTTTTTCATTTTCACAAGGTGCAACAGGAGATAATGCACCCCACAAGTTGTTATGCATTTTTTTTTTACTGAATATAGCAGCACTGAATATGTCATTGTAAACTGCAGTTTGCAGGCACAGCAGCATTCAGAAGGGAAGGAGCAGCATTGGGATTTTCTAACATTGAATTTGCTGAAATAGTTTTCATGGGCCATAACGTTTTTATTTTTTGCTGACTGAGCTGTGTGAGGATTTGTTTGTTGCAGGACAAACTAGTTATTTTTTTTGTACTATTTTGAAGTACAGATGACTTTCTGACATTTTTTATACCATTTTTTAGGAGGTGAGGTGGGCAAAAATTACAATTCTGTCAGTGATTTGATTTTATTTTTATTTTTTTATGGGGTTCCTCATGCAGTATATATGATATGAGAATTTTATATACCACCAAACACCAACATCCATAACATTTACATTTTTTCACCAATGCAGGTGTTTAAGGTCTTGATTTTTGCAGGACGGGCTTTAGTTTTAATTGGTATAATTTCGAGTTACATATGTCATTTTGATCACTTTTTTTTACCATTTTTGTCGAGGTCAGGTGGGCTAAAATTGCAATTCTGTCAGTGTTTTTATTTTTTTTATGGGACTCCTCATGCGATATATATGATATGATAATTTTATTCTGTGGTTTGATATGGTTATAGTGATGCCAAATTTATATAGTTTATTTATGTTTTGCTACTTTTACAGAATAAAATAAAACGGGGCAGACTGTAGTTTTTATTTGTATAATTTTGGGATACATATACATTTTTGATCACTGTTTAATATTTTTGGGAGGTGGTGTGAACAAAACAGCAATTCCGCCATTGTTTTTTATTTATTATTTTTATGGTGTTCACCACACGGGATTAGTACCATGATCCTTTTATAGAGGTCATTATGGACGTGGCAATATCAATTATGTGTAGTTTATTTAAGTTTTACATTTTTTAATCACTTATAAATGAATGAATGTGGGAAAAGGAAATGTATTTTATTTTTATTTACATTTTTATTTAATTTTTTTGTACTTTTTTATTTTTGCACTTTTTTTATCAAGTCCCATTTGGACCTTGAAGATCCAGTGGGGTTGATTACTGTACAGTGCTCTGCACTGCATCTATTGCAATACACTGTATTGTCAGTATTACACTGACACTAAGCCTGATCAGACCCTCATGAAGGATGCTGAGGAACAGTGGAGGTTGGGGAACAGGAGTACTCTGGTGATGTCGAAATGAAGGATGGAGGTCAATCTCCTGTGCTGTCATAATGTATAATGCTGTTAATACCGGCTCACTCCCTGGCACCGGTGTCTGTCTTCGTCTGGCTCACCATGTGCTCTCGCAAGCAGAGAGGAGATAGATCAAGTGGAGGTGATTCTGCTTAAGAAACGCAAAGTGAAGAGGTCGTCCAACTCAAGCTACGACGAGTCGAAATGGATACAGTAGAGGATATAGAAGTGGAGGGATGACAGTATCCCGATGACATTGAAATGCATGATGCTGAGGAAGTTGCACAAAAACCAATAGAGGTTGAGGAATGGCAGTCACCTGACAATGTTGAAATGGAGGATGTTGACAAAGAATACACATTTGATGTTGATGGTGATTGTATAATGACAGATGTCATCACCCCCAGGTAATACAGAATAAGGTGCAGGGATTTCTCACAGTGTTTTTTATTTATTACTATATAGAGGAATTTTTGTCAACTAAAATGTATTGTCAATTGTTTTCTAGATCATGGATGACAGCAGCTATCAAGAGGTACGTTCTACATCTGCCTGTCTTTCTGTTTTTCTAAATATTTTTTTATTTTTTTACTTTATAGGATCCAGCTGCACTGAACAAGGGATTCTTGCCTGGGAGAAACCATACTTCACCTGGGATGCTGCATGAGAAGAACATATGATAGACCACCTCATCTACATAGAGATGTACAACTGACCATCCACACATTGTAGCCAAAAATTACTCAAAACTCAAAACTTAATTTATATATATAAAAAATATATTTAAAAAAAACACGTGTTCTTTTGTATATTTTTGGTGTTTTCAGTTTCTGTACAACAATGTGTGTTAGTGTTGTGGGGGGGGGGAGTAAATTTTAAGTGGCCAATTGACAGGGCCACTTCTTACTATTTTCAGAAGTCCCATAGAAATTAATGGAGAGATCAAGCGCAGCCACAACTCTGTTCACTTCTATGTACTGCTGGAAATAGCCGAGCCAGTGCTCATCTATTTTTGGAACTCCCATGAAAATTATTAGAAAATGGCCACATATTGTCACGGCTGAGGATGGGGGAAATCCTCAGCCGTGTGCAGCCCGGTGATGTTTCGGCTGCTTGGCCATGAAGACAGGATTAGGGAGCAGGTCACCTCCTAAGGCATCCCTAACCTGACCCTAGCTCCTAGCTGCATGGGCCAACCTTGATGGTAGGAGGGCCCATGCTCCGGAACCTAAAAGTCCCTGCTAGCCCTCAAGATGACCCTCACCTAGGAGCTAAGTAAGACAAGCCCACTCCTCCTAGACACGGAGGAGCAGGAGTCTCAACGGCCAAGCTGCAGGAAAAGGGGAGACATAAACAGCTCTATGGATATGGCAGGTGAACAAAGAGTTCCACCTACCTGCCACAGCCTTGCTGACTGGATCCCTGTGTTAGCAGGGTGCAGATCACAAACGCATCCCCACACAGGGACCCAGATCCATAGCTGCACAAAATCACACATAAAACATCACACGGACATCACACATAACTGGAAATAACTAAAGCACAATATGGTTATGACCACAGGGGTGGCTCTTACTGGCAGGTAATAAATACATGAGGCTGCTCTCAGCTAAGCATGGCTGAAGCAACCTGAAGGCCTGCAAAAGCAATGAGGCTTTATAGGCCAAGAAGCCACACCCCACAGTCGGACACACCCAGTGATCACACACACTAGGAAGGGGATTAACCCTTCCAACACCAGGGAAGGGAAAACACCACTTAAAGGAGACGTGCACACAATAACATAAAACACAGTGCACACATCCACACATCACACAAAACCGCATGCGCAGCGTAGCGAGCTGCATGGCACAGCTCAGCCTGCTACGCTGCCACATACATACTGTTGCCAGCGGCAACCACAGGTGAGGCCAATACCACAGCCCTCACCTGTGATTGAAGACCAATGACAACCGCTGACAACCGCATGCGGTTCAGGAGTCACGGTCATAGCCATGGCCGTGACACATATACGCAACTGCTCTCTGCTCAATTTGAGGGTCCCCTTTGGAGAAAATGTGGGTCCCAGTGGTGTGACCCACACCTAATTGACATTGGTAGCATATCCTAGCAATATGCCACCAGAGTGCGAGATGAGAAAATCCCTTTAAGTTGTGAGGCACTGCTCCAAAATTGGGCCAGAATTTTGGTGCAAAATTCTAGTGCAAGGTAAGGCAACTAATATTGCAGTTGGTAGTCTGTAGTCTGAAGGTGCACTAGATTTATTATCCAGCACCAACCACAGACAGCATTAGTAAATCTTCCCCTCTCTGTTCTACTGATATTTTCTGGGCACCCTTGTAATAAGTAGGGATTGTCCAAAGTGGCAAATCCCTAAAATGAAAAAAAGTAATGAACTTGTTGGGGGTTGCAGCAGGGTTTAGCTCAGATTTGGGGCTATAAGGTACAAGGATTTTTGTACGCAGTTTAAGCTCTTTTGGTTTGACCCATAGAAACCTATAGATATATTGAATTACATATCTGAATCATTATTTTTTTTGCTATACAAATGTATCACAATTTGAAGTAATTTATGGTAATTTCATGGCTTCACTTCAAAGGAACTAAATTAATATTCAACAGAAAAAAAAGTACAATTATTATGTAAATGCCTTGATCCAGGTACCTGATATAACAATTTCTGACAAAACATTTTGCACAATTTAATGATTAATATTAATAAATGACGAGAAGATCTAGGGATGCTTTATTTCTAAATCTTCCAGTCAGCTTCCATTTTCAGCTCAGATCTACACAAGCTGTTGCATATATTCATATGTGCTATAAAAAGAATAAATTCAGTGGGACACAATAAAAAAACTATTATGGCAAACTGTAGAGGAAAAGACACGGAGCCCAGATCCAAATGTTATTGTTATGGAAATGGATGTGGATCCACTGTGTCACTTGAACAGATTTGGCTTGGAGCTACTTCTTAGGGCTTTATCTAAGTGACCCCCAGGTCTTTAGCTTTTAACCCATATACAAGGATCTGGACTCCGCTGCAGGGAAACTACCTGGTTGCTGTCTTCCTAAGTAGTCTCTTTGTGATTGATAGCTGGCCCACGAAGTTCAAGAGACACCAGTACGGAGCACCAAGGGAACAGGCAATACCATAGTCAGGGGCAGTTCGAGGTGAGGGCTGGCAGAGTTCCTGCAATCCAAAAGTATGTCTGAGGGCCAGGGCAAACAGTTCAGGGTCAGTATGAGGAACAGACAGAAATCAGGTCAGACACCAAGGGTCAAATCCGGAAACAGACGGAGTTCGGAATACGGGCAGACAAAACAAAGCAAAAAACACACCTTTGAAGGAAACTAGCTAACTACAGCACATTGTTCAGGCAGCTGCCCATGGGAAGGTGCCCAAATTACCCCAGTCATAGGATGTGACATTTTAGGATGTGCACATTGACCCTTTAAGAGCTGGAGCAGAAGAATGCACAGCAGGAAGGGATAGGCTGCAGTGGGTGGAGAGTAGGTGAGTAGCGCTACAGAGATGCCCACAGGGAACAAAAAGAAGGTTGCAGATGGGCCTGAACTGCTGGAACTACGGTGCGAGGGACTGGATGAACATTCCATTTGCCATGTCCCCTGGGAAGTGGGGGCAGGCATGGACTACTGGTATAACAGTTAGCCACAGGGGCATTGATAGGGATTTAAAAGATCCAGGGCCCAAGACCCAACGCAAATGTGCCGATTTTTTTCAAACATTCACCTCTTACCCCAACTTCCTAGCACTAAAGACATATTTTACTTACTGGATGGGCATTACATTCAGGGTAACCAAACATATAGGACTATATGCAGTACTCCAGACCTAGGGGTATCTGTATTTATTGTATACTGTATACTTATGTATTGTGTCTCATGGATTTTATTGTTCTGGCCATATACTCCAGTTAGAGGAGGAATGATTGGCAATGTGTGTGAGTACCACTGGCGTTAGTGTGCACTAGTACCTCGGTGCCCTTCAACTGCACTTGCCATCACTTATGTTGTTGTCTATGGCAACCTAAAACTCGGATTTACTGCCACCGATCCTGAATTATATGCCTCCCAACTTTAGAAAATCGGAAATTAAGAAAACAGTAGCAGTACACATAGCTAAGCCTTGCCCTAGAGATGAGCAAACCTGTCGAGATTTGGTTCAGTTCAGGTTTGCCGAATTTCTCAAGAAGTTTGGTTCGGACCAGATTTAATTTGGGCTGAACCAAAGTGGCTCCAATTGCCCTGAAAATTGTTCTCTTTTTGTTTATTTTTATGTTTTTTTTTTTCCTCCCCCTTCCCCCTACCCAATAGCAAATTATGTCTAAACGATACTGACATTCATAGTTATGGGTAAATGCACGTTTGATGGCGTTAACATACAGCATGTTTTAAAACATACCGCGTGTTGATTTTTCATATTACAAAGCTTCCAAAAATTGTCCCTTATCGGGAGCAGATGATGTTTAAACACATACGATGTTATGAGGTAAAAATTCTTGAAGATCTGGCACAAAATCTCACGCAGTCTAATGTGACGTCATCACGCCGGCTGGTGTGGTGGCGTTATACGTCACCGCATACAGGTTTTCGGCAATTTGTTTTCTGCACTATTTCAGGTTAAATCGATTGACTTTCACAACGCACAAGGAAATTTGGCTTTGCAGCAAATCAAATTTATCCTGAAATTTGGATCAAAGTCCACTTTGATTCGCTCAACACTAGTGATGATGATGATGATGCCAAAGTTACCATATTGCTTGGGGATGCGGGTTGGCTGCCACAAAGAGGACCAGGAGAGGGAGGACAGACTTGTTCTGATTGAGAATGCTGGCCAGTTGTATTTTCCCAAAGGATATAGTGATGCCGCCTCATGTGCTGCAGTAGGCCTCTGGTACCTATGATTGTGTTTGAACGGCCACACCGTATCTTGCACACCGTTGTGGTTTTGTGTGTCCGCCTTGTGGATAAAAAGCACCATACGGGAGTTGCTTGCACAGAGTTACAGGCAGCCAAACTTGGCTTAGCTATGGCAAGTTCTGGGCCTAACCCACCCACAGTGTCAGCGGCATCATCAATTCCTGAATCAGACGTGGCCCTGGCTATTTTTGGGGAGGAACATCGCCGGTACTCTTTCTTGCTGTCACTGCAACCCTTCTCCACTGATGTTGCCTCCTACTCAGCAATCCGATCTGGCTCCAAGGTCCTGTCCAGCACACAATCGTCATCGGAGTCCTCACCCTCACTGCCGCCTTTATCACACTGTGAGATATCATGGTGGGCTCCTGCACCCTCCCTGCTCTGCATTTTCTCGCACTGCCACTGTCACTACCTCCACCGCCAATGCCGTGGTTATAGGTGCCACTATTACCACCACCATCCACATAGCAATGTCCCCAGCCTCCTCCCCAAACTCCTCCGCAGCCCAAATGGTGACTGCTCTCACACAAGTCATTAACACGGAGATTCTCCTGACTATCTGCTATAGGGCATGGTGGTATTTTCTTGCCACTTCTAAGAAAAAAGGAAGCGTCTCACTAATAAAAGGACAGTCAAGACTAGGAAGGCTTGACTGAAAGCCTTCTCTGGGGATGCAAGGAGGAGGAGCAGGAGGAATGCTTTGACCCCTGGCGCCATGGAACAGTGTCAGACTCCAAAGTCACCTCCACGTCATCCTGCTGCGAATAAGAGGAGGAGGGAACCATCCAATCCACAATCTCATCCTCTTTCTCCTCAACGATAATGTTGCGCGTTTCTGAAGCCAGAAGGGACAACTATATCCTACTACTTCTACTACTGGCCGAATAGCTGGTGCTGCTATTACTCACATTTTGGCTCTTTTGTTTGGAACCCTTCCGTAGCCCTGACATTTTTGGGCCTCACAGATAATGTTGTGATCTACCCTGTGTATTGGTGTAATAATCACGTATATGCTTGTTCGAATATATTCAACAACCCCCCCAAAAAATTGGCACTCTGTGGAGATAGAAATAAAGGAAAAAGGATTTAGGCCTAAATTTGTTATCACTCACAGATAATTTGGTGAAATACCTTATGTATTGTTGTATCTATATATTAGTTTCATTATATTGAACAACCTCCCAAAAAAATGCAAATTCGAACCATGTGGAGAAATAAATAAATGATGAAATAGATGATTGAGACCTAATGCCTAATATCATGGAATCACTAACAGATAATTTGGTTAACTACCTAGTATTTTGGTGTAGTGATCACTTACATGCTGGTTTAAATAAATTTAACCATTCCCCCCAAAAATTTGGAACCATGCGGAGAAGGAAATAAATGGAAATGATTGATTGAAGCCTGATGGTGTACAAAAATTTATAATGTGTAAGGGTAGCCTTAAACAGATGTATTTTTTACATATAAAAATAAACAATTAAAAAAAATAAACATATCAGGTATTGCTGCATTTGAAAATGTCGGAACTATTAAAATATAAAATAATTTTCATGTGCGTTGAACACCATAACGGAAAAAAACACACGATTCGCCGTCATTTAAAGTTATGGCTGTCAGAAAATGGCGATTCAAAGAAATTTTGGATTTTTTTGAAAGGTTTTTATTTTTTTAGTAGTAAAACAATATAAAAATCTGATATCACGATAATCATATTGACCCCCAGAGTAAAGACGTCATGTTATTTTTTGTGCACAGTAATGTAAAAATCCAAAAAACCTCATTGTAATTTTTTTTTGCAATTTCACCTTACAAATAATTTTTTCCCCGTTTTCCAATAGAATACATAATAAATGAAACTGTGCCATTTGAAATACAACTTGTCCAACTAAAAAATAAGCCCTCATATGGCTATGTGAACGGACAATTTAAAAAGTTATGGCTCTTGTAATGTGCGGAGGAAAACACGAAAATGGGCTTGGTCCTGATGGGGTTAAAGGGAATCTGTCAGCTCTTTCAAGCATATCTAACAAATGGCAATGCATGTTAGGTCAGTTTAACATAACCATAACTATACCTTTGTTATGGATAGCCAAACCTCCTGCTCATCCTGCGCATAGGCGTGCGCAGCCTAATGCATTAGGGTGTGCAGTGTGCACCCTAAAGCACAAACACACATGCCGTGTGCGCATGTATGTACACTCACCTAAAGAATTATTAGGAACACCATACTAATACGGTGTTGGACCCCCTTTTGCCTTCAGAACTGCCTTAATTCTACATGGCATTGATTCAACAAGGTGCTGATAGCATTCTTTAGAAATGTTGGCCCATATTGATAGGATAGCATCTTGCAGTTGATGGAGATTTGAGGGATGCACATCCAGGGCATGAAGCTCCCGTTCAACCACATCTCAAAGATGCTCTATTGGGTTGAGATCTGGTGACTGTGGGGGCCATTTTAGTACAGTGAACTCATTGTCATGTTCAAGAAACCAATTTGAAATGATTCGAGCTTTGTGACATGGTGCATTATCCTGCTGGAAGTAGCCATCAGAGGATGGATACATGTTCTCATTCTGTTTACGCCAAGTTCGGACTCTACCATTTGAATGTCTCAACAGAAATCGAGACTCATCAGACCAGGCAACATATTTCCAGTCTTGAACAGTCCAATTTTGGTGAGCTCGTGCAAATTGTAGCCTCTTTTTCCTATTTGTAGTGGAAATGAGTGGTACCCGGTGGGGTCTTCTGCTGTTGTAGCCCATCCGCCTCAAGGTTGTGCGTGTTGTGGCTTCACAAATGCTTTGCTGCATACCTCGGTTGTAACGAGTGGTTATTTCAGTCAACGTTGCTCTTCTATCAGCTTGAATCAGTCGGCCCATTCTCCTCTGACCTCTAGCATCCACAAGGCATTTTTGCCTACAAGACTGCCGCATACTGGATGTTTTTCCCTTTTCACACCATTCTTTGTAAACCCTAGAAATGGTTGTGCGTGAAAATCCCAGTAACTGAGCAGATTGTGAAATAGTCAGACCGGCCCGTCTGGCACCAACAACCATGCCACGCTCAAAGTTGCTTAAATCACCTTTCTTTCCCATTCTGACATTCAGTTTGGAGTTCAGGAGATTGTCTTGACCAGGACCACCCCCCTAAATGCATTGAAGAAACTGCCATGTGATTGGTTGACTAGATAATTGCATTAATGAGAAATAGAACAGGTGTTCCTAATAATTCTTTAGGTGAGTGTATATATTATATATATATATATATATATATATATATATACACACAAATACACTCTGCATACATACATACAGACCCGCACTATCAATATAATGAAGGGAGAAGAAATTATTTTTAAACTTACCCGTATTTTTCGCCCTGTAAGACGCTCCGGCCCATAAGATGCACCTAGGTTTTAGAGAGGGACAATAAGAAAAAAATATTTTTCATTACACCTGAGTTCAGACCACTAATCAGACCCCTAATGTTAATCAAACTTCAGCTGACAGCCCCTATAAGACCCCCAATGTTAATAAGACCTCAGATCAGACCCCAATGTGAATGACCCTCAATCAGACCTCAGATAAGAGCCCCAGTGCCTCAAATCAGCCCCCAGTGCCTTATATCAGCCCCCAGTGTCTCATATCAGCCCCCAATGCCCCTCTTCAGCCCCCCAGTGCCTCATATCAGTCCACAGTGCCCCTCTTCAGCCCCCCAACAGCCTCTCTTCAGCCCCCAGTGCATCATATCAGCCCCTAGTGCCTTATATCATCCCCCAGTGCCCCTCTTCAGCCCCCAGTGCCCCTCTTCAGCCCCCCAGTGCCTCATATTATCAGCCCCCAGTGCCTCATATCAGCCTCCCAGTGCCTCATATCAGCCCCCAGTGCCTCATATCAGCCCCCAGTGCCCCTCTTCAGCTCCCAAGTGCCCCTCTTTAGCCCCCCAGCAGCCTCTCTTCAGCCCCACAGCAGCCTATCTTCAGCCCCCAGTGCCTCATATCAGCCCCCAGTGCCTCTATCAGCCCCCAAATAAAATAAAAATAAAAACACTTACCGTTCCTGGTCCGGATGCCGCCACCTCTCACCGCCCCCACTCGGTAATCTTCTTGTACAGTCTGCTGTGTGGGCCTTCACAGTGGAGCGCCGAGGACCAGGAAGAAAGAGGTGAGTATAGTGCTTTCAACGCTTCCCGGCCCTGACAGAACCCCGAGTCGGCTTGATTAGGGTGTGCCCAGGCACACCCGGCACACCCCGTGCGCACGCCTATGATCCTGCGTCAAACAGTCAACTGATCTGCACATGCGCAAGATTTTGGTGAGGTGCAGGAAGACCAGTAGTATTGGTTAGCTTCTGACATCGCAGAGGAGGGGCCATTAATGAAAGAGCAAGGACTGGGACTAGGAACTTGTGTAAAGGTAGACCTGGGCTCTTCAAGAAGATGGACCTGGTCTCTTCATGGAAGTGGGCTTGGGCTCCAGCAGCCTTTAATCACACCCCACCGGGCGCTTGGAAGGCTGATTAGTAGAGTTGAGCGAACACCTGGATGTTCGGGTTCGAGAAGTTCGGCCGAACTTCCCGGAAATGTTCGGGTTCGGGATCCGAACCCGATCCGAACTTCGTCCCGAACCCGAACCCCATTGAAGTCAATGGGGACCCGAACTTTTGGGCACTAAAAAGGCTGTAAAACAGCCCAGGAAAGAGCTAGAGGGCTGCAAAAGGCAGCAACATGTAGGTAAATCCCCTGCAAACAAATGTGGATAGGGAAATGAATTAAAATAAAAATAAAAAAAATAAAAATGAACCAATATCAATTGGACAGAGGTCCCATAGCAGAGAATCTGGCTTCACGTCAGCAGAGAATCAGTCTCTTCATGCCATAGCAAAGAATCTGGCTTCATGTCAGCAGAGAATCAGTCTCTTCATGCCATAGCAGAGAATCTGGCTTCATGTCAGCGCAGAATCAGTCTTCATGTCATAGCAGAGAATCAGGCTTCACGTCACCCACCACTGGAACAGGCCACTGTCACACATTTAGGCCCCGGCACCCAGACAGAGGAGAGCGGTCCCGTAACAGAGAATCTGGCCTTATGTCAGCGCAGAATCTGTCTTCATGTCATAGCAGAGAATCAGGCTTCACGTCACCCACCACTGGAACAGGCCACTGTCACACATTTAGGCCCCGGCACCCAGACAGAGGAGAGCGGTCCCGTGACAGAGAATCTGGCCTTATGTCAGCGCAGAATCTGTCTTCATGTCATAGCAGAGAATCAGGCATCACGTCACCCACCACTGGAACAGGCCACTGTCACACATTTAGGCCCAGGCACCCAGGCAGAGGAGAGAGGTCCCGTAACAGAGAATCTGGCCTTATGTCAGCGCAGAATCTGTCTTCATGTCATAGCAGAGAATCAGGCATCACGTCACCCACCACTGGAACAGGCCACTGTCACACATTTAGGCCCAGGCAGAGGAGAGAGGTCCCGTAACAGAGAATCTGGCCTTATGTCAGCGCAGAATCTGTCTTCATGTCATAGCAGAGAATCAGGCTTCACGTCACCCACCACTGGAACAGGCCACTGTCACACATTTAGGCCCCGGCACCCAGACAGAGGAGAGCGGTCCCGTAACAGAGAATCTGGCCTTATGACAGCGCAGAATCTGTATTCATGTCATAGCAGAGAATCAGGCTTCACGTCACCCACCACTGGAACAGGCCACTGTCACACATTTAGGCCCAGGCACCCAGGCAGAGGAGAGAGGTCCCGTAACAGAGAATCTGGCCTTATGTCAGCGCAGAATCTGTATTCATGTCATAGCAGAGAATCAGGCTTCACGTCACCCACCACTGGAACAGGCCACTGTCACACATTTAGGCCCCGGCACCCAGACAGAGGAGAGCGGTCCCGTAACAGAGAATCTGGCCTTATGTCAGCGCAGAATCTGTATTCATGTCATAGCAGAGAATCAGGCTTCACGTCACCCACCACTGGAACAGGCACTGTCACACATTTAGGCCCAGGCACCCAGGCAGAGGAGAGAGGTCCCGTAACAGAGAATCTGGCCTTATGTCAGCGCAGAATCTGTATTCATGTCATAGAAGAGAATCAGGCTTCACGTCACCCACCACTGGAACAGGCCACTGTCACACATTTAGGCCCAGGCACCCAGGCAGAGGAGAGAGGTCCCGTAACAGAGAATCTGGCCTTATGTCAGCGCAGAATCTGTCTTCATGTCATAGCAGAGAATCAGGCTTCACGTCACCCACCACTGGAACAGGCCACTGTCACACATTTAGGCCCCGGCACCCAGACAGAGGAGAGCGGTCCCGTAACAGAGAATCTGGCCTTATGACAGCGCAGAATCTGTATTCATGTCATAGCAGAGAATCAGGCTTCACGTCACCCACCACTGGAACAGGCCACTGTCACACATTTAGGCCCAGGCACCCAGGCAGAGGAGAGAGGTCCCGTAACAGAGAATCTGGCCTTATGTCAGCGCAGAATCTGTCTTCATGTCATAGCAGAGAATCAGGCTTCACGTCACCCACCACTGGAACAGGCCACTGTCACACATTTAGGCCCCGGCACCCAGACAGAGGAGAGCGGTCCCGTAACAGAGAATCTGGCCTTATGTCAGCGCAGAATCTGTATTCATGTCATAGCAGAGAATCAGGCTTCACGTCACCCACCACTGGAACAGGCCACTGTCACACATTTAGGCCCAGGCACCCAGGCAGAGGAGAGAGGTCCCGTAACAGAGAATATGGCCTTATGTCAGCGCAGAATCTGTATTCATGTCATAGAAGAGAATCAGGCTTCACGTCACCCACCACTGGAACAGGCCACTGTCACACATTTAGGCCCAGGCACCCAGGCAGAGGAGAGAGGTCCCGTAACAGAGAATCTGGCCTTATGTCAGCGCAGAATCTGTCTTCATGTCATAGCAGAGAATCAGGCTTCACGTCACCCACCACTGGAACAGGCCACTGTCACACATTTAGGCCCCGGCACCCAGACAGAGGAGAGCGGTCCCGTAAAAGAGAATCTGGCCTTATGTCAGCGCAGAATCTGTTTTCATGTCATAGCAGAGAATCAGGCTTCACGTCACCCACCACTGGCAACAGGCCACTGTCACACATTTAGGCCCAGTCACCCAGGCAGAGGAGAGAGGTCCCGTAACAGAGAATCTGGTCTTATGTCAGCGCAGAATCTGTATTCATGTCATAGCAGAGAATCAGGCTTCACGTCACCCACCACTGGAACAGGCCACTGTCACACATTTAGGCCCAGGCACCCAGGCAGAGGAGAGAAGTCCCGTAACAGAGAATCTGGCCTTATGTCAGTGCAGAATCTGTCTTCATGTCATAGCAGAGAATCAGGCTTCACGTCACCCACCACTGGAACAGGCCACTGTCACACATTTAGGCCCAGGCAGAGGAGAGAGGTCCCGTAACAGAGAATCTGGCCTTATGTCAGCGCAGAATCTGTCTTCATGTCATAGCAGAGAATCAGGCTTCACGTCACCCACCACTGGAACAGGCAACTGTCACACATTTAGGCCCATGCAGAGGAGAGAGGTCCCGTAACAGAGAATCTGGTCTTATGTCAGCGCAGAATCTGTCTTCATGTCATAGCAGAGAATCAGGCTTCACGTCACCCACCACTGGAACAGGCCACTGTCACACATTTAGGCCCAGGCAGAGGAGAGAGGTCCCGTAACAGAGAATCTGGCCTTATGTCAGCGCAGAATCTGTCTTCATGTCATAGCAGAGAATCAGGCTTCACGTCACCCACCACTGGAACAGGCCACTGTCACACATTTAGGCCCAGGCAGAGGAGAGAGGTCCCGTAACAGAGAATCTGGCCTTATGTCAGCGCAGAATCTGTCTTCATGTCATAGCAGAGAATCAGGCTTCACGTCACCCACCACTGGAACAGGCCACTGTCACACATTTAGGCCCAGGCACCAAGTCAGTGGTGTAGTACAATCGATATGAACCACATGAAGTTTCACCAAATATCCAGTCTGCAGGTTTGCAATAGGGTCATACCAATATACAGGAGCTGCAGCAATGATCACTTGTTAAATATAGTTCCATATATTCATAAGCTGTTAGCAGAGAGTCAGGACATGCTAAATAAACCTCTTCAAATGTGCTATTAGATAACTGAGGAAAGTTTTAACAGACAGAGTCTTTACAGTGGACTCTTCCAGAAAGCCCCCTGTGTATTCTGCTACTTGGTTTGGTCTCCTCAGTGCAGACATTTACTGTGAAGGAGGTAGGATCTCTGTCTAAGTTCTCTAAAGCTAAAGTTCATTTATCTATTGTAAAAAGTTATAATATATACCCATAATAGTTCTGTAGAATGTAAAGAGGTGACTGTATGTTTTTTAGCAGCCTTTAAACCCTGCAGCACATGCTAGGCTGAGTAGATGATGTACAGTTAAAGAGACATGTGTTCTTCCTAAAATGGCATGCTGTATTCCAGGTCACCCTGCTGCAATATCTTTGTAAATTATTTTCTCTTGTTCATTTTTCTGTATGCTTTGTTATATCCTGTAACATGTATGTGGGAATGTAATATAATGACTGCCTGTTATGATATAGGTGGGCTGGTGACCTGGCTGTATACCACATAGTGGCAGTGTTTCCCTGTTGTATTACAGGCTCCAGCCAAGTGCACTACACCTCAATAAAGCTTTAAACCACAGAAGACCTGAGTGTCGTCCCTTAGAGTCCACTTAGAGTTTATGCCTGGAGGAGCTGGTGACCGAGTGAGTGTGAAAGCTGGAGGTGTCGCAGATGGTGCAAGGAAAAGAGGGTTACATTTGGTGCCGTGACTCGGATGTCATCATTCTGCTCAAAGTGACCAGTGAAGATACCTAAAGTCACCAGTGTGCGAGTTCTGAGGTGATTGTGCCACGGCGGAGCTGCTAGGCGGCAGATTGACCTTATTAGCGGTTTATATCCTCTCAGGAATAGAAGATGAGTGGACGAGCCAGAGCCCGCGGAAGAGCACGTGCCAGGGGGCAGCCCAGCCAAGGACAGCCTGGACAGGAGCAAGAGGCTCAAGAACCTAGACGCATTGAAAGACCCCAGCAGCCACCAGCCGAGCCTTTGCTTGTGTGAAGAGGGCGCCAGAGAGGCCCGCCAGTAGTGGAGAGACCTCCGACTGATGTTCTGCAGCTTTCAGCTGGATTTCAGGACACATCCCTCGTAGAACGGGGTGGCCGCAGGCGTGACTTCCATGACCTTGGAGTGAACACCCGGCAGACCATTGAATAGAAATGTGAGACCTGTTTTTTTTTTTTGCACTGTGTGACAGGTTAAGGTTTAATCACAGAATCAGACTTCTATCTGCACGGTAGCGTGTGTCTTAGGTTTTTCTGAATGACACTATCAGTACCTTCAATGTAAGATATCCTTTTTGGGATAGATTTCAAGTAGGCCTCAAATACCAGAAATTAGTTATTTTGAGAATGGCAAATTTGGGAATGCTTTTTCAACCCAGAACAAAAAGTCTGCTTTGACGGTCACTACAAATAACTTGACCAGCTAAAACTGTGCAGATTTGGTTGAATAGAGATGTGAGACCTGTTTTTTTTTGCGCTGTGTGACAGTTATAGGTTTAATCACAGAATGACACTTCTATCAGCACGCTAGCGTGTGTCTTAGGTTTTTCTGAATGACACTATCAATAACTTCAATGTAAGATTTTCTTTTTGGATAGATTTCAAGTAGGCCTCAAATACCACAAACTAGTTATTTTCAGAATGGCAAATTTGGGAATGCTTTTTCAACCCAGAACAAAAAGTCTGCTTTGACGGTCACTACAAATAACTTGACCAGCTAAAACTGTGCAGATTTGGTTGAATAGAGATGTGAGACCTGTTTTTTTTTGCGCTGTGTGACAGTTATAGGTTTAATCACAGAATGACACTTCTATCAGCACGCTAGCGTGTGTCTTAGGTTTTTCTGAATGACACTATCAATAACTTCAATGTAAGATTTTCTTTTTGGGATAGATTTCAAGTAGGCCTGAAACACCACAAACTAGTTATTTTCAAAATGGCAAATTTGGGAATGCTTTTTCAACCCAGAACAAAAAGTCTGCTTTGACGGTCACTACAAATAACTTGACCAGCTAAAACTGTGCAGATTTGGTTGAATAGAGATGTGAGTCCTGTTTTTTTTTGCGCTGTGTGACAGTTATAGGTTTAATCACAGAATGACACTTCTATCAGCACGCTAGCGTGTGTCTTAGGTTTTCTGAATGACACTATCAATAACTTCAATGTAAGATTTTCTTTTTGGGATAGATTTCAAGTAGGCCTCAAATACCACAAACTTGTTATTTTCAGAATGGCAAATTTGGGAATGCTTTTTCAACCCAGAACAAAAAGTCTGCTTTGACGGTCACTACAAATAACTTGACCAGCTAAAACTGTGCAGATTTGGTTGAATAAAGATGTGAGACCTGTTTTTTTTTTGCGCTGTGTGACAGTTATAGGTTTAATCACAGAATGACACTTCTATCAGCACGCTAGCGTGTGTCTTAGGTTTTTCTGAATGACACTATCAATAACTTCAATGTAAGATTTTCTTTTTGGGATAGATTTCAAGTAGGCCTGAAATACCACAAACTAGTTATTTTCAGAATGGCAAATTTGGGAATGCTTTTTCAACCCAGAACAAAAAGTCTGCTTTGACGGTCACTACAAATAACTTGACCAGCTAAAACTGTGCAGATTTGGTTGAATAGAAATGTCAGGTCTATTTTTTAGGCGCTGGGTGACAGGCTCAACTTGCCCCTGATGTAATATATGGCCAAAAAATAACCACACTGTTGATGGTTAAATGCACTTGGGTGACACAGGCTCAGCCTGCAGCTGATGTAGTATATGGCCAAAAAATAATCAGACTGTTGATGGTTAAATGCACTTGGGTGAAACAGGCTCAGCCTGCAGCTGATGTAGTATATGGCCAAAAAATAACCAGACTTTTGATGGTTAAATGCACTTCGGTGACACAGGCTCAGCCTGCAGCTGATGTAGGATATAGCACAAAATAACCACACTATCGATGGTTAAATACACTTGGTGATAGCTTGTGCTGGCGCACCACAAGTCACAAAATGGCCGCCGATCACCCCAGAAAAAAAGTGATCTAAAAACGCTCTGGGCAGCCTCAAAAAAGTGAGCAAGTCAATAATAGCACTTCAATGATCCACAGCTGCAGATCGATCACAGAATGAAGTCTTTTGGAGGAGTTAATCTGCCTAATCTCGCCCTAACGTCGCAGCTGCAACCTCTCCCTATGCTTGAATCAGCAGAGTGACGTGCAGCGCTACGTGACCCAAGCTTATATAGAGGCTGGGTCACATGCTGCACTGGCCAATCACAGCCATGCCAATAGTAGGCAAGGCTGTGATGGCCTCTTGGGGCAAGTAGTATGACGCTTGTTGATTGGCTGCTTTGCAGCCTTTCAAAAAGCGCCAAGAGAGCGCCGAACACCGAACCCGAACCCGGACTTTTACGAAAATGTTCGGGTTCGGGTCCGTGTCACGGACACCCCAAAATTCGGTACGAACCCGAACTATACAGTTCGGGTTCGCTCATCCCTACTGATTAGCATATCACACAAACTTCATTTTCTGGTGACCAGAATTAACGATATCCCTAACAAAGATATAGTTGTGATGATGTTAAACTGACCTATCATGCATTGCCATTTGTTAGATATTTTTGAAAGAACTGATTGATTCCTTTTAAGATTAATCAGTTAAAAACTAATGACATCAACTTATCTTTTTAGATCAGCTGTAGACCAAAAGAACATGTAAACTGGTTCCCAATAAAAGTCATGTTGTCCTGGTTGTTTTTGTCTCCCAAAAGTATCTCTTACTCTTCCAGTCTACCCTGTTCTCCTCCTTAGAGATAACAGTACCTCTAGTGAACAGAAACTCTCCCTTGTGGGTTTTCTTTGTCATTTAGTAATTTATCACGTAGACACATTTTAGAAGAAGGTCAACAATGCAGATTTATGGACTTTGCATGACCGAGATCTTTATCTCTTTCTTTCCCACCACAGTTTCCTCTTTGGAACAAGGTTTATTACATCTTGCATTCTTTCTCCCATCAAATGAAATGCTAGAAAAAGTGGAAGACACAACTGAATGCCATTGGTTTATATAGTCTATGTAGTTTTAGGCCGGGTTCACATCAGCATTGTGAACTCTGACACTTTAATCCCATCACTGTATCACTGTATCCGGCGTGCATGCCGGCCTTCAAAAATGCTACTTGCAATATTTTTTGTCCGGCCGAAAGTCGGCATATATGCCATAAAGTTGCCAAGTGCACATTGTTAACCGCTATGCCGAATACGGTGAATTCCGGCAATCTGTTCCTGCACCGGAACAGATTGCTAGAGTTCACAGCGCAGATGTGAACCCAGACTTAGACTCTGCCCATTATGTAGGTCACATCATAAGTAATGAGCAGCTTAAAATTTAAAGCAGAACATTGTAGACGTTCCTCCAGATATACCCTATGCAGCATCCCCCTTGTCCTTCTATGGGGGGTGTCCTTATATCATGTGATTTTCATCAACATCAACTCACATTGAGCTGTATTTTGTTGGACCCCATGGGTCCAATTGAGCCCAGTTCCCACTATTGTGTCAGAATTTGGCCTAGCAGAGAATCCTCATTGTGACCATGTGTGGGACTGGCCTTCCAGAAACTGCCATTTGTGTCTCTGATTTATAGGGACTGTGTCCCTTTAAATGTATTTGTTATATTGTATTTAGTTTTGTATGTATATATCTATGATATATATTTGTATCTGAAATCAAGCATAAAATTGTATCTCATTTTTTAAGAGGACAGGTTAAAATCTCCTGCTCCTTGATTCAGACAAGTAAAAATAATCTCTTTTCTGCCGGTGCTTTTCTAGACTTAATTGTAACAATTAACACAGGGTACTGGCGTCCAGCCCAGCCGGGCATACATCGGTGACATCAAATCGCTATTCTGCCATTGTAATTATGACAATTGGGACATAATCAGCGTCACTTTGTCTATTACTGTATCATGCAGATTCTTTTTTAGATGGAAATGAGTTCTACAAATGATGATGGAAATGTTGCTTTCTTCCTAGTGTAATCTCAGTAATTAAATATTTGCATTGCTTTTCATATTTGTAATTATATGCCAGACAATATTGTTTTATTTTTCAAATCCACAAGAAAATAAATGAAATTTTTTTGCTTTTGGTGCACCGTGGTGAAATTGATGGAATGTTGGCACATGTCACAGGTGTTGTGTTCATGGACTATATCCATACATAAATGACTAAGAAGCCTAGAAATATCCATACAATCTAATTACACATAGCCAACAAACCCTACTAGGCCTTGTTAACTGCATTGGGATATTAAGTCCCCCTTTATGTTTCCCCATTATGTGTTCCCAAAACCTCCAACCCCTTTCCAGATGGGCATCAAAGATGTAGGTTCCATATTCAGGACTAGTGTTGAGCGGTATGTCCCATATTCGAATTCGCGAAATTTCGCGAATATTCGAAAGAATATTCGAAAAATATTTGCGAATATTCGAATTCGTTATTATTTCGCATATGCGATAATTCGATAATACATATTATGCGATACATTTAACACTAATCCTACAAGCGTCACTTCACTGTGTTGTTAGAATATACCATCGGATCTAAGTTTTCCATACGTTCGTGAAAACTCAGTTCCGATGGTATATTTTAACTAATGCGGCAGGGTTAATAGCATTTTTTTTTTTAAATTCGCCTATTAGCTGGCTGGATAATTCGCTTATTCGCTATATTCGTTTATTCGCTACATAACCACTTAAAATAATGTGATGCTATTGTTCGCACGCACGTGCGCGCGCATTATAGGCGTGGTTTATCGCAAGTACGTCAGGGTCAATAGCATTTTTCAAATATTCAAATATTCGCCTAACCGCTGCCTGTTAGATAATTTGCCTATTCGATATAGTCGCTTATTCGCTACATACACCACCTGTTAGTGTGTTGTGATTGTGCGTGCGCACGTGCGCGCACGCGCATTATAGGCGTGGTTTATCGCAAGTACGTCAACTCCATTTTAAGAGTGAATCTTCCTGAGAAGAGATAATGGTGGGCACAAAATTCCACGACGAAGAGGATGAACTCCTGCTAACCTTAAGTACAAAACTTCATGTCATAACATTTTGAACGCATGTTCGCACCATATCTGTATAGTATAGTAATTATTAAGCAATAGTATGTTTAATACTATATTCGCGCATGCGCAGTTATGCGGATATATATGCACACTAAATATAACTTTATTTTTAATCATGTCTGATTAGATAATCATCATTGTTGTAATAAGTATTGTTTTGACATCACAGCACTTTGTAAGAAGTATGTATGTATGTATGTATGGACAGCAAAAATGATGTTTTATTGTCTCAATGTTCAAAGAGCTATATTTTTTGAGAGATTTTCTTATGTAGGGTCTCATTTTTTGCGGGATGAGGTGACGGTGTTATTGGTACCATTTTGTGGGACATACGCGTTTTTGATCACTTGGTGTTGCACCTTTTGTGATGCAAGGTGACAAAAATTGCTTTTTTTTTTTTACGGTGTTTATCTGAGGGGTTAGCTCATGTGATATTTTTATAGAGCTGGTTTTTACGGACGCGGCAATACCTAATATGTATACTTTTTTTTATTTGTTTCACTTTAACACAATAATAGCATTTTTGAAACCCAAAAAATGATGTTTTAGTATCTCCCTGTTCTAAGAGCTATAGTTTTTTTATTTTTTGAGAGATTTTCTTATGTAGGGGCTAATTTTTTGCGGAATGAGGTGACTGTTTTATTGGTACCATTTTGTGGGTTATACGCGTTTTTGATCACTTGGTGTTGCACCTTTTGTGATGCAAGTTGACAAAAATTTTTTTTTTTTACACTGTTTTTTTTTTTTTTTTTACGGGGTTCACCCGAGGGGTTAGGTCATGTGATATTTTTATAGAGCTGGTTTTTACGGACGCGGCAATACCAAATATGTCTATTTTATTTAATTTTTTCTATTTTTAGAATAAAAAATCTATTCCTTATTTGGGGCCTTTTTTTTACATGTGAAACTTTTTTTTTATTTTATTTTTTCAACCCTTTATTTATTTATTTTTAATTTTACACTTTTCGTCCCCCATAAGGTCATACAAGACCTCTGGGGGACATTTACTTAACTTTTTCTTTTTTTTTTCACTGTTGATTTCTCCTGTAACTGGAGCTGACATAGTAGCCCCAGTTACAGGAGAAATACACCCCTAGAGAGGCTGTACAGCAGTATACAGCGCAGTACAGCCTCAGAGCAGGGCTGATCGAGGTCTCTGAGAGACCTCACACAGCTCCTGCACACTCCGGTCACGGCGGTCACATGACCGCCGGGCCGGAACAGGAAGCGCACAGCGCTTCCTTCTCTGCAGACACAGCGCTCGGTGAGCGCTGTGTCTGCAGCGATCGTGAAGGCAGGGACACCTGGGCACTGTCCCTGCCTCCTCTCTGGGTTGCCCTGCTGTCACTGACAGCGGGCAACCCGATCAGCAGCTGCACTTTCTGAACGGACGTTTTAAAACGTGGTTTCAGAAATAGAGGTCCACCTATAGGACGTTTATATCCTATGGGCGGACGGAAAGTGGTTAAAAACTCTCATAAGATAAGCATGGTCCTCACTGGAGTGAACTAGCGCATTTTTTTTGCAACTTTTTTAATAGTCCCAATAGTAAATCTGTCTAGAGATTCATCTACATAAGAAAACATGCCCACTGCGCAGTTTTAGCGTTTGCGCATTTTCTTGCAACTTTTTCACTCCATTATTCTGACTTGAGCTAATGATAAATCTGGCCCCATGTCTTATTTGTCTGGAGAAGAATTGAAAATTTCTTCCTGCCATTATTTGCTGGTTCATTTAGCGTTACCCAGGGTGCACCATGGGGAGGCGAACCAGCTGTACACCCCATATTGTACCGTCACTTATTAGACAGGTACATATCAGCTCAGCCGGCCAATATCCGATTGCTCAGACCCCACCCACATACAATCGCAATACAATCAGATCTTATAACGTGAACATTAAATATAATATTTCCACCTTCTAACAAATACTTTTTGCTGTGTTTTGGATGATATTTATTAATAATCCTTGTATTTCCTAAATTTTGTAATACATGTTTGCATCTTTATCCTGCAGCGCATGTTGTTGAAGGGTTATGACAGGACCCGGAAGCAGGCGGAGAAGAACGCGATTGTCGAGGGGGTCGTCAACGTTTTAAAAAAAAAATTTGGACGGACCCACGACAAAATGCAGATAGTTAAGAAGTGGTCGGATTTGAAAAGGAGGCACCCGGCCTGGGTCAAAGAGCTCAGTGAGAGAGTCTGCCCTGGTACTTATTTTTTTTAGCACCCGTTACAAATTATTACTTATTTTTACCTGTTGTGAAACATAGCAAATCATCCTTTAAGCTCATACATCTCTCCCTCGCTGTGAGTGTATATATATATATATTTATCCACACAGCGCGGTAGTGATGTATGATGTAACCGGCTGATTTTGTACTTTGCACACACACATAATAATAAATATATGTGTGTGTGTATATCTAGATAAACAGCAATCATCAATCTGTATTAGGGCTGTTTCACACGAGCGGATGCCGTGCGTGACATCCGCTGCGTGAATGACAGCCAAGACCCGATGCGGACAGCAGAGGCACGGAGCATTAACATGACTGATAATGCTCCGTGCCTCTCTGTGATCTCTTTACTACAAAATCACAGTGACAACTTTATCTCGCTGTGATTTCGTAGTAAAGAGGTCACAGAGAGGCACGGAGCATTATCAGTCATGTTAATGCTCCGTGCTTCTGCTGTCCGCATCGGGTCTTGGCTGTCATTCACGGAGCGGATGTCACGCACGGCATCTGCTCGTGTGAAACAGCCCTTAGGCCCCTTTCACACGGACGGATTAGGTCCAGATACGTCCAGGGTGTGTTCAGTGAAACTCGCACTATTTTGCAATAAAGTTGAGTCAGTTTAATCTGCGATTGCATTCAGTTTTTTTACACGCGGGTGCAATGCGTTTTGATGCGTTTTTCACGCGCGTGATAAAAAACTTCAGGTTTAGACACAACATCTCTTAGCAACCATCAGTGAAAAACGGATCACACCCCCACTTGCTTGCGGATGCAATGCGTTTTTCACGCAGCCCCATTCACTTCTATGGGGCCAGGGCTGCTTGAAAAACGCAGAATATAGAACATGCTGCGATTTTCATGCAACGCAGAACTGATACGTCAAAAACAACGCTCATGTACACAGACCTATTGAAATGAATGGGTCAGGATTCAGTGTGGGTGCTATTCTTTCTCGTAACGCATTGCACCCGCGCGGAAAACTTGCTCGTGTGAAAGGAGCCTTACAATAAAAGTCCCCATCCATCATTACATTACATACATCCCCCACTTAGGTTAGTTTCACAATAGCGGCATGGACGTCGCTAGGCTGTTCCCTCATGTGAACAGCTTGTCGGATCCGTCCTGCCGCTAGTTTACGTGTGGCCCCATACTACAGCTCCATCACCATTGACTTTCAAGGGATCGTGGCGTTATTCCTGGGCATGAACATCTGCAAACCATGCCGACATGTTCTAGTTTTATTCTGTGCACCTCTCAGCATGGTTTATCGTTGTAGCCTTGGTATGACGCCCCGTTCCCACTACAGTCAATGGGTCCGGAGCGGTATTCCTGAGCCACACGTACACTAGCGGCAGGACGGATCCGAGGTTCCAGAGCTCTCTGCTGCTATTGTGAAAATAGCCTTACTTAGCATTTATTATTAGTTCTGAGCTGTTTCTCTAAGGGCCCATTCACAAGTGCTCAATTTCATAATTTATTTTTCTGAACTGACTTGAGGACCCATTCATCTCTAAGGGGGCCGCACGATGTGCGTCCCGTCTCCAGAAAAGCGGACCCGCACTTCTGGATCCACATATCAGTTCTTTAAAAAAAATGAACGAATATATTTTTGCACTAAATATAACTTCATCTTTTATGATGTCTGATTAGATATTCATCATTGTTGTAATAAGTATTGTTTTGCCATCACAGCACTTTTTATTTAGCAAGTATGTATGTATGTATGGGCAGCAAAGAAATATCAAGCACATGCACATTGCATATACATTTTCCTACCACACACTGTATACCACATACAAACACATAGTCTATTTATTAGAGTTTATGTCTTATTGGTCTGGAGAAAAACTAAAAATTTCTTCCTGCCATTATTTGCTGGTTCATTTAGCGTTACCCAGGGTGCACCACGGGGAGGCGAACCAGCTGTACACCCCATACCGTACCGTCACTTCACTAGACAGGTACATCTCTGCTCAGCCGGCCAATATCCGATTGCTCAGACCCCACCCACAATCGCAATACAATCCGATCTTAAAACGTGAACATTAAATATAATATTTACACCTTCTAACAAATACTTTTTGCTGTATTTTGGATGATATTTATTAATAATCCTTGTATTATTGTCCTCAATTGAGGCCAAGAATAGTCATATTATATTATTGCCATTGACGTGCGGTCTTCAAAATGCGTCACGCACATTGCCGGTGTCCTTTTTTTTTTTTTTTTGTGTGGGTGGATAAGAAAAACACATTACGGACGTTTAAATTGAGCCTAAATCCAAACGTTGTGTGATTACAGGGCTTCCAGTGGCAACGGTCCGCCGCCGTCTAACCACGGCGGATTTCGATCTGGTGGAGGTCTCCGCTGGGGAGGAGGAGGAGGAGGATGAGCAGGCGGGCCCCTCCCACAGTCTTAGAGGTGCCACCAACCCACCTGATGTGGGGAATGTTGTGGAGGTGGCATCTGATGAACCCGGACCCTCTGAAGGGCCGAAAACATCTTGCCCAGCTCCTGCAGAGGAGGATATGCCCACCCCAGCTCCTGAGGAAGACGATCAGGCGTTGGTCACCACCCCGCACCAGGAGGGTAAATATGTGCACACATCATTGTAATTATGTATACATCACATATTTAGAAACATTAACCCTCAGTACCCAATGCCCATTTTTACTTTAACGCTAATTAAAAATTTTTTTACAGACACCTAACACTGTCTGGCTATCTATTTAGGTACCGTATTACACTAATACAGGCACAGCAGTAATGACAGATTTAGCTGAATATAAATGTGAGGCCTATTTTTTAGGCGCTGTGTGACAGGTATACGTTTAATCACAGAATTAGACTTGTATCTGCACGGTAGCGTGTGTGTTAAGTTTTGCAGAATGACCCTATCAGCACCTTGAATCTAATATACCCTTTTAGGGATAGATTTAAAGTAGGCCTGATACAGCAGAAACCACTAATTTTGAGAATGGCAAATTTGGGAATAGTTTTTCAACCCAGAACAAAAACTGTGCTTTTATGGTCACTACAAATAACTTGACCAACTAAAACTGTACAGATTTGGATGAATATAAATGTGAGGCCTATTTTTTAGGCGCTGGGTGACAGGCTCAGCTTGCCCCTGATGTAGTATATGTCCAAAAAATAACCACACTATTGATGGTTAAATGCACTTGATGAAAGCTTGACCTTGATGTAGGATATAGCAAAAAATAACCACACTATTGATGGTTAAATGCACTTGGTGGTAGCTTGTGCTGGCGCACCACAAGCCACAAAATGGCCGCCGATCACCCCAGAAAAAAGTGACTGAAAAACGCTCTGGGCAGCCTAAAAACACTGAGCGATTGAATATCAGCACTTCAATGATCCACAGCTGGAGATCGATCACAGAATGAAGTCTTTTGGAGGAGTTAATCTGCCTAATCTCGCCCTAACGTCGCAGCAGCAACCTCTCCCTATGCTTGAATCAGCAGAGTGACGTGCAGCACTACGTGACCCAAGATTATATAAATGACTCTTATTGTTAATTGATATATTTATTTCTTGTGTTTTCATAACAGTAACAAAGAAAATTTCGGAAAGAATTGCTCTAATGAAAAAGAGGCAAAAGAAAATAAAGCAATTACGAGCCCAGATCCGCAAATCACTCATAATGGTTCAAGAATTTGAAGGCCAATATGAGGAGGACCTAAAGTACATCGCAAGCTTGCAGGAACAAATGCAAAAGTTGCCATAATTTAATTATAATATTTTTTTTATTAAAAAAGTTTTCTGAAGTTATATTGATTCCATACTTATTTTTCTATAAGGTTATGTTTTTGTATCATTTTAACTGCAGAGTTATCAGTAAAGGAGCCTTTAGTCCACGTTGAAAGTCAGCAGGGTTCGGACAGACAACAGCAGTAGGTACATCTTAATAGTGTAGTATAAGGCCTACACATAAATAATTTTTTCTTGACAGCAGCAGCAGGTAGTGTTGTATTATGAGGCATATACATAACAAATCAACTTGATCAAGACAGCAGCAGCAGGTAGAGCTAATGTATTCTGAGGGCTACAAGTCACTTTTAAATGTACAGCAGCAGCAGATATTTATAGTTTTGTATTATGAGGTATATACATAACAAATCAACTTGATCAGGACAGCAGCAGCAGCAGGTATATCTAACGTTGTATTCTGAGGCATACAAGTCAGCTTCATCTGGACAGCAGCAGTAGGTAAAGTTAACATTTTCGGTTGATTAGTAAATAGAAAAATCAACTTTATCAGGACAGCTGACGTGTTGTATAAGGACTTCACATAGCTACCAAAGGACAAACAACTAGCTTGACATAACTCTGTATGATCATGACAGACAGCATCTGCAGCTGGTAGATATTAAAGGTCGAGTATAAGACCTAAACATATCTCATCCTAACTCAGCAGGACAGGCAGCAGCAGGTAATGTGGATTCTCAAAAGGCTGAATGCTAACTCGCCGTGATCAGAACAGACAGCATCAGAATCCGCAGTAGTTAGATATTAACAGTGGATTATACGGCCTACACATAACTCTCAATGATCAGGAGAATAGAAGCAGTCATTGCTAACGGTGGAGTATAATGACCACACAGAACTCTGAAGTATCAGGCCAAGATCAGCATGCAGTTGGTAAGTTAAAGTAGTATTCTAATTACTACACAAAGTTTGGCATAACTAAGCAGTAATAGAGAGTGTCAGGTTATAATATTGCAGCAGACCAAATTTTGTAACAGATGGGGCTGTGGAAGAGCGATTATAAAAGTATTTAAAAAAAGATTCAACACCCAACTACAGCATGTGTATTCATCGCTTATATATACACTGTTGTCCAACAAAAATAAAATATTTAGAGCAAAAAAAAATTAACAGTTCATTATTATTATTATATGCTATTGAAAAGCCCAATATATCATTGTACACTGCTCAAAAAAATAAAGGGAACACTTAAACAACACAATGTAACTCCAAGTCAATCACACTTCTGTGAAATCAAACTGTCCACTTAGGAAGCAACACTGAGTGACAATCAATTTCACATGCTGATGTGCGAATGGAATAGTCAACAGGTGGAAATTATAGGCAATTAGCAAGACACCCCCAATAAATGAGTGGTTCTACAGGTGGTGACAACAGACCACTTCTCAGTTCCTATGCTTCCTGGCTGATGTTTTGGTCACTTTTGAATGCTGGCGGTGCTTTCACTCTAGTGGTAGCATGAGACGGACTCTACAACCCACACAAGTGGCTCAGGTAGTGCAGCTTATCCAGGATGGCACATCAATGCGAGCTGTGGCAAGAAGGTTTGCTGTGTCTGTCAACGTAGTGTCCAGAGCATGGAGGCGCTACCAGGAGACAGGCCAGTACATCAGGAGATGTGGAGGAGGCCGTAGGAGGGCAACAACCCAGCAGCAGGACCGCTACCTCCGCCTTTGTGCAAGGAGGAACAGGAGGAGCACTGCCAGAGCCCTGCAAAATGACCTCCAGCAGGCCACAAATGTGCATGTGTCTGCTCAAACGGTCAGAAACAGACTCCATGACGGTGATATGAGGGCCCAACGTCCATAGGTGGGGGTTGTGCTTACAGCACAACACCGTGCAGGACGTTTGGCATTTGCCAGAGAACACCAAGATTGGCAAATTCGCCACTGGCGCCCTGTGCTCTTCACAGATGAAAGCAGGTTCACACTGAGCACATGTGACAGAGTCTGTAGACGCCGTGGAGAACGTTGTGCTGCCTGCAACATCCTTTAGCATGACCGGTTTGGCATTGGGTCAGTAATGGTGTGGGGTGGCATTTCTTTGGAGGGCCGCACAGCCCTCCATGTGCTCGCCAGAGGTAGCCTGAATGCCATTAGGTACCGAGATGAGATCCTCAGACCCCTTTTTAGACCATATGCTGGTGCGGTTGACCCTGGGTTCCTCCTAATGAAAGACAATGCTAGACCTCATGTGGCTGGAGTGTATCAGCAGTTCCTGCAAGACGAAGGCATTGATGCTATGGACTGGCCCGCCCGTTCCCCAGACCTGAATCCAATTGAGCACATCTGGGACATCATGTCTCGCTCTATCCACCAACGTCAAGTTGCACCACAGACTGTCCAGGAGTTGGCAGATGCTTTAGTCCAGGTCTGGGAGGAGATCCCTCAGGAGACCATCCGCCACCTCATCAGGAGCATGCACAGGCGTTGTAGGGAGGTCATACAGGCACGTGGAGGCCACACACACTACCGAGCCTCATTTTGACTTGTTTTAAGGACATTACATCAAAGTTGGATCACCCTGTAGTGTGTTTTTCCACTTTAATTTTGAGTGTGACTCCAAATCCAGACCTCCATGGGTTGAAAAATTTGATTTCCATTTTTTAATTTTTGTGTGATTTTGTTGTCAGCAGATTCAACTATGAGCAGTGTACAATAAATCATTTATCTAAAAGAAAAACGTAATTTATAATAGAAAATTATTGTTTAACGCACATTAATTCTCCTTTGTGTGAACACACTATTACCTTTCAAATGTATTATTGAACAAAGCTTTAGATTACAAAATACAAATCTACATTAAAAATGTCTTATATATAGAGTATAAACCAAATTTTAACAAAAAATAAATTGATACTTTTAAAAAAGTATCTTATTATAAAAAAATTATCCAACTATCCATACTGTGATCCTAATTTCAACCTCAATAAGACAATATTGCATAGTAAAATTGTCTTAAGTTATATTATTATTTGTAAAAATTGTAAAGATCAAATGTGTCTGAAAAAAAAAAAATTGACGAGTCAACAAAGAAATAACTAGCATGAATCAGATATAGTGTCCGTTTGTTAAACTGGACATGTCGGAGCATAGCTTCGTCAATAAAGACATCAACATGTGATGCAATGAGTAGAATCACTCACAAAATGGTGACATGGCTTCAAGATTATTATACTGTCAGCAGTTAATTTTGAAAGATTACAATCTTGAATTATATTACACTTGCATGTGAAAATAATCATTATATAATTGTCAAGAAGTAAGATTACATATAAATGTATATATCTATATATACATGTGGCAATAACGCTCCATTACCAAAACCAGATTACCACACGGATGAGTATAACGCCAGTAACACCCAACCATGTAGAGAGGTCAACACGGAAGCCAGGCATCCTTTCCAGGACAACCGACAACACCATGTTAGAACCTAAGTCCGTATTAAAATAATAAATAAAACAAAAAACTTTTATTAGGTTTATCAATCAGTCTTGTACAATGTTAAGTGCACAAAACCTTTTGAAAATGGAAGCCCACATGCTGTCCCCACCTTGCTAAAGTAAGAACCACAACATGGACGCCAACAACCCAATTAAAGCAAAATTAAAATTTTTAAAATAAAATAAAATAAAATAAATTATTTTGGTGAATGAAGCGTAAAACCACATGAATGTATTAAACAAAAACGTTTTTATTCTATCTATATTCCAATCAAATTCTTGACAATATACGATGAATAGTGCACATTCGCAAATATTAAACATGAACACCATTTTATGAAAATAATAATACTCAATACTTGTCATATTACAAGGGCTAATAAGTGGTCCATGCTGGTTCTCCTTTGCATGATCTTGAAAAAAAAAATTCCACAGTTCGATTTTAATAATTTACTATATTTCTGACACATTACTTGGCTGCATTAGGCCAAACAGTAGCAGTGAAATAGTAACGCAACAGTAGAAGGCTTACAAATCAAAGGGCCAAACAATTAAGGATAACTACTGAAACTACCATTAAAATAGAAAAATCTGTTGTCTAAAGGCCACAGATAGCTAAACTAAACTCTGCAGGAACAGGGCAGACAAAAGCAGGTAAATGTAAACACCATAGTAAAAGCTCTACATTATTTTCGCCTAACCCTGCAGGATATGCAGCATCATAATTTAATGATAAAATTGAAGAATAAAGAGTAATTATAACTACATGTTCAGGATAGACAGATGCAGCATCAACAAGATGGAAGTTTGAAATGGTTGAGCATAAGGTCTAAACATAACTTGGCACAACTCAGTAGGAAATGCATAATCAACATTTAAATATAATGATGTAGTGTAAGGACTAAACCAAAATCAGCCTGATCAGCAAATTCAATAGCAGCATCAACAGGATGGAAGATGGAAAATGTCTAGTAAAAGGCCTAAACATAGCTCTGAATAACTTATCAGGACAGACAGCATCACGTTCAAAGTTGGCAGCAGCAATGTGTACTGCTGAATGGGAAATCAACAGGCCATGGTAACCCCATAACTGAAATATGACATGTCAGGCAACAGCACGTTCAAAGTTGGCAGCAGCAATGTGTACTGCTGAATGGGAAATCAACAGCAACAGGCCATGGTAAGCCCATAAATGAAATATGACATGTCAGTCAGCAGCAGGTTCAAAGTTGGCAGCAGCAATGTGTACTGCTTAATGGGAAACCAACAGGCCATGGTAAGCCCATAAATGAAATAAGACATTTTAGACAGCATCACGTTCAAAGTTGGCAGCAGCAATGTGTACTGCTGAATGAGAAATCAACAGGCCATGGTAAGCCCATAAATGAAATATGACATGTCAGTCAGCAGCAGGTTCAAAGTTGGCAGCAGCAATGTGTACTGCTGAATGGGAAACCAACAGGCCATGGTAAGCCCATAAATAAAATAAGACATTTTAGACAGCATCACGTTCAAAGTTGGCAGCAGCAATGTGTACTGCTGAATGGGAAATCAACAGGCCATGGTAAGCCCATAAATGAAATATGACATGTCAGTCAGCAGCAGGTTCAAAGTTGGCAGCAGCAATGTCTACTGCTGAATGGGAAACCAACAGGCCATGGTAAGCCCATAAATGAAATAAGACATTTTAGACAGCATCACGTTCAAAGTTGGCAGCAGCAATGTGTACTGCTGAATGGGAAATCAACAGGCCATGGTAAGCCCATAAATGAAATATGACATGTCAGTCAGCAGCAGGTTCAAAGTTGGCAGCAGCAATGTCTACTGCTGAATGGGAAACCAACAGGCCATGGTAAGCCCATAAATGAAATAAGACATTTTAGACAGCATCACATTCAAAGTTGGCAGCAGCAATGTGTACTGCTGAATGGGAAATCAACAGGCCATGGTAAGTCCATAAATGAAATATGACATGTCAGTCAGCAGCAGGTTCAAAGTTGGCAGCAGCAATATCTACTGCTGAATGGGAAACCAACAGGCCATGGTAAGCCCATAGTGCCCTCTGGCGTGTAGGAATCATCACACGGTTAGGCTGGCTGTGTAGCCGCAGTGTTCTGATACTGACTCAATATGCTTTAAAGAATAAATTGTTGACTACCGATGCATGCGGCGTGTCTATTTAATTTATCTTTAGTTTTTGGATTGGTAACAATCAATTTAAGTCAAATTACATAAAGAAAATTAATTAATCTAATAATATATCAAATCATTAAAATAAATAATAGTAAATAAAAGCTATAATTAAAAAGTAATATATACATCAATAATAAGATTTAATAATTCATCAATAATTTTATAATTCATACACAACAATAAATATAAATCAGACAAATTTCATAATTGAATATTTAGAATATCTAAATAAGTAAATATATAAATAAATATTTTTAATTTTTTTTTTAAAAAACAACGTTTTGGAGGGAGAGACAAGGAGAGGGATGGACAAGGGACCCTTCAACGGCCTGAACCGACAGCGGGGGACAAGAAGTCACTGCCGATCCAGGACTCGTTCATTTTAATGAATGTAAGTCTGTCCACTGACTCTGTGGACAGACAGGTCCGCTTGTCCGTGACCACCCCACCTGCCGCGCTAAATGTCCGCTCAGACAGTACGCTGGAGGGGTGGCAAGATAGTAACTCCAGCGGATACTGAGCGAGCTCACGGCAGGTGTCCAGCCTGGCAACCCAGTACTCCATGGGGTCGTCGGTGCTCATGCTGTCGGAAGCACCAACGGACCCCATGTAGTCTGCCACCATGCGGGCCAGCCGCTGGTGGTGACTGCTGCTGCTGCTGCTACTGGGTCGCGCAGACTGGTAGAACGACCGCATCTCACCCATAAGGTCACCTGCTCGGCTGGTGCTGCTGGGGCCAGCCACCTGCTGGGTGAGATGGGCGGGGAGAACTGGAGCGTGAGGCCGAGGGTTGGCCTGCTCCAGCCGCTTAATCAGACAGGCCCGCAGTTGATCCATCCGGGCCTGTCTACGGCAGGCTGGGATGAACTGCTCCAGTTTCCCCTTGCAGCGAGGGTCTAAAAGGGTGGCCAACCAATAATCTTCCCTCTCCTTGATTCTCTTGATCCGGGGGTCCCTCCGGAGGCATCGCAGCATGTGGGCAGCCATAGGGAAGAGGACAGCCCGCTGTGACTCTTCATGGATGCCCAGGACCATGACCTCTTGGTCCTCCTGCTGCTGTTGCTGATGCTCCCGGTTGGAGCTGCCCCACCCCCGGACTAACGGTGCCCCCAACACCGTCTCTCCCTCCTGAACAGGCCCAGACTCCTGGACGTCCACATCATCATCGTCCTCCTCCTGCTCCTCCTCCTCATCCTGGTGAAGCATTGCCTCCTCTTGCTCCACCAAGGCACTCTCCCCAGCCTCGAGCAGGCGATCTAGTGTCCTGTCCAGCAGGAACACTATGGGCAGCACGTCATTGAGGCCGACATGCTCCCCGCTGACCATCTTGGTCGCCTGCTCAAATGGGGCCAACACGTGGCAGACCTGCTGTATCTGCCCCCACTCCGCATTAGTGATGTATGGGAGTGGGTTGGTTGGCCCTGAAGTGCCTTGGTCCAGCAGGTATTCCCTCACCGCCCTTCGCTGCTCCCACAACCTCTCCAGCATGTGGAGGGTGGAGTTCCACCGCGTCACGCTGTCGACAATCAGCCTGTGAGGTGGCAGGCTGTTGTCCCGCTGCAGTCTGGACAGGGACGTGGCAGCAGTTGGGGAGCGTCTAAAGTGGCTGGCAATCCTCCGTACCCTTGGCACAATGTCACTCAACCCTTCGTATGTTCTGAGGAACTTCTGCACAACTAGGTTGAGGACATGTGCCATGCAGGGTACGTGGGTAAGACTGCCAGCCTGAAGGGCGGCGAGGAGGTTGCTGCCGTTGTCACAGACAACCATACCTGCCTGGAGCCTTCGGGGTGTCAGCCACTTCTGGACCTGAGCCTGTAGTGCGGCCAGAACATCAGGTCCAGTGTGTCTCCGTTCCCCTAAGCTCACAAGCTGGAGCACGGCCTGGCAGTGGACGTGCACCACACTTGCGTAGCTACGGGGACGCTTGCTGGGGGGCTCAGCAGCAGTGGAGACAGTGGCTTGTGAGGGGAGAGCAGCAGTTCTCCCCTGGACACCCCGGGGCGGCACCACAAAGTCAGATGCCGCCGTTCCCTCCCCGGCGCCTCGGAGGGAAACCCAATGGGCAGTAAAGCTGATATAGCGTCCCTGCCCATGCCTGCTGGTCCAAGCATTCATTGTCAGATGCACCCTGTCACTGACAGCATGATCCAGCGACAGGGATACATTCTGCACAATGTGCTGGTGTAGGGCAGGGACGCCAGTCCTGGCAAAGAAATGGCGGCTGGGGACACGCCATCTGGGTTGTGCCTGCTCCAACATCTGCCGGAATGGATTGCTGTCCACAAGATTGAAGGGCAGCAGATGTTGGGCGATAACCCTTGCCAGGAGCCCATTGAGTGAACGCACGCGTCGGTCCCCGGGGGCATAGGGCGCGGTGCGTTCAAAAAGGTCAGCAACCGTGGGCTGGCGCCGGACGGCAGTGGAGGACATAGAGGAGGGTGCGGTGGAGGCAGAGGTCTGGATGCCGGTACCAGTACCTCTAGGAGAGGGAGCGGGGGAGTGGGAACGCCTTGTTGGAAGTGGTTGGGGTGGCTGCAGAACAGTGGCAGGAGCTGCTGTCCCCTGCGCACTGCTGGTGGCGCCACTGCTGTGACCACCCCGCATCTGTTCCCACTCCCGCCAGTGGTTGACTCTCAGGTGCTGGGTGAGGGCAGTGGTACCCAGCCGAGCCGCAGACCTCCCTCTCCTCACCCTGGCATGGCACAGATTACAAATGCCAATTGTGGCATCATCTGGTGCCAGGGTGAAATAAGCCCAAACAGGCGACTTACGCACCACCCTCCTGTCAGATGGGGCGGTGCTGACTTGCGCCTGCTCGGGCTCGGTGCGGACAGGTGGAGGTGGCTGCTGCTGCCTCCTCCTACTGCCATTACCAGTGGAGCCCCTGACTCTGGGCTCACTGGCAACCTGTCGCACCATTTGCCTCTGGTGCCTACCTTCCTTCTCATCAGTGCTGCTGATGCCTGACAAGGGAGGTGGCACCCATTCTCTATCACCCTCCTCTTCGTCCCCCGATATGTCAGACACCGGGCCAACCAGTGGTGGACTGAGGCGAACAGCAGACGTGGGGCCCCTGATCTGGCTCCTCTGTCCCCTCGCTGACGCCTGGGTCTGATTAGGTGTGGGGTTTCGCTGGCTGAAACTGCCCGCACCTGTTGGAAGGGATGTCACTGGGGTACATACAGGTGGTACCCCCTCCATCTCCTCCTCCATCCCTTCCATAAGGTCCTGACCCTCAGGACTGAACTGCAAATCAGCCTCCTGCATTACCTCCCCCAAGATGTCCCTCTCACTGTCGCTGTCAAACAGGAGCAGGGACGATTCTTGGGGGCTGGGGGTTGGTCCTACAGGAGACGAAGTGCAGCTGCTGCTCGGAGCCGCGGCAGAGGACTCTGTGGCACTGGCTTGTGCCACGAGAGACATAACTTCCTCGGCATCCTGTGAGGTAATTCTCCTGCTGCCAGTCCCAAAAAATTCACGAATAAGGCGGACGCCCCTGACACCTGCTTCCGCACCTCGGTGGGTAGAGGAGCGGCCCCGTGCTGGCAGCTGTCCAGCACTGGGACCAACTACTCTCCTACCCCTGCTGCTTGATCGTGAAGACCTCATTATTTTTATTTTTTGAATTTATAGAAAAATTAAATTATATAATTTGATTTTGGGAAAAAGTTTATTGGGATGGGGACTGTCGTACAATAAAGAAAACCACGCGGACAATACACCGAATAACAAGTAAAAGAAAAACACTAAAACGAATAAACTTTTTTTTGGCTTTTTTTTTTTTTTAACTAACAAAGGACGTAGACACTGACGCGGACAATACACCGAATAACCAGTAAAAGAAAAACACTAAAACGAATAAACTTTTTTTTGTCTTTTTTTTGTCTTTTTTTTAACTAACAAAGGACGTAGACACTGACACGACACAAACTAAACAGTAATAAACGAAAACTAAAACTTTTTTGGGCTTTTTTTTTTTTTAACTAACAAAGGACGTAGACACTGACGCGGACAATACACCGAATAACCAGTAAAAGAAAAACACTAAAACGAATAAACTTTTTTTGTCTTTTTTTTTTTTTTAACTAACAAAGGACGTAGACACTGACACGACAGAAACTAAACAGTAATAAAGGAAAACTAATAAACTACACTAAAGGACTTAGACACTGACACGACACAAACTAAACAGTAATAAAGGAAAACTAAAGCCTACACTATAACTAACCTACACCCTTCACTAGAAACTATCACCTAACTAATCTATTCACTAACCTAAATAAATTATTATATTTCTCCTAACTAGGCCCTACACTGCACCCTGCACTAGAAACTATCAGCTAATCTATTCACTAACCTAAATAAATGATTATTTCTCCTAACTAGGCCCTACACTGCGCTCTGCACTAGAAACTATCAGCTAATCTATTCACTAACCTAAATTATTATATTTCTCCTAACTATGCCCTACACTGCACCCTGCACTAGAAATCTTTAACCTATCAGCTACACTAATCTATTCACTAACCTAAATAAATTATTATTTTTCTCCTAACTCTGTACCCTAATCTTTAACCTATCAGCTACACTAACCTACCCTATCTAACACTATCAGATTCAACAATTCGATTTAGAATTTGCTCCTCTCTCAATCACCACCACATGAAACTGCACAAAATGGCTGCCGTGACAAAATCTTATATAGTAATGGGGTGGGCAACTTTCTGATTGGTTGCTAGGGATGTTGCTAACCTGTTGGACTCCTTCTCATTGGCCCACAATCTAAAATGAGGGAGGGATTAGTGTCCTCACGAAGAGCCGATATTCGCATATGCGCTAATAAAATCGCATTACGAAATTTCGCGCCTCAATCACTTTCTCGGCAATGTGACTAAGATCTGAGCTTTTGGACCTTTGGGAAACAATCGAGATACAGTGGGGGCTGATGAAAGTAGTTGACAGAGTACAGATTAATGTAATCTGTACGGTGGAAACTAAAATAAAAAATACGAATATTCGTAAGTCGAATTTTTCGAAGTTCTAAATATTCGCGAATATGGTGCTATACTATATGAATGCACAGGCCTTTGCCTCTCTGTTCTGGGGACAAGTGCTGATATTCGCCTGTGCGCTAATATAATCGCCTTACGAAGATTCACAACTCAATTGACTAAAGTATGAATGCAAAGCCCTTTGCCTCTGTTCTGGGACAAGTGCAGATATTCGCCTATGCGCTAATATTATCGCCTTACGAAGATTCGCACCTCAATCACTTTCTCGGCAATGTGACTAAGATCTGAGCTTTTGGACCTTTGGGAAACAATCAATTATATGTGTACTGTAATTTTGTTTAAAAAAATAAAAACAAATACGAATATTCGTTTTTACGAATATATAGCACTATATTCGAAATATTCGCGAAGTCTCGAAATTGCGATATTCGCGAAAAAAATTCGCTTTTCGAATATTCGCGCTCAACACTATTCAGGGCTGGGCATGGTCTACTGCATTGGGATGGTAAGTCACTCTCTATGGCTTCCAGTATTTATTCATTTAACCTTCAACCCCTTTCCAAATGGTCGGCCAAGAAATTGGTTTTCCGCTCAGGACTCTTGTCAAGGAGCCAGAATGAAGAGTCTGTAAGAATCAGCTCTGGTGGTTACATGGTGAACAATTTATTTCAATGTCTGGTATCGGTGTCAGGACAAGCTCTCTTGGTGCCCAAGGCAGAAGATTCAGAATACACCACCCTTGACCCTTAACATTCTACTTGATAGCTGCTGATGGAAAATCATTTAATTGTTCTCTTTCATCTTTCCCTCCCTTCAATCCATAGCATTCTTATTTATAAATCACATTCCATATTTCCCTTCATACCTATCCTCTCCACATATGTACTTCTCAATACATGTAGGGCTAGCCCCTCTATCACATATCTGTAGTGGGGTCGCTCCATTCCTATTTCTTTTGAAACTTACAGCAGGGTTAGCACTCCAGCTCTTAACTCAAATTTCTTAACTCATCTCGTTATCTTGAGACAAAAGCCATTGAAAAGCAATTGAAGGCGTTTGCTTAGATTAGATAACACAACTCAGAAATCTCAGAAAACAGGAGTGTTAACTCTACTCCATCCGTATAAATTCTGTCTTCTTCTTGACGTCCAAGGCTGGCACCAACTTTGACTGCCTCTACATCTGCTTCTGGCTGGCATCTGCAGTGGCAAGAACAAGGAAAATGTAGGGCAAAATGTATATTTTCCTGGCAATAACAGGTGTTACCTCAGCATTCTGAGGCAGAACCTATGGGCTATGGCGATTTTCTAGCTGTTTCCGAGCTGAAAACAGTGTCAGATTCTCTCATAATCCGGTACCTACATAGATATTATGGTATACCCATAGAGTGATAGAATATAACATATAATGCTAAAAATCAGAACATCACACATAGTAGTGTCTTAAGATGAGTGAATTTCTAAAAAATTTGAATTTATTTGCGGCGAATGGCGTTAAAAAACAGCTATTTCCTGGCTGCAGAGAGCCTGTATAGTGGTGCAGAACACTGTGCCTTGCAGTAACACGCATAGTCACCCCCAAAAAGATGTAGCCCACCAACTAGTGCTGTCAGTGGGATCCCCTGGGGCCAGACTAATCTATACACCAAAAAGAATAAATGTTCCCCCACTAATAAAGAACAATCAAATACCAAAAATAAATAAATGTATTAAATGATGCAAATCATGAACATATAAAAACAGTCGCAACAGCGGCATACATGTACAAGCAAAGAGGATACATTGGTACTGCAGTAAATGGTTATATAGATTCAGTGAGCTACATCCATCTCAGTATAGCGTCCCAGTCTATCTCAGGATCACAAAATTTGTACAAAAATACATCTAAAGTGCATAGTACAAGTTGCACTTTGCCTCTGCCACTCCCCTGTGCAGGGCCTGGCACTTCTCTGTCTGACATACTGTTAGATCAAATAAGTAAATAAAAAGGACATTAATACACGCCAAAAAGAGGTTTTAGAACATATAACTGCGGCCTTGAACAGCAAATAATGTTTTTTTTGCCACTAATAGACGCCAAAAAGGGCTGTAATTTTCTCACTTCACCAAACAATGGCTAATAAGCCCTTTTTCTTTTTCCCCACTAATACAAGCTGGAATTACAGAGGTATTGCAAACCTGAAATGAGCAGCAGTATAATGGCAATTTGAATCTGCAGTCAGTGCAGCAAGGTGTAATAGGATTGTTCCTATTACCCAGGCTATTCACTCCCCTACTGAACCCTGTTCTGCTCAATACTGTGGAATAATTCCTCCCTATCCTTTCCCTACACTTCTAATGCTCTTTCCCTGAACTTCTATTCAGCAAAATAAAAGTTTTCAAGTCTTTCCTAGCACTGTCCCTAGCGCCTGCTAACGTCTCTCCCTGCACTAAGAACACTGGAAACTGGCTGAATCCAAGATGGCTGAGGCTAATTATAGGGCTGTGACATCACAGGGCTGGCTGCTGATTGGCTCCATGCATGGCATTGTGGGTGATCCCTCGTTCCCAGAGTTCTTTGCTCCATGTCCTAACACGTGCACCAGCCATTTAGGAAAAAATGTGATTCGTTAGCACAAACCGTGAGGAAATTCGGATTCAGTGCAAATCAAATTTTTCCTAAAATTCGGATCGAATTCCACTTCATCAACTTTGATTCGCTCATCTAGTAATGTCGTGTCAAAGGATGTATGTTATCTGGAAGAAATCTAAAATCAGCATCTGGTTCTTGATGGACAGTGGGATATTCATTGTTAAAGGGATTCTGTCACCAAGTTTTAGGCTATAGAGATACGGACATGCACGTCTAGATCGCCGCTAGCATGTCCGCAATATACCTGTCCTATAGGGCTGTGTGCTTTTATTTTCTTTAAAAAAGAATTTTAGAGATATGTAAATTAGTCTTGTAAGGTGCCCAAGGGGCTGTACGAACCTTCCTGGTGCCCAGCCACGCCCGCCTGTGAAGAAGCCCAGTACCGCCTATGTCCTCCGAATCTCCTCCTTTCGTCACCGATAGATTGCCGTAATCTTGCGATGCGTGAGCTCGCGCATGCGCAGTTCCTTCCCTGAGGCTGATGCCAGCACAGGGAAGGAACACTATACCGGCACTGCGCATGCGGGAGCTCGCGCATCGCGAGATTACGGCAATCTATCGGTGACGAAAGGAGGAGATTCGGAGGACATAGGCGGTACTGGGCTCCTTCACAGGCGGGCGTGGCTGGGCACCAGGAAGTTTCGTACAGACCCTTGGGCACCTTACAAGACTAATTTACATATCTCTAAAATACTTTTTTAAAGAAAATAAAAGCACACAGCCCTATAGGACCGGTATATTGCGGACATGCTGGCGGCGATCTAGCATTGCATGTCCGTATCTCTATAGCCCAAAACTTGGTGACAGAATCCCTTTAAGTCCCTGGTGGTCAGTGGTACAGTCTATATCACAGTATCTGGTGGGCAATAATACAGTCTATATCTGATTATCTAGTGGCCCCTGGTACAGTCTATTTCCCAGTACCTGGTGGTCAGTGGTACAGTCTATATCCCAGTATCTGGTGGCCAGTTGTATGGTCTCTACATCCCAGTATCTGATGCCAGTGAAACGATCTATATCCTAATATTAGATGACCAGTAGTACATTCTCTATCCCAATATCTGGTGGCCAGTGGATAAGGATGGCCTTGCGGTTCGTCCGGCGGTCGTTTCGCGACGAACTTTGCTCGTTCTCGATTTGCCAAACATACAAATATATGGCGATCTTCACATGCGCCATATTCTTTTGCATTGCGCCGAACTTTGACAATGATACATCCATCAGGTGGGACAGGACAGCCAATTGAGATGTTTTAGCACATGGACACACCCCCACCCTATAACAGAACCCTATCTGGCAGCCATTTTACATTCTATGTTTTGCCAGTGTAGGGAGAGGTTGCTAAGTGGAGATGGGAAAGACTGTCAGGAACACCAAACGCTAGCTAATAGGGCCACAAAAGCCCTTTTAAGGACTGGTGTACGTGTGCTATCAATAGGTGTGATATACTGAGGGGTGTAATATACTTATAATGTACTTTCTAACATAGAAAGTATATTATAGTGCATTTGTATTGTGCAGCAGTTGTGTGCGGTTCTGCTGCGATAACGCAGCTATATAAAGGGACAAACACTATTGGAAGAACTAATTGCAACTGGTGTGATATACCTGTTTCCCCCCAAAAAACTGATTCAGGGGTGTGATATACGTGCTTCCACAAAATACTGATTAATGGGATTGATATACCTGCTTCGACCAAATATTGATTGAGGCCTGCGATACACCTGCTTTCATAAAATACTGATTAAGGGGATTGATATACCTGCTTCCACCAAATACTGATTTAGGCCTATGATACACCTGCTTCCAGAAAATACTGATTGAGGGCTGCGATATACCTGATTCCGCAAAATACTGATTAAGGGGTTTGATATACCTCCTTCCACAAAATAATGATTGAGGGGTGCGATATACCTGCTTCCACCAAATATTGATTGAGGCCTGCGATACACCTGCTTCAACAAAATACTTATTGAGGGGTGCGATATACCTGCTTCCACCAAATATTGATTAAGGGGTTCTATATACCTGTTTCCACCAAATACTGATTGAGGCCTGCGATACACCTGCTTCCACAAAATACTGATTGTGAGGTGCGAAATGCCTGCTTCTGCAAAATACTGATTAAAAGGTTTGATATACCTGCTTCCACAAAATACTGATTGAGAATTGCAATATACCTGCATCCACCAAATATTGATTATGGGGTTATATATACCTGCTTCCACAAAATACTGATTAAGGGGTCTGATATACCAGTTTCCACCAAATTTTGATTGAGGCCTGCGATATACCTGCTTCCACTAATACTGCTCTTCTCTAGGGACTTTGGCACAGGGTCATTTTGAAAATGACAGGCAGGGGAAGAGGCAGGTCGTTCCACAGGGGTGGTAGGGGTCGGGCAGGTGCACCAGGCTGGAGCCTAAGTGGGAAGTTGGAGAAGGTGCGTGCAATTACGTCAAAGAACGCACTAGAGTTGGTTGAGTGGCTTACTCAGACTTCCGCTTCTGCACCCTCCTCATCCTCTCTATCTGTACCCTTCTCACTCTCTGCTGTGTGCACCCCCAAAGACACCACCACCACCACTGTAGCCCCTCCACTCGAGTCAGACGAATTATTTTCCCATCCATTCTCAGACATTACCGATGCACAGCCATTCTTGGCATCGGATGAGGAAGAGGAGGTAGCAACAGCCGCCACCCAGCGGTCTGACGACAGTACCCAGATCAGCCCAAGAAGGGTGGTCCCCGCTGTTGCGGCCTACTCCGAGATCTCTAATGTCAGTGGTGGTGAAGGTGACGATGATGACGTGTCGATGGAAGTCACGTGGGTGCCCACAAGAGAGGAAGAGGAGGGAAATTCAGAGGGAGAGACGGAGCAGCAGATAGGAAGGAGAAGGAGGAGAAGCAGGCAGAGCTTGCAGAGCACTGGAGGCAAAAAGCAGACTGCAAATGTATCTGCAGCGAGCCATCCACCATGCACGGTCACATCTTGCGCTCCCAGGACTCCGTCTCATGGCTCTGCAGTGTGGGCTTTTTTTAACGTGTCAGCTGCTGACAATAGTGTTGCCATCTGCAGCCTGTGCTGTCAATGCATAAGTCGCGGTAAGCCCAACACTCACCTAGGGATGACCACCTTAAGAAGGCACCTGGCCTCCCATCACCGAGCCCAGTGGAAGCAATGCCATCAGAACCCACAAAGCCACACTCCTGGTGCTCCACGTCCTGCCTCTTCTCCTTCTCCTCTCTCCTCCCATTTGTCCTCCACTCCACCTTCCACCATGCCATCGTCATCTGCCATCGTTCATCTGACAGAAGGCAGGCTTCCGTGGCCCAAATGTTCGAGTGTAAAAAGTTGACGACGCCGGATAACCCTCTTTCCCAGCGGCTGACCACTGGCTTGACGGAACTGCTAGCCCGCCAACTACTGCCATATAAACTGGTGGAATCGGAGGCCTTTAGAAAATTTGTGCCCATTGGCACACCCCAATGGAAAGTCCCCGGAAGGAAATATTTCTCCCAGAATGGCATCCCAGAGCTATATAGCCGCAGTCAGCTGCAAGTGAATATATCTCTGGCACACAGTGTCGGTGCCAAGATACATCTGACCACAGACACGTGGCCTAGCAAACACAGGCAGGGAAGGTACATAACTTTTAATGCCCACTGAGTGAACCTTCTGACGGCCGTAAAGCATGTAAACCGTGGCACTAGTGTGGATTTGGTGTTACCGCCACGGATTGCATGCAGGCCTGCCTCTTCTTCTCCTCCTCCTCCTCCTACTCCATCCTCCGTCTCCTCCTCGGCTGACTGCTCATTTTCCACTGCTACCGCCTCTTCCACTGCACCCCCCAAGCTCCTCAGAACCTATTTGACGTGCCAGGTGAGACGTTGCCATGCTGTGCTGCAGCTCTTGTGCCTGGAAGCCAAGAGCCACACCGTTCCTGCATTGCTTACAGCTCTGCGGTCACAGACCGATCAGTGGCTAACCCCGCTCAATTTGACAGTTGGTAAAGTGGTGTGCGACAATGGTGCCAATCTGCTTAGCGTGCGGAAACTGGGCAAAATGACACACGTCCTGAACTTAGATGTGCAGCGATTTGTTGACAAATACCCCTGGGTCCAAGACGTCTTGCGGCAGGGCAGGAAAATCTCTGGCCATTTTAGAAGATCTTACACGGCCATGGCTCGCTAGAGATGGCCCGAATAGCTCGCCGGCGAATAGTTCCCGGCGAACATAGCTTGTTCGCGTTCGCCGATGCAGGCGAACATATGTGATGTTCGGTCCGCCCCCTATACATCATCATTGAGTAAACTTTGACCCTCTACCTCACAGTCAACAGACACATTCCAGCCAATCAGCAGCAGACCCTCCCTCCCAGACCCTCCCACCTCCAGGACAGCAACCATTTTAGAGTCATTCGGAATCTGCTTTCACAGAGAGAGGAGGGAGAGTGTAGCTGCTGCTGATTCAATAGGGAAAGCGTTAGCTAGGGCAGTGTTCTGTGTCCACAGACTCATCTGCTGTAAGGACAGCGTCCTGACAGCACCCCAAAAAGCCCTTTTCAGGGCTGGTACATCAGTCTGCTTTTTTTAATTTTTTTTTATATATATATATATATATATATATTGCAGTTGCCTGCCCGTGTGTGAGAGGCTGCAGGCTCAGTGACAGACAGTACTGTGTGCACACCATTCATACAGGGTGTGACAGAAAATCCATTGCAGATAAAAAAAAATTCTATTTAATATTTTTCTGTGATCTAATCACATTTGCAAGCCCGTGTGTGTCAGGCGCCCACACATACTGTATTGTGTCCACTGGCTAGTGGCTGGTTCTGCCTGCACTCATACCGTTACAGGGTGTCATTCGCCCAAATACCTTTCAGAAAAAAACACGTTGTTCAAAAACAAATTGGATTGTTAGGTGATTTATGCCCTTTGTGGATTAAAATCCAACTCTGCGTCAACTATGTAATTTTCCATGGGAGTTTTGCCATGGATCCCCCTCCGGCATGCCACAGTCCAGGTGTTAGTCCCCTTGAAACAACTTTTCCATCACTACTGTGGCTAGAAAGAGTCACTGTCGGTTTTAAAATTCGCCTGCCTATTGAAGTCTATGGCGGTTCGCCCGGTTCGCCCATTCGCGAACATTTGCAGAAATTTGCATTCGGCGTTCGCGAACGGAAAATTTTATGTTCGCGACATCACTATGGCTCGCCTTGCTGACGTTCAGCGGCGACACCACCTGCCTGTCAGATGTCTGATTTGTGACAGCCCGACGTGCTGGAACTCCACCTTGTATATGCTTGATAGGCTGCTCCAGCAGCAACGTGCCGTTAACGACTAAATGTACGAACTCTGCAGCAGGACAGGTTCTGGGGAGCTTGGTTTCTTTTCACTGCACCAGTGGCTGCTCATGCGCAATGCATGCATACTTCTGCGGTCATTTGATGAGATCACCAAACTTATCAGTCGCAGCCAGGGCACCATCTGTGACATCGTACCTTACGCAATTTTACCTTACGCAATGCTGAATGAATTCCCAGGGGGGGCTACTCCATCTGAGACAAGTCAGCAGGAGTCTAAAGAGCAGTCAGAGGAGGATGGTGGCTGGAGGGAGGAGGAGGAGCAAGAAGAGCAGGCTTTCAGGGGGACTTTAAACTTTTCGACGATCCCTGGTGTTGTCCGTGGCTGGGGAAGGAGACCGAGGACTACATTCTCCTGGGCGATTAGCAGGAGCCAGGGTGCTCCACCACTTCCAATTTAGTGCAAATGGAGGCCTTCATGCTCCAGTGTTTGAAGAGGGACCCCATATAAAAAGCATAAAGGGCAAGGACCTGTACTGAGTGGCAGGGCTGGGACAAGGCCATTTGGTGCCCAGGGCGAAGATGGCAAACTGCGCCCCCCCCCCCCCCCCCCGTTTTTAAGAAAAAAATTTGTTTGTTATTTGTATTACATTATTTTCTTACTTTTTACAGTCTGTGTGTGAGTAGCAGCTAGTGAAGGCAGGCTCCTCGTGGCTTGTTCTTCACGCGCCGACACAGCTCCCTGTAGGCTGCGCGAGTCCTCCCTCTCTCACCTCACACCTCGCCTCCGGCGTGAGCCGCGTGACGTCACACGGCGCACGCCGGTGGTATCAACCAAATGAATCCTCTATGGGGGGGGGGGGCGAGGAAACGCAGAGGAGGAAAGGGAGCCCGAGCCAGGAGCGCAGTCGGCACAAAATTCATAGGGGGAGAGAAGGAGCAGCGCTGACATGGCTGGTGTGGACGGTGTAGGCGGGTGCAGGAGCGCACTCAGCACAGCAAGCACAGCAAGTACAGCAAGTGGCGCTTGGCTAATGTGGTACAGTGAAGCTGTACACTGCTGGCACTTCACCTGCGCCCAGGGCCGCTGATAGAAATCATGGGGCCCCGTACAGCATACATGACGGGGCCCCCTTCAGCTCCACCCCCTGATCCCTCCTTCAGTTACACCCCTGGCCCCGCCCTTGGCCCCTCCCCAGACGCCGCCTTGAAACAACATGCAGATTTGTCTACAAGTGATATTTATGGCGCTGGGGGGTCGTCTGTGAATGGCGCTGTTATGGAGGGGATCTGTGAATGGCACTGTTATGGAGGGGATCTGTGAATGGCACTTTTATCGAGGGGATCTGTGGATGGCACTGTTATGGAGGGGATCTGTGGATGGCACTGTTATGGAGGGGATCTGTGGATGGCACTGTTATGGAGGGGATCTGTGGATGGCACTGTTATGGAGGGGATCTGTGGATGGCACTGTTATGGAGGGGATCTGTGGATGGCACTGTTATGGAGGGGATCTGTGGATGGCACTGTTATGGAGAGGATCTGTGGATCTGGCACTGTTATGGAGGGGATCTGTGGATAGCACTGTTATGGGGGGATCTGTGGATGGCACTGTTATAGAGGGGGATCTGTGGATGACACATACCGACCTTACATTCAGCTCCTGCCTCCTCCCTCCACCCTCCAGTAACAAGTGCGGGCGGCAGCGCTCACTCACTGACGTCACGCGCCTGCGCCGCCTAGTGGGAGGAGAAGCGTGTGAAGTCAGTGAGTGAGCGCCGCCCCCACACTGCCTGCTGTTACTGGAGATCGCCACTACGATATCAGCACATCAGCCTGATCCACCCCCTTTGATCTGCCGTTTCCAACTTGCGCTACCCCCGGAGCACCAGCCTGAGCGCTCGTTCGGCACAACAACACTGCAGCAGGAGGATCTCCCCGGCCTCCAGCGCACCAGCCGATTACAGCGCCGCCCAGAGAGGCTTCCCCCGTGACGTCACTGACTCAGTCCCCGCCCCTTTAACCTTTAGAAGCGCGCAGCAAAAAAATTAAAATGGCTCGGGAGTCGGCAGCCCGGGCCCCCCTGCCAGCCGGGCCCGGTACAACTGGGCCAGCTGTACTGGCCTATCAGCGGCCCTGCCTGCGCCCCCCTCCTGTCCGCAAATGGTAGCGCCCAGGGCACCCGCTCCTTCGGCCCCTGCCTTGTACCGGCCCTGCTGAGTGGCAACGTACTTAGACCCCCGGTACAAACACAAAATGGCAGACATGTTACCAGCATCACAAAGGGCTGGCAGAATGCAGAATTTCCAGGCATTGCTGCGAGAGATGCTGCATTCTGCTGTTGTGGGCGCTGGTGAAAGGAATTTCCACCCACAGTGAAACAGGTACCAATTCTTCAGCGCCTGCAAGAAGAGGGTGGTTTGAAGATGTAGAAAATATAAAAATGGATTGCGCTGCAGGAGAAGATTCTTCTCTGTGTGTTACAGTTCTTTTTGTGTGATCTTCAGCTGATAGGACCACATGCACACCTCACATCCCAACAATGGTAAGGAAACCTGTAGTGTGATGAGAAAACGCACTATGGTGTAGTAAGCCCCAAACACCTACCGCACCGTGTGAATGAGCTATACTCACAAAACTCCGATAGTGAACACGTGTATGGAATCTTGATAGTGTCTCCTTTCGGAACTCTGTTACAAAGAAGAACACTATAGTGTAGTATGTTACAACACTTAACACGCCTTGCGAACAGAATGTACTCACAAAACTTCACTGGTAAGGTGCGTAGATAGAGATCTCATTGGAGTCTTCTGAAAGGAGCTTGGTGGATGAAGCAGGCGTGGGTCAGAAGCCGTCGGTTCAAGTGATCTCATACCAAAAACCGGTCCAACAGGTTGAATGCCGATACACCTGAATAACACCAGACTCCAGCTTCCAAGGATCTCATAGGAAGGAAGTCGCAAGTATAGTGAAGTACGTACCAGTAGGTCAGATAAAAAATATTTAATATACTCACAAGAATACAGCTAAAAAACGTTTTTATATATCCACTGAGAACGATCCTGTACTCAGTAAGGATCTGCCGGATAAACCTCCTGTAGTCTTTAAAAGAGCTGGCAATCTTACTAATAGATTGGTCCGCAGTGCCAGTCTTGCAACCAATAAAAAGCGCATTATTACACAAAAAGGCAGGTTCACATGGTGCGGTTTTTGCACACCTTGCAAAAACCGCATCTTAAAAGATTGAGAAAGGTTTGTTGATAAAATAACATCTAATAAATTAAAAGATGTAACCCTTACAATTAGAGGTGATTTTTCCTGTAACAATGTTGGTGTCATCTATCTTTTGGAGTGCCCTTGTGGTCTCCAATATGTTGGAAGAACCACACGGGGCCTCAAGACTCGAGTTTAGGAGCACATTCGTAATATCAAAAAAGGGCTGGAGACCCATAGTGTCTCGCTACATTTTAAGATCCATCATGATAAAAACTCAAGAGGTCTGCGTTTCACTGGAATAGAATTGGTACACACCCCTATCCGAGGAGGTGATTTTATTGCCTTAATAAATAAAAAGGAGGTAGAGTGGATGTTCCTTCTGGGCACCATTCAGCCTCAAGGGTTAAATATCGAATGTGATGTTAATGCCTGCTTAGTTTGAATGTTTTTGCACTTGCCACGAGCTGGCTAGGTTCCTCTACTTCTCTACTGATAGTTACCATCTTTGTACTTATTTTTAATCTATGTGTTTGTTCTATGCCTTGTATTTTTTCATGGAATCTGGATGTGATCATGACGTGGTTTAGGGGAGGTTTTCCTGTTAATTTAAAACACAGTGGTATCCACTTAGTAATCAACGCCCCAGACGAAGCATCACGGCGAAACCCGGGTCGGGCACTACAGAGATATATATAAATATACGTTTTTTAGCTGTATTCTTGTGAGTATATTAAATATTTTTTATCTGACCTACTGGTACGTACTTCACTATACTTGCGACTTCCTTCCTATGAGATCCTTGGAAGCTGGAGTCTGGTGTTATTCAGGTGTATCGGCATTCAACCTGTTGGACCGGTTTTTGGTATGAGATCACTTGAACCGACGCCTTCTGACCCACGCCTGCTTCATCCACCAAGCTCCTTTCAGAAGACTCCAATGAGATCTCTATCTACGCACCTTACCAGTGAAGTTTTGTGAGTACATTCTGTTCGCAAGGCGTGTTAAGTGTTGTAACACACTACACTATAGTGTTCTTCTTTGTAACAGAGTTCCGAAAGGAGACACTATCAAGATTCCATACACGTGTTCACTAGCGGAGTTTTGTGAGTATAGCTCATTCACACGGTGCGGTAGGTGTTTGGGGCTTACTACACCATAGTGCGTTTTCTCATCACACTACAGGTTTCCATACCATTGTTGGGATGTGAGGTGTGCATGTGGTCCTATCAGCTGAAGATCACACAAAGAGAACTGTAACACACAGAGAAGAATCTTCTCCTGCAGCGCAATCCATTTTTATATTTTCTTCATTTAGCGGACTTTTTTCCCACATTGTCTTTGGATTTGCAGCGCTCGAGGGGACAAGTATTTTAAACAGAGACTCTATTTTATTAGTTTGAAGATGTGTTGGTCACTTCAGATATGAGATCATTCTTGCAATCAACCCATTGACAGCCGCCCTCCAGATCCAGCCTCAGGGAACGCCTAGAGCAACAGGTGTACGACTACATCGGGTTAAATGCCGATGTGGAAGCTCTGAGAAGCAAGGAACCCCTGGACTACTGGGTGTGCAGGCTTGACCTGTGGCCAGAGCTGGCACAATTTGCCATGGAACTCTTGGCTTGCCCCTCGTTGAGTGTCCTGTCCGAAAGGACGTTCAGTGCAGCAGGGGGGGTCGTTAGTGATAAGCGCACTCGCCTAGCTAACTACAGTGTGGACTACCTCACATTTCTAAAAATGAATGAGGCATGGATCTCAGAGAAATTCAACACCTATGATGACCACATGTAATTGAATTTCCTCATGGTCCTTGTCTTATGTATATACAGCGTCATAAAAGGCCTTTTCTGTCAGGTGAATGCCTAATTTTTGGGGCCTGTACTCCACTGGCCTACAGTAAAATTTTTAGCCAGTTACCGCCTAATGTACCTCCAGCCACATAATCACTTGTTCTTTTCTGTCAGGTGAATGCCGGATTTTTGGGTCCTGTACTGGCCTACAGTAAAATTGTTATCCACTGATCGTCTAATATACCTTCAGCCACATGATCACTTGTTCTTTTCTGTCAGGTGAATGCCTAATTTTTGGGGCCTGTACTGGCCTACAGTAAAATTGTTATTCAGTGACCGCCTAATGTACCTCCAGCCACATAATCACAAGTTCTTTTCTGTCAGGTGAATGCCTAATTTTTGGGGCCTGTACTCCGTGGCCTAAAACAACATTTTTCTAGTCTCCAGCAGGGCACATTTTTGAGAGTTTCCCTTTAAGACGCATAAAAATGGCCCTTGATTAAAATACATATTTTTTTGTGGGAAATTTTGCCATTGACCCCCCTCTGGTATGCCAATGTCTATGTTGTGGGACTATTTGTGCACTTCTAGTAAGTATTTGGTGGCTGCAAATATGACCTGAAGGTTTTTCAGGCTCGCCTGCCATTAAAGTGAATGGGGCCCGCCGCGAACGCGCGGTTCGCGAACATTTGATCGCAAACACGCGTTCGCAAAACTTCCCAGCCGATGTTCGTCGATCGCTACCAGTGGACAATTCTTGCCCATGGTGGACATGAATACAGGAGAAAGATTGATATTTCACCCAATTCCCCTATAAGGAGTAAGGAACTGTTTTTTTGGAGACACATAGTGTGACATTGTTATAAGAGTGCCCTATAATTTTGGGGGCACTGAAATTGCCAACTGCCACCAATTCAAAGTACCCATCAAACTCATTTGAAGCATGTTCTGCTTGGAACATATGTAGCACAAGGTCTTATCTTGATTAGGGCAGAAATAAAAGGGTTTCTCTTAGAAATGTGTTGAATGTAAAGCTTGGTCCATATCTCTAGTTCATTACATTCCAGGAAATTGATTTACTATTCATCTGAATGACTTATTTTCTTTAGTCTATCTTCAGATTTCTGATTCCTCAGAAATGTCTGCATGTTAATTGAATCAGACTGACAGTAAGTGTAGAGTACAGTGTCTGATCATTAACTCAGTATTGTTCCTTCCGTTCCTTCCAAGACATGCACATCATGTGAAGAAGAAGACCCTGATCTGACACCACACAGGGGGCCCATAGGGTGTCTGAGATTGCTATTGTATTTCTGCCCCTCTTGATTATTTCCTCTCTGATGTAGCATTCTAAAAAACAGTTCTTGATTTTCCTTTATCTTCGATATCTGAAGAATCATTGTCCCATCTTCCTCATTTCCTTTCCTCAAGCACAAAATCATCTTCTCATTCAACAGTTGTATAACTAGGATTCTCTGCCTCTGAACAACCTTTGGGCTTCAACTTGATTGGTTCACTTTTATCATTTTTTCTAGAGATGAAAAAATTTCTCAAAAATTTGATTAGGTCGGTTCGCCGTATTTTCAAAAACAATTCGATTCAAATTAATTTGTGGCAAATTGCGTTAAAAAACAGCTATTTCCTGGCTGCAGAGAGACTGTACAGTGGTGTAGAAGACTGTGCCTTGCAGTAACACGCATAGGGAGTCTGCTGTGGTAGTGAAATAATACTGTGAGTCAGTATGACAAGCAGATGACAGGCGTCGCTCTTAGAATCACTGCACACTTCACTTCTTTGGGCAGTTAAGGGTCCAAAACTGACCAAATAACTGAAGTGTGAACTCAGCCTTACAGGTCGATGTTAGCGTCAGGTATAAAGAACCGTGCAGAAGCACAAGTTCCTACTATAGCGTTAAAGAGCGCCCTTCTTTTACACCATTGTCAGCTGATTCCACATAGATGTCTACAGAACCTTTTCTATTAAACGCTTATGCAGCGACCGGGTCCGCAGGGGCAACACGTGAGGCTACGGTGGGCCAATGGGGGTAGTAGTAGTTTGTACTCATGGTTAGCAGAGCCTCCCTGGGCCGGCGTGCAGTGAAGGGGAAGACAGCACTAAATCCTCTGGGGCACTCTCTAGTACGGGGATCACCAGCCAGATGGTAGTTGAGGTGCCCTTGATGGTATAGGTGTTTAGGGTGCTTTGAGGCTGGGCCCCCGGTTGTTCGAGACGCTAGCACCGTTAGGTGCAAAGGTTGATGGGTGAAAAAATGAGGAGTTAGTTGTAGTAAAACAGTTGAATTTTTACTTGAATCACTTGTCTCAGAATAGTCAGTATAGTTTATTTATATGGCAAAGATGATAATCCCAATAATATCCACTAATCCTTGTAACAGGCTTGGCAATTGTAATTTGAGGAGTTTCCTTCTCTCTATATCTGTCTATGCTTTGTCCACACTCTAGCACTGAATATACTGTATTACTGAATATAATAACTCTTACTGGTCAGTAACAATCCACACGGCGGTCTCCCTAATGACAGGCATCAGTCTTCTGCTCCATTCTTTGGGAAGGATGCTCACTGAATAATTACGGTCCACTATGTCCAAAGAGGCATGTGGTAAAGGACAACTCACGCATATAGTCGTCTGGTTGTGTCCAGGTATAGTGATGGCCAATTTGCAGTGTTCGCCGACGAACACATGCGATCTGCCATCTTTATTCCCAAGCCCGGCGATGCAGAGGTAAGTCCTTACCTGTGCCTGCGCCGCGAGCCGCTCTGAAACACATGCGGTCACCAGGAGCAGGCAGTTCCGAGAACAGCCCGATGAAGGCTGTTCTCGGAACTGCCTGCTCCCGGTGACCGCATGTGTTTCAGAGCGTCTTGCGGCGCAGGCACAGGTAAGGACTTACCTCTGCATCGCCGGGCTTGGGAATAAAGATGGCAGATCGCATGTGTTCGTCGGCGAACACTGCAAACTGGCCATCACTGTCCAGGTACTTTTAGGTTCCTCCTGGTCACTGGTGCTTGTGAATTCCATTGAATAATTTAGCTCTATCCTCCACTAGACTTTCTCTATACCCAGACGTAGACTAACTGGTCTGTGCTTTGCTGCTGTGATACTGTTCTCTGTACTCCCTTAGCTTAGGGCCAAGGGGCTAAAAAAGCAGTTACATCGTGGACTAGGCCTGTTCTGCTCCTCCATTAACTTACTCCTCTTTACTTTGACTCTCTCTCACTGACTCCACTTCCTTCCTGTCCCTCTCTATTATATCTAAGTGATGCCAGCACCACCTAGGGGTAAATGGTTGAAATGACACCATAACAGCCTGTTATCAGGAATATACAGGGTACATATAGCAATGCATACATTGGCAAATACACAAGTTTAAAGTGCCCACGCATATCAAGAAGTGGATCATTGCACTTATACAAGTAGACCCCCCCCTTGACAGAGTGGAGAGGGTGTCAGCAGTAAGTTTTTGCTGACGTCACTGATTATTTTGCCCAAACTTTGCTCCATCAGAACAATAACCCCCCAAAAAATGTATCCTGTCTGTTGAGCATCCGCCTTGACTCGGTCAGCATTTGGTCAGTAATCCATTAGTATTGCTAATACCAAAGAAAAACAGGACTGGATCCAAAACAGAGATGACACGTGAATGGAATATTTGCATGTCTTCTGTGTTTTGCACCCACTCCTGCTTTTGGCTACCAAATCATAAGCCAATTCTGATGGGACCATACAGGCCTTATTGCTGCTACACAGACAGGATCCGTTGTGTGTCAAATTTTTCCTTCCTTCTGACAGATTAGAAGAAGGGTCAAATAAATGACGATATTAACCAGGCAAAAAAGGCAAAATAGTGGCCCAGTCATAAAGTGGGGTGGTGGCAGCAGCATGAGAAGTGCACAGAGTGGCCCAATGACTTAGTGTGGAGATGGCGTCAGCATCAGTAGACCACAGAGTGGAAAGGTGACAGTGTGGAGGTAAGAGCAGCATCAGGAGACCAAAGAGTGCTAAAGTGACATAGTGTGGAGGTGGCAGCAGCATCAGGAGACCACAGAGTAGCACAATGACAGAGTGTGGAGGTGGAAGCAGCATCAGGTGACAATAGAGTGGCAAGGTGACATAGTGTGGAGGTGGCAGCAGCATCAGTAGACCACATTGTGACAAGGTGACAAAGGGGGGAGGTGGGTGGCACTATCAGTACCCGCTGACGATGGTGGGTGTAAGAAGGAGCACTTGGCATCAGATGTGTGGCATCAGGAAGGTGGCAGCATTAGAATTATAGCTGAGGCAGGTATCCAGAAGATACTGGTCACTTTTGTCAAGTTTTGAGTGAGGCACAATGGATGATCAAATATGATGCATCAGGCATTGGTGGGTTGAAATCCTGGCTGATCCACGCCTGATTCATCTTGACAATGGTCAGTCTCTCCACATTTGGAGCTTTTTGTACCTGACGAAGGGGAGTGATTCTCCGAAACGCGTTGTATCGCTGCAATAAAAGATCTCATTCCTGATCCTGGTGACTGGCTGACGGTTCTTTGCGCCGTGGGATGTATTTGCTTATTTTATGCTATTCATCTTCTTGGGGACTTGGGGGCATCTCCAATAAGAAGACTCTTCGTGATCCCGTGGCTGCAGCCCGCCATTTCCAGGCGTCCAGGTCCTCCTGATAAGCTTTCATTAGTGTTGTGCCTACATTCGCACAGCCACGCAAGGTGAGCCTTGTAATTTATTACCGTTTACAATTGTTCTCACAGAATTACCCTATGGTGCGCACATCTGTTTTTTTACAGTTTTAACCAAGCCTGCTATATCGTCTCCACATTTTGGGTGAACAGGCGAGTTCTTCTTGGGGTAACTATGGCCCCCGCCGCACTAAACACCTGCTCTGATGCCACACTACTGGCTGGGCAGGACAGCTTTTCCAGGGCAAACTCTGCAAGTTGTGGCCAAAAATCCAGTTTGGCTGCCCAGTAGTCCACCGGATCTTCAATGTGGGGTAGCAGGATACTGTCCAAGTATGCCACCACCTGCTGGTTCAGGTCCTGCTCGAGGTCTAGCTGCCGCTGCTGCTGGTGAGTAGTTTCTTCACTAGACTGGTGAAGAAAGCTGCTCATCAGCGACTCTAGACTCAAGTTGCTGCTGATGGAGCTAGAACTGCTCCTACCCTCCCACCATGCCACAGTAGCCATGGCAGAAGAACGTGAGCGCAGAGGGCCCCCCAGTCAGACCTGCGAGAGGATGGACGATGGCGCAGATAGGCAGCGGCCAACTGACTACATAGGATGTCTCTATAATAGTTCAGTTTGTCCTAGGTAACGGGGAGGGGAAAACACCAAATACACACAACAACAAAAGGACAACAATCTAAAAATTGACTACGGAGAGCTGGGTCATTCCACTCTGTATCTGTTGCCCATCTCCTAAATCCAGAGCAATAGGATTCAGCAGAACACTCTCCCTGCTGTAAGCCACGTAACTTAGATTCGGCCGGGGAAACCCGATCTGGGTCATCGTAGATAAGTCCCAGGGCACTGAAAAATTAATCTACCGACCGGAGGGATTGTGAACTGGTCGGCAAAGAGAAAAGCCCAAGACTGAGCATCACCCTTCAGCAACGAAATAACAATCCCCACTCTCTGACTCTCCTCCCCAGAAGAGCCAGGACGTAGTCTGAAATATAATTTGCACGATTCCCTAAACTGAACAAATTTGTCACTTCCCCCGCAAAACCTATCCGGGAGAGCAACCTTCGGTTCAGGGCAGGCCTAGTTCCCACTGCAGGAAACCGCCACCTGTGGTCTCTGAAACTGTGCAACAGCCGTGCGGAGGTCAGCCACCTCCAAAGACAGCCCCTGCATACGATTGACCAGTGCAGAAACAGTATACATAACTGCACTGACAAAACAAAGGATAACGTTTTTTTTAGACAGTTGATAATGTCACAGGTAATGGGGAGGGGAAAACACCAAATACACACAACAACAAAAGGACAACAATCTAGGCCTCTAAAAGTAAGGAAGAGGGATGGTGACCTCCTAGTAACCCCTAGGTTTTTCCCTAATTCCTGCCAGTATGAGCAGACCCTTAAGGTGTAAATACCCATACGCCGCACACCTAAAGCCCTGCTCAAACTGACAAGGCCTAGAATAGGGAGCAGGAGATGAGACAGCTGGTTCTTCCCCAGATAGAGGAACCCGCATCTCCCTGAGGCCTAGGAAAAACACACTCCAGAGAAAGACAAAGTGTAAAGGCAACAAGTACTTAGCTTTAGAGAAGTATGGAGAAGCAAGAGTTCCAATGCAACCAAGCTCTAGCAAATTCTAGCAGAAAGTATCAACCACATGGTTAGCAGTGTGAGGCGAACCTAAATAGAGCATCATTACTGATGACGAGCGGCACCTGAGGAGAAGTGAGATCCTGCCAAACAACAACATACGAGAGGAAAACAGAGAGACCTGTCAGATAGACTTGCGGCACGTGAGGCTATCTGATCTTCTCACCTCTCTCACAGGAGGGACCGTGACAGTCACACATGAGCTGCCACTGGCTAACATCAAAGTTACACAGGGAACTACCTCTGTCCGCCTGTATCATCAATAAATCGTTTATGGCCATTCTCTGTTTGTATAGTCGGTCCAACATATGGAGGATGGAATTCCAACGGGTGGAAACGTCGCATATCAGCCTATGTTGGGGACGCCGTTCTGCCGCTGTAGCTCAAGGAGGGTGTGTTTGGTGGTATACGAGTGGCTGAAGTGCATGCAAAGTTTCCTGGCCATTTTTAAGATGTCTTGCAGATGGGTGGTATACTTCAGGAAACGCTTGATAACCAGATTGAATACGGCATGCATGCATGGCTCAGCCCTCCTTGATGCAGTGCCGACACCATGTTCTTCCCATTGTCGATCACCATGGTTCCAATTTTGAGTTGTCGCAGAGAAAGTCATGATTCGATTTCTTGAGGAAGGACACGGAGCAGTTCCTCCCCTGTGTGACTCAGTTCGCCCAGGCAAACTAGGTGCAGAACACTGCCGTGCCTTGCACATGTGGTATGCTGGAGGGGCATTGTGAATTGTCCCTGCATTGGAGGCTGAGAACACGGTGGAGGATGAGGAGGCAGAGGCGGACATTGTCACAGGACCAATTGCATGAGAACGTGGAGGCGGAAGCGCCCTAAATGTTTCTTTATGTGTGTCACGGTGCTCCTACCTGGATACCGCTGGACCCCATGTTTTGGCTCCGAAGCAATAAATAGGGGGAATAATTGAGGGATAAAAGAATAACTTGAGTCCAGACCTTGAGATGAAGTTCAATGGCAGCTTTACTTGAGTAAACGTTTTTCCAAAACAGATTTCAGGCTTTGTCTTGGTTCCAGCAGGCTTTAGCATGAAACTGGCAGGCAAACTACACTCTGCTATATCTGTTTCTCTCTGAATCTGCTGTACTAACAGGCTGGCTGTATAACTCAGCTTCTTCTGTATGCTGCACTTTACTTTGTAGTTCAACTGGATCGACACAGCCTGTTACATAACAGGGATGTACCACCTAAATATATATATCAACAAAATGAGGATCGGTACTATATAGTATCCATTAAAATAGTTTCTTTATTATTATTATTAAATGACATAAAAAACATAAACTAATACATAGATATAGAGACCATTCAGAGTGCCATCAAAGACAGTCCACATATAAATCACTATTGCAGCAGTGGGTAATCACTATGCATCCAGCTACCTAACTATGGAAAAGCTGTATATCAACGGCCAGGTCAGCATAGAATATCCAAGCTGGCTCTGGCTGTGCTAACAGCTATCTAACTCCAAAGATACATACAGCTAGGGCATGGACAGGGTATAAATAGCATGCTTATGTTGAAGCGGACATCCTATAAAAGTGCATCAGAGATGCTACCATGTATGTAATCCGGCCGATCAAAGTCTCATTCTCTTACCCTGTATCCAAGTGCAGTATAAGTATGGGCTGGCTCCGTTTGGCGTGCTCCTCTTTACTTTACTTTGTAGTCTGACTCTAGCTTATGCCAGGGAACTTTCCTCCTGGCTCCTGAGGCTTCAAGCTTTGGTCTCCATGGCCAGCAGAGCTTAAGGCACTCTGGCTGGCGTGGGCACGTCCAGCAGAGACGTGCCCCTGCACACCTTTCCCCTAGCAGGGGTAAACTAGACTAACTCTCACTGGTCCCCACCAATCCTGCAGGAATTAGGGCTAGCCTACTCTCTAGAGGGGGGTTAGAAGGGAATGGCAAGTTCCATTCTATTTAAGTACAGCTCTGCCATATTTTCAGCCACCTGCTGGTGAACCAGGCACATTACATCAACAGTTACATAACTTTAGAAATGCACAGTGTGGAGGACCTGAAATAAATGCATAAGATGATATGAGGTTAGACTAATAAAAACAGTAGCAAGATGCAGAAGTGGTAACACCACTCTGGGGTGTGACACATATATTGTCCTTGACCGTAGTTACAGCTCCACACGTCGATGCTGCCGTGCACTTTGGCAGACACCGACAGGCTAAAAGACTGGCCCACCTTCTGTTGCGGGGCTGGTACTGCCTCTTTGGTAAATAAATGATGGCTTGGGACTCTCCACTTCGGCTCAGCACAAGCCATCAGTTCTCTGAAAGGTGCAGAGTCCACCACTTGGAGAGGGGGGACTGCAGTACCAGCAACTTGGCCGGGAGCACGTTTAGCTTCTGCACAATTGGATGAGTGTACGCATACTGTTGTCTCTTGGCAATCGCTTCGGTGATCGATTGCTGACAGAATGACTGACTAGGAGGAGGAGAAGCAGGAGCATCAGGACCAGCAGATGATGGGAAGGACAGACAGCTCCCTTCAGCTGAGGTGGTGGAGTCTTGACTGCCTGAAATCAGTGCGTGCCACTGGGTGATGCAGCGGTTGCTGCGGCTGGCTGGACCACCACATTGGAGCCACGGTTCTCCCAGGCCACTTTATGGTGACACTGCATTGACGCAGTTGACGCAGGGCCGTGGTGTCACCATTGGCACCCTGGCCATGCTTTACCTTCTGCCCACAGATTCGACAAATGGACATGTTCACCTCCCCCGGTGGCTTAACAAAAAACTGCCACACTGCCGAGTAGGTGATTTTGCCCCCAACACTCCGCACTGACTGACTGCTACCGCCACTGCCTCAGTGAACCCCTGCAACACTACTTTCCGGGCCGGTAGGCTTCTGCGAAGCAGGTGGTCTACCTCGGGCATGTTTGGCTCCCAACCTCCCGCTGCTGCCACCCTGCTGACTCCCGGCCATTCTACCGACTTGCTGGCTCTGCCACTTCCTCACGGGCAAGCTGCCACCCTCTTCTCCCGATGATGATGAAGCCCCTTCGTTACCTGGCTCCCAATTGCGATTGGCTACATCATCATCGAGTACTGTTTAGACGTCATTGATGTCCTCCTCAACGGTTTCTGACAGCTCGCAACACCACTTTCCACGCCACTCTCCTTATCACTACATGCCTGCCTATCGGAGGAAATGGCGGATGTCTCCTCCGGATCTTGGCTGGGCAGTAGCTGCTGACTGTCCTCTAGTAGCTCTTCCTCGCTGTATAGTGGAGTTGAGCCCACAGCATATAATACTTCTCTGGCTGAGGGAACAGAAAAGAACAGAGGTAGGTTGAGGACAGTTGAGGGCACAGGGCCTGATTCCGGGCCATACCAACTATGGGTTGTGTCTGACGAACTCACGACTCTTGGCTGGTGGTGTCTGATGTCACTTGGGACGAAATCGAAGATCGAGTCAACCATTCAAGAACCGCTTGGTTGCTGGTCAAGACACGACCGCTAGCTGACACCGTGAGCTAAGGCCTCTGGAAGAGACCCCTGCTGCCACGTCCCCTTACTCTGCTGCTAGAATAAGTACCAGAGTATGGATTCTGTGAGGAACAGACAAGAGGAGAACAAAGAAGTGTGAGGATGGTAGATTACAGGTATAAATGCTCGTATCTGGAAAGCAGATGAGAGATGTCAGGAGGGGACAGATTGTGGATGGTCTTATATTGTATCTTGAATTGAATTTGCTGGGCAACAGGGATCTATTGAAGGGATTGGAGGACGAGAGAGGCAGAGGAGAAAAGAGGGGAGAGGTGGATTAACTGGGCAGCAGAGTTGAGGATAGATTGGAGAGAAGCAAGAGTGCTAGATGGGAGGCCACAGAGGAGGATGTTGCAGTAGTCCAGGCGGGAGATGACAAGGGCATGCACTAGTATTTTAGTTGACAAAATAAAAATGTATTCTGTTCATCTGTTATGCACATTTGGCATCTGTTTTAGCCATTTCCACCTGAGATCGGTTTTTAGACTGAAAATAAATGCTTCATGTAGGATTTTTTTCCATCTAAAAAATAAAGGATCTCAGGTGGAAATGGCTAAAACAGATGCCAAATGTGCATAACGGATGAACAGGATAATTTTTTTTTACAGGATCTGTTTTTTGCAGGATCCGTTCTTTTACAGGATCTGTCTTTTTCTTTATTTTTCTGTTCTTCTGACGGATCAGAAGAATGGAAAAATAGCAGTGATGTCAACTATCCCTAAGGCCTCGTTGTGTTTCTGTTTCTGTTCTGTTTTTCCGTATGGCATATACAGTATACACTAATTACATAGAAAAAATTAGGCTGGGCATAACATTTTCAATAGATGTTTCCACAAAAACGGAATGGATACGGAAGACATACGGATGCATTTCCGTATGTGTTCCGTTTTTTTTTTTGCGGATCTATTGACTTGAATGGAGCCATGGAACGTGATTTGCGGGCAAAAATATTTTATGTGTATAGAATTCTATGGGCCAGATTTATCATTACTCTGACAGCTCACTCCACTTTCACATATGGCTAAAGTCAGTTTTAGCCAAGTCAGATTTATGATCGGCCCTTTAAGACTGTAATAAATGTGGTTTGACGGTAGCAGTTTATCCGTCAGTAAGCAGCTTTACAAAAGTCGCACATCTTTACGAAAAAGTCGCACGTTTTTATGAAAAAGTCGCATGTTCTATTAAAAAGTCTCATAAGATAAGCATGGTCCTCACTGGAGTGAAATTGGGACTTTTTTGCGACTTTTTTGCGACTTTTTTAAATAGTCCCAATAGTAAATCTGTCTAGAGATTCATTTACATAAGAAAACACGCCCACTTTCAGAAAACTGGCGAGCATAGTGTAGAGCAGAAAAAAGTCGCAAATTTGTGCGCAGTTTTAGCGTTTGGGACTTTTTTGGGACTTTTTCACTCCATTATTCTGACCTGAGCTAATGATAAATCTGGCCCTATGTGTATATCTATATTCTAAGATGTTCTATCTTTCAACGGAACAGAAAAACTGAAATACGGAAACGGAATGCATACGGAGTACATTCCGTTTTTTTTTGCGGAAACATTGAAATGAATGGTTCCGTATACGGACCGTATATGGAACGCAAAAAACGGCCCGTAAACGGGGGGAATAAAACGGTCATGTGAAAGAGGCCTAAGTATGTTTCCTTTCACTGGCCAGGCCGAGTGGGGGTGGGATTTAAAACAAGTCAATCCTGTACAATCCCTTTAAGATGTAAAAACTGTATTGTAAAGAGTATTCCATAATGACCAAAGTCAATTTTTGCCATAAAGTGCAGCAATCCAGAACGCTGCAAAGTAATGTTATGCTTTAGAGCAATTCCTGCAAGCTTTCATCCCTAACATTGAGGCCAGCTTCACTCTAAATTTTAACGTTACATAAAAAGCTGCTAATCCTATAAGTGATGGGAAAATGTAGGAGTAAATGAATGAGCATCTTGGGAACGGATCCTTAAAGTGACACAGCAGATGTCAGTCCAGATGTTCATTAAGAAATGATTACGCTAAGCGCTTACGATAATAGGGAGAAGAACACACGAATGTGTAAGTCGTGAACTCCAGTTTGCTTTTCTTTCCTTTTTTTATTTTTTGTTAATTATTTTTTTGCTGTGAAGTAGAGGAAGTAAAATATTGGGCTGTGTCCGATAGCTTAGAATGGTATGGAACATCCTGAGGACAACGGCGAGGTGGTGGGAACCCTCAGCAATGAAACCTCAGTGTCACAGTTGCAGATGGAAGCAAAAATATTGACTTCCTCTTGGGAAACACAAAACGGGATACTTAAGAAAATAAACAGCAAATATTAACAATAGATGCTGTATAAATACAAATATGTTCATATTAAAGGGAAAGAGACCCATTTTATATGTGTTTGTGTGTTTGGGGGGTTTGGTTTTCCTGTAATTTCCAACCAAGAAGGAGTTGAGGCCCCCAACGTATATGCAGTACCCCAAACCTGGGGTACTATTATTGTAAATGGTTTGCAATGCAAGGTAATGTGATGTCATGCTATACACTTTCTTCACCAGCAGATTAGGTACGGTTGGGACTTACCATTTCATTCCTCCTCTCTTGGTAGGAGTAGGCTGGTCCAATTTTCATGCCAAGAGAGGGGCAGAGGTAGTTTGGAGAGTAGGAAAGAGGAGCAAGTGGGCCTTCAATCTAGCTCCCACTCCTCCAGGCCCTGAGGATCCCAGAGGAAGCTCATTTAGGAGGAGCGCTGCCCCAGAAAGCCTGCAGGGTCCCAGGCTACAGAAGATCTGTAAGCAGAATGATCACGCAATCAAGCTATGCAAACTCAGCTGTAAGGTGAGGGGAAACACATTAAGACACCACCACCGCAGTCCAGGACAGGCATAGCTAGAAGCCTGCCTCATACAGTGGAGCCCTACATCCACAGATGCCAAAGTACAGCCGTAGGGAAGGGAATCAGGAGAGAGACATTGTCAGTTAGCATACTTTTGAGTGTCATCTTCTGCCACATTGTCATCTGTGTACAGTAAAGTGCATGGTAGAGGTATGGTAGGGGGGTGTATCTCACCCGGTTTTTCAGTTTAGCTGGGTGAGAACTGAAATCCAGAAATGGTATGACTTCAGCAAGGCATAGTTGCTGGAGCTGTTTATTTAAGGTTGTATGGGCTGGATTATTTTGGACTGGGAGACAGGTTGGTAGTGGGAGTCTTCCAGTCCACCCCCTAGTCGATTACAGGTTACCTGGTCCCAGGTGAGGCCAGCTGGGTTAATCAACCCTCTGTGCATGAGTCTGGGGGGAGAGGAAGTGACCCAATAAAAGAAAGCACCATTTGGACTTGAACCCCGTTGTCAGAGGAGAAGTCTGTGATTGCGACCCCCTGAGAGAGAGCGATCCCTTACAATATAAATATATATACCAAGACAATTTATATATTTTTTTTTTAGCAATTGCATAAAAAAATTATGGCACAAAAAAAAAAATCACAAATACATCAAACTACAGAAGTGAACATTACCTGATGGAAAGCACTGACTATAAGGTCTCATACATATGACCATATCCGTTTTGCAGTCTGCAAACCATGGATCCGCAAGATACCATCCATGTGCCATCTACATTTTTTGCGGATCCATTGATTTCAATGAGTCCACAGACCGCATTTTACAGGCCAGAATAGGACATACGGACATATTTAGCGGATCTGAGGTTTGCAGACTGCAAAACAGATACAGTCATGTGCAGGAGGCCATATAGTCAGCGCGGTCAATCAGGTGACTCTTATTTCTGTAATTTGATAGAGACATCACTTCCATTATTTTAATTGTTCTCCTTCTATAGTCGGCAGTTTTATAATTATTGTAATTTATGTTGTGCCATTAAATATTTTCCAATTGCTAAAAAAAAAAAGTAAAATGTCCTGAAAATTCTAATGGGGTTTTAAGCCTGAGAAAATCTTCCATTTACCAGCATTGAGCTCTATAGCTCAATGGTTAGAGTTTTTGCCTTTAATGCAGAAGGTTGTGGGTTTGATACCCAGCAGAAGCAATTTAAAAATAGAGACTGAAAGTAAAATACACAGGGGTGTCCCCAGGCATAATGACAGTGCTTAGTAATATCCTCCCTTCCTGCTCACTCAATCAGTATCATTTTTTCTGTCCTGTTCATTGGTGACCTAAACTACTTATAGTCATGGTATAGTCATGCAAATACCAAATAATGAAAGTAAATTTGGTTACATGTATTAATTAATTTGGTCATTGAGGGTGCCGTGAGGTTTTTTTTGGAAGAAGATGTGACATCCTGGGTGAGTGCCGCAGCCTTTTTCTAGACCAGTGACATCACGTTTATTGGTCACATGGCCTATGTGCAGCTCAGTCCCACTCAAATGAATGGGCCTGGGCTGCAATACCAAGCACAACCACTATGCAATGTATGGCACTGTGCTGGGCATACTGTGAGAAGCCTGCAGCACTCACTGGAGCACCACAGCCTCTTCAAACAGCTGATCGGTGGAGGCGCCAGAAGTCAGACCCCCGCCGATCACATACTGATGATCGATCCTTAAGTCATCAATATTCTACCCCTTAAACTTTTCATCTGTCCTGGCGATTGAGCACAGTACTAAATGGTTGCGACCTGAGCAGGGTGGAGATGTAGCAGAGCTGAACGTTTGAATCTCAATATGTTATTTGTCATTTTCCATAGGATTGCTGGTAAATTTTCCTCTTTAACGATCATAGTGATCCAATCCAGTGACAGATTCAGCCCTGCTACATCTGTATTTGGGTGATTATTTCCCTTCACTTTCTGTATTTTTCTCCTTTTTTTTTTTAGCTCCCAAGATGAAATCAAGTCACATAATCTTAAATTAAATAGCTGACCGCTAGACCAACTTCTGGAATGGCGGCTAACACAATCATATGAAGAACAAACATATGTTCTAGTGAAAATCAAATCCTTCGCAACGGAACATATTTATTTGTTGGCGCCCGCCGGGGAGAACACAAAATTTTGCTGTGCATTTAATGACACTTGTATCTACCGGTCAGAAAACAGACAGCATATGCTGGAAGTCATGAAACAGTCTGGTCTAATGTCCTCAGGCCACGTGCAGAAAGTCAAGGAGTTCTATTAATAGATGAAAATCCAAAAAAGCACAGCCTGGCCTTCTTAATTGTTGTCCTACCAACATAAATGTTTTTGTTTCTTTTTTAAAAAAAAGAAAAAAATAGCGTGCAAAAAATTATAATCAGGGAACATCGATAGCTCTACAACTTTAATGAAAATATGCTTTTGCGGTATTTACCTGGAGTGACCCTTAAATTGCTAGCAGTCTACAATAAAGGTCCAGATGAGTGTTACTAGTTGAGAGTTGAGGGGGTGTCACTGCACAGTCTAAAACTAGTCATGACGTGGGCCGATGATTCCAGCCCATTTTTAGAGCCATCACACAAGTGGACAAGACGTTACATCTTGGCTATTTATATGTGAGTAACCAACCATATGGACTATAGAAGGAAACCGCGGCACTCCAATTTCTTCAATGTTTTCTTTCGTTTATTTCACCAAATTCACAACATTTCGATCTACTGGTCTTTATCAAGCTCAGTCTTATACAGCATATGTACACATATATATAGTCTTCAGAGTGCTACCATTGGTTCATAATAGCTCCTCCTATTATCTTTACATATAAACATCCTATATCCAATAATCAACATCCCCATATGCAATTCAAGTAATGAATTCTGCGTCTTACCCCATTCACAGGCATAGGGATCCGTCCATTGAGCATACCTTGCGCTTTTTTCCATCTTGTGTTTCTGGCGTCTTCATTAACACAATGCGCATGCGTTGTGACGTCATTCATGACGTCTTCTTTCCCATGTGATCTGTCTTAACTCTTTTAGGACCTGCGGATCACATGACTAGGTCACATGACCCTATCACCTGACCCAAAGGGGGCGTTATCCCGATGCGCTTCTGCTCTTCTTCTGCTTTCCCCGATCATGTGTATACACCGATCACATGATCTGAGGTTTCAACAAACATCTTACAATTAGTAAAGATGTAGTTTAGTCGGACCCTACTTAAAAGACAGCAAATCTATTGATACGATCTATCATGTATGGCAAATATATTTCATATCTTTATGGAGGATTCCATTATTCAATATTATCATAGACATATCCCACGGGTGCTGTATAACTCCCAGGCTGGACAATAGATCGTACATCTTACACCCCACAATTAAGCCGAGTCTTTTTTAATCCCAATCATTCATTGAGCATATCTCTACTTTTATCATCCTCAGTTTCTGGGGATGTTGATTATTGGATATAGGATGTTTTTATGTAAAGGGAGAGGCACTAAAGGTAATAGGAGGAGCTAGTATGAACCAATGGTAGCACTCTGAAGACTATATATACAGTCAGGTCCATAAATATTGGGACATGGACACAATTCTAACATTTTTGGCTCTATACACCACCACAATTGATTTGAAATGAAACAAACAAGATGTGCTTTACCCGCAGACTGTCAGCTTTAATTTGAGGGTATTTACATCCAGATAAGGTGAACGGTGTAGGAATTACAACAGTTTGCATATGTGCCTCCTACTTGTTAAGGGACCAAAAGTAATGGGACAATTGGCTTCTCAGCTGTTCCATGGCCAGGTGTGTGTTATTCCCTCATTATCCCAATTACAATGAGCAGATAAAAGGTCCAGAGTTCATTTCGAGTGTGTTATTTGCCTTTGGAATATGTTGCTGTCAACTCTCAAGATAAGATCCAAAGAGCTGTCACTATCAGTGAAGCAAGCCATCATTAGGCTAAAAAAACACAACAAACCCATCAGAGAGATAGCAAAAACATTAGGCCTGGCCAAAACAACAGTTCAGAATATTCTTAAAAAGAAGGAACGCACCGGTGAGCTCTGCAACACCAAAAGACCCGGAAGACCATGGAAAACAACTGTGGTGGATGACCGAAGAATTCTTTCCCTGGTGAAGAAAACACCCTTCACAACAGTTGGCGAGATCAAGAACACTCTCCATGAGGTAGGTGTATGTGTGTCAAAGTCAACAATCAAGAGAAGACTTCACTAGAGTGAATACAGAGGGTTCACCACAAGATGTAAACCATTGGTGAGCCTCACAAACAGGAAGGCCAGATTAGAGTTTGCCAAACGACATCTAAAAATGCCTTCACAGTACTGGAACAACATCCTAAGGACAGATGAGACCAAGATCAACTTGTACCAGAGTGATGGGAAGAGAAGAGTATGGAGAAGGAAAGGAACTGCTCATGATCCTAAGCATACCACCTCATCAGTGTAGCATGGTGGTGGTACTGTTATGGCGTGAGCATGTAAGGCTGCCAATGGAACTGGTTCTCTTGTATTTATTGATGTGACTGCTGAAAAAAGCAGCAGGATGAATTCTGAAGTGTTTCGGGCAATATTATCTGCTCATATTCAGCCAAATGCTTCAGAACTCATTGGACGGCGCTTCACAGTGCAGATGGACAATGACCCAAAGCATACTGCAAGAGCAACCAAAGAGTTTTTTAAGGGAAAGAAGTGGAATGTTATACAATTGTCAAGTCAATCACCTGACCTGAATCCGATTGAGCATCCATATCACTTGCTGAAGACAAAACTGAAGGGAAAATGCCCCAAGAACAAGCAGGAACTGAAGACAGTTGCAGTAGAGGCCTGGCAGAGCATCACCAGGGATGAAACCCAGCGTCTGGTGATGTCTATGCGTTCCAGACTTCAGGCTTTAATTGACTGCAAAGGATTTGCAACCAAGTATTAAAAAGTGAAAGTTTGATTTATGATTATTTATCTGTCTAATTACTTTTGGTCCCTTAACAAGTGGGAGGCACATATGCAAACTACTGTAATTCCTGCACCGTTCACTTGATTTGGATGTAAAATCCCTCAAATTAAAGCTGACAGTCTGCAGGTAAAGCACATCTTGTTCGTTTCATTTCAAATCCTTTGTGGTGGTGTATAGAGCCAAAAATGTTATAATTTTGTCCATGTCCCAATATTTATGCTCTCTCTCAGGGGGTCGCAATCACAGACTTCTCCTCAGACAACGGAGTTCAAGTCCAAATGGTGCTTTATTTTGGCCTTTCAGCACCAGCACACAAATGAAACCCAGAAAAAAAAAACACCTGCCCGTCTAGGCACTACCTAATACATATACCGTCTCTACCTCACCTATAGAGCGCAGTTCACAAACAGAGTATCAGGTTCCGACACTCAGTCGGTCAGCTCACCAAACACAAGTCCAGGGGAGAGATCCGGCTTCAGTAAACCGCATGGTCTAGCAGCCCTCCTGGCTGTAACCACACAAGCCTCTCAGGCTTCCCTCTCTGTAGGGTCACTTCCTCTCCCCCCAGACTCATTCACAGAGGGTTGATTAACCCAGCTGGCCTCACCTGGGGCCAGGGGGCCTGTAATAGGGGTGTGGACTGGAAAACTCACACTACCAACCTGTCTCCCAGTCCAAAGAAATCCAGCCCATACAACTTTAAATAAAAAACAGCTCCAGCAACTATGCCTTGCTGAAGCCATACCATTTCTGGATTTCAATTCTCACCCAGCTAAACTGAAAAACTAGGTGAGATACCCCCCCCCTCACCACCATACTTTTACCATGCACTCTACACTGTACTCATTACTAGAGTTGAGCAAACCCAAACTGTAAAGTTCGGGTTCGTAACGAACTTTAGGGTTTTCGGGCACCCGGACCCGAACATTTACGTAAAAGTTCGGGTTCGGGTTCAGTGTTCGGCGATTTTTATGGCGCTTTTTGAAAAGCTGCAAAGCAGCCAATCAACAAGCGTCATACTACTTGCCCCAAAAGGCCATCACAGCCATGCCTACTATTGGCATGGCTGTGATTGGCCAACTGCAGCATGTGACCCAGCCTCTATTTAAGCTGGAGTCACACGGAATGGAATGACTGCTACAAGTCAGTGAGTAGTGCTGTCTTATCTTTAATTTATGTAACCAACCATATGTACATATGTTTTATATGCTCCTGAAGAAGGATGTCCCTATTATAATCCCTGAAACGCGCCAACTTTCTTCCTAATAAATACTCTCTGCCTTCACTTGGAGTCCTCTGATCCATCCTAAGAAGGACGAGGTATATAACAACCTACAAGCGACCTCGGCGAGGGAGGTAAAGATGCAAGTGTCTTGACCCCCCTACTTGGTGAAGTAAATACCACCGATTGTCCTATAATACTTATTGGTATAATGCTGCCGATTTGATTACCTGTTATAAGGGATTGCTCTCTCTCAGGGGGTCGCAATCACAGACTTCTCCTCAGACAACGGAGTGTAGGGATAGGCTGCAGCTGCTCTGAGGGAGAGATCAGGGCGGAATCTTATGAAGAACTGCTTCTTTACTCAGCGATCTACAGCAAATTTGTTTTGTGGATGCAGTGCACAATTTTTTAAGTCTGCCCTGAGCCAACTACTACTGAAAACGAACTTTTTTTTCTTCAGTTAGTCAATATCAATACATGATCGGCAGCCATTTTATGCAACGATAGTGCACCAGCATAGGCTATCTGCAAGTCCAGAAATACAGCTTTGGCATACTAAGGTGAAAAAAGCCTCTGATATACTGCACATCTGGGATTAGACGTGCATAAGTGACTGTCACATTTAGGACAGAAATACAGCTTTTTGGTTAGGGTGAAAAAAAGCTCTAATATACTGCACATCTGAGATTACACGTGCATAAGTCACTGTCACATTTAGGACAGAAATACAGCTTTTTGGTTAGGGTAAAAAAAAACTCTAATATACTGCACATCTGGGATTAGACGTGCATAAATCACTGTCACATTTAGGCCAGAAATACAGCTTTTTGGTTACTGGGGTGAAAAAACCCTCTAATATACTGCACATCTGGGATTAGACAAGCATAAGTGACTGTCACATTTAGGCCATAAATACGGCTTTTTGGTTACTGGGGTGAAAAAAGCCTCTCATATACTGCACATCAAGGATTAGACGTGCATAAGTTACTGTGAAATTTAGGCCACAAATACCGCTGTCATATAGATTTAAAAAAAAAAAAATTTGTGCAATACCCTACATCAGGTTTTTTTATTGGCGGTTAATTATTTTTAACAGACTTAACCACGTTTTACTTTGATTTGTGAACGCTAACTATGAGGCAAACATCTAATAAGGGACACGGTCATGGTCGTGGTGGTGGCTTGGTGGAGCCTCTGGTGCATGGAGAGGACGTGGCCGTTCTGCCACAGCTACACGTCCTACTGAACCTACTACCTCAGGTCCCAGTAGCTGCCAGAATCTACAGCGATATTTGGTCAGGCCTAATGCCGTTCTAAGGATGGTAAGGCCTGAGCAAGTACAGGCGCTAGTCAATTGGGTGGCCGACAGTGGATCCAGCACGTTCACATTATCTCCCACCCAGTCTTCTGCAGAAAGCACACAGGTGGCGCCTGAAACCCATGCCCATCAGTCTGTCACATCACCCCCGTGCATATCGGGGAACCTGTCTGAGCCTCAAGTCATGCAGCAGTCTCTTATGCTGTTTGAAGACTCTGCTGGCAGCGTTTCCCAAGGGCATCCACCTAGCCCTTCCCCAGGGGTGGAAGACATAGAATGCACTGACGCACAACCACTTATGTTTCCTGATGAGGACATGGGAATACCACCTCAGCACGTCTCTGATGATGACGAAACACAGGTGCAAACTGCTGAGTCTTTCTGCAGTGTGCAGACCGAAAAGGAGGTCAGGGAGGAAGACTGGATGGAAGACGATGCAGGGGACGATGAGGTCCTAGACCCCACATGGAATGAAGGTCGTGCCACTGGCTTTCAGAGTTCAGAGGAAGAGCCAGTGGTGAGACTGAGCAAACAGCGTAGCAAAAGAGGGAGCAGGGTGCAAAAGCAGAGCAGCCATCGCCGAAACAGTTCGCCTGCTACTGGCCACCGTCACCAGGGACCGAGCACACCAAAGGCAGGATCAAGGAGTTCCCTGGCATGGCACTTCTTCACACAATGTGCTGACGACAAGACCCGAGTGGTTTGCACGCTGTGCCATCAGAGCCTGAAGCGAGGCATTAACGTTCTGAACCTTAGCACAACCTGCATGACCAGGCATCTACATGCGAGACACGGGCTGCAGTGGAGTAAGCACCTTCAAAACCAAGAAAGGGCTCAGGCCCCTCCTGCTCCCTCTTCTGCTGCTGCCTCGGCCTCTTCCTCCGCCTCTGGAGGAACGTTGGCACCTGCCGCCCAGCAAACAGGGGATGTGCCACCAACAACACCACCATCACCAAGCATCTCCACCTTGTCACACGGAAGTGTTCAGCTCTCCATCTCACAAACCTTTGATAGAAAGCGTAAATTCCCACCTAGTCACCCTCGATCCCTGGCCCTGAATGCCAGCATTTCTAAACTACTGGCCTTTGAAATGCTGTCATTCAGGCTGGTGGAGACGGACAGCTTCAAACAGCTCATGTCGCTTGCTGTCCCACAGTACGTCGTTCCCAGCCGCCACTACTTCTCCAAGAGAGCTGTGCCCTCCCTGCACAACCAAGTATCGGATATAATCAAGTGTGCACTGCGCAACGCCATCTGTGGCAAGGTCCACCTAACCACCGATACGTGGACCAGTAAGCGCAGCCAGGGACGCTATATCTCCCTAACTGAACACTGGGTAAATGTAGTGGCGGCTGGGCCCCAGGCGGAGAGCTGTTTGGCGCACGTCCTTCCGCCGCCAAGGATCGCAGGGCATCATTCTTTGCCTCCTTGCCTCCTCTTCCTACTAAGCTTCCTCCTCCTCTTCTACCACCTCCTCATCCGGTCAGCGACAGACCTTCACCACCAACTTCAGCACAGCCCGGGGTAAACGTCAGCAGGCCATTCTGAAACTGATGTGTTTGGGGGACAGGCCCCACACCGCGCAGGAGTTGTGGCGGGGTATAGAACAACAGACCGACGAGTGGTTGCTGCCAGTGAGCCTCAAGCCCGGCCTGGTGGTGTGCGAAATCTCGTTGCAGCTCTGGGACTAGCCGGTTTGACGCACATCCCTTGCCTGGCGCATGTGCTGAATTTGGTGGTGCAGAAATTCATTCACAACTACCCCGACATGTCAGAGCTGCTGCATAAAGTGCGGGCCGTCTGTGCGCGCTTCCGGCGTTCTCATCCTGCCGCCGCTCGGCTGTCTGCTCTACAGCGTAACTTCAGCCTTCCCGCCCGCCCACCGCCTCATATGCGACGTGCCCACTAGGTGGAACTCCACCTTGCACATGCTGGAGAGACTGTGCGAGCAGCAGCAGGCCATAGTGGAGTTTCAGCTGCAGCACGGGTGAGTCGCACTGCAGAACAGCACCACTTCACCACCAATGACTGGGCCTCCATGCGAGAACAGTGTGCCCTGTTGCGCTTTTACTCCACCAACATGGCCAGTGGCGATGACGCCGTTATCAACATTACAATACCACTTCTATGTCTCCTTGAGAAAACACTTAGGGCGATGATGGAAGAGGATGTGGCCCAGGACGAGGAGGAGGAAGAGGGGTCATCTCTAGCACTTTCAGGCCAGTCTTTTAGAAGTGCCTCAGAGGGAGTTTTTTTGCAACAGCAGAGGCCAGGTACAAATTTGACCAGCCAGGGCCCACTACTGGAGGACGAGGAGGACGAGGATGAGGAGGAGGAGGATGGGGATGAAGCATGTTCACAGCGGGCTGGTATCCAACGCAGCTCGGGCCCATTACTGGTGCGCGGCTGGGGGGATATGAAGGACGCAGACGATACGCCTCCCACAGAGGACAGCTTGTCCTTACCTCTGGGCAGCCTGGCACACATAAGCGACTACATGCTGCAGTGCCTGCGCAACGACTGCAGAGTTGCCCACATTTTAACGTGTTCTGACTACTGGGTGGCCACCCTGCTGGATCCTCGTTACAAAGACAATGTGCCGTCCTTAATTCCCTCACTGGAGCGTGATCGGAAGATGCGCGACTACAGGCGCACGCTGGTAGACGCGCTCCTGAGAGCATTCCCGACTGACGCCGGGGGACAAGTGGAAGCACAAGGCGAAGGCAGGGGAGGAGGAAGAGGTCGCCAACGCAGCTGTGTCAGTGCCAGCACCTCAGAAGGCAGGGTTAGCATGGCCGACATGTGGAAAAGCTTTGTCACCTCGCCTCAACAACCGGCCCCAACTGCTGATATGGAGCGTGTTAGCAGGAGGCAGCATTTGAAGAACATGGTGGAACAGTACCTGTGCACACGACTACACGTACTGACTGATGGTTCTGCCCCATTCAACTTCTGGGTCTCCAAATTGTCCACATGGCCTGAGCTTGCCCTGTATGCCTTGGAGGTGCTGGCCTGCCCTGCAGCCAGTGTACTCTCTGAACGTGTATTTAGCACGGCAGGAGGCGTCATTACAGACAGACGCAGCCACCTGTCCACAGCCAACATGGACAAGCTCACGTTCATTAAAATGAACCAGGCCTGGATCCCACAAGACTTGTCTGTACCTTGTGCAGAATAGACATTTATACCACCATCAAACATACATTCTTGTACTCAAGTCAAGTGCAATGATTCTTTGTTTTCTTTTTTTTTATTTGTCCCAATATTTTGGGGGCTACCTACCCCAATAAAAAAAACATTGTTGGCTACCTCCTCCATTGCTGCCTCCACCTACAACACCACATTCACCGGCTCCTCAACCTCCGACTCCATATCCACCTCCTTCTCTGAGTTGCAAGTTAATAATTTGTAATTTTTTGTTATTTTATTTCATTTTAAGTTATTTCCCTATCCACATTTGTTTGCAGAGCAGTTGCCATGCTCTTAAGCACATTTTACTGCCTTTTACATCCCTCTAGCCTTTTCAAGGACTATTTTAGAGCCATTTTAATTTAAAAAAGTGCCAATTTTAGTGCCCTAAATTGAAAAAATTCTTATTTTCAATTGTCGGGTGACATTTTACAATTTTTGGCGTATACAAACCCCTGCTGTGCCTGGGTGACAGGGGCCTAAATCTCTCAAAATCCTCTGTTCTATTACTGGGTGACATGAACCCCCTTTTGCCATGAATGAACCCCTGCTCTGCATTGCTGACAGGGAACTAAATTTAGTGAAAACATCCGTTACTGATCGGAAGATGCGCGACTACAATCGCACGCTGATGATAGCATTCCCACCTGACAGCGGGGGCACCGTGGAAGCACAAGGCGAAGGTAGAGGCGGAGGAAGAGGTCGCCAACGCAGCTGGGGCACCACCAGCACCTGAAAAGGCAGGGTTAGCATGGCCAAAATGTGGAAAAGCTTTGTCAGCCTTGGAGGTGCTGACCTGCCCTGCAGCCAGTGTATAGTGTGAACGTGTGTTTAGCACGGCAGGGGGCGTCATCATAGACAAGCTCACGTTCATTAAAATGAACCAGGCATGGATCCATCAGGACTTGTCCGTACCTTGTGCAGAATAGACATTTATACCACCATCTAACATACAGTCTTGTACTCAAGTCAAGAGCAATGATTCTTTGTTTTATTTTTTTTTATTTGTCACAATATTTTGGGGGCTACCTACCCTAATAAAAAATAATAAAAAAACATTGTTGGCTACCTCCTCCTCCTCCATTGCTGCCTCCACCTATAACACCACATTCACCGCCTCCTCAACCTCCGACTCCATATCCACCTCCTTCTCTGAGTTGCAGGTTAATAATTTGTAATTTTTAGTTATTTTATTTTAAGTTCTTTCCCTATCCACATTTGTTTGCAGAGCAGTTGCCATGCTCTTAAGCACATTTTACTGCCTTTTACATCCCTCTAGCCTTTTTAGGACTATTTTATAACCATTCTAATGCAAAAAAGTGCCAATTTTAGTGCCCTAAATTGAAAAAAATCTTATTTTCAATTGTCGGGTGACATTTTACCATTTTTGGTGACATGAACCCCCTTTTGCCGTGAATGAACCCCTGCTGTGCCTGGGTGACAGGGGCCTAAATCTCTCAAAATCCTCTGTTCTATTGCTGGGTGACATGAACCCCCTTTTGCCGTGAATCAACCCCTGCTCTGCATTGCTGACAGGGAACTAAATTTTGTGAAAACATCTGTTACTGATCGGAAGATGCGCGACTACAAGCGCACGCTGCTGATGGCATTCCCACCTGACAGCGGGGGCACAGTGGAAGCAGAAGGCGAAGGCAGAGGAGGAGTAAGAGGTCGCCAACGCAGCTGGGGCACGACCAGCACCTCAGAAGGCAGGGTTAGCATGGCCCAAATGTGGAAAAGCTTTGTCAGCCTTGGAGGTGCTGACCTGCCCTGCAGCCAGTGTATAGTGTGAACGTGTGTTTAGCACGGCAGAGAGCATTATCACAGGCCGCAGCCAATGTGGACAAGCTTACGTTTATTAAAATGAACCAGGCATAGATCCCACAGGACTTGTCCGTACCTTGTGCAGAATAGACATTTATACCGGCCTCAACCATCCATTCTTGCACTCAAGTGCACTTATTCTTTGTTTTATTTTGTTATATGTCCCAATATTTTGGGGGATACCCCAATTTAAAAATAAAAAATAACACAAATCAGTGTTGGCTACCTATTCCACCTACACCGCCGCTTCCACCTACACCGCCACGTCAACCTACACCGCCACATCCACCCATCCACCGCCTCCTCAACCTCCTACTCCTAGATCCAGATTGTTATTTAAAATTTTTTTGTATTTTATGTTATTTTAAGTCATTTCCCTATCCACATTTGTTTGCAGAACAGTTGTCATGCTCTTAAGCACATTTTGATGCCTTTTGCAGCCCTCTATCCCTTTCCAGGACTATTTTAGAACCATTTTAGTGCTCAAAAGTTCGGGTCCCCATTGACTTCAATGGGGTTTGGGTTCGGGGTCAAGTTCGGGTCCCGAACCCGAACTTTTTTTTCAAGTTCGGCCGAACCTGCCGAACCCGAACATCCAGGTATCCGCTCAATTCTACTCATTACCACATAATCCCTCCCCCATCTTCTCCAGACCGTAGGTCTAGGCATTTATCCACATCATACCATGCCCTTTGGAAGATGTGGCCAGTGTCAAATTTTTTCCTTTATTCTGCCACACCCAGGCCAGCAGAGCTCGGTTTGTCACAAACACAGATTTTCTACCCAGTAGATAATAACTAATGAACTCCAGTGCCCATCTAATGGCCAGACACTCTCGTTCTACTCTTTTACGAGCGACGATGATACGCTCTCGCACTTTTTGACTCTAGCGTTCATGCTCCCTTTGTTTCTTTAGCAACAGATAGCATCTCTCTTTTTTCTTTAGTGCTATATATTAGTTTTTGACCCATGCCTGTATTGAGCATGCAATATTGGCATATTACGCGATCATTACCTTGCTGATTTTCGTGTAAAAAAAAAAGTAGAATATAACGAATAGACGAAATCGCGACTATATGACGTATATTCTACAAAATATTTGCGAAATATCACGAATTCGAATATGACCCCTGCCGCTCATCACTAATCCCCAGCAACCAATTGGAAAGTTTCATACCCCTTACTATATAAGAACCTCCCCAGCAGCCCTTGTATGCAGTTCTGAGAGAGAGAGAGAGAGCAGGGACATTGCTGTGCTCTGTGCTTTCCTGTGTCATTACATTAGATAGTTAGTTAGTTAGCTTGTATATATAATACAGATAGTTAGATAGTCAGTGTAGGTTAGATAGTGATACAGACATAGTGCTGTGATGCCACAACAATACTTAGTGCACCAATCAGTAATATGTAGTCAGAGCTGCTAAAATGTGAAGTTTCATGTATTGCGCCAAAATATGCGCATCATTGGTGCCGATTTCACAATCGCGAATATATTGGAGCACTCTATGCATATAAAGCTATTGTAATGTTCTGCCGTGCCAACCATTTTCTCCAGTCTCAGGAAACTTCTAGCACCTCGAAAAATGTATCAAAAGTGACCCACGCCGGTATTTCACACGCATTACGCGAATATTACAGGCTTCCAGTATCCATAGTTTCAGGTGCTGCACATCTCGTATCTTCACAGCATAGACAATTGCCTTCAGATGACCCCAAAGATAAAAGTCTAAGGGGGTCAGATCGGGAGACCTTGGGGGCCATTCAACTGGCCCACGATGACCAATCCACTTTCCAGCAAACTCTTCATCTAGGAATGCTCGAACCTGACACCCATAATGTGGTGGTGCACCATCTTGCTGGAAAAACTCAGGGAACGTGACAGCTTCAGTGCATAAAGAGGGAAACACATCATCATGTAGAAATTTTGCATATCCAGTGACCCCCTTAGACTTTTATCTTTGGGGTCATCTGAAGGCAATTGTCTAGGCTGTGAAGATACGAGATGTGCAGCACCTGAAACTACGGATACTGGAAGCCTGTGCTAGCATTTCTCCTGCGGTGTTGCTCTCAGTGTGTGAAGAGTGGGAGAAGAGGGT